>NC_086445.1:398458777-399058777 GCF_028390025.1 Pseudophryne corroboree
GCTTCTTATTTGATATTAATGAAAAAATATATTTGATGATTTTCAATTCTTTACGAGACTATGGTTGTAAGGGTTGGGTATACTATCCCGGTAGTCAGGATCCCGGCAGTCACATGACCTATATCGGCATCCTGACATTGAAGATCCCGATGGTGGAGGGCCTAGGTATTTTGCAGAGCAATCCCCTCCTACCCGTGTAAACATGCACTGATTTACAACAAATGGTACTGTACTCTTTGACTCTTGGTGGTTTGCTAAGTTCATTGAAAATCCCACCATCAACCTAGATGATCCTGGCTCCTTGTGGCAAAAGCTAAATGCACACACTTGACATCAGAGAATTCTCCATATCAGACTTGATGGGATTTGGGTTGATATTCCAAGTAGTGAAAAGACTGGAAAAATGGACCAGTGAAGAAATTGCCCATAGCAACTTAGGTTATATCTATCATTTTACAGAATGTACTTGACACATGCTACTTCGCTACTGGTTCATTCAGCAATCCCATGTATATATTCCTTGGTATCAGATATGGGTCATATATTAAATTACTCAGTACATTTACATAATTACAACATATAACATGTATATGAAAGAAGTTTCTTACTGTGACTTCTAAATCCCATGTTGCTGTGTTGAATATCCTGCAAGAGAAAATATACATATTGCATTAATGCATATTTTTTTCTTCTGTAAGTGCAAGGTAAAACAGAGTCATATCGTTGTTGCTCTTTGAATATTTTTTAGGTTTATTTTTATATTGGATAATACATCCAGCGATCTATATATAGCACCCATCTTTATACTAGCAGTTGTAGTGACAAATATAAGTGCTATAAACGATGCAATTCCCAAACTATACAGTTAAATCTGATTATTTTAAAGCAAATTTTGTCTATTTTGATTCAATCATCTTGATAATCATTTGGAACATAGGGACAATCCCACCCTCTATTGGGGGGTGGGGGAGATGACCAAATGAGGTCACATAAACTATGTGTCACGTAAAAAGAAGGAGGCAACGAAAACGAATGCATCGCTCCAATGTACTGAATCAAAGGCATTTAGCACTTATGCAGTTTAGATGACTCACGAGTCAATGGTGGTCCATAAGTGGTCATGGCAATTACTACAATATGATCTAGAATATGATCTAATGACTCAAGCCAAACAAGGCATCGTGTTTACTAAACCTAAATATTATAGGTGGGGGAAGAAGGCTGGTAGACTCCTTGTTTCTGGATCTAAACCCCCGTAAAACTGTAAATTGACAGTGGTAATAAAGAATCCCTTAACAAATCAGCCACACACTAAGGGAGAATCAATTAGCCACAGTAAATTACGGAGGCTAATTGATCCTTAGGGGTAATTCACTTATCCCCGATAGCTGGCACTATCGTGGATTTTGTTGCACCTGCCCGGAAGTGCCATTTTTTGCGGCAACGATCGGGAAAACACATGGATCCGGGATAAGATCCCAGATCCATGTGTTTTTCGCCTGGAAAGGGGTAAACTGTTCTGCAAAAAAAAAGAAAAAGCCATTACCTAAATTGCCCGAAAATAACACACTGGACAAAAAAATTGTGAAAAAGCCATTTTTTTTTCACTGAACTATTTACTGAGGCCAGTTGAATTCCCCTTTAATTTAAAAATATTGCAGCTCAATCTCAAGTTTATTATGAGGAACTGTATGAAGCTTCTCTGGTTGACCCAAATCTCCAATTATGATTGTTAACTAAAGCAAAGTTACTCAAGGTAAGATCCAGTACGAAAAATAAAGCAGGAAAGTTCCTTAACACCAGGATAGCATAAGAAACATTGTAATAGGCTGCCACCAGACATTCCCATTAAATCAAACCAGTGATTAATATTGCAGCGCTCATTGGTTAAAATTCAAACAAGAAGATACTGTATAAGAAACATAGGCACATCACAGATATCAACAAGCCCAGCCCTGATTGCTATGGATGACATCAAACACCCTAACTTCAGAATGTTGAACTCAGATGGACTAAATGGGGCAGTGTATATTCTATTTTGGCATTAGTGAAATAGATTTTTACTGTTTTCTATTTCATACTGGAACACTGGGAGGTATCCTACTGTCTGCAGTAATTAACCACATAGCAAAAACAAGCTAATATCGCAATTTTAGTCCGACGGTATTACTGTGCTATCCAATTATACAGTAGCTTGTATTGACTGTGCAGTAAATTGCCAGTTATCGGACAAAAACACATGGTATCTGCATACCTCCCAACTGTCCCGATTTATGCGGGACAGTCCCGCTGTCCCACCCGCAGGCCGCAGTGTCCCACGGTGGGGGGATCAGTTGGAAGGCTCTGTTTCTCGCTGCCCTGCTTAGCAGAGCAGCGGTGAATAGACGCTGTGTGCATGCGCACAACGTCTATTCACTGGACTCAGAGGGAGAGGGGGCATGCCAGCGGCTCACAGAGCGCTGGGCATGCCCCCTCAGTGACGAAAACGGGGCGTGGCTCGCGATCCCGGGTCCTCCCATGAAGTCACGCCCCTTTTTCTTAGACCACGCCCTTTTTCAGGAGCGCGCTCGGCTTTGCCACGCGTGTCTCCCTCCTTGGAAGAATGAACAGTTGGGAGGTATGTATCTGGGATAAGTTCTCGCGCCCATGTGTTATCATAGAAAAATTGGGCTGATAGGGCTGGTTATCAGGGATTCTACTATGCATGCCTCAGCATAATCCCCAATAACTGCCGGCGGTCAGGTCTAATTGGATAGGTCCCAGGATATCCATTAGCCGCGTAATTTACTGTGGCTAATAGGATACCCCCTTAGAATATCTGAAGCTCTTTTGGAATTATTGAGGTAGTAGAGAAAGCATTACAGGTTGAGTATCCCATATCCAAATATCCGAAATACGGAATATTCCGAAATACGGACTTTTTTGAGCGAGACTGAGATAGTGAAACTTTTGTTTTCTGATGGCTCAATGTACACAAACTTTGTTTAATACATACAGTTATTAAAAATATTGTATTAAATGACCTTCAGACTGTGTATATAAGGTGTATATGAAACATAAATGAATTGTGTGAATGTAGACACACTTTGTTTAATGCACAAAGTTATAAAAAATATTGGCTAAAATTACCTTCAGGCTGTGTGTATAAGGTGCATATAAAACATAAATGCATTCTGTGCTTAAATTTAGGTCCCATTGCCATGATATCTCATTATGGTATGCAATTATTCCAAAATACGGAAAAATCCGATATCCAAAATACCTCTGGTCCCAAGCATTTTGGATAAGGGATACTCAACCTGTATATGAAAAATAAGACTTCTGCTAAAGTCTATAGAAGTAAGGATATTTATAAGTGTCACCTGCTTGATCCTGCATTATTTCTACTTACTTGGAGAGGAATACTGTGCTGACACATATTCTATGACAAAGTGGGCCTAAATGCCTTACACTCCCTACTCTATCTCAGGAACCCAAACTTTCAGGATGGTGTGGCTGCTTACCCTTTCAGAACATCGAGGTTAGGCGTCATTACAAATATTTCTTCTCAGGTTAACATTACGTGTAAATGGTCTCTGACCTATTCTAAACACCAGAAATATTTGAGGCTATTAAGACCTATCCCTTTGGGTTTCTACAATCCCAAAATTATATCAGCTATTCCATCTAACATTTCTTTTAGGGATGCGGTCATGTGATGTCACCATGCTGATGCCGGGATCCCGAGCAAGCACAATGCTGGCAAGCAGAATGCTGACCCACAGGGACTATTCCCACTCTTGAAAGTCCACGACACCCATAGAGTGGGAATAGAACTTTTGGCGAGTGCAGCGAGCCCCGCAAGTGGCTTTGTTGCGCTCGACAACCCCCCCACCCCCTTCCCTCCGCTGGTATTCTGCTGCCAGGATCTCAGGGTCAGTATACTGTCAACCGAGATCCCGAGCGCCGGTCTCACGGCCCCAACCCTTTCTCTTATGCATACTGGCAAATTCCACTGGACTAACTATTGGTAAAATAGAGAGCCATCTCATTCCATTGCATTTCTCCAGAGATGCTTTAACCATTCAAATATTGACACTGGTACAGCATGGTTAAATGGCTCACATATTGTCCTACCCTCACCATTACTGCTTTGGAACAAGTGCTTCTGTTTTCCCAGATATCTCTTCCTGGCAGTATGCACACGGAGTTGTTTTTAGATACTTGTTTTGTCATTACATTTTCTCCAACTAGATGGTATCAAATGGGATTATCTACAATTTGTAGCCTTCCCACATGAAACTGAGATGAACCTGACACTTTGCCTTTAGAAATGGCCCCTGGTTGAATATCTGTGGCAGACAGTACGTGGAGCAATATTCATTTGTGTCCCATTCAGTTAAATGGGCAATTAAAGGGGCATTTAGTGAGAATCAGAGCATAACCAAAGTGGATAAAAAATTGTTAGTGTCAAAGGGCAGATTCAATTAGCCGTAGGACATAGTGCTGGGTTTTAGCTCCCCGGAATTCAATTACTGTACCACATTAAGGGCCTAATTCAGATCTGATCTCCGGCCTGTGTTTTTTGCTGCCCTGCGATCAAATATTCGCCGCCTACACGGGAAGGGGGAATTGCTGTGCAAGTATGCAATTGCTTCTGTTGCAGAGCTGCACAAAAATCAGTTTGTGCAGTCTCTGCGCAGCCCAGGACTTACTTATCCTGTGCGATAGAATGCTGCTGATCGGGGCTGGAGCTGATGCCAGACACCCTCCCTGAAAATGCTTGAGCCTGCCTGCGTTTTTCCGGACACTCCCTGAAAATGGTCAGTTGCCACCCACAAATGGCCTCTTCCTGTCAATCTCCTTGCAAACGCTTTTGCAATCAGATTTTTTTGCACCATCCCATCGCTAGGCGCAGATGCCTGTTGCTGTTGAATAATACACCGGCGAAGTGTGGTGCATACACATGCGCAGTTCGGATCAGCACAGCAGCGATCAGATCTGAATTAGGCCCTAAAGCCCCTGATTAGCACTAGGGATGCACTTAACACTGATATCTACTTGCACCCTTCTGACGTACAAACAGAAATCTGCATGAACAAGTGCTTCCAGGGCTTCAATTGTGTCTCATACACTGTTGCTCAAGCAAACAGCCCCTCTCAGAACCTGGACTCATCCATGGACCAAGGTCCTGGACTCATCCATGCCGAGCATCTTTCTCACTCAAAATACTGTATGCATCTTATTCACATAAATAGGACAACCAGGAGGGACATAACTACATGCAGCACCTGGCTTACACTGAACAGTTTGATGTGCCAGCATAAAAAAGAAAAAAAGAAGTCTGTATATGGTGCACTATTATTATTATTATTATTATTATTGTGTGCCATATACAGACTTGTTCTTTTTCTTGCTGGTCCTAACAATACATGTTCTGTGGCAGCACCCCCTAGCTAGTACTGTATGAATACAAAACCATTATACATCAGAAGTTGACTTATTCCATATCATTCATTTACAGTGCATTTCTTACATCTGCTGTTGCAAACGGCAATTTGAAACATTGTACGACTTGTATTCTATCCATGTAAAAATGGGATGTACTGCTAAAAAAACATGCGGTTTAACCAGGGGCGTTTTAGCTGAGGAGGGGGGCCCTGTGCAGACTCCAGGTGGGCCCCCTCCTCTGCAAAGCGCAGTGTCAGAGACCAATTTCAATGCTGTGCATGCGTGGTGGCCATTTTGGCTGTGATTTTCACTGCAGTTACAGCGCCCGATGCGGGACTCCGGAGAGGTAAGTATTAAAATATGGGTACACTGTGTGCAGTGTGGGCCTCACTGGACCCAGGAACCCGTGTGTACCACGCGCATTGCACCCATTATAGTAACGCCAATGGGTTTAACCCCTTAAGTGTTTATTTACTAAATCTGTGTTTTTCTTGCAGAATTTGAAACAGCAATACTATTACTGTACGTGCCAAATCAGGTGTTGTGCACTCAAGAGTATCGTTGTTTTGAAGTCTGTGGGCAAAAACGCAGAAAATCGGTGGCTTTGAAAACCAGCTGTTTTGTCTTTACTGTTTTTCAACAACAAAAAAAATCAATTATTGGAACAGGGACTGCTGATTCTAATTAAAGATTCTATTCATATTGACACAGTAACCAATGACAATAATAAGAGCTTACCTACGCACAATTTACTTCAGCTACATATACAGCAATATTATCACTGTCAAGTACTTGTGTCAGTAATGGAAGACATCATTAAATTAAATTGCTGTTTGCTGAAAGACTTAATGATGGATTTAATGGTTTTAAATGAGAATAAATGCCTTTGGCATTTACAGTCTCACTTAAAAATATATAAATGTGCTGTAGTCATTGTTCCGCTCACAGATCAAACTTTAAATTGCACAGAGAACAGTTGAGACACCCTCTGTGTAGACGCTAGACCACATGCACAGCTGAAATCACCTCACAATCTGCAGCAGCAAACTCCTTTCTATTCACAAAGAATTTGGGTAACAATGTCATGATTTTGCTATACTCTACTATTTTATTAATATTAATATAATACATGCAGGAGTTTAGTGTGGGTGGAGTATGTGCTCCGGGCGCTGGAGGGGACAGACGGAGCCAACAGGGGCAGACTGCTTATGAAATGCCCAGTGGCAAAACAGTGCTAAGATGACCATCATCGTAGCAATCACCCCCCCCCCCCCCCGCCCACTCCTCCCAATACAAACAAACACAGTGCTTTAAAGATGCAGCTCTTCATCTTCACAAACAACAAACAAAAAATAGTCTTTGAATAAAGCCTTTTTTTAATATGTAATGGTCATTAAATATTTTTACATTTATTTAATTTTATATATTTTTTTTTTAATTATATTTTTCCCATTTATTTAGTTTTGGATTAAAAAGGGAAAAAGATTGTCCACACCACAGACCATACTGTATATCTTAACAGTGTATGTGAGACAATTATCTATATTGTTATTGAGGCAGAACGTATTCTATGTATATCTTCCATTACACAAGCCACAAGTGATCCATTTGTATCCTTCGTTATAGTATTCAGTAATCCATATTTCATATTTTTAGTCATGGATTTTTATAGCACATTATTCTGGCTATTACAAGCAAAATCTGCCTTCTGTAGATAACTTGCTGACACCACTGGGACCCATTACGGGGGCTCTCGCAGGTAACTGAATCTGCCCCATAGGACTGTTTTTTATTATTATTATTATTATTATTTATTTATTTTTTGGGGGGGGGGGGTTTGGAGGGGGGAGGGGTGGCGGATACAGGTCTCTGGACAGGGCCCCTTTAAATTTTATGTTTTGCTTGCAGCACAGGGAAAGTTCAGTACTGGGCTAATGTTAAGGCATCCAGATATGTGGAGCTGCAGCACTGGGAGCAGTACCTGCTGATGCAGTGTCTACAGTGTTGATTCCCAGCATGGAGTGCTAGACACAATATGTTGATTCTTGTTAGCAAAACACCTGTTTGCCGGTTGCCAATGGAAGGTTTTTAAGGCAGTTACACACATTAAGTTAGGCACGCAGACACAAACACACAATATTTCATGGTCCGATACTATTCCATTCACTGCAACATTCCCCCGCATGCTGACCATGCCTCCTTGCCCATCCAATGAGTGGGGGGGGGGGGGGGGGCTGTTCCATTGTTTGGATGCTTATTAGAAGAACGTGTGTATCATCATTAATAATGTACAGATGTAGCCATGCTCATTTTTGCTGCAATGCAGCATGCTGCAACACGGCTTGCTGCATGGCATGCCGGCTGCGATTATTGATGCAGTGAGGCACACCGTGTAGCATGCCGTAATGCAACATGCCGCATCACATTAAGATGAGCATAGCTACATCTCTACCCACTATTCTAAACTATTGCACACATGAATATATCATGCTTTCATATGGTCACAGAGCTATTCTGTGATAAATGTCCTTATTAATTTACAGTAGGGAGTATATTATCCCATATATGAAACCACACTGTCATATGAAAATACCTCTTGGGGCACAGGAGTGGTTGTGAAGGCCCTAAAGAACTTGTAGAAGGACATTTCTCTATGTGCATTTATGGAAGTGTGGCAAACTGTCTCAAATTTTAGTGAAGAAGATCCAGGGGTTGCAGAGCCTACCCATGTGGGAGGCCATAATAAACTTGGCCCAATTTCAATGTGTGAATTTACAAGATATTAGGGGGGGGAGGGGGGGTGCAAAGGATGATGGAGGGAGAAATCAGTTAATCCTAAACTTGTGAATCAGTCTGGACAAAACCCTCCACACCGTGACTTTCTTCAGGTAATGAATGGAGCATTTCGGCAGTACAAGGCCAGAAGAAGAGCCAAATGAGTGAGGTACCAAGGCCTAGTGTAAACCTTAGGACAATTTTAGCCTGAGAATCCCATGAGCAGAAAAGGGGACATAGTCAATCCAGAATTACTGTAAGTATTAGCCTTGAGTTGTGCTGTGGAAGTGGTGCAGGGTTTCTCACTGGTGTTATCAAATGCATGCATAAGATAAATGATCAGAACCGATTTTAACACAGTTTCCAGTTTTATCAACTGCAATTCCCATAAAACACTATGGAACAGATTTAATAAAGCTTCAAATACAGACAGGTGGTAGTGTTGCCCATAGCAACCATTTAGATCAGGCATGTCAAACTCAAAATCCCAACCAGGATAAATACTCAAGGTCTAAGACTTCTGGGAAATGTGGTCTCTATCTCCCTGATGTTCTAAAGATCCCCTGTCAGCGTCACTCATAGCATCCCCATTGGAATAATATTTGAGTGTGGGCACATTTGGGGGCCTGGAGACACCTGCGCCCCTGATCGTGGCACGTCAAGCTGCACCCTTTCACAGAAAGAGGCATTTCCTCAAAGCAATTACCTGGCTCCCCGCCCCCCCAGTCTGAGCCAGCATACAACAATACCACATGTTTAATAGCAGTATTATGAGTAGTATACTACTCCTCATCTGTGGATGGCTTATGGCAGGCCACAGGCTCCTCACTGTCTGCTGGGTGGTACTGCAGTAGCACTGGATCTGGCAGGCCGCAGGCTGCTGTCTGCAGGGTGGCACTGGATCTGACCATCTGCAAGCTGCTGTGCTGGGGGTTTCCTGGTTGGGACTGGGAGGTGGTGGCAGACCCTGTCACCCTACCTGCTCAGTGTGCAGACTCTGGGAATGCGGGTGGGTCCATCGTATGATGTCATGGTGCACATGAAGTCCACCGCACCCGCAGAACTCCTCTTGGAACAGAACTTGTGAGGGTCAGGACCGGAGTTTGTGAGGTCCATCCACGGGCTACCTAGGCTGCCTTGTGGAACACCCGGCACTGATTGTGGAGCCGCAAAAAATATGTGTCTGAGCCGCATGTTTGACACGTCTGATTTAGATTGTGTCTATCATTTTCTAGAATGCAATAGAGAAATAATTGCTAGAAACTGATTGGTGGCTATGGGCAACACCATCGCTTGTCTGTTTTAGAAGCTTTAGCAAATCTACTACTATGTGTTGGACAGTACTTGGTTACTTCAAGGACTTAAACTAAAATTTGCAGTCATTTATCAGGTGCAGTTTCACAAGATTAGTGAAAAACTGATTTGCAAGTATAGATAACGACTGATCTGCAAGTACAACTCCAAGGTAGTACTGGAGAACTGAAGAATGTTGTTCCAGCAGATGCCTGGTCACAGCATAGAGTAACCAAAAGTATAGCACAGTAGGCAGTAAAGTGCAAAGTCACTGATAAAACAAATAGTTGGCACTGTGCACCAAGCAATAGGAAAGGAAGAGCAGTGGCCAAATGCAAATTGGGAATATAAGGAGGAGGTTAGAGCAGAATCAGACAAGGCAAAATAAGGGACCCAGGCAAGTGGTTGGTCCAGTCAGCAAACAAGATAGTAAGCCCAGGCAGCAGAAAATACATAGTCAAGATCAAATGATGCAATTAGGATGCAAGCTGAGCAAAAACACTGACATTATACAATTGGCAATTTACCAGCGCTAAGAGCTGCTATTTGAAGCATCTGTCACCAATCAGAATCCAGCCCAGGCTAGCTCCAGATGACAAATCATGTGACTGCCAAGAATGACAACAGAGAGTCAGCAGAGAAAAGACAACTGCTACAAAACACCGTTCATTACCTGTTGTTCTTTACAATTGGCACAGATGTCTTAATACAAAATAATGTTTAGCTTCAAAACATCAATGATTTGTGACACAATCCTAAGATGTGTACTTGGAATCTGAATAATATTAATGACTTAAACACATAGTCATCTTTGTAACAGATCATTGGAGACAGACCGGGAATTTAAGGTACAACCATAGCCCAAATGAAACCAATGATCTGGAGTCAGGCAACAATCACTGTTTAAAAAATGGATTTCTTTGTGTAAAAGTCAGGGATTTGCAAAAGTCTTTATTTAGCCTTTCAGAGAGGGCTCCTGCAGAAAAAACTGCAACCTTGTCTTATTTCTTAGAAATGTGGTTGGAGAATATAACAATCCACACGTATATTACAAGATACATTTACTAACCAGTGGGCTGTTAAGCCAATGTTTGTCGGCTAAATCAGTATTTGTTTATGTTGCTGTCTTAAATCTGTCGGTCAATACCACAGAACATCCATGGCTTAGACAAATTTCAGCTTAGCAGCGTGCGTCAACCACTAAAAAGAAAGCGTAGCTGAACCTGTTTTGATTTGGATATATCTTGCAATACAAATGACCTTTATTGTAGCAGTAGTATGATAATGTATGGTAGAGGAATCACAGTAACAATCCAAAGTACAATATGAACAGAGAGTAAATGGTTATCCAGAATGAGACTTGCAGCACAGTAATGAAATAGTTGAACAAGAATCCAGAGTAATAATACACAGAACTCAGATTGCAGGACTTGCACAATAAATCAGAAATGCATGCAGGCATATAGGAAGTCCAAGTCCACAGTGATATGTAACGTTACACACACACACACACACACACACACACACACACACACACACACACACACACACACACTTTTTCTCTCTCTCTCTCTCTCTTTCTCTCTCACCCACCCACATACTCAGCATAGCAGAGCCCTGGCTCCCAGCAGCAGGACTTTCAGAAATCTGGCACCCCCTGTGTGAGTAGCAATCGTCACATACACACACAGACACAAACACCATAATCTGGCCCTGGTGTTCGTCATTTTGACGGGCTTTTAACTGGTATCATTTAAACACTTTGATATGGGAATATAATAATGAGCCCTATCTTTGTCAAAAACACACACCGTTTAGGCGGAGGAACGGCAAAGATGAGGGAGGCTCCATCTGTATGATGCTTTGCCCTTAACTGAATAGGCCACACATTTCTAAATAAAGTTGATGGTTAAAGGACCAGTAAATATGTAACAAAAGCTGAATTAAATAATGAGGAAATACTGGAACTCCCAATCATCACCACACTCTGGTACCATCCCCAGATAGCATTCATTTGTTAAGAAGAGAAAACTAAACTGTGTTTTGTGCCAGAGAACATTAGGGTATTAGTTACAATGAAAACCTACTAAAAGTTAGAGATGAGTGGGTTCGGTTCCCTGAGAACCGAACCCCCCCCCCCCCCCCCTTCCCTAACTTCATGCTCCGAGTCTGGAACCGACTCCGCATTCCAGTGGTGGTGTCCTGTGCTGCCATAAGTCCAGTGGTGCTGCTGTCTTGTGCTGCATCAGTCCAGTGGTGGTGTCCTGCGCTGCCATAAATCCAGTGATGGTGTCCTGTGCTGCCATAAGTCCAGTGGTGCTGCTGTATAAGTCCAGTGCAGTGGTGCTGCTGTATAAGTTCAGTCCAGTGGTGCTGCCGTATAAGTCCAGTCCAGTGGTGCTGCCGTATAAGTCCAGTCCAGTGGTGCTGTCGTATAAGTCCAGTCCAGTGGTGCTACAGTATAAGTCCAGCGGTACTGCCGTATAAGTCCAGCGGTACTGCCGTATAAGTCCAGTGGTACTGCCATATAAGTCCAGTGGTGCTGTCCTGCTGTATATTATTTAGTTCAAATAAAGGGGTTATTAATATGTAATCCAAATAATTTTTACAGGGTTTGCCCTGTGTGGTGTAGGGGTACTCTCTCCTGTGCTGCATATTATTATAATAATGCCAAATGAAAGGGTTATTATCCAAATAATTTTTACAGGCTTTGCCATGTGTGTGGGGTTTAGGGGTACGCTCTCCTGTGCTGTATATTATTATAATAACTCCAAATAAAAGGGTTATTATCCAAATAATTTTTACAGGCTTTGCCGTGTGTGTGGTTTAGGGGTACCCTCACCTGTGCTGCATATTATTATAATAACTCCAAATAAAAGGGTTATTATCCAAATAATTTTTACAGGCTTTGCTATGTGTGGTTTAGAGGTATGCTCTCTTGTGCTGCATATCATTCTAATAAATCCAAGTAAAAGGGTTATTATCTAAAAATTTTTTACAGGGTTTGTCCTGTGTGGTGTAGGGATATGCTCTCCTGTGCCGCATATTGTTATATAACTCCAGAAAAATAATGGAGAACTAAAATTTGTAGCATAAAATAGGGAAAGATCAAGAACCACTTCCTCCTAGTGCTGAAGCTGCTGCCACTATTCATGACATAGACGATGAAATGCCATCAACGTCGTCTGCCAAGGCCGATGCCCAATGTCATAGTAAAAGGCATGTCAAATCCAAAAAGCCAACGTTCAGTCAAAAGACCCCCCAAATTTTTTTAAATCATCTGAGGAGAAATGTAAACTTGACAATATGCCATTTACAACACGGAGTGCCAAGGAACGGCTGAGGCCCTGGCCTATGTTCATGACTAGTGGTTCAGCTTCACATGACGATGGAAGCCCTCATCCTCCCGCTAGAAAAATTAAAAGAGTTAAGCTGGGGAAAAAAGCACAGCAAAGACTTGTGCGTTCTAAGATGGTATCACAAATCCCCAAGGAGAGTCCAAGTGTGTCGGCGGTTGCGATGCCTGACCTTCCCAACACTGGATGGGAAGAGGTGGCTCCTTCCACCATTTGCACGCCCTCTGCAAGTGCTGGAAGTAGCACCCACAGTCCAGTTTCTGATATTCAAATTGAGGATGTCACTGTTGAAGTACACCAGGATGAGGATATGGGTGTTGTTGGTGCTGAGGAGGAAGTTGACGAGGAGGATTCTGATGGTGATATGGTTTGTTCAAATCAGGCACTGGGGGAGACAATTGTCGTCCGTGGGATGAATAAGCCCATTGTGATGCCTGGGCAAAATACCCAAAAAGTCACCTCTTCGGTGTGGAATTATTTCTCCACAAATCCGGACAACGGGTGTCAAGCCATCTGTTGCCTTTATCAATCCATAATAAGTAGGGGTAAGGACGTTAACCACCTTGGAACATCCTCCTTTATATGTCACATTCATCATAAGTCATTGTCAAGTTCAGAAACTTTGGGTAATAGCGTTATCAATTCACTTACACCTAAATTATGTAGTTTTGTTTGAATATTATTTCTCTGTGAGGATGAGGATGTAAATACTGAAAGGGGGGGGAGAGAATCTGAGGATGAGGACGACATCTTACCACTGTAGAGCCAGTTTGTGCAAGGAGAGATTAATTGATTCTTTTTTTTGGTGGGAGCCAAAACAAATCAATCATTTCAGCCAGAGTCGTGTCGCTGAAATGATTGGTTTGTTAAAGTCTGCATGTCCTGTTTATACAACATAAGGGTGGGTGGGAGGCCCCAAGGACAATTCCATTGCACCTCTTTTTTCTTCTTTGCATTAGGTGCTCTTTGGGGCCTAGTTTTTAAAAGTGCCATCCTGTCTGCCACTGCAGTGTCACTGCTAGATGGGCCAGGTGTTTGTGCCGCCCACTTGGGTCACTTAGCTTAGTCATCCAGTGACCTCGGTGCAACCTTTTGGCCTAAAAAGAATATTGTGAGGTGTTCAGAATAGACAGGAAATGAGTGGAAATTAATGTTATTGAGGTTAATAATACCGTAGGATCAAAATTACCCCCAAATTCTGTGATTTTAGCTGTTTTTATAAAAAATCATCCAGATCCAAAACCAAAACCAAAACACGAAAGGGTGGTTTTGGCAAAACCAATCCAGATCCAAAATATGAGTGGGGATCAAGATCTAAAACCAAAACACAAAACACGAAAAGTACCTGCCGCACATCTCTACTTAAAATCTATATAATGAATGTCTTTAACATGAAAATATTGTCCAATGCAGTCACTGCAGATCAATACTTTTATTTTTGGCTTCCAGTGTTGGGGAAAAAAATACTCCTTTTATAGTGCATAATATAATATAATATAGTGCAGATTGGTGGATTCATACATAAGCGCATAACAAGGAATATCATTACAATGGGTTTGCTCTAGCTTTTCAGGGCGAGAGAGGAGGGGAGAGATTGAGAAATACTGTAAACTTTTAAGTATATAGAGTCAGTGTGCTTTTGTTAAAATGTTTAAATATAAATAATAAAGGGTGATCTTCACAAAAAGACAGAAAACTATTTTCTGCAAAGAAAGCAGCATACAGTAAAGGCTCGCAAGCACTGTAAATGCAGACACTCTACCAGCCAACCCTGTGGGATTCTTGATCTGTGAGTTCTCTAATGCTGCTCTTTACAGTAACTAAACTATGATGATCCATAAAAGACTCTGGTTTGCGTTATAAATATTGTAACTGTTTATGTTCTAGTAAGCTAATGGTGAAAACCTCAATCAATAAGTATATTAGGAAGAACTGGAAAATCCATAGCAGAACTAATTTAACACAATTCTAAAGTAATATGTACCTCCTTAGGAAAAATCAGATACCTTTGTGATAACTTCACACTGATGTGTTGCTTAGCAACATCAGATAGGAAATTAGTACTGTCCTGCTCTTTTACGTATAGATATAAGTTACCCACTGAGGACCGCAGATGAGATAATGTCAGAAAGGTTTACTCCCAAGCTATACAGTTCATGTACGCTACACAATTGTAGGCTGCACTGATAACTTGAGAACAATGGTTTTACGTAATAAGCTCTTAATGTGTCAGATATGGGGTGTTTCTTAATTGTATGATGTCAGCCTCAAGTTTAGAGCAGAATCCCATTGATTTGACTTATACTGAATCATCTTGATAGAAAGACCCAGCTGGTATAAATGGAGAACCTAGGGGTTAGTAACACCTATACTTTGCTCTAGCAGATTAATGATTTTTCAGTGGTTTATTTAGATACAGTACTTGTATAATATGTGTCGAAAAAGAGACATAGGGGTATATTTACTAAGCTCCCGATTTTGACCGAGATGCCGTTTTTTCTTCAAAGTGTCATCTCGGTTAATCTCGGTCATTTACTAAACACTAATCACGGCAGTGATGAGGGCATTCGTAATTTTTTGCAAGTTCAGGTAAAAAATTACGAATGAATACACCATCGGTCAAAACGCGGCTGTTTAAGTATGAATCTCGGTCATTTACTAAGAAGTGCAAAGCAAAAAAAGAACAAACACTGCCGTGAAAAATTACAACTCGTAAAAAAGTGCTAAAAAAAAACAGAACTTTTTTTTTTATTCGTGTTTGGATAGGCATGCACGGATCCATGAGATCCGTGCATGTATATCAGTGGGAAGGGGTGGGAAAGTGCTTATTTTTAAAAAAAAAATTGCGTGGGGTCCCCCCTCCTAAGCATAACCAGCCTCGGGCTCTTTGAGCCGATCCTGGTTGCAGAAATATGGTGAAAAAAATGACAGGGGTTCCCCCATATTTAAGCAACCAGCATCGGGCTCTGCGCCTGGTCCTGGTCCCAAAAATACGGGGGACAAAAAGAGTAGGGGTCCCCCGTATTTTTAAAACCAGCACCGGGCTCCACTAGCTGGACAGATAATGCCACAGCCGGGGGTCACTTTTATATAGTGCCCTGCGGCCGTGGCATCAAAAATCCAACTAGTCACCCCTGGCCGGGGTACCCTGGGGGAGTGGGAACCCCTTCAATCAAGGGGTCCCCCCCCCCCAGCCACCCAAGGGCCAGGGGTGAAGCCCGAGGCTGTCCCCCCCCATCCAATGGGCTGCGGATGGGAGGGCTGATAGCCTTTGTTGTAAAATAAAAGATATTGTTTTTAGTAGCAGTACTACAAGTCCCAGCAAGCCTCCCCCGCATGCTGGTACTTGGAGAACCACAAGTACCAGCATGCGGCGGAAAAACGGGCCCGCTGGTACCTGTAGTACTACCACTAAAAAAATACCCAAAAAAACACAAGACACACACACCGTGAAAGTATAATTTTATTACATACATACACACATACATACATACTTACCTTATGTTCTCACGCAGGTCGGTCCTCTTCTCCAGTAGAATCCAAGGGCTACCTGTTGAAGAAATTCTACTC
The DNA here is from genome assembly GCF_028390025.1 of Pseudophryne corroboree. Lineage (NCBI taxonomy): Eukaryota > Metazoa > Chordata > Amphibia > Anura > Myobatrachidae > Pseudophryne > Pseudophryne corroboree. The sequence continues at coordinate 398,475,202 of NC_086445.1, forward strand.
ACCAGATCCATGGGTCCAGGCTCCTCGGCAAATCCAGGGATAATCCACGTACTTGAATAAAACAAAAAAACGGTTGCCCGACCACGAACTGAAAGGTGACCCATGTTTGCACATGGGTCACCTTCCCACGAATGCCAGAAACCCACTTTGCCTTCTGGCTAAGTGGGTTTCTTCAGCCAATCAGGGAGTGCCACGTTGTAGCACTCTCCTGATCAGCTGTGTGCTCCTGTCTTCACTGACAGGCAGCACACGGCAGTGTTACAATGTAGCGCCTATGCGCTACATTGTAACCAATGATGGGAACTTTCTGCCCTGCGGTTGACCTAACAAGGCTGTGTTTATAAGGTGTATATGAAACATTAATGCATTCTGTGCTTAGACTTGGGTCCCATCGCCATGGTATCTCATTATGGTATCTAATTATTCCAAAATATGGAAAAATCCAATATCCAAAATACAAGTGTTTAATTTTTCTTGTAGAGAGCTACAGCACTAGGAAACAGTGACTAAAAGACATCAGCACCATCCTTCAGTGGTGTCAAAATGGGGAGGGGGGGGGGGGGTGAGCAGGTACTGAAGGAGGGCCCAGGAGTTGCAGCTCTTCTCCACAGCCCAACACATACTACTGTGTCCTGGACTGCAGTGTGGCCCAGGAGGCGCTCAAAGTAAAAAAAAAAATCTGTTTTCTAAGGTGCAGGGCCATGCCTCCCATGATTAGCCACACCTCCTGAAAAGTACCTTGGCCCAGCCAAGCTCTATACCGGCCTGCCCTCCTTACAGTTATTTATATCACGCATACATATTCCGCAGCACTTTAAAGATAATACCCTGTATTTTAGACATTCACATCGGTTATTAACAGTAAAATTTTACAGTGAAATAATATTTTTACGTTCTAAAACACTATAATTTCAAGCACCTTTTACATTCTTACATATATATATATATATATATATATATATCAGTGGCGGAACTAGAGAGCGGTGGGCCCAGGTGCGACAAAGTGCTTTGGCCCCCCCCCCGCCGTAGGCGCGCGCAAAAATACATAGTGGCGTGGCTTAGTGGGGAAGGGGTGTGGCCACAAAATAATACCAATTCATAAAATGGTGCACAGTAGTCTCCATTATTCAAATTATGCCGCACAGTAGCACCACTACACCAGGTAGAGACCCTTTTACACCTTACAGCGGACAGATTCCTCTTTTTACACATTACGGCAGACAGCGTCCCCTTTTTACACATTACGGCAGACAGCGTTCCCCTTTTTTACACATAACGGCAGACAGCGTGCCCTTTTTACACATAACGGCAGACAGCGTGCCCTTTTTACACATAACGGCAGACAGCGACCCCTTATTACACATAACGGCAGACAGCGTCCCCTTTTTACACATAACGGCAGATAGCGTGCCCTTGTTAAACATAGCGGCAGACAGCGTGCCCTTTTTACACATTACGGCAGACAGCGTGCCCTTGTTACACATAACGGCAGACAGCGTCCCCTTTTTACACATTACGGCAGACAACGTCCCCCTTTTTACACATTAAGGCAGACAGCATGCCCTTTTTACACATAACGGCAGACAGCGACCCCTTTTTACACATAACGGCAGACAGCGTACACTTTTTACACATAACGGCAGACAGCGTACACTTTTTACACATAACGGCAGATAGCGTGCCCTTGTTAAACATAGCGGCAGACAGCGTGCCCTTTTTACACATTACGGCAGACAGCGTGCCCTTGTTACACATTACGGCAGACAGCTTCCCCCTTTTTACACATTACGGCAGGCAGATTCCCCCTTTTTACACATTGCGGCAGGCAGATTCCCCCTTTTTACACATTATGGCAGACAGATTCCCCATTTTTACACATTGCGGCAGGCAGATTCCCCATTTTTACACATTGCGGCAAGCAGATTCCCCATTTTTACACATTGCGGCAGACAGATTCCCACTTTTTACACATTGCGGCAAGCAGATTCCCCCTTTTTACACATAGCGGCAGACAGATTCCCCATTTGTACACATTGCGGCAGGCAGATTCCCCATTTTTACACATTGCGGCAAGCAGATTCCCCATTTTTACACATTGCGGCAGGCAGATTCCCCATTTTTACACATTGCGGCAGGCAGATTCCTCATTTTTACACATTGCGGCAGGCAGATTCCCCATTTTTATACATTGTGGCAGACAGTCCCAAGAAAGACAGAAAGAAAGAAAGAAAGAAAGAAAGAATGAATTATACTTACCCTCTCCGCTGGCTCAGGCTCCTCGGTGCAGCTTCTGGTCACTCACGATTCCTGGGCAGGAGAGGAGGAGGAGAGGGGTGGAGGAGGGAGCCGCAGCAGCGCTGTGTTATTGGTGGAGGCGCTGCTGCTGCTGCCCCTCTGCTTCACTATAGGCTGTTCTTGGAAGACAGCCTATAGTGAAGCAGAGGGGCAGCAGCAGCAGCGCCTCAACCAGTAACAAAGCGCTGCTGCGGCTCCCTCCTCCACATCTCTCCTCCTCCTTCCCCCGTACCGCTGCTCCTCTCCTCTCTGGGCGGCTGTGCGCTGCGGGCAGTGGTTGCCCGCAGCGCACAGCGGCATGTAATGAGTCAGTTTGACTCATTACATGCTTTGGGCCCCTGGACAGAGGCGGGCCCCAGTGCAACGCACTGGTTGCACTGGCGGTAGTTCCGCCTCTGATATATATATATATATATATATATACACACACACACACACACACACACACACACACACACACAAACAGAAAATTCAGCACTCACTATAGCAATCTCACTTATCCTCACAACATCAATAAATAAATGATGGGGGTTTAGTTAGTGAATTGGCCAATGCACGGAAGCCTGCAAACCGCTCGCCAAGGTACCCCACCTTCTTGCAGGTCCTACACTATCACAGAGTCTCAGAAATTAAAACCCAGCAACTGTATCACACATAATATAACTGCAAATATGTCCACTATGGCCAATTCACTAACTAAACCCCCATCATTTATTCATTGATGTTGTGAGGATAGATGAGCTTGCTATGGTGAGTGCTGAATTTTCTGTTTGCATATATTTAAGTAGGTGGGCATGGGCTACGTGCCCTGGGGTGGCGAATGCTGTGGTTTTATATTTGTTTGTGTATATATATATATATATATATATATACACACATTACCTTCAAGGCTTTCCTATCCAAATATATCCCCACAGTACAGTCCACACTTATCCTCACATATTTTCTTTCTTCAGTCTCCTTTCCTCCTGACCCCGATTCATCACTGCTGTGATGTGACATCATGCAGCCCACCAAGAGCCTTTACAATCTGGTGGACTATTATGCAACAGACAGCACCTATCCTTGTGTATCAATGCCTATCACCCCATAGATTGTAAGCTTGCGAGCAGGGCCCTCCTACCTCTATGACTGTTTGTTTTTACCCAGTTTTGTCTTCTAATTGTGTCTAGTTGTAAAGCGCAACTGAATTTGCTGCGCTATATAAGAAACTGTTAATAAATAAAATAAATAAATATATATATATATATATATATTCACACACATATATACAGTACCAGTCAGTGGCGGAACTAGCGGGCAGTGGGCCCAGGTGCGACAAAATGCTTTGGCCCCCCCCCCATCCCATCCAAGTCCACTGCCTCACCCCTGGAGAGGATCTGGTGAGGGGGACCTGCTCAGGGCCAGAGAAATGGATACCTAGCAACAGTGCCGTAACTAGACATTTTAGCACTGTGTGCAAGAAATGGCATCGGAGCTCCACCCCTGCATGCAAAACAGGGGCTGTGCGCGCCGTAGGCGCGAGCAAAAATACATAGGGGCATGGCTTTGTGGGGAAGGGGTGTGGCCACAAAATAATACCAATTCATAAAACGGTGCACAGTAGTCTCCATTATTCAAATTACGCCGCACAGTAGCACCACTACACCAGGTAGAGACCCTTTTACACCTTACGGCGGACAGATTCCCCTTTTTACACATAACGGCAGACAGCGTCCCCTTTTAACACATTACGGCAGACAGCGTCCCCTTTTTACACATAACGGCAGACAGCGTCCCCTTTTTACACATTACGGCAGACAGCGTGCCCTTTTTACACATAGCGGCAGACAGCGTGCACTTTTTTACACATAACGCCAGACAGCGTCCCCTTTTTACACATTACGGCAGACAGCGTCCCCTTTTTACACTTAACGGCAGACAGCGTCCCCTTTTTACACATAGCGGCAGACAGCGTGCACTTTTTTACACATAACGGCAGACAGCGTACCCTTTTTACACATAGCGGCAGACAGCGTGCACTTTTTTACACATAACGGCAGACAGCGTGCACTTTTTTACACATAATGGCAGACAGCGTCCCCTTTTTACACATAACGGCAGACAGCGTCCCCTTTTTACACATTACGGCAGACAGCGTCCCCTTTTTACACATTACGGCAGACAGCGTGCCCTTGTTACAAATTACGGCAGACAGCGTGCCCTTTTTACACATTACGGCAGACAGCGTGCCCTTGTTACACATTAGGGCAGACAGCGTGCCCTTGTTACACATTACGGCAGACAGCGTCCCCCTTTTTACACATTACGGCAGGCAGATTCCCCCTTTTTACACATTGCGGCATACAGCGTCCCATTTTTACACATCACGGCAGGCAGATTCCCCCTTTTTACACATTACGTCAGGCAGATTCCCCCTTTTTACACATTGCGGCAGACAGCGTCCCCTTTTTACACATCACGGCAAGCAGATTCCCACTTTTTTACACATTACGGCAGACAGCGTCCCCTTTTTGCACAAGAAGAAAGAAAGAGAAAGAAAGAATTATACTTACCCTCTCCGCTGCCTCAGGCTCCTCGGTGCAGCTTCTGGCAGAGATCCCGGGCAGGAGAAAAGGAGGAGGAGGGAGGTGGAGGGAGCCGCAGCAGCGCTGTGTTATTGGTGGAGGTGCTGCTGCTGTCCCTCTGCTTCACTATAGGCTGTTCTCCGCCGCTGTGAATGCTGGGATGCACAGAGGGACAGCAGCAGCAGCAGCGCCTCAACCAGTAACAAAGCGCTGCTGCGGCTCCCTCCTCCACCTCCCTCCTCCTCCTTCCCCCGTACCGCTTCGCTCATCTCCTCTCTCTCCGGGCGGCTGTGTGCTGTGGGCAGCGGTTGCCCGCAGCACACAGCGGCATGTAATGAGTCAGTATGACTCATTACATGCTTTGGGCCCCTCGACAGTGGCGGGCCCCAGTGCAACGCACTGGTTGCACTGGCGGTATTTCCGCCTATGGTACCAGTCAAAAGTTTGGACACACCTTCTCATTCAAAGGTTTTTATTTATTTTAAGTATTTTCTATTCATTGTAGATTAATACTGAAGACATCAAAACTATGAAACAACACATGGAATTATGTTGTAAACAAAAAAGTGCTAAACAAATCAAAATATGTTTTATATTTTAGATTCCTCAAAGTAGCCCCCTTTTGCTTTGATGATAGCTTTGCACACTCTTGGCATTCTCTCATTCAGCTTCATGAGGTAGTCTCCTGGAATGGTTTTCCAACAGTCTTGAAGGAGTTCCCAGAGGTGCTGAGCACTTGTTGGATGCTTTTCCTTCACTCTGCGGTCCAACTCATCCCAAACCATCTCAATTGAGTTTAGGTTGGGTGATTGTGGAGGTCAGGTCATCTGACGCAGCACTCCATCACTTTCTTTCTTGGTCAAGTAGCCCTTATATAGCCTGGAGGTGTGTTTGAGGTCATTGTCTTGTTGAAAAACAAATGATGGTCCCAGTAAGCGCAAACCAGATGGGATGGCATGGCACTGCAGAATGCTGTTGTAGCCATGTTGGTTAAGTGTGCCTTGAATTTTGAATAAATCACCAACAGTGTCACCAGCAAAGCACCCCACACCATCACTCCTCCTCCTCCATGTTTCACAGTGGGAACCACACATGCAGAAACCATCTGCTCACCTTTTCTACGTCTCACAAAGACATGATGGTTGGAACCAAAAATCTAAATGTCACTGACCTGGGTTGGGGATGTTGTGGACTCGGGGGTTCGTCCGATGGTCGGGAAAAGGAATCACAGGTGGGTCGGAGCAGGGATGGTCGGATATAGGATTTCCTCATACAAGACTCTGATAGTTAGGCTTGGTGAAAGAATGCTGAGGAACTTTATTAAGGGAATGGAGCAATACAGCGGCACATCAAAGGAAGTGAACTTGTGGGCAATGTCAAAAAGTTACTGGAGAATTCGTGAGCAATGTTCAACTGATGAATGAAGAATTTGTGAGCGATGTTTAGAGACACTGATGAATGAAGAACTTGTGAGCGATGGTAGATGACACTGAAGAATTTGTGAGCGATGTTTTAAAGACACTGATGAATGAAGAACTTGTGAGCGATGATGAAAGACACTGAGGAATTTGTGAGCGATGTTTAAAAGACACAGATGAATGGAGAACTTGTGAGCGATGGTGAAAGACACTGAAGAATTTGTGAGCGATGTTAAAAGGCACTGATGAATGAAGAACTTGTGAGCGACGGTGAATGACAATGAAGAATTGGTGAGCGATGTTTAAAGATACTGATGAATGAGGAACTTGTGAGCGATAGTGAATGACACTGAAGAATTGGTGAGCGATGTATAAGGACACTGATGAATGAGGAACTTGTGAGCGATGGTGAATGACACTGAACGCTGGAAACACTAAAGTTGGTTCGGCCCGCAGGCCTTGCTGAATACAGGGAGCGCTGGCAACTGCACTGCAGAGGAACACACTAGTTGCTCGGATTACTGGAGACTGTGCTGCAGGAAGGCACCCTGAATGCTAGATGCACTGGAGTATAGCTGCTGGGAAACACACTGCGTACGGGAGCTCTGGCATCCACTTCAGAAAAGAGACGATACTCAGGCACCGAGGCTCTGCCCGGCATCCGGTTTTGAATCTCCCGCCTCTATTGGATTGGTGAAGCGGGTTCGTGACATCACCTGCTCCCCGCCCACGTGACGCCGGCTGTCATGGCGGCGCCAACGCTCCGGGGAACCGACGGGAGCCGCGCCAGCCAGACGCCGGGACCCGAGGACCGCCGGAGACGAGGACCGCCAAACGGACCAGCAGCCACGCAGGGGTAAGCGCGGCGGCCGCTGCCCCTGGCGTGTGACACTAAAATTTTGACTCATCAGACCAAAGTACAGTTTTCCACTGGTCTAATGTCCATTCCTTGTGTTTCTTGGCCCAAACAATTCTCTTCTTCTTGTTGTTCATCCTTTGTAGTGTCTTCTTCGCAGCAATTCGACCATGAAGGCCTGATTCATGCAGTCTTCTCTGAACAGTTGATGTTGAGATTTGTCTGCTACTTGAACTTTGTGAAGAATTTATGTGGGCTCTAATCTGAGGTGCTGTTAAATAGCGGTTTCTGAGGCTGGTAACTCTAATGAACTTATCCTCTGCAGCAGAGGTTACTCTTGGTCTTCCTTTCCTGGGGCGGAAATGAGAGCCAGTTTCATCATAGCGGTTGATGGTGTTTGCAACTGCACTTTAGGATACATTCAAAGTTCTTGAAATTTTATGTAGCGACTGACCTTCATGTCTTAAAGTAATGATGGACTGTTGTTTCTCTATCCTGAGTTGAGTGGTTTGTGCCATAATATGGATTACAACATTAGTCAAATAGGGGTGTCCACTGTGTACTAACCCTACCTCTGCACAACACAACTGATGGTCTCAAACACATTAAGAAGGGAAGTAATTCAAAATCATTCCAGGAGACTACCTCATGAAGGTGACTGAGAGAATGCCAAGAGTGTGCAAAGCTGTCATCATAGCAAAAGGGGGCTACTTTGAAGATTCTAAAATATAAAATATATTTTGATTTGTTCAACACTTTTTTGTTTGATTACATGTGTTCTTTCATAGTTTTGATGTATTCAGTATTAATCTACAATGTGGAATATATATATATTTATTTATTTATTTTTGGACAAACCGTCTCATTCAATGGTTTTTATTTATTTTAATTATTTTCTACATTGTAGATTAATACCGAAGACATCAAAACTATGAAAGAACACATATATATATATACTGTATTTTGGACACACCTTCTCATCAAATGGTTTTTATTTATTTTAATTATATATATATATATATATATATATACATACAATGTACTGTATCTCTTCTGCTTTACATTATATTAGCCTGTAGACAATTAGAGCCTGATTTAGAGGTGGATGCAATGCTGATGTTTGCACAATTGAGCCATTATTTACTACTTAGCATGCACAAAAAGACCTGAAATCCCTGCTCCACATGCCTTCCCCTGAGTGTTTGTAGAGACAGCAGTCACGTAGTGAGTTGCTGATATTAGAACTTGTGGCTCAAAACCATGGGGGTTGCTGACTGGGAGGTGTCATGAATTGGACAAAAAAAAAGGCCATCTCATGGGCGCGTTATGAAAATGTCACAGGCAGGGATGGACTGGAGTTGTTGAAGAGCCCTGGCATAGTGGCATGGATCATGGGGGAGTAGTTATGCCCCCAGTAGTTTAGCCCCCAATAGTTATGCCCCCAGTAGTTTAGCCTCCGGTAGTTTAGCCCCCAGTGGTAATGCCCCCAGTAGTTATGTCCCTGTAGTTTAGCCGCCATAGTTATGCCCCCAGTAGTTTAGCCCCCTAGTAGTTTATCCCCCAGTGGTAATGCCCCCAGTAGTTATGCTCCCGTAGTTATGCCCCCTGTAGTTTAGCCCCTGTAGTTATGCCCCTAGTAGTTTAGCCGCCATAGTTATGCCCCCAGTAGTTTAGCACCCTGTAGTAATACTCCCTGTATAAGCGCTGGCTCTTACACACACACAAAAAAAACCCCACAATACTCACCAGCCCCGCTCCTGCTTCCGGTCCGCTGCCCTCCGTCTTGCGCCCGCTCTTCGGAACGATGGGAGAGATGTCATGATGTCTCTCCCATAGCGCACAGCCGCACACTGCCAGAGCTGGAACCAGGAGCTCAGGAGTGAGCTCCTGCCTCTGGCTGCCACTGAAGAGAAGGAGCCTGTGGCCACTGGTAACAAAATCTCAGCGGGCACCCGGCATTTCCCTGCACGCCGGGCTGACATCGGGTTAGGTGGGCCGGAGGAGGCAGAACGCAGTTCCGCCGCATTCCAGCTCACTTTAACCCCTGCTTATATACATATATACCTATCACCACTCCCCCACACACCACTTACATATTTTAAAATCATGATGCCACTCACTTTTAACTTTTCTGGGGAATGATTGTGGCTGGGGGCTGTTCTTTAGGGATGTGGTGCTCCTCATGCTGAGTTCTCAGTTGCAGGGGCAGTAGGCGGAGATGAAAGTAAGACTGGGAGCTAGGGACAGCCATAACTAGGCGTGCTGCTATCGATTAACACATCATAGCAGCGCCCAGTGATTTGATTTGTAGCAACTGGCGGCAGCTGAGTGTGACGGGCTGAGGAAGCAACCATACCTCTCTGCCTATGACCATGAGAGATGCCGCGGAGCCCAGTCACCGTGACTGCAAGCATGTGAGGGGAGGAGGAGATGCCATTGCTGCTTGGGGAGGAGGGAGAGGATTATGCTGCTGCTGCTGGCTGCTCGGTTTCATGAAAAGTCAGTAGCCCGCAGCAGGACGATGGGCAAATGAGCGTGGCAGTCATTGGGGACGATTTTACGTCTCCCCAGGCTCCATTGCCATCAGCAGCGCTGGGAGTGATGCTGTTGGCTGTGGAGCCTGGAAACAGGCAGAATCGTTCCTGGACAGCAGCTCCAGCTGGGGGGCCCCATGAGAGATTAGGGCATGGGGGTACGTACTTTAATGTGTTGTCATGGCCTGAGGTACCCAAAGCATAATCCCCGATAAATGGCGGGTATTGGGGCTAACTGAGTTGCCACTGGCAAATCAATTACCTGCGATGAATTACCGCAGCTACTGTAGTTGAATACTGGCCTAAGTAGTAGATTTACTAAAGCTTCTAAAAATGAAAAGTGGAGGTGTTGCCCACTGATGTATCTATAATGCACACCTGCCCCTTGTTTGGGGGGGGGGGGGGAGGGGGGAGGCGAGGGGGGCACACTCTGCACACCCTGCACCCATTTAATTATACTCACCTCTCGGTCAGCCTGGCGTTGGCTACAGGCCTGTAAATATACCTTGGAAAATGGCCAACATGGCTATTTTCCATTGATTTGCGCATGCGCAATAGAGATGTCCCTGTGAATGCAGTGTAGGCGCCATGTTCCCGGAGACCTGCACATGTGCGGTACATTCTAGCACAATGCCAGATTCAATTGAATGGCTGTAGAGGAGAGGGTCCAATCGGGGACTGTACACATGCCCCCTCTTCTCTTAAAGCCCCCCTGGCAACCAATCAGATTTTGTCTATCCTTTCTCTATTGCATTCTAGACAACGATAGTCTAATAGGTTGCTATGGGCAACACCTCCACTTGTCTGCTTTAGAAGCTTTAGTAAATCTACTAGCAAGGGTCTATTTATCCTTGGCCTAATGCTGCCCATGAAAGAAGCAAGTGATCTGCGCATATATGATTACTGTCTATAAGCACTTTGATTTCATATGGTTTGCGACAACGTGAAGCCCCCACTGATGAGTAAAACTAATGCCATCTAGAGATCTGCAGGGGCAGTGGTTAGTGCTGGTAAATAGATAACGACTGTAGAAATCTCTGACTATTTTAGCATTAACCCTTTACTAAACTGAATGGCATACTCTAATAGTGCCAGTTTTCAATGGGGATGTTGCTTAATCACAGGATAATAGACCCAATAGTTGTCCTCTATTCTGATTGGCTGCTGGTCCACGAGCTCCAATTGGCTCAGGGCCGTCTCTGTCAGCAGAATATGACCGCGGCTCTGTCCCTCCGTGCCATGGCTGCCTGCCGGTGCGCTTGCGGGAAGCTGACCTATCCCCCGATGCTGACTGTATCCACCCGGGCGCCCTTAAAAGGTTAAGTTTCAGGAAAGCGGGGGGGTGAGGGGAGAAACAGTGCATGTGGTGGTGGTGGGGGCCCTGCCTTGTGAGGGTCAGTTCCTAGCCCCATCATTTCTGATGGCAGCCCTATACAATAACATGTTTCTTCATGTTTGAGTGCCTATAAGAGTGCCATCAACTAAATTATTTATATGTAAATGTCTAGGATTATTTTATACAAGGTGAAAATACTTTAGTCCTCTTTTCGCTTCCTTTAAAATAAAAGGAAAGCAACGAATGCAGTGTACAAAGCTCTGATACATGTAGGTCATTGTATTGTGTAAACAGTGTAAGGCAATAATAACCACAGTATATCAGAAGCAAACTGAGGAGCTAGGAACCTTCATCTGAATGGACATTAATGGCACTCCAGTGTTTATTATGAAGATCTGTTTCTTTCTGGAAATAAGTTACTGCAGATTACATTAGTGCCAAACTAATGATCATTTCAAGATCTCAGAAAGAGTTTCAGATGTGATTACATGTCTAAAACAATGACTTGAAATATGATAATGCAACACTGGACTGGAAAGTAAACACAGTAATTGTATTTTCTTCCTTACACAAATAAATAAGTAAATGAAACATATAAATAATAAAAATTTTTTCCTATGAACCCAGTGTAACCTTTTGTTCAGACAGTTGTATAGTCAGAACGCGCACGCATTGTACTGTCATTTAGAACATAATATACTGTAGTTAAAATTGCTAATGAATTCAAATAATGCTATAAATGTATGTGATAAACAAATGCAAATGTCATCAATATACAGTGGCATCAACGGTGAGGGTGGGGGGTGTAGGTGGGAGAGTGTACTAATTACTCGGGCCCGGGCTTGTTGAAGGAGGTCCAGCAGGGCCCCAGATCTGCAGTCCCCCATCCCACCCCCACCCTCCTACCTGCCAGCTGCAGCATCTCTCCCATGCTGCTATATTCTGGGCTACGGTGAAACCGGGGAGAATGCTGCCACTGGATTTGTGCTTGGCGAGTAGTGCACAGCGCACCCCTGTGTAGACTTGCGCCGCTCAGCAATTTTTTGTTAAAGGGGACATAGCCACACCTCAGTGATTAGGCCACACACCCTTGCACCTTTCAGACCACACCTGAACACGGGTTATGCGCACTGATGTGCCAATACAAGTGTTCATAGGTGGCGGTCTGAAGGAGGTATAAGTCTTTCCTCATAATCCAGTGCTAACCCCTTTATCAATTTTGTAGCTCGCCTCTGAACCCTTTCAAGTTCTAAGTTATCTTTTTTAAAGTGTGGCGGCCAGAATTGTACACAATGGGGGTAATTCCAAGTTGATCGCAGCAGGAAAATATTTAGCAGTTGGGCAAAACCATGTGCAGTGCAGGGGAGGCAGATATAACATGTGCAGAGATAGATAGATAGATTTGGGTGTGGTGAGTTCAATCTGCAATCTAAATTGCAGTGTAAAAATAAAGCAGCCAGTATTTACCCTGCACAGAAACAAAATAACCCACATCTAATTATCTCTGCAAATGTTATATCTGCCCCGTCTGCACTGTACATGGTTTTGCCCAACTGCTAAAAAATTTCCTGCTGCGATCAACTTGGAATTACCCCCAATATTCAATATGTGGCCGTACCAATGATTTATATAACAGCAGGATTACACTTTCATCCCTTGTCTCGATTCCCCGTTTTATGCAACTTATTTGCCTTCGTTGCTGCAGTTTGAAATTGGGTACTGTTGTTAAGTCTATTATCAATGAGCACCCCCAAATCTTTTTCTATTACCGTTTCCCCTACATTCTCCCCATTTAATTTGTACACGCCTGCCAAGGGTAAAGCTCGTTGCCAAGGGAAATGCTCATTGCCAGAGGTTTCATGCTCTGGGATCCATGCTCGTTGCCAAGGGTAATGCTCGTTGTTAAGAAAATGAGCTTGATCAGATCTAGTCATATTAGTAACATCGAGTCGAACCACATGATCCCCAATATTGTTGCCCCTAGTGTGACTGGGCAATAATCTAGTATTGGCTAAACTACTCAATGCGCCCTCCGTTTGTATAATAGGCTCAAGCTCATTTTCTTAGACCCAAGATGGGGTGCTATAGATGTCTGGGATGTGCCACCTGTAACACTTTACAGATTGGCACTACCTTTAATCATCCACATACAGGCCAGAAAATACCCATTAAACACTGACTTACATGTACCACCACTCATGTGATATATTTGCTTACATGCCCGTGTGGTCTTGCCTATGTGGGCAAGACCATACGACAATTTAGGGAAAGGATGCCTCTGTGCAATTAAAAAGGCATTTGAGAAGGGATCAAGTGACCAACCATTTGCTCGTCATTGCCTGTTGGCCAAACACGGAACGGCCAGCATTCGAGCTATCCTCATTGACCATACCCCCATTATGTTGAGGGGTGGCAATAGGGATAAGTTGCTTTTGAAAAAAGAGTCACGTTGGATCCTTAGATTGGGAACACTGTCCCCTGGTGGTTTAAACGAGAATCTAGGGTTACAGTGTTTCCTCTAACTTACCTAGCGAGCATTTGCCCCTTTTTGCGGTTTTCAGCTTTGTCTTTGCTCTTATGATGTTTATATTCTCTTTATGGGAGGAAATGTGACAATGTGATAAGTTTATTAGGAGCCCTTGTCGTCAATTAATGAGAGTGCTAGTCCTTAACATATGGTCCATTTATATATTAATTGCTAGGGGCTGTTAGTTTGTCTCCTTGACCGGTGAATTCTATGTATTTTAAATGTGCTGTTTCTGTTTTTTGTATGTTTTCCACAGGCTCTACAGTGCTGGGGGAGTCCGTGACTTTGTTTCACTGGTTACTATGAGAACGATCCTGTCCCGCGGTGCACCGTGACGTCACAGCCCGGCGACGCGGAAGCGGACGACGTGTGCAGGCGGGCGGCAGCGCCGTGAGGATAGGTGAGTATGATTTGCACACTGATATCTTTGTCTGTGATGTATTTAAATGTTTTGTATGTGGTTCTTCACTTTTGTCTAGCCCTGAGGACGGGGAGTTTCCCCGAAACATGTAGGCTAATAAAGGGACACGTTTTTGCATTTCTGTGACAGTCTGCTTGAGTGCCGCCGATTCTTCCAGTATATTTAGTCTTCATTGACCTGGAGGGCACCGCAGCTAAGTAATCTATGGATGTTTGGAGTGCCGGTATAATCTCCTTATATATTTTTGGATAGACATTATCCTTATCATGGCACCCGTTTATTAGAAGCCTCTACTCAGGACTAAGATATCTGTTGTTGCTGTATTCATTGGCAGCTTTTTTAAAATCACATCACTGCTCAGGAGACTATGCCGACAGCTTGGAGTTTATTTCTGCACATCTGAGAAATTTTACATTTGCTTCAGTATGGAAACTAACCCTGATATGGACGCCACGCTTGAATTAGTGCACCAGGATGCACGTGAACGCCTGAGTTTTTCAGATGCAGAGGCCAATGCCATTCTGGTGGATAAGAGATTGATGGATGAACCTATCTCTAATACTAATGAGGAACTGTTCCGTCAATGGACTAAATTAAAACAAAAGGAGTGTGATTATACCTATCATGGTATAACATTATCAGATTATTACCGCAGTAATTTAATTCCTCGTGGCTTTAGGATTACCAACTCGCCGACGATTGGCCGCTACAATGCCCAATTTTGTCGCCGGTGGGTGGCCATTCTAAATAAATGTTCGATGGACCTCATTCTACTAGTGGTGGAGGAGTCCACCCGAGAATTGAATTTGGTAAAAGAACAGATCCTATCATTTGAGCAGCAGCATAAGGTCAACATGTGTGCTGATACACAGGCTGATTGGATGAGTAAGCTGAATACCCAGATTGAAAAATATCGGCAAGATCTTATACGATTTACGAAGGATAAACTTACTAAAGTCCAGCGAGACTATGCACAAAGGCAGGTTTATCCTTGGTTGGGCAGCTCAAGACCCAATCAGCCTCAGAACACGTTTAGACGCCGACAACAAAATTGGCGACGAAGGGATCAGCCAGGCATGTCATCGTCTGCTAGTGACTCAGATGTGACCTAAGCACCCTCGACATCGACGGACAGAGTGGTCCCTTTAGGGCAGCCACAATCGGGTGCACGAGCACGCCCCAACCGCAACCCTACAAGCGGACGCGGCAGAGGACGAGGAGGTCCCAACAAAATCAAAGGATCATACGAGCTAAGACCGCCACGAACTTAAAAGAACTTGTATTTAATCTTTCATCAACTCCTCTTACAGACCAAGAATATGGACTTTTAGCTAAGGGACTGACTTTTGTCCCCACCACAATCCCAGATCCACTGGAATGGAAGGCTGAAGTATATCGTCTTAATAGGATTTTGAAACGAAAGGAATATTTCAACAGTAGAGCCTCCTCACAGACACCTTTGGAGATGACTTCGACCGGAATTCCTTTACAACTTTTGAAGATTGCCCCAAAATCCCTATTTGACCCCCCAAGTCAGAACTCGTCCATTAGGACATTTGTTCGTATGGTGGAGAGGGAAGGTCTCCAAGCTATGAATGAGCCGGTGCAGTTCAACCTTACCAGGGAAGAGCGCACCACCCTTAGGGATTTGTCAAGTAGAACTGACATTGTAATCCGTAAAGCTGACATGGGGGGCTCTATAGTTGTTCAGGATATTGGGGCGTATATAGCTGAATGTGATCGCCAGTTGAGTGATCTCACTGTTTATTCATGTCTTAAGAAAGATCCTACTAATGAGTTTAAGAAAGAGTTGGATACTTATCTTAGGGAGTCCAATGTTTCAGGTATTATAACACAAGATGTTTGTGCTGCACTTGTGGTAGACTTCCCGGTAGCACCTCTTTTTTACACCTTGCCTAAGGTGCATAAGACCTTGGTGAACCCTCCAGGCCGCCCAATTGTGTCGGCGAGAGGTTCATTGTATCAACCTATTGCAGTCTACCTGGACGCCTACCTTAATCCCTGTGTTCAGGCTTTGCCCTCTTTTTTAAAAGATACGTCGTCCCTCTTGCTACAATTACAGCGGTTGGGACCAGTACCTACTGATACCCTGCTATGTAATGCTGACGTTACCAGTCTCTACACCTGCATCCCACATGATGCAGGTGTGGAGGCGGTAAGGGCACTCATTGAGGGTAATGTAATTTATCAGGGTCCAGAGTTGTCTTTTTTCCTACATTTGTTGAGTTTGGTTTTGAAAAGGAATTATTTTGTGTTTAATGGGGCCTTTTATTTACAGACATCGGGGTGTGCGATGGGGTCCGCTGTGGCCCCATCGTATGCCAATGCGTTTATGTACCATCTTGAGAATACTATGTTCCACCTTGATCCTTTAGTTAGCTCCCATGTGATTTATTACAGGCGCTATATTGATGATCTTATAGTGTGTTGGAGTGGCCCTAGGGAAGACCTTAGGCTCCTGTGGGACCAACATAATGCGACAGATCATGTGGTGAAATTTACGTATGTGATTGACGACAAACAAATTAACTATTTGGATGTCACCATCTCTCTTGAGTCTGGCCAACTTAGTACCTCCTTGTTTGTCAAAACCACAGATAGGAACACTTTTTTGAATTATCAAAGCTTTCACCCACTTGCTTTAAAGAAGGGATTGCCATACTCGCAGTTCTTGCGGGTACGGCGTATAACCTCAGATCCTCAAGATACTATCAGGGCCCTGGATGAAATGCTTCTTAAATTTGCCCAAAGAGGCTATCCGATTAAGGAATTAAAGAAGTCTAAGGAGGCAGTATTAAATATATCTAGGGAACAATTGTTAACCCCAAGGGCCTATCAGGAGAATAGAGCAGATAGATTGCCATGGGTAAGCAGATTCACTACGTGTTCAAAACGGATAGTTAGAAAAGCTAAAAATCTGTGGCCTATTATACAAACGGAGGGCGCATTGAGTAGTTTAGCCAATACTAGATTATTGCCCAGTCACACTAGGGGCAACAATATTGGGGATCATGTGGTTCGACTCGATGTTACTAATATGACTAGATCTGATCAAGCTCATTTTCTTAGACCCAAGATGGGGTGCTATAGATGTCTGGTATGTGCCACCTGTAACACTTTACAGATTGGCACTACCTTTAATCATCCACATACAGGCCAGAAAATACCCATTAAACACCGACTTACATGTACCACCACTCATGTGATATATTTGCTTACATGCCCGTGTGGTCTTGCCTATGTGGGCAAGACCATACGACAATTTAGGGAAAGGATGCCTCTCCACAGGAGTGCAATTAAAAAGGCATTTGAGAAGGGATCAAGTGACCAACCATTTGCTCGTCATTGCCTGTTGGCCAAACACGGAACGGCCAGCATTCGAGCTATCCTCATTGACCATACCCCCATTATGTTGAGGGGTGGCAATAGGGATAAGTTGCTTTTGAAAAAAGAGTCACGTTGGATCCTTAGATTGGGAACACTGTCCCCTGGTGGTTTAAACGAGAATCTAGGGTTACAGTGTTTCCTCTAACTTACCTAGCGAGCATTTGCCCCTTTTTGCGTTTTTCAGCTTTGTCTTTGCTCTAATGATGTTTATATTCTCTTTATGGGAGGAAATGTGACAATGTGATAAGTTTATTAGGAGCCCTTGTCGTCAATTAATGAGAGTGCTAGTCCTTAACATATGGTCCATTTATATATTAATTGCTAGGGGCTGTTAGTTTGTCTCCTTGACCGGTGAATTCTATGTATTTTAAATGTGCTGTTTCTGTTTTTTGTATGTTTTCCACAGGCTCTACAGTGCTGGGGGAGTCCGTGACTTTGTTTCACTGGTTACTATGAGAACGATCCTGTCCCGCGGCGCACCGTGACGTCACAGCCCGGCGACGCGGAAGCGGACGACGTGTGCAGGCGGGCGGCAGCGCCGTGAGGACAGGTGAGTATGATTTGCACACTGATATCTTTGTCTGTGATGTATTTAAATGTTTTGTATGTGGTTCTTCACTTTTGTCTAGCCCTGAGGACGGGGAGTTTCCCCGAAACATGTAGGCTAATAAAGGGACACGTTTTTGCATTTCTGTGACAGTCTGCTTGAGTGCCGCCGATTCTTCCAGTATATATATATATATATATATATATACAGTATATTTATTTAAACACATGTTGCATTCCCAGCTCCCCCACTCCATCCCAAAGCCCTGTATCCCCTCACCAATCCACTCCTTCCCCCGGGAGAGACTCACTAGTGCTGCACTCCCCAGTATCCAAACCCTCACACCGCACAGCAGGCACCATGTGTCACTCTGAGGCTGTGCCCACACCACCTACTGCTCTCTGCCTTGTTTGGACAAGACAACTCACTTTCCCCGGGCTCTAAGTGGGGCCCCCCTGATCCTTAGGGGCTGGTACAGATGTCCCCTTTGACCCCCCCCCCCCCCTGTCACCTGCCCTGCAGCTGCTACTACTACTACTACTAATAATAATAATAATAATAATCATCATAATAATAATAATTATGATGTAAAATAATGAATGTGCCCCTATACATAACAATAGCTTGTACCATGCGTTATAAAAAGGCCTCCTAGTAAGACCTATATGTTCTGTAACATAGATATGAGCAACATTTTCAAAACCATTCCACAGACTATTCATCATATTTGGACAAAAGTTTTCAGGTTTACATGGTGGAATTTCACCTTCAGTGTACATGCAGATTTCTCCCTTTCATCACAGAGGATGATAAATAGACATAAAAATTTATTTTCAACACTGTTCAAAGAAATTTTAGTCCCTAGCACTAAATCCTACATTTCGCTGCAATTACACTATAATCACCAAAATATCCTACAACAACATGCACAGAATGTTAGTCTACTCAAGTGTTATGTACATCCGTATGGACTGTATTAGTACATTACAAGTATGTGTTCATGTGCAAACTCTGTTATATAGATAGACCACTTGTTACATTAACCACTTCTAGCAATTAAGTAGTCTGCTCATCATAAACAAAAAATCAATGTCCATCAATATGTTAGTGCTTTGATAGCAGGGACGGAAGCAATACATGACTATGCTGTTGGGAATTAGAACAATCCACCAACACTTAATTATATTAATATTCACAAATTCAGTTTAAAGTTTTTGTCGTTGTATTAGTACACAAGGTTTTAAAAGAGAAGTAATCATATGCAAGCATTTCATTTCATATTTGCATGCCCCTTAGAATTTATCCCTCAAAGGAACAGTACAGTATTTCCTTTTTGAAGCTATGGTAATTTACAATTCAATATGAATTTAAAGACAAGCATAAGCTTTTACTTTTCTATTTGTTTAATGTCAGTTTTAAAAGATCTATATATAATAAATGTCCCTTGTTTCATATTAAATACTTAAACTGTTCACACAATTATTCAGACATTTGTTCAATTTGATAATAAATGTGGGCAGCCAAACTGGCCAACATAACGGACATAATTTATTTATTTTCAAAAGTTTTTATTGACCAGTGGGGTAATAATAGAACAGAATGAGGTCACCATGCATTATATAACCGTAGTAATATAGACATATAGTAACAGTAATTGTATTCCATGTAAGCCCTAAACAATATCAGAGTTGAACATTAGAGGAAATATACAAATAGCAAAACAGCAAGAGACAAAACCGGCAAATGAAAACAGCACAGAGTCTTGAGATCAGAAGGGGGCTACGGAATCAAGGGTTTCTAGCATGTACCATTTAGTATCTTTAAAACATTTCCGTAGAGCCTCCTTTGTAACCGGGGGGAGAGTCTGGACATAGGGTAGCCAAATATTAAAGTATTTTTCAGTCAGTTTGTCCTTCTGTAAAGCAGTATTGGTCCAGTCTAGGTGGAATAGTTGAGAGACCCTAGGGTGTAATAGTGAGATAGGAATGGGGTCAGTGGAGATCCATTGGGAAAGGATCGTCTTTTTAGTGGCAGCCGCCAGTTTAATTAATAAAATACGTTGCCCCTTGGACAGTCTGGTAGTAGATGGTTTCGGGAATATACCCCAGAATGCCCACGTCTTAGTAATAGTAAATTGTAACTGTAGGTCTGTCGTGATGTATGATTGGAGTGCCTGCCAAAGCGTTCGTACCTTAGGACAGGACCACAGACAGTGTACAAGATCTGCTTCTGGAGCAGTGCACTTGAAACAGTGTGAGGAAGGGGCAGCTCCCATAAGGTGTCGTAGCTTGGGGGTGACAAATGCTCTATGTAGAATTTTCTGGTGCATTTCCGAGTAGGAAACTGAGCCTAATGTTTTATCTAAATAGGCATTAGCCTCCAAAATCAGTTTCATAGTGAGATCTGGGAATTCCAGTTTCCATTTCAGGAGGCCCACTGAGCCAGATTCCACGTTTAGTAAGGTGCAGGAGTGTGTGTATATGAGTGCCGTGGGAAAATAAGAATTTACTCACCGGTAATTCTATTTCTCGTAGTCCGTAGTGGATGCTGGGAACTCCGTAAGGACCATGGGGAATAGCGGGCTCCGAAGGAGGCTGGGCACTCTAGAAAGATTTAGGACTACCTGGTGTGCACTGGCTCCTCCCACTATGACCCTCCTCCAAGCCTCAGTTAGGACACCGTGCCCGGACGAGCAGACATAATAAGGAAGGATTTAGAATCCCGGGTAAGACTCTTACCAGCCACACCAATCACACCGTACAACTCGTGATACTATATCCAGTTTGACAGTATGAAAAACAACTGAGCCTCTCAACAGATGGCTCAACAATAACCCTTTAGTTAACAATAACTATTTACAAGTATTGCAGACAATCCGCACTTGGGATGGGCGCCCAGCATCCACTACGGACTACGAGAAATAGAATTACCGGTGAGTAAATTCTTATTTTCTCTAACGTCCTAGTGGATGCTGGGAACTCCGTAAGGACCATGGGGATTATACCAAAGCTCCCAAACGGGCGGGAGAGTGCGGATGACTCTGTAGCACCGAATGAGAGAACTCCAGGTCCTCCTCAGCCAGGGTATCAAATTTGTAGAATTTTGCAAATGTGTTTGCCCCTGACCAAGTAGCTGCTCGGCAAAGTTGTAAAGCCGAGACGCCTCGGGCAGCCGCCCAAGATGAGCCCACCTTCCTTGTGGAATCGGCATTTACAGATTTTGGCTGTGGCATGCCTGCCACAGAATGTGCAAGCTGAATTGTACTACAAATCCAGCGAGCAATAGACTGCTTAGAAGCAGGAGCACCCAGCTTGTTGGGTGCATACAGGATAAACAGCGAGTTAGATTTTCTGACTCCAGCCGTCCTGGAAACATATATTTTCAGGGCCCTGACAACGTCTAGCAACTTGGAGTCCTCCAAATCCTTAGTAGCCGCAGGCACCACAATAGGCTGGTTCAGGTGAAACGCTGACACCACCTTAGGGAGAAACTGGGGACGAGTCCTCAATTCTGCCCTATCCATATGGAAAATCAGATAAGGGCTTTTACATGATAAAGCCGCCAATTCTGACACTCGCCTGGCTGAAGCCAAGGCCAATAACATGACCACTTTCCACGTGAGATATTTCAGATCCACGGTTTTTAGTGGCTCAAACCAATGTGATTTTAAGAAACTCAACATCACGTTGAGATCCCAAGGTGCCACAGGAGGCACAAATGGGGGCTGAATATGCAGCACTCCTTTCACAAATGTCTGAACTTCAGGTACTGAAGCTAGTTCTTTTTGAAAGAAAATCGACAGAGCCGAGATCTGTACTTTAATGGAGCCTAGTTTTAGGCCCATATTCACTCCTGCTTGCAGGAAATGCAGAAATCGACCTAGTTGAAATTCCTCTGTTGGGGCCTTTTTGGCCTCGCACCATGCAACATATTTCCGCCATATGCGGTGATAATGCTTTGCCGTAACATCTTTCCTGGCCTTAATAAGCGTAGGAATGACTTCTTCCGGAATACCCTTTTCCTTTAGGATCCGGTGTTCAACCGCCATGCCGTCAAACGCAGCCGCGGTAAGTCTTGGAACAGACAGGGCCCCTGTTGTAGCAGGTCCTGTCTGAGCGGTAGAGGCCACGGGTCCTCTGAGAGCATCTCTTGAAGTTCCGGGTACCACGCTCGTCTTGGCCAATCCGGAACCACGAGAATGGTGTTTACTCCTCGCTTTCTTATTATTCTCAATACCTTTGGTATGAGAGGCAGAGGAGGGAACACATAAACCGACTGGTACACCCACGGTGTCACTAGAGCGTCCACAGCTATCGCCTGAGGGTCCCTTGACCTGGCGCAATATTTTTTTAACTTTTTGTTGAGGCGGGACGCCATCATGTCCACCTGTGGTTTTTCCCAACGGTTTACCAGCATCTGGAAGACTTCTGGATGAAGTCCCCACTCTCCCGGGTGGAGGTCGTGTCTGCTGAGGAAGTCTGCTTCCCAGTTGTCCACTCCCGGAATGAACACTGCTGACAGTGCTAGTACATGATTCTCCGCCCATCGGAGAATTCTTGTGGCTTCCGCCATCGCCATCCTGCTTCTTGTGCCGCCCTGTCGATTTACATGGGCGACTGCCGTGATGTTGTCTGACTGGATCAGCACCGGCTGGTGTAGGAGCAGGGATTTTGCTTGACTTAGGGCATTGTAGATGGCCCTTAGTTCCAGAATATTTATGTGAAGGGAAGTCTCCTGACTCGACCATAGTCCTTGGAAGTTTCTTCCCTGTGTGACTGCCCCCCAGCCTCGAAGGCTGGCATCCGTGGTCACCAGGACCCAGTCCTGTATGCCGAACCTGCGGCCCTCTAGAAGATGGGCACTCTGCAGCCACCACAGTAGCGACACCCTGGTTCTTGGAGACAGGGTTATCAAGCGATGCATCTGAAGATGCGATCCGGACCACTGGTCCAACAGGTCCCACTGAAAGATTCTGGCATGGAACCTGCCGAAGGGAATTGCTTCGTAAGAAGCCACCATCTTTCCCAGGACCCGCGTGCAGCGATGCACTGATACCTGTTTTGGTTTCAGGAGGTCTCTGACTAGAGATGACAACTCCCTGGTTTTCTCCTCCGGGAGAAACACTTTTTTCTGGACTGTATCCAGAATCATACCCAGGAACAGTAGTCGTGTCGTCGGAACCAGCTGTGACTTTGGGATATTCAGAATCCAGCCGTGCTGGTGCAGCACCTCCTGAGATAGTGCTACTCCCACCAATAACTGTTCCTTGGACCTCGCTTTTATTAGGAGATCGTCCAAGTACGGGATAATTAAAACTCCCTTTTTTCGAAGGAGTATCATCATTTCCGCCATCACCTTGGTAAATACCCTCGGTGCCGTGGACAGTCCAAACGGCAGCGTCTGGAATTGGTAATGGCAATCCTGTACCACAAATCTGAGGTACTCCTGGTGAGGATGGTAAATGGGGACATGCAAGTAAGCATCCTTGATGTCCAGGGATACCATGTAATCCCCCTCGTCCAGGCTCGCAATAACCGCCCTGAACGATTCCATCTTGAACTTGAATTTTTTTATCTATGTGTTCAAGGATTTCAAATTTAAAATGGGTCTCACCGAACCGTCCGGTTTCGGTACCACAAATAGTGTGGAATAGTAACCCCGGCCTTGTTGAAGTAGGGGTACCTTGATTATCACCTGCTGGGAATACAGCTTGTGAATTGCCGCTAGCACCGCCTCCCTGTCTGAGGGAGCAATGGGCAAGGCAGATTTTAGGAACCGGTGGGGTGGAGACGCCTCGAATTCCAGTTTGTACCCCTGAGATACTATTTGAAGGATCCAGGGATCTACCTGTGAGCGAGCCCACTGATCGCTGAAATTCTTGAGGCGGCCACCCACCGTACCTGGCTCCGCCTGTGGAGCCCCACCGTCATGCGGCGGACTTGGAAGAAGCGGGGGAGGACTTTTGCTCCTGGGAACCTGCTGTTTGTTGCAGTCTTTTTCCCCTACCTCTGCCTCTGGACAGAAAGGACCCGCCTTTTCCACGCCTGTTTTTCTGGGTCCGAAAGGACTGAACCTGATAAAACGGCGCCTTCTTAGGCTGTGAGGGGACATGGGGTAAAAATGCTGACTTCCCAGACGTTGCTGTGGAAACTAGGTCCGAGAGACCATCCCCAAATAATTCCTCACCCTTATATGGTAACACTTCCATGTGCTTTTTTGAATCTGCATCTCCTGTCCACTGGCGAGTCCATAAGCCTCTCCTAGCAGAAATGGACAATGCACTTACTTTAGATGCCAATCGGCAGATTTCCCTTTGTGCATCTCTCATATATAAGACTGAGTCTTTTATATGGTCTATGGTTAACAGGATCGTGTCTCTGTCTAATGTGTCAATATTTTCTGACAGTTTATCTGACCACGCAGCGGCAGCACTGCACATCCAAGCTGACGCAATAGCTGGCCTAAGTATAATGCCTGTGTGTGTATATACAGACTTCAGGATCGCCTCCTGCTTTCTATCAGCAGGTTCCTTGAGGGCGGCCGTATCCGGAGACGGTAGTGCCACCTTTTTAGACAAACGTGTGAGCGCTTTATCCACTCTAGGGGGTGTTTCCCAACGTGACCTATCCTCTGGCGGGAAAGGGAATGCCATTAGTACCTTCTTAGGAATTACCAATTTTTTATCAGGGAAAGCCCACGCTTCTTCACACACTTCATTTAATTCATCTGATGGGGGAAAAACTACGGGTAGTTTTTTCTCTCCAAACATAATACCCTTTTTAGTGGTACCAGTAGTTATATCAGAAATGTTTAACACCTCTTTCATTGCCTCAATCATACAGTGAATGGCCTTAGTGGGCATCAGGTTTGACTCATCGTCGTCGACACTGGTGTCAGTATCCGTGTCGACATCTGGGTCTGCTTGAGGTAGCGGGCGTTTTAGAGCCCCTGACGACCCATGCGACGCCTGGGCAGGCACGAGCTGAGAAGTCGGCTGTCCCACATTTGGCATGTCGTCGATTTTCTTACATAAGGAGTCTATACATGCACTCATTACTTTCCATAAGCCCATCCACTCAGGTGTCTGCCCCGCAGGGGGTGACATCCCTTCTAAAGGCATCTGCTCCGCCTCCACATCATTATCCTCATCAAACATGTCGACACAGCCGTACCGACACACCGCACACACACAAGGAATGCTCCGAATGAGGACAGGACCCACAAAAGCCCTTTGGGGGGACAGAGTGAGAGTATGCCAGCACACACCAGAGCGCTATATAATGCAGGGACTAACTAAGTTATGTCCCCTATAGCTGCTTTTTATATTATATATGTATTGCGCCCAAATTTAGTGCCCCCCCTCTCTGTTTTTACCCTGTTCTGAAGTGTAGACTGCAGGGGAGAGCCAGGGAGCTTCCTTCCAGCGGATCTGTGAAGGAGAAATGGCGCCAGTGTGTCTGAGGGAGATAGCTCCGCCCCTTTTCCGCGGCCTATTCTCCCGCTTTTTTCTGGATTCTGGCAGGGGAATTTACCACATATATATAGCCTCTAGGGCTATATATTGTGGTATTTTTGCCAGCCAAGGTGTTTTTATTGCAGCTCAGGGCGCCCCCCCCCCAAGCGCCCTGCACCCTCAGTGACCGGAGTGTGAAGTGTGCATGAGGAGCAATGGCGCACAGCTGCAGTGCTGTGCGCTACCTTGGTGAAGACTGATGTCTTCTGCCGCCGATTTTCCGGACCTCTTCTTGCTTCTGGCTCTGTAAGGGGGACGGCGGCGCGGCTCCGGGACCGAACACCAAGGACTGGGCCTGCGGTCGATCCCTCTGGAGCTAATGGTGTCCAGTAGCCTAAGAAGCCCAATCCGGCTGCAAGCAGGCGAGTTCGCTTCTTCTCCCCTTAGTCCCTCGCTGCAGTGAGCCTGTTGTCAGCAGGTCTCACTGAAAATAAAAAAACAAAAATTATACTTTCTTTCTAAGGGCTCAGGAGAGCCCCTAGTGTGCATCCAACCTCGGCCGGGCACGAAATCTAACTGAGGCTTGGAGGAGGGTCATAGTGGGAGGAGCCAGTGCACACCAGGTAGTCCTAAATCTTTCTAGAGTGCCCAGCCTACTTCGGAGCCCGCTATTCCCCATGGTCCTTACGGAGTTCCCAGCATCCACTAGGACGTTAGAGAAAATTACTATTTGGGGTGAGTCGTAATGTTTTGTCCAGGACATGGGAGGTATCCTGCATAGATAACAAAGATGTGACCTTCTGTACATAGCTGCATGCTTGAAGAAAGGGGAAGAATGGGATTTGTAAAAAAGGGAAACGTGCCATAATTTGGGAATGTGTAAGTAAGGTCAGAGTTTCAGTGTGCAGAAAATGATGGATATATTTTAGACCCCCGGCATACCAAGTCTGGAATATGGGAGAGGTAGTGTGAGGTTTAAAGTCTGGGTTACCCCAGAGAGGTAGAAACAGTGATATATGTCGTGATAATTTTAGTTGCGAGCGAATCTGCCGCCAGGCAACACAGGTAGAGGAAACGAGTATATTGTCTTTTACACAGTGCGGCATGGAAGTAGAGGTGGTGTGTAACAGGGACACCAAAGACCGAGAGGGTGTAAAAGATAGTTCCAGGTGTGTATTGGCATATATGCCCTGGCCGCCAATCCAATCCAAAGCGATCCTGTAGTTGGCCGCCAAGGCATATGAATGAAGGCATGGTAAATTTAAGCCCCCAAGGGAACGAGGTTGGCGTAATTTAAATAATGAGAATCTAGGGTGCTTTCCCGCCCAAATAAATTTAGACAGTGCTTTGTCCATTTGAGCTAGCATGTGTTTGGGCGGAATCAGCGGAAGCATCTGTAATACATAAAGGAAGCACGGGAAGCTGATCATTTTATACAAGTGACTTCTACCAGTGTACGTGAGCCCATCTGGCAAAGTCTGCATACGTCCTAGTGAATACTGGGGGGAAATTAAGAGGATAGAGCTTGGAGGGGTGATCAGGGAATAAGATCCCTAAATAAGTGATACAATTGTTTGTGGCCCAATGAAATGGGAATGTGTCGCCCCAACCCGCTTTAATTGAGGGAAAAAAAGCCAAGGCTTCTGTTTTGGAGTAATTAATTTTATAACCAGAGACTAATTCAAATGAATCTAGAATATCAAGTAAGTGTGGTATGGCCTTTCGGGGGTTGCTAAAGTAAAGATGTCATCTGCGAATGCTGAGAATTTGAGTTCTTGATCAGCCAATTTTATGCCGTGCCATCTGTGTTCTTTGAAAAAATGGCGAAGAAGAGGATCTAAGGCCAAATTAAATAAGAGGGGGGATAAGGGGCAGCCCTGTCTAGTAACCCGATACAGGGAGAATAGTATTGAGTTGTGACCATTAACCGTCAAAAAGGCTTGGGGAGTTTGATAAATGATGTGAAATACCTTAATAAAATCAAGACCAAAATTTTGGAGTCTAAGTATTCTGTCTATGTGAGCCCAAGATACTCGATCAAAAGCTTTATCTGCATCACAACTCAAGACCATATTTTCCTTCTCCAATGAGTCATGTGTTTTAAACATGGCCGCTAACAATGAGCGGACATTATGTACTGAATGCCTATTGCGCAAGAATCCATTCTGGGCAGGATGGAGCAGTTTGGATAGAATCATTTGGAGGCGGGAGGCAAGAATCTTTGTGAATATTTTAAAATCTTGGTTTAGCAATGAAATTGGCCTGTAGGATGAAACCAAAGTATGATCTTTATTAGGTTTAGGGAGGACTATGACTCGAGCCGTGTTAAAGCCTGTCGGGGCAGGGTGGCCTGTCAAGAGCGCATTGTATAATTGTCTGAGGTGGTCACTTATATGTGGGAGAAGTTTATAATAAGAATTTACTTACCGATAATTCTATTTCTCGTAGTCCGTAGTGGATGCTGGGGACTCCGTCAGGACCATGGGGTTTAGCGGCTCCGCAGGAGACAGGGCACAATAATAAAAGCTTTAGGATCAGGTGGTGTGCACTGGCTCCTCCCCCTATGACCCTCCTCCAAGCCTCAGTTAGGATACTGTGCCCGGACGAGCGTGCATAATAAGGAAGGATATTGAATCCCGGGTAAGACTCATACCAGCCACACCAATCACACCGTACAACCTGTGATCTGAACCCAGTTAACAGTATGATAACAACGAAGGAGCCTCTGAAAAGATGGCTCACAACAAGAATAACCCGATTTTTGTAACAATAACTATGTACAAGTATTGCAGACAATCCGCACTTGGGATGGGCGCCCAGCATCCACTACGGACTACGAGAAATAGAATTATCGGTAAGTAAATTCTTATTTTCTCTAACGTCCTAAGTGGATGCTGGGGACTCCGTCAGGACCATGGGGATTATACCAAAGCTCCCAAACGGGCGGGAGAGTGCGGATGACTCTGCAGCACCGAATGAGAGAACTCCAGGTCCTCCTCAGTCAGGGTGTGCCCCTGACCAAGTAGCAGCTCGGCAAAGTTGTAAAGCCGAGACCCCTCGGGCAGCCGCCCAAGATGAGCCCACTTCCTTGTGGAATGGGCTTTTACTGATTTTGGCTGTGGCAAGCCTGCCACAGAATGTGCAAGCTAAATTGTACTACAAATCCAGCGAGCAATCGTCTGCTTAGAAGCAGGGACACCCATCTTGTTGGGTGCATACAGGCTAAACAGCGAGTCAGATTTTCTGACTCCAGTCGTCCTGGAAACATATATTTTCAGGGCCCTGACAACGTCAAGTAACTTGGAGTCCTCCAAGTCCCTAGTAGCCGCAGGTACCACAATAGGTTGGTTCATGTGAAAAACAGAAAACACCTTAAGGAGAAATTGAGGACGAGTCCTCAATTCTGCCCTGTCAGAATGAAAAATTAAGTAAGGGCTTTTATATGATAAAGCCGCCCATTCTGACACACGCCTGGCTGAAGCCAGGGCTAATAGAATCTTCACCTTCCATGTGAAATATTTTAATTCCACAGTGGTGAGTGGATCAAACCAATGTGACTTTAGGAAACTCAAAACAACATTGAGATCCCAAGGTGCCACTGGGGGCACAAAAGGAGGCTGTATATGCAGTACCCCTTTTACAAACGTCTGAACTTCAGGCACTGAAGCCAGTTCTTTCTGGAAGAAATTCGACAGGGTCGAAATTTGAACCTTAATGGACCCTAATTTTAGGCCCATAGACAGTCCTGTTTTCAGGAAATGTAGGAACGACCCAGTTGGAATTCCTCTGTAGGGACCTTCTTGGCCTCACACCACGCAACATATTTTCGCCAAATGCGGTGAAAATGTTTTGCGGTTACATCCTTCCTGGCTTCGACCAGGGTAGGGATGACTTCATCTGGAATGCCCTTTCAGGATCCGGCATTCAACTGCCATGCCGTCAAACGCAGCCGCGGTAAGTCTTGGAACAGACAAGGCCCCTGCTGGAGCAGGTCCTTTCTTAAAGGTAGAGGCCACGGTTCTTCCGTGAGCATCTCTTGAAGTTCCGGGTACCAAGTCCTTCTTGACCCATCCGGAACCACGAGTATCGTTCTTACTCATCTCCTTCTTATGATTCTCAGTACTTTTGGTATGAGATGCATAGGAGGGAACACATACCCTGACTGGTACACCCACAGTGTTACCAGAGCGTCAACATGTCCACCTTTGGTTTTTCCCAACGGTTTACAATCATGTGGAAGACTTCCCGCTGAAGTCCCCACTCTCCCGGGTGGAGGTTATGCCTGCTGAGGAAGTCTGCTTCCCAGTTTTCCACTCCCGGAATTAACACTGCTGAGAGTGTTATCACATGATTTTTCGCCCAGCGAAGAATCCTTGCAGTTTCTGCCATTTCCCTCCTGCTTCATGTGCCGCCCTGTCTGTTTACGTGGGCGACTGCCGTGATGTTGTCCCACTGGATCAATACCGGCTGACCTTGAAGCAGAGGTCTTGCTAAGCTTAGAGCCTTGTAAATTGCCCTTAGCTCCAGTATATTTATGTGGAGAGAAGTCTCCAGACTTGATCACACTCCCTGGAAATTTTTTCCTTGTGTGACTGCTCCCCAGCCACTCAGGCTGGCATCCGTGGTCACCAGGACCCAGTCCTGAATGTCGAATCTGCGGCCCTTTCATAGATGAGCACTCTGCAGCCACCGCAGAAGAAAACACCCTTGTCCTTGGAGACAGGGTTATCCGCTGATGCATCTGAAGATGCGATCCGGACCATTTTCCCAGCAGATTCCACTGAAAGGTTCTTGCGTGAAATCTACCGAATGGGATCGCTTTGTAAGAAACCACCATTTTTCACAGGACCCTTGTGCAATGATGCACTGATACTTTTCCTGGTTTTAGGAGGTTCCTGACTAGCTCAGATAACTCCCTGGCCTTCTTCTCCGGGAGAAAACATCCTTTTCTGGACTGTGTCCAGAATCATTCCTAGGAACATTAGACGTGTCGTCGGAAAAAGCTGCGATTTTGGAATATTTAGAATCCACTCGTGCTGTCGTAGAACTACTTGAGATAGTGCTACTCCGACCGCCAACTGTTCTCTGGACCTTGCCCTTATCAGGAAAGCGTCCATATTTCTTTTAGGAAGAATCATCATTTCGGCCATTACCATGGTAAAGACCCGGGGTGCCGTGGACAATCCAAACGGCAGCGTCTGAACTGATAGTGACAGTTCTGTACCACGAACCTGAGATACCCTTGGTGAGAAGGGCAAAATTTGGACATGTAGGTAAGCGTCCCTGATATCCAGTGACACCATATCGTCCTGGTTCGCTATCACTGCTCTGAGTGACTCCATCTTGATTTGAACCCTTGTATGTAATTGTTCAAATCTTTTAGATCTCACCGAGCCGTTTGGCTTCAGTACCACAATATAGTGTGGAATAATACCCCTTCCCTTGTTGTAGGAGGGGTACTTTGATTATCACCTGCTGGGAATACAGCCTGTGAATTTTTTCCCAATACTGCCTCCCTGTCGGAGGGAGACGTTGGTAAAGCAGACTTCAGGAACTTGTGAGGGGAAGACGTCTCGAATTTCCAATGTACACCTGGGATACTACGTGTAGGATCCAGGAGTCCACTTGCGAGTGAGCCCACTGCGTGCTGAAACTCTTGAGATGACCCCCCACCGCACCTGAGTCCGCTTGTATGGCCCCAGCGTCATGCTGCGGACTTGGCAGAAGCTGTGGAGGACTTCTGTTCCTGGGAATGGGCTGCCTGCTGCAGTCTTCTTCCCTTTCCTCTAACCCTGGGCAGATATGACTGGCCTTTTGCCCGCCTGCCTTTATGGGTACGAAAGGACTGAGACTGAAAAGACTGTGTCCTTTTCTGCTGAGATGTGACTTGGGGTAACAAAAGTGGATTTTCCAGCTGTTGCCATGGCCACCAGGTCCGATGGACCGCCCCTTTATACGGCAATACTTCCATGTGCCGTCTGGAATCTGCATCACCTGACCACTGTCATGTCTATAAACATCGTCTGGCAGATATGGACATCACATCTACTCTTGATGCCAGAATGCGCATCTCGCATATATAGAAATGCATCCTTAAAATGCTCTATAGTCAATAAAATATTGTTCCTGTCAAGGGTATCAATATTTTCAGTCAGGAAATCCGACCAAGCCCCCCCAGCGCTGCACATCCAGGCTGAGGCGATTGCTGGTCGTAGTATAACACCAGTATGTGTGTATATACTTTTTAGGATATTTTTCAGCTTCCTATCAGCTGGCTCTTTGAGGGCGGCCGTATCTGGAGACGGTAACGCCACTTGTTTTTATAAGCGTGTGAGCGCCTTATCCACTCTAAGGTGTGTTTCCCAACTCGCCCTCACTTCTGGCGGGAAAGGGTATACCTCCAATAATTTTCTATCGGAGGAAACCCACGTATCATCACACACTTTAATTTATCTGATTCAGGAAAAACCACAAGTAGATTATTCCCACCCTACATAATACCCTTATTTGTGGTACTTGTAGTATCAGAAATATGTAACACCTCCTTCATTGCCCTTAACATGTAACGTGTGGCCCTAAAGGAAAATACGTTTGTTTCTTCACCGTCGACACTGAAGTCAGTGTCCGTGTCTGTGTCGACCAACTGAGGTAAATGGGCGTTTTTACAAGCCCCCGACGGTGTCTGAGACGCCTGGACAGGTACTAATTTGTTTGCCGGCCGTCTCATGTCGTCAACCGACCTTGCATCGTGTTGACATTATCACGTAGTTCCTAAATAAGCCATCCATTCCGGTGTCGACTCCCTAGAGAGTGACATCACCAATACAGGCAATTTGCTCCGCCTCCTCACCAACATCGTCCTCCTACATGTCGACACACACGTACCGACACACAGCACACACACAGGGAATGCTCTGATAGAGGACAGGACCCCACTAGCCCTTTGGGGAGACAGAGGGAGAGTTTGCCAGCACACACCAAAAACGCTATAATTATACAGGGACAACCCCTTATACAAGTGTTTTCCCTTATAGCATTTTCACATATGTAATCATATCGCCAAATAAGTGCCCCCCCTCTCTGTTTTAACCCTGTTTCTGTAGTGCAGTGCAGGGGAGAGCCTGGGAGCCTTCCTCACAGCAGAGCTGAGCAGGAAAATGGCGCCGTGTGCTGAGGAGAATAGGCCCCGCCCCCTAAAACGGCGGGCTCTTCTCCCGGAGTTTGTGAGATCTGGCAGGGGTTAAATACATCCATATAGCCTCAAGGGCTATATGTGATGTATTTTAGCCATAAAAAAGGTATAATACATTGCTGCCCAGGGCGCCCCCCCAGCGCCCTGCACCCTCAGTGACCGCTGGTATGAAGTGTGCTGACAACAATGGCGCACAGCTGCAGTGCTGTGCGCTACCTTATGAAGACTGAAAGTCTTCTGCCGCCTGTTTCTGGACCTCTTCAACTTCGGCATCTGCAAGGGGGGTCGGCGGCACGGCTCCGGGACGAACCCCAGGGTGAGCCCTGTGTTCCGACTCCCTCTGGAGCTAATGGTGTCCAGTAGCCTAAGAAGCAAATCCATCCTGCACGCAGGTGAGTTTACTTCTCTCCCCTAAGTCCCTCGTAGCAGTGAGCCTGTTGCCAGCAGGACTCACTGAAAATAAAAAACCTAACTTAAACTTTTATTCTAAGCAGCTCAGGAGAGCCACCTAGATTGCACCCTTCTCGGCCGGGCACAAAAATCTAACTGAGGCTTGGAGGAGGGTCATAGGGGGAGGAGCCAGTGCACACCACCTGATCCTAAAGCTTTTATTATTGTGCCCTGTCTCCTGCGGAGCCGCTAAACCCCATGGTCCTGACGGAGTCCCCAGCATCTACTTAGGACGTTAGAGAAAATAGGCTGCCGACAGGCCGTCGGGGCCTGGGGATTTCCCATTTGCTAGGGATTTGATGGTCGATTCTAATTCCACTTCAGTAACGGGAGTGGTAAGAAATTCTCTATCGTCCTCAGAAAGAGTAGGGAGGTCAGCCTGTGTCAAAAAGTCCATGCCAGATGTAGGGTGGTCAGGTGGTGCGGTGTATAGTTTATCAAAGAAAGCCAGAAAGGTGTTGCTAATCTGTTCCTGTGTTACTGAGGGGGGTCCACATGTGTCCTAATTGAGGAAATATGTTTTGGTATTGCATGAGTTTTTACCATGTTTGCCAATAATTTTCCTGGGCGATTGCCCCAACGAAAATATTTGTTTGATTGAAAGGAAAGGAATAATTTGGCCTGTTCAGCACAGAGGGTATCGTGTATTAGTTTAGTGTCTTTATATAATGTTCTGTTAGACTCAGACGGATCAGCCAATAATCGAGAATAAGCAGAGGCAACCTGGAGGGACGCCTCTGCCATCCTCTCCCGAAGTTGCCTTTTCCTGGTGGCAACATATGAGATCATCTGGCCTCTAAGAACAGGTTTAGAAGCCTGCCAAAAAAGATTTATATCATTGACATGTGCTGCATTATCGTGTGTATAGTTGAGATATGATTGTGACAAAAAGAGTTTAAAGTCCTCAGAATGAGCTAGGTATTCAGGGAACCGCCAGACGTAAGAGTACGGGCGGGGTGTGGTTAAAGTGATTGTCAGGGTGATGGGGGCATGGTCGGATAGGAGAATATTAGCTATGGTGGAGTCCACTATTCTGTGGATCAAAGAGGCAGATATTAGGCAGTAATCCAATCTAGAAAATATTTTATGGGGGTGTGAGAAGAAGGAATATTCCCTAGAGTCAGGATGGAGACATCTCCATGGGTCCAGAAGCTGTAGAGAGTCCAGCATTAGGGACAGGGAGGGTGGTGTGGATCTATTGAAACTCAACTGTCTGGGGCCACCAGATACATCTAGTAACGGGTCTAGAGCAATATTAAGGTCTCCCTCTAAAATCAAAACCCCCTCCATCCAGCCCTGTAAATTAACAAAGATGTCTGAGAAAAGGAAGCATTCGGCCCTGTAGGGGCGTAAATACATGCTAAAGTAAAAAGCTCTCCTTCGACTTCTACCTTTAAAAACAAAAACCGGCCCTCAGGGTCCACCCATTCATCCCTAATCTCGTAGTGCAGGGATTTACGAAATAGAAGAAGTACTCCCCTTGCTTTAGTAATGTAGGAGGCGCTTCTGAAATCCCCAACCCAGGTATCTCTAAGTGTATTGGGGTCATTGAGACGCCAGTGCGTCTCAAGCAGAAACACTATATCAGGGTGAAACTTTTTGAGGTGAGTCAAAAAATGTTTTACTCTTGACTGGCGTGTTCAGGTCCTCTATGTTCCACGAGACCAATTTAAGAGACGTCTCTGAGCCATCAGTAGAGGCCCCAGTGTCTCTAGGGGCCGTAATTATCCAATACCCTGTCTAGTGGAACACAGAGAGAGAAGCCACAAGCGAAAGTCCAATCCCCCATCCCAGCACGCAAGGGAAGGACAAAAATGGTGTATCGGGCAAACAAATGGAGTTAAGATAAACATACAGTAACAAAACAGCGTAATGCAGGTAGAAGACAGTAGCCAGTGCAGCATAGGCCACCAGTCATAACATTTTTTTAATTTTTGAACCCAAGAAGACAGTAATAACAACCGTCCATCTGTAATAGAAACTCTGGTCTGATTAGAAAAAGGGGAGGGAAAGAAGGCTGACAGGAAAAATAGAATAAAGGATTCCCACCATCCCTGCACCTGTGGCAGGCGGGGAGAATTCCCATTTAACCATACATGCAAGAACCATATAGAAACAATCAACAGTGTGCTATCTATTAGGAAAGAAGGAGAGGGAAAATAAGATAAAGAGATACTTAAGTCTAGAAGAGTCAATCAGCATCGTCCATTCGAGAGTCAGACTGTGATGATGACAGAGACTTGAGAAAGTTCCGAGCAGAATCTGGGGTGTCGAAGTAATGTGGTTTGCCGGCATGGAAGACTCTCAATTTTGCCGGGTACAGGAGGGCAAATCTGATGTTTTTAGCATAGAGCTCCTTGCATACAGGGGAGAATTCCCGTCATTGTGTCGAAACTTGAAAGGAAAAGTCCTGAAAAAGAAGAAGTTTGGATTCTTCGTAGCGTAGGTCAGAGCTCTTGCGGTAGGCTTCCATGATCTTCACTTTATCAAGATAATTTAGTTACTTAAAAATTACTGATCTAGGACGTGACTGAGAGGACTGTGAAGACTGCCTATCAGGGCCGATGCGGTGGGCCCGTTCCACCAGATAAGAGGTGGGTGAGGGGGGCAAATCAAGGGTTGTGGGGAGCCAGCGAGTAACCAAGTCCAGCAGATCTGTCTGTCTGATGGATTCTGGAAAGCCAATCAGGCGTAAGTTGTTCCGGCGATTCCGATTTTCTAAATCTTCGATCTTATCGTTCATGGCCACTAGGGTGTTGTCGTGCGTTTGTTGTTGTGATTGAATCGTTTGTTGATCATCTTCCAATGTAGATATTCGGTCCTCGGCCTCAGCCAGACGTTGAGTGTGTTGGGTTAGTTGAGCTGCTGCTGACGTGATTGCCTCCATCAGAGGCGTCAATTTTGCGTCCAGCAATGGCGATATGATGTCTGATATTTCCCTGGCCCTCTGTACTGAGGATGGGCTAGCTCGGACGTCAGTAGGCACCATGTCGTCAATGACTCATCTGCCAGGAGAGGATGGAGACCCCTGTGGAATGGGGCTGTGTTCCCTATCTTTGGCCTTCGATTTATTTTTGTTTTGAGAATTCTTATTCGCGCGGAGCGTTTTGGCCACGTATTTTTCCATAGTGGGGAATGTGGTCCAATCGCGGCGTCACTCAAAGGACACAATGAGCGTAGGTGTATAGCAAAAGATTACAAGTCCCTCAGGAGTATGGCAGGTAAGTCCCGGAGGAGTGGGGAAGTGACCAGGGGAAAAAGCACTATGAGGAATATGTGTAGTATCGCCAAATCAGGGTGTAGTTCAAGGAGGCACAGGTATAGTAAGAAGTGGAGGGAGGTGGGGGATGAGAATCCACCTGTGACAACAAGGTCTGGGCTCGGGCAGCGGCCAGCGCGGTACCCGGAAGACCTCTTTGTTTTAATTTTGTTTGTTGATGCAAAATCGTTGTTTATGTGGGCACAGGTGGGGGGGTAACAGGACAGCAGCGTCGCCACCGGCGTCAGACGAGTGATGGCCCTGATCAGTGGAGCAGTGCAGATGTGGTCTGAGCCCTGCGTATCCTCTGAGGGGGCAAGGGGCTCCAGACACTTCAGGGTTTCAATCGGGGGAGCAGGGAATCGCGGCCGCTGCAGCGGTGAGGCGGGTCTCCGCTTCACGCACCTGTATTGAAGGGAGCTGTCAGCCAGCGGTATGGGGTCCAGAGGGCTGGCGGGGGAGCACAGCGGAGTGCTGTGAGCGGCCAGGGATCCCTCAGGCATCCGGGTCAGCGCCTTCCACGAGACCCAAGATGGCCGCCGTCATCTGTTGCACACTGCTTGTGCGGACTCCGGGGGGGGGGGGAGCGAGCCGCTGGTCTGGGCTAACAGGGACGCCTGGAGGGAGAGCTCTCAGGGGAAGCAGCCGGATCGTTCGGTCCGCCCACTGGAAGTGACGGACATCATTTTATATGCCCCCAGCTTTACTGCTTGCAGAATTCTGCATTCTGGCTTTAGTGATCGGGGTCAGGAGATTTACCTGCCAAGTTGGGAGGGGCAGAGTTTTGCCACACCCAGAGGGATGCAGTCACGCCCACAGTGTGCCACAGTCATGCCTCCCACTCCAATTACAGACTCTCTAATGTAGGAAGGAATATTCCTCCTCTTCCCGAAAACTTCAACCAATCTCTTTCACAAGTCATAATCCTCCCAAAATACATACAGTATACAATTATACCAGCAAGCGCTAATGGGAGAATAAATGTCCCCAATACCATAAACTCTAAGTCTGAGACTGCATTGAGATACTTGCATGATTGGTATCTCAGTAGAGACATGTATGCCAATTCGGCACTGGAATATAGCTTTCTTGAGCATAAAGACCTTAAATGTTTCCTCCACCATCAGGGCCGGCCAGGAAATCAGGCAGGAGCATTAAGATAATCCATTACTCTTGGATACCTGAAAAATCTGGCACATTTTAAGATATAACTATGGCGTGATTGGTCATAGGTCGCAATATATACACTTTATACAAAATCATGACTGTCAAAGTGGCGTGGCTTCTCACCCCTTCACACTTTGGAGGCTGTTGGAATTGCACATCATAGGACAGCTGACCAATAAGGCTATAAAGTAGTTTGAATTTTGTGCATCCATTGTAAGCGTGCATGGTCTGTGATTAGCCAAAATTCTCACCCCAGCAAATAATATTTTAGTGATTCTACTGCCCATTTAATCACCAAGCACTCCTGTTCCACAGTTGATTACTTCAGTTCTCTGGGAAGCAATTTCCGGCTAATGTAGAGGATGGGTTTCTCCTACCCATCTACTTCTTGGTAAAGGACTGCCCCTAACCCAATCCCAGAGACATCCCCTGCAATATAAACTGCTTTTTGAAAACAGGAGCCTGTAAAACAGGCTCTGCACACAGGGCATACCTTAACTCCTGCCATGCAGCCTCTGCTGGCAGTATTTTGTCTGGGGACTGTTTCTTCATAGTGGCAAAATCACAAATAAATCTGCAATAATAGCCTACTAGACACAGAAATGTACTGAGTTGTGACATACATTTTGGTTTAGGCCATGTGAGAACTGCTTCTACTTTATTAGGTTGAGACTTAACTTGCCCTCTGCCTACAATATAAACCAAATACTTTGCATCCACCATTCTGATGACACACTTCTCCAGGTTAGCTGTGAAACCCTGTGCCCGTAGACAGGGTCGGCCCAAGCCTAACATTTTTTTGGTAAGCTAATATAGATTTTGGCTCCCCTTCCGCCCTCCCCATTACCCACACAAAAAAGCTTACAGCGCATTAAGTGAAATACAAATAAAACTGAACTGGTACATGCCATTGAATATATAAAAATGCTTCTATTATATTTACATTTTGGGCCCATACTTTTACTTTTGCTCAGATTAACACACAATGGGGTCAATTAAATTTTGGGCAAAGTGAATAGCCACCGGCAGTTTACTGCCGGGGCTATTCAATTCAGTGCAGAGTCACCGCCGTCGCTGGGATTTCTTCTGATGCGAGCAGAAATCCGACAAAAGTGCCAGAGTGCGACAGAATCAGCATCGTGCTGGGGTGTCAAGTCGGAGAATGCCTATTCTCCCAACAAAACACACTGTTTAGTCCGGCAGAACGGGCATTCGCCGACTTAACATTGCGCAGAATTGAATAGCTTCGGGAGTAAACTCCCGGCGGCTATTCACTTTGCACAGAATTGTATTGACTTCATTGAGGTCTCCCAAATAATGGGAAAGAAAGGACTTCATTACATTTAATTGTATATAGCACAATCCTATTATGCAGTGATGTACAAAGAATCTTTAGTTATTCACAGCAGTTTTTCGCCATTAGACTTGTACTGTAATTCCCTATCACACAAACACTTGCACTCACTAGAGTCACTTTTGACAGCATTCAATTAATCTACAAGAATTTTTGTACTGTGGGAAGAAACCTCTGCAACCATTGGGAGAAAATACAAACTCATGGCTCCAGTGCTGACCACTGTGTCACTGTGTTGCACAATGTTGCACTGTAGTTTATGGGCAACATCCACATCAAAACCACTTCAGCTGATGTGTCAAATGTCCAAGATTACATTTCTTGAATATCCTTATATAATGTATGGGACTTTAAAATTTGTATTTAGAAAGATGGTTTATGTAGACAATGCAATAGCGCATGATTACTTAAAATAATATGTAGACTAACAGTGGGTTCAGCTAGGGTACTCACATTCTGGCCCTAGCATATTGTAACTACAGAGGGCACTACCCCCGCGGGCTGGCCGCTGAGTCCGCTCCCAGGCCGGCACCATGATGCAGTGGCGTTCTGCCCGCCCCAACACAGTTTGTGCATAAGTAATGAGCGGCATGACATCATGACGCTTCGCCGCTCATTACATATGCAGGATCATCATCATGCGGCACTTACATGGGAGGGGGGAATATGTGTCCGTAGCAGCAGCGCAGCACTGATTGAAAATCGCGGAACGCAGCCGGAGGAGCACCCTCTATGTGTGGTGCCTTACTCAGCCGCGTACTGTGCGGCAATGCCGGTGTAGGTCCGGCACTGCCCGTAGAGACTGTAACAGTGCCTCCACCTTTTGGAAGGTGTGATCCCCAGTCAGAGCTAAAAATAACAATATCATCTAAATATGACGCAGCATATTCTCTATGAGGCAGGAGGAACTTGTCCATAGCTCTTTAGCAATTAGCAGGATCTCTATGTAAACCAAAGGGCAGTACGTTATGCTGAAAGAGACCCTATAGGGTGGAAAATGCTGTCTTGGCCTTGGCAGCTTCAGTCAAGCAATGTGCCAGTTTAAGTCAAGAGTAGTGAGATGCTGACCTTTTGATACATTTTCTACTACTTTGTCAACTTGAGGCATAGCGTGGGAGTAAAACTGAGAAACTTTAATTTACGGAAATCATTACAGAATCTTAAGGATTCTGAAGGCTTAGGCACTAAGACATTAGGATTAATCCATTCACTGTTTGACTCCTCTATGACACCTAGATGCGGCATCTTCTCCACTTCCCGTTTTACTGCTGCCTGTTTAGCCTCAGGTATGCAATATGTTTTATCACCATCCCGGGTGGAGTAATAATATCATGTTGTATGCTTTGGGTTTTCTCCGGGATAGCCGAGAACACATCCTGGTACTGTGCTACTACTGTAAGTCTACCACTTCTTTTTCTGGCTGGGATTCAAGGTGACTTGCATAAGAACCTGACAATCTGGGGTTTCATGGCCACTAAAAAGAGTTGACTGGTATTTCCAGGGTTTTAGTAAATTCACATGGTAGATTTGGACTTCCTTCCATCTACCCTCTTGCCAAACCTTATAGTTAACATGTCTCACCTCTATAATCTCATAAAGGGCCTAACCACTGGGCATACATTTTACTTTCTGTGGTGGGTATGAGAACCAGTACCTTATCTCCAGGTTTAAAAGACTGGTTAACTGCAGTAATCTCATAAGTACATTTTTGACGCTGTTGAGCCCTGTCCATGTGCAAGTTCATAAGTAGCTCCATATGCCTTAAACGGTCATACAGTTGGGCCACAAACTGAACGATGTTAGGCTCTTGGGGTGACTGCTACTCCCACCCTTCTTTTACAAAATCTAAAATTCCCCTGGGTTGTCTACCATAGAGAAACTCAAAAGGGCTAAACCCTGTAGAGAGATTGGGGTACCTCTTGAACTGTAAACATTAGATAGGGTAGGTCCCAATCACGCTTCTCCTAGGACAACACCCTTTTTTCATTTGCTTATGGGTTTGGTTAAAGCGTTCAACCAGGCCATCTGTCTGTGGGTGGTAAACTGAAGATTAACTCGATCCACCCCTAACAGACGACACAGATCTTTAATTCAATTTGAGACAAAAGGGGTACCCTGGTCCATCAGAACCTCTTTTGGTATTCCCAACCGTGATCATTGAATTAGTAATTCTCAGGCAATACTATTAGACTTCATATTACATAGTGGTATGGTCTCCAGGTATCTGGTGGCATAGTCAACCACTACTAATATATATTGATACCCACAAGCAGATTTCTACACTGGTCCTATCAATCCATGTAAATTCGCTCAAAAGGCATAGAGATGATAGGCAGGGAAACCAAGGGCACCCTAAATTTTGGCCGGGGTGCTGTCTTCTGACACACTGGGCATTCTTGACAATATTTCTTAAATGCCTGGCCAAAAGAACCATAACTGTATACGCTGGAGAGTTTTTTCCTCCCCTAAATGTCCACACCACAGATGAGTGTGAGCCGCCCTCATTACCATCTGCTTGTGTTTTTGGGGAACGAACAACTGGTCTACCATTTTACCCTGCAAATAATCAAGACAATAAAAAAAAATTCAATACAAAGTATGGTACCCCTTCTGGTGGAAAAGCAGTAATTACCTTATTATTCACTTCTACAACACTTTCAATGGCATTTATCAAATTTCCATCATTCTGTTGGTCCTCCTCCTGTTTAAACACTCTTTCACCAATGGGAGACCACTGTCTTATTGTCCCCCTGATGCTCACTGGTCAGGGAGAATTTTACAGTCACACAACTTTGGCAACCGGTAAATCTTGGTTCCTGGTAACCTCCAGCCTCTGTCTGTCCGCTGATGCCATGCCAGCTAATCGTCTCCTGTAGTAGCGGAAAGTTATGGCCTAAAATCAGGATAAGGAGGTCTGGAGGTAACTGTAGCTACCACTTTCACTGGCCACTCTTTTATCACCACTGGTAGTTGCACTCGTGGACATTCCTCTATATCCCCATGTATGCATAGCACCTTTACAGGGGGTAACACCTAGTCAGGCCCGAGAGGAACCAAGTTAGCAGAGATTATGGTTAAAGCACTGCCAGTATCAACTAAGGCCCATACCTCTTGGCCTTCAATTTGTACCAATAGAGGAAAAAGGGTTGTTTCTGGTGGGGAAATGCATTCCACAAGTGGTTTTCCCTGCCCTGAAATCCATCGGCTCACCCTGCTTTGTACATTCTCTGCATATGTGACTGGACTCAATGCACTCAAAACACACAGCTGGAGGTGGGTTTTTCGGTTTGACCACGAGGACCTGGGTTCCCTTTCCTAAGGGTCAGGTACCTCTCAATTACCATTGCCAACTCCTCAAATGTTTGGGGATCAGCCTGTAGGGCTCATTGTTGAACAACCAGGTCTAATACCCATATAGCATGGTTTAGAACAGTGATGGCTAACCTTGACACTCCAGCTGTTGTTGAACTACACATCCCAGCATGCCCTGCATCAGTTTTAGCACGGCCAAATAGCAAAACTGTAGCAGGGTATGCTGGGATGTGTAGTTCAACAACAGCTGGAGTGTCAAGGTTAGCTATCACTGGTTTAGAACAACCATTTCCACCACATGCTGAGCAGAGTTTTCATCCGGCTGCAACAAGGCTTTGTTCAGTCTGTCTAGCTTTGCCAAGTGAACCCTAGGAGGCTGACGAGTTCAGCTCTCAATCATGAAACGCCTGGGCTTCACTGGGGTCCATCACCCCAACCCTGCTGAGTATAGCCTCTTTCAATCGAGGTTAGGAGCTGCCCTCAGACGCTGTCAAATCAACATACTGTATGCTCTCTGCGACTCCCC
This sequence comes from Pseudophryne corroboree, assembly GCF_028390025.1. Classification (NCBI taxonomy): domain Eukaryota; kingdom Metazoa; phylum Chordata; class Amphibia; order Anura; family Myobatrachidae; genus Pseudophryne; species Pseudophryne corroboree. The sequence continues at coordinate 398,517,824 of NC_086445.1, forward strand.
TGGTGTGCTAATCTGGCAGCCCACTCCTCCTCTGGCCATTTTAAGCAAACAGCTGTGCATTCAAAGGTGCACAAAAATGCCTTAATATCATCAGATCGGGTGAGCTTTTGTAACACCTCCCGATCCTGTCCACCTTTTCTCATTTCCTTTAATTCATCATGCGGAACTGAATCTGAGTTTGTTGCCCAGCAGCCAGATTCTGCTGTCCTGCAGCCAGATTAGTAAAAACACTTTAATTACCTCCTCCATATTACACTGCCTTTCCATCTTGTAGACAGGCTTAGGTCCTCATTCAGCTGCTAAATCGCAAAACCTCTTACTGAAAAAATCTCATGCTGGGGGCAGCCCAGCACAGGGCAAGGCCGCTCAGCGATGTGATTGCATTTAAAAATGTGAACGCAACACAGGCATCGCGACCATCAGGCTTACTGGTAGCCCCCCTACAAATATTTATATATCATATATCAATAACATTCACAAATACATACTGTATGTAATAGTTTCAGGAATATATCAGACTGAAGCTATTTAATGTAAAGTGAATATATCTTCCTGCACACAGCAGACTTAAGCCAACAATTTCAGCGCTTTGCCCAATAACGACGAGTCACTCCATCGGGTCACTAGTGTCATCCTCCGTCATCTTTACATGCAGCTCAATAGGGGAAAGTCGCTAGCGATGTCATGCTGGTCCTCGCTCCCCCCAAATGCCCTACCCCCTGCCGTTGCTTTCTCGTTGCTATGTGAGTGTGTATGCACTTACCGATGCCCTGCTGGGTCTGTCGCTCCCGATCTTGCTGGGTACACATTATCTTTAATGTGTACCCATCTTTACTTGTGTTAGCAATCTCATTGAAAGACACAACAGACAGCCCTTTTTTAGGTACCTTTATCCAGAAATTATATTGCACATTACAATAGCTTGCACAACACTGCATAACATGGTGTGATACGATATGGTATGGGAACATCACAATTTTTTTTGTGAATTTTATTGGTAGTTAGTTAATATAAAGCAACTTGTATTATAGGTTTACAGGAGAACATGCAAAGGTATTGTCACATGTAAACCATTAGAGCTTATTTACGGGCAGATTTATTAACATTTTTTTAACCAAAATAATGTGAAAAATTGTGTTTTCACACTCTTTTCACATTATTTTAGTATCATTTGAATGTATTTAAGGGCATACTTATAATGGGAATGCGATGCGATCTGACCAAATTTACAAATAAAAATGTAAAAAAACACAGCAGTGAGCCCTGTGATAATAACACTGTCACTGCTATAAGATGCCTCCTGCACAGCTTTCTCTGCCCATAGGCAATCCGAATTGTGTACCCTCCACTGACTGACCCATTCATGCTTAAAAACTAGGAGATCCAACTGCTGGCCAATTACGCAGTGTGTAGGCTACTGATACCGAAATTGGCGACCAATCTCCGATCCCAGCAGCTCTGCACATTAACATTGTGGTGGCTGTACCAGATCCAGAGGGATCCCAGCACCTTCTGTGAATGTGGTGGAATCCAATTGGTGTGCTGGGATCCAGCAGGCCTGGATCCTGGAGGATCCAGTCCCCATCAGCCATTACTGCAGAGTTAGTCAGCTGGCATACTGTGGTGGCATTTCCCATTTAAAAAATGGCACACTGGCGCCATTTTGTAAAATTCAATATGCAAGCCAATCACTGCTCACTACATCATTGCCCCACCCCCTTGTGCAAGCTAATATTAACCAGCATTAGGCAGCATATGTCAGTCCGACAGCTAGGGAGGAGCAAGCAAGTGCTCCTGAAGACAGAAGACGCCGGAAGCCCTGGGGAGGCGGTAGCCATGCAAAAGAGCTTACAGTCCACTGTACCCATGGTGAGGATAAAGGAAGATGCCGCTGCAAGCTCTGGGGAGGTGACAGCCTCTCAGATGGTTGCACTTCACAATAATAGCCCTTACATAAAAGGGCAATATATTGATGAACTGACCTGTTGGAAAGGTCACATCCTATGGCATTGCCATGCTGAAAGTTACTAAGCTTTCCAGTAAGATCCATTCTACTGCTAATGTTTGACTATGGAGATTGCTTGAGTTTGCGCTTGCTTTTATACACCTATTAGCAATAAGTGTTGATGAAATGGGCAAACACACTCATGAGAAGGCGTATCCACATGCTTTTGGCCAGACAGGGTATTTTCATGAATTTTATTAGTAACACCCTCATATAAGCCAACATGTATTTTAGGCTTATTGGGGGTCATTCCGAGTTGTTCGCTCGGTAAAAATCTTCGCATCGCAGCGATTTTCCGCTTAATGCGCATGCGCAATGTCCGCACTGCGACTGCGCCAAGTAAATTTGCTATGCAGTTAGGATTTTTACTCACGGCTTTTTCATCGTTCTGGCGATCGTAATGTGATTGACAGGAAATGGGTGTTACTGGGCGGAAACAGGCCGTTTTATGGGTGTGTGGGAAAAAACGCTACCGTTTCCGGAAAAAACGCAGGAGTGGCCGGTGAAACGGAGGAGTGTCTGGGCGAACGCTGGGTGTGTTTGTGACGTCAAACCAGGAACGACAAGCAGTGAAATGATCGCAGATGCCGAGTAAGTCTGGAGCTACTCAGAAACTGCTACGAGGTGTGTAATCGCAATATTGCGAATACATCGTTCGCAATTTTAAGATGCTAAGATTCACTCCCAGTAGGCGGCGGCTTAGCATGAGCAAATCTGCTAAAATCCGCTTGCGAGCGAACAACTCGGAATGACCCCCATTGTTCCTTTATAAAAAGAACAGCTATGAAGTTTCCGGCTTTGAAGAATTACAGTCATCTGAAGGTTATTTTATTGTACCCTTTACAAACAAGACTGTATATAAACAGTGATTATGCTTGTAGCTTCTAGCAATAAAATCACTACTGCTGAGAATAATGTAAATACTGTAGACCCGTGCGCTGCATACTTCATTGAAGTTAATAAGTGCATGTCATAATCAGAATTACTATTCCCAGTAGGGTACGCAGAACAAAGCACAATAAAAATGATTTTAACTAAGCCACAGGGATAAATGCCATTCATTTTTGATAGATGTGTAAGTTGTTAAAAATAGTTAATGAAAACATGTTATTATATTACAGTACTTGTTTTTTTAAGCCTTCTCTATACTGGATTTACGTTTCTTATTTTAATAAGTACTCCAAATGTTAATGGGGAAGGCTGATTAATCTGGGAAACAACTTCTTTAAATGTAGATTATCACAGTGTACTTATGCAGTTCATCAGTAGACTGTAAATATTTATTATGACACAGTGACAATAGCATAATATTGTGGTCATGTAACTGGTGGCACAGTTGTGTTCAGATAAAACATAACTGAAGATTGTTCCAAGCGAAAAATTTCGCTTACAGTACTTCAGTGGTTCCAAAACTGGGTTCTTAAGCACCTTAATCAGAGTCAGATTAAGGCAGGGGCAAGATGGGCGGCCATCCCGGGTCCCCCACACAATAGGGGCCCTCAAATTTTGCATTTTGAATAGTAGGAGTCTTCCTTTGGCGGCTCAGCTGTACAGTCACAGTTTTCACTGTCTAACAGTGACTGCATGCTGTAGGGTGCTGATCGGTCCGCGCTCCCTGCAAGTGATGGTGTGTATGTGTGTGTGGCCCGGGAGAGGGGTACTTTGCCAGCAATCGTAGTAGTAGTGTGGCCCTCCACAATCTATGCTGCACTGGGCCCCCACCACAATTAATCCCGCCCTGACCTTAATAGAAGGTTAAATCAAATTGACTGAGGTACTAATTAACTCATTTGTGGCAAAGAATAGATATACTTAAAACCTGGACCGTTAATGTTCCTTGAGGACCGTGTTTAGCATCTTCAATATCTCTAACAAACAGAAGATCTCTTGCTTAGACCATTTTGCCTCATACACACGGAGGCGACTGGTGCCTGTGTGCTAAGCGATCTATTTCGCACAGATCGCTCAGCACACATCGCTATACCCACAGCAATGTGTGCTGAGCGATCTGTGCTAACCAGTGTTTTCTTTTTGCATGCTGGGCGATCTGACTAGATTTATATTGCATACATGAATGATCTGAGTCGGCGATAGCGTCACGCGGGACCCGCATCGCTATCGCTATGAGGTATACACATGGAGCGATTTGTGCTTTATTTCTAAGCAATCTCACATAACATAGTAACATATCTCACTAAGGGACGATTTATCAACAGTTACCATGCTATCCCTTTAAACCGGTACACTCCTGAATTACACAGAGTCTGTGGCTGAATGCACGCTTCCATTGGTCGTTAACGACCCCTACTGTCGGCTGTACATGCAGCTCAATCTAACAATATCATCAGGAGCTGCATGTTCGGGCCAGCCGTGGCATGATGTCACAGTGCGATATCGCATAACGTGTATGCACAATGTCGGTGGTCCAGGAGGGGAAGGAAAACAGTATGTGATATCGCTCAGAGGGGGTAATTCTGAGTTGATCGCAGCAGGAAATTTTTTAGCAGTTGGGCAAAACCATGTGCACTGCAGGGGGGACAGTTATAACATTTGCAGAAAGAGTTAGATTTGGGTGTGGTGAGTTCAATCTGCAATCTAAATTGCAGTGTAAAAATAAAGCAGCCAGTATTTACCCTGCACAGAAACAAAATAACCCACCCAAATCTAACTCTCTCTCCATTGAGCAGATCACCTAGTGTGTACCCACCTTAAGAGTCTTAAAACCTGTTTAAACCACCTGAGTCAATCATACTGTAACATGCCTGCTCTAAATTGTATTTGATATAACACAGACCAAACATTGATCATTTGATGAATGCGGATATGAATAATGACATGGAAGGGAAAAACGCCCTCTATTGCGTTACTCAATCGTGAAATGTGGGATTCATATCACATCGGGGGTGTTTGGGGGAATTACGCAGACAAGATTGCTATGAAGGGCTGTTGCTTGTGTGATTTCCAATGGAATATTCTTTAGGTTCGGTATGAATGACTGCCGGATGGGATGACTGCGGTCAAAATATTGATGCCGGCATCCCGAGGTATGAAATTCCGACAGGGGTAATGGCTGGGACTGCCACAGATATTTCTGATAACTGCTGTATTTCCGCCTTGTTAGATAGCCTGATACTAATCTGCCAATCCTCCGAAAATATTCATTTTGGGCCTGATTTACACGAAACGCCAATATTCACTCCAGTGATTTTTCTTCTGCGCATACATTGCAGTTGCACCGCACATCTGTCCGATTGTTACTGCATGAAGATACAGAACAGATTTGGGTGAAGGGTCTGCAGATTTCAGGGGGATGGCTAAGCAGGTGTATCGCTGTAAGCGACTGCATTCAAGGACATACAGATGCCCATAGAGGAGGCCATACTCAGATGGAGAATCTGCACCTGCTATAAGGCTGCTGCAAGTTTCCACGATGCGACTGAGTCTAAAGATGCGCTGAGACAGAAATGCACCATTGCGAGATACTGAAAGTGAATGTCTCAGAAATAAGATAAATAAACTCATCAGCAGAATTATCATAAGATGCAGGCTGTGGAAAAAAGCGCACACACAGTTGTGTTTGCGTGCGACTCTGACTCAGGCCCTTTATGGGGAGTTCTGCTTTAGAACTATTGTATTCCTGGCTTCTAGCTCTCAACAAAGGAGAAGTCACTAATGCAAAAGTAACTGGATGAACAATTCTCATGTCACATTTTCGTAATGGAAACATACTGCACTAGTAACACATTCATTTGGCATGTTGATCAGGTAAGCTAAGCTAGTAATCACCCACAATTAGCATTTGCACATATGTAAATAAGTACATAAATATAATAATTCTCTGCTGCCTCCTGCTGGGTTAAATAAATAATTACAGTACAGTGTACAGTGATGATGACTGTATCCATGCATGTCATATGTGGTCTAAATGTAGACACTGTTGCTGTAAAACAATAGGATAACCGTCACCATATGTCGTACAGTTTTTTGCGTTGTTTAAATTATTAGAAATACTTTTAAAAAATGCAAGAAACTCACAGTTTGGGCCCCTTGATATATATATATATATATATATATATATATATAAAATAAGAATTTACTTACCGATAATTCTATTTCTCGTAGTCCGTAGTGGATGCCGGGGACTCCGTCAGGACCATGGGGAATAGCGGCTCCGCAGGAGACAGGGCACAAAAGTAAAAGCTTTAGGATCAGGTGGTGTGCACTGGCTCCTCCCCCTATGACCCTCCTCCAAGCCTCAGTTAGGATACTGTGCCCGGACGAGCGTACACAATAAGGAAGGATTTTGAATCCCGGGTAAGACTCATACCAGCCACACCAATCACACCGTACAACCTGTGATCTGAACCCAGTTAACAGCATGATAACAGCGGAGCCTCTGAAAAGATGGCTCACAACAATAATAACCCGATTTTTGTAACAATAACTATGTACAAGTATTGCAGACAATCCGCACTTGGGATGGGCGCCCAGCATCCACTACGGACTACGAGAAATAGAATTATCGGTAAGTAAATTCTTATTTTCTCTGACGTCCTAAGTGGATGCTGGGGACTCCGTCAGGACCATGGGGATTATACCAAAGCTCCCAAACGGGCGGGAGAGTGCGGATGACTCTGCAGCACCGAGTGAGAGAACTCCAGGTCCTCCTCAGCCAGGGTGTGCCCCTGACCAAGTAGCAGCTCGGCAAAGTTGTAAAGCCGAGACCCCTCGGGCAGCCGCCCAAGATGAGCCCACCTTCCTTGTGGAATGGGCATTTACATATTTTGGCTGTGGCAGGCCTGCCACAGAATGTGCAAGCTGAATTGTACTACACATCCAACTAGCAATCGTCTGCTTAGAAGCAAGAGCACCCAGTTTGTTGGGTGCATACAGGATAACAGCAAGTCAGTTTTCCTGACTCCAGCCGTCCTGGAAACCTATATTTTCAGGGCCCTGACAACATCTAGCAACTTGGAGTCCTCCAAGTCCCTAGTATCCGCAGGTACCACAATAAGCTGGTTCAGGTGAAACGCTGACACCACCTTAGGGAGAAACTGGGGACGAGTCCGCAGCTCTGCCCTGTCCGAATGGACAATCAGATATGGGCTTTTGTGAGACAAAGCCGCCAATTCTGACACTCGCCTGGCCGAGGCCAGGGCCAACAGCATGGTCACTTTCCATGTGAGATATTTCAAATCCACAGATTTGAGCGGTTTAAACCAATGTGATTTGAGGAATCCCAGAACTACGTTGAGATCCCACAGTGCCACTGGAGGCACAAAAGGGGGTTGTATATGCAGTACTCCCTTGACAAACTTCTGGACTTCAGGAACTGAAGCCAATTCTTTCTGGAAGAAATTCGACAGGGCCGAAATTTGAACCTTAATGGACCCCAATTTGAGGCACATAGACACTCCTGTTTGCAGGAAATGTAGGAATCGACCGAGTTGAAATTCCTCCATGGGGGCATTCCTGGCCTCACACCATGCAACATATTTTCGCCAAATGCGGTGATAATGTTGTGTGGTCACCTCCTTCCTGGCTCTGACCAGGGTAGGGATGACCTCTTCCGGAATGCCTTTTTCCCTTAGGATCCGGCGTTCAATCGCCATGCCGTCAAACGCAGCCGCGGTAAGTCTTGGAACAGACATGATCCTTGCTGAAGCAAGTCCCTTCTTAGTATCTCTTGAAGTTCCGGGTACCAAGTCCTTCTTGGCCAATCCGGAGCCACGAGTATAGTTCTTACTCCTCTCCTTCTTATAATTCTCAGTACCTTGGGTATGAGAGGCAGAGGAGGGAACACATACACCGACTGGTACACCCACGGTGTTACCAGAGCGTCCCAGCTATTGCCTGAGGGTCTCTTGACCTGGCGCAATACCTGTCCAGTTTTTTGTTCAGACGGGACGCCATCATGTCCACCTTTGGTCTTTCCCAACGGTTCACAATCATGTGGAAGACTTCCAGATGAAGTCTCCACTCTCCCGGGTGGAGGTCGTGCCTGCTGAGGAAGTCTGCTTCCCAGTTGTCCACTCCCGGAATGAACACCGCTAACAGTGTTATCACATGATTTTTCGCCCAGCGAAGAATCCTTGCTGCCATTGCCCTCCTGCTTCTTGTGCCGCCCTGTCTGTTTACATGGGCGACTGCCGTGATGTTGTCCGACTGGATCAGCACCGGTTGACTTTGAAGCAGAGGTCTTCCTAGGCTCAGAGCATTGTAAATTGCCCTTAGCTCCAGTACATTTATGTGGAGAGAAGTCTCCAGACTTGACCACACTCCCTGGAAATTTCTTCCCTGTGTGACTGCTCCCCAGCCTCTCAGGCTGGCATCCGTGGTCACCAGGACCCAGTCCTGAATGCCGAATCTGCTGCCCTCTAGTAGATGAGCACTCTGCAGCCACCACAGAAGAGACACCCTTGTCCTTGGAGACAGGATTATCCGCTGATGCATCTGAAGATGCGATCCGGACCATTCGTCCAGCAGATCCCACTGAAAAATTCTTTCGTGAAATCTGCCGAATGGAATCGCTTCGTAAGAAGCCACCATTTTTCCCAGGACTCTTGTGCATTGATGCACTGACACTTGGCCTGGTTCTAGGAGGTTCCTAACTAGCTCGGATAACTCCCAGGCTTTCTCCTCCGGGAGAAACACCTTTTTCTGGACTGTGTCCAGAATCATCCCTAGTAACAGCAGACGTGTCGTCGGAATCAGCTGCGATTTTGGAATATTTAGAATCCACCCGTGCTGTCGTAGAACTACTTGAGATAGTGCTACTCCGACCTCCAACTGTTCTCTGGACCTTGCCCTTATCAGGAGATCGTCCAAGTAAGGGATAATTAAGACGCCTTTTCTTTGAAGAATAATCATCATTTCGGCCATTACCTTGGTAAAGACCCGAGGTGCCGTGGACAATCCAAACGGCAGCGTCTGAAACTGATAGTGACAGTTCTGTACCACGAACCTGAGGTACCCTTGGTGAGAAGGGCAATTTGGGACATGGAGGTAAGCATCCTTGATGTCCAGGGACACCATATAGTCCCCTTCTTCCTGGTTCGCTATCACTGCTCTGAGTGACTCCATCTTGATTTGAACCTTTGTATGTAAGTGTTCAAAGATTTCAGATTTAGAATAGATCTCACCGAGCCGTCTGGCTTCAGTACCACAAATAGTGTGGAATAATACCCTTTTCCTTGTTGTAGGAGGGGTACTTTGATTATCATCTGCTGGGAATACAGCTTGTGAATTGTTTCCAATAATGCCTCCCTGTCGGAGGGAGACGTTGGTAAAGCAGATTTCAGGAACCTGCGAGGGGGAGACGTCTCGAATTTCCAATCTGTACCCCTGGGATACTACTTGTAGGATCCAGGGGTCCACTTGCGAGTGAGCCCACTGCGCGCTGAAACTCTTGAGACGACCCCCCCCCCCACCGCACCTGAGTCCGCTTGTACGGCCCCAGCGTCATGCTGAGGACTTGGCAGAAGCGGTGGAAGGCTTCTGTTCCTGGGAAGGGGCTGCCTGCTGCAGTCTTCTTCCGTTCCTCTACCCTTGGGCAGATATGACTGGCCTTTTGCCCGCTTGCCCTTATGGGGACGAAAGGACTGAGGCTGAAAAGACGGTGTCTTTTTCTGCTGAGATGTGACTTGGGGTAAAAAGGTGGATTTTCCAGCTGTTGCCGTGGCCACCAGGTCCGATGGACCGACCCCAAATAACTCCTCCCCTTTATACGGCAATACTTCCATGTGCCGTTTGGAATCTGCATCACCTGACCACTGTCGTGTCCATAAACATCTTCTGGCAGACATGGACATCGCACTTACTCATGATGCCAGAGTGCAAATATCCCTCTGTGCATCTCGTATATATAGAAATGCTCTATAGTCAATAAAATACTGTCCCTGTCAAGGGTATCAATATTTTCAGTCAGGGAATCCGACCAAGCCACCCCAGCGCTGCACATCCAGGCTGAGGCGATCGCTGGTCGCAGTATAACACCAGTATGTGTGTATATACTTTTTAGGATATTTTCCAGCCTCCTATTAGCTGGCTCCTTGAGGGCGGCCGTATCTGGAGACGGTAACGCCACTTGTTTTGATAAGCGTGTGAGCGCCTTTTCTATCGGGGGAAACCCACGCATCATCACACACTTCAATTAATTTATCTGATTCAGGAAAAACTACAGGCAGTTTTTTCACACCCCACATAATACCCTTTTTTGTGGTACTTGTAGTATCAGAAATATGTAACACCTCCTTCATTGCCCTTAACATGTAACGTGTGGCCCTAATGGAAAATACGTTTGTTTCTTCACCGTCGACACTGGAGTCAGTGTCCGTGTCTGTGTCGACCGACTGAGGTAATGGGCGTTTTAAAGCCCCTGACGGTGTTTGAGACGCCTGGACAGGTACTAATTGGTTTGCCGGCCGTCTCATGTCGTCAACCGACCTTGCAGCTTGTTGACATTATCACGTAATTCCCTAAATAAGCCATCCATTCCGGTGTCAACTCCCTAGAGAGTGACATCACCATTACAGGCAATTGCTCCGTCTCCTCACCAACATCGTCCTCATACATGTCGACACACACGTACCGACACACAGCACACACACAGGGAATGCTCTGATAGAGGACAGGACCCCACTAGCCCTTTGGGGAGACAGAGGGAGAGTTTGCCAGCACACACCAAAACGCTATAATTTTACAGGGACAACCTTATATAAGTGTTTTCCCTTATAGCATCTTAATATGTAATAATATCGCCACAAAAATGCCCCCCCTCTCTGTTTTAACCCTGTTTCTGTAGTGCAGTGCAGGGGAGAGCCTGGGAGCCTTCCCACCAGCAGTTCTGTGAGGGAAAATGGCGCTGTGCGCTGAGGAGAATAGGCCCCGCCCCCTCTTCGGCGGGCTTCTTCTCCCGTTTTTCTGACAACCTGGCAGGGGTTAAATACATCCATATAGCCCCAGGGGCTATATGTGATGTATTTTTAGCCAGCATAGGTATTTCATTGCTGCCCAGGGCGCCTCCCCAAGCGCCCTGCACCCTCAGTGACCGTTGGTGTGAAGTGTGCTGAGAGCAATGGCGCACAGCTGCAGTGCTGTGCGCTACCTTAAGAAGACTGGGAAGTCTTCAGCCGCCGATTTCTGGACCTCTTCTTTCTTCAGCATCTGCAAGGGGGTCGGCGGCGCGGCTCCGGTGACCCATCCAGGCTGTACCTGTGATCGTCCCTCTGGAGCTAGTGTCCAGTAGCCTAAGAAGCCAATCCATCCTGCACGCAGGTGAGTTCACTCCTTCTCCCCTAAGTCCCTCGATGCAGTGAGCCTGTTGCCAGCAGGACTCACTGAAAATAAAAAACCTAACAAAACTTTTACTCTAAGCAGCTCTTTAGGAGAGCCACCTAGATTGCACCCTTCTCGGCCGGGCACAAAGATCTAACTGAGGCTTGGAGGAGGGTCATAGGGGGAGGAGCCAGTGCACACCACCTGATCCTAAAGCTTTTACTTTTGTGCCCTGTCTCCTGCGGAGCCGCTATTCCCCATGGTCCTGACGGAGTCCCCAGCATCCACTTAGGACGTCAGAGAATATATATATATATATATATATATATATATATAAGCATTCAGAAAGAAAAGGCGTCACTCCAGGTCTTTAAAGTGGATAAAACTTCAAAAATTGTATTCAAAACATAATCACGAAACCAACGTTTCGGGGCCCGCAGCCCCTTTGTCAAGGTGTGTGTAGTGTACAGTGAAAAGCATATATATATATATATATATATATATATATATATATCTGTCTCAAATACTGCTAGTGCATGCATGTTAATGTGCCAGATTAAATACAGGAATGCACTGTAGAAAACACATCATAGTCCTGTGCTGTATAAGGTAACACATCTATGTATAATAGAGGAAGGGGTGTGGGCCCAGGCAGTGGGGCCCACTGGGGGTTACTCCTAGGGGACAGCCCAACCCTTACTTGCCTACTCTCCTGAAATGGTCGGGAGGCTCCCTAAAAACGGGTGGCCCTCCTGGACCCCAGGAAGAACAGACAAGTCTCACGATTCTGAAGGTTCCCCTCTGCCCGGCCGCCCACTTAGTGAGTAAAGTTGGTGGTCCGGGCCGTTGATGGTGCAATTCTCGCTGAATCGCGTCATCATAGCTACGCTCCCTGCAGGTAATGCCCCTGTTCCACCTCTGCCCTGCTCCATCAGGCGTCATAACCCCAGCCCCCCCTCCTCCCGCTGAGCCGGCCTAGTTGCTCTCTCCCGGAGAGAGCAGCCAGGACGTAGGTAAGTATGGCCCAACCCTGCTTACAGTAATATTTAACAGCCTATTTCACACATTTCTTGCCTAACATGGGTACTCATCAATCACCCCTCGTAGAGAAAAGCTCCATCCCTGACATGCCATTAAACTGCCACCCCCCTTCTGTTACTGACCTCCTGCCAGCTAGGTCTATCAATCACTGATTTCTTGCCATCAATGTACAGGACTTACAGCACCATCGATGAAGACCATCAATAGTGAACCACTCACAGACTGTATTTATATGGAAAATGGGCAAAGCCATTGGAGTATCTATAATGGATGCAGGGTGTGCGGTGTACATGGGCCCACACCGCACACCCTGCACCAATGTTTAATTACTTACCTCTCGAGAGTCCCGCTTCAGTTCTGAAGCAGAAATCACCCGGAATATGGGGCGGTGAACATTGATTTGTACATGCACAGCAGAGATTCACCACTGGGAACGTGGCAGGCACCATGTTCCCAGAGGCATGCACATGCGCAGTAGATTCTGGCACAATGCTAGAGTCTACTGTGCTGCTGAGAGGAGGGGGCACACGGGCCCCCTCATCTCTTAAGCCACCACTGGGCGAAGCTATGTACTGAAAAAGGGGACAATACACAGATGTTGCGGGGGACCTGTTTTTGGTAATATCAACACAGAGGACACATGGACACACGCTTAGGTAAGAGGAGAGGAGATTTCGCACATAGAGGCAAAAAGGTTTTTTCACAGTAAGGACAATACGTGTTTGGAATTCCCTGCCTGAGTGAGTAGTAGTGGCGGACTCGGTCAACACTTTTAAGAATGGGCTAGAAAAATTCCTAATGGATAAGGATATGCAGGGTTATGGTGCGTAGTCACGCACTATGGCCCTCATTCCGAGTTGTTCGCTCGCAAGCTGCTTTGAGCAGCATTGCACACGCTAAGCCGCCGCCTACTGGGAGTGAATCTTAGCTTAGCAAATTTGCAAACGAAAGATTCTCAAAATTGCGAATAGAAATTTCTAAGCAGTTTCTGAGTAGCTCGACACTTACTCTGCCACTGCGATCAGTTCGGTCAGTTTTGTTCCTGGTTTGACGTCACAAACACACTAGTGATGAGCGGGTTCGGTTCCTCGGAAACCGAACCCCCCCGAACTTCACCCATTTTACACGGGTCCGAGGCATACTCGTTTTGCTGATCAGTGACCACCAGTTTTATCCGTTCTCTGCCTCAAAAAAACGCTCCTTATCTGTGCTCAGTGTGCTGCATATATCTGTGCTCACACTGCTTAATTGTGGGGACTGGGGAGCAGCTGTATTATATAGGAGGAGTACAGTGCAGAGTTTTGCTGACAGTGACCACCAGTATACGTTGTCTGCCTGAAAAACACTCCATATCTGTGCTGCATTGTGTAGTATATAGTAGTACAGTGCATAATTTTGCTGACCACCAGTATATAATATATAGGAGTACGGTACAGAAGGCCACTGCTGTACCTACCTCTGTGTCGTCAACTATACTATCCATCCATACCTGTGGTGCATTTCAGTTTTGCACAGTTTGCTGACCACCAGTATATAATATATAGCATTACGGTACAGTAGGCCACTGCTGTACCTACCTCTGTGTCGTCAAGTATACTATCCATCCATACCTGTGGTGCATTTCAGTTTTGCACAGTTTGCTGACCACCAGTATATAATATATAGCATTACGGTACAGTAGGCCACTGCTGTACCTACCTCTGTGTCGTCAAGTATACTATACATCTAGATTCTATACCTGTGGTGCATTTTAGTTTTGCAGTTTGCTGACAGTGACCACCAGTATATATAACAGTACGGTACGGTAGGCCACCTCTGTACCTACCTCTGTGTCGTCAAGTATACTATACATCTAGATTCTATACCTGTGGTGCATTTCAGTTGTGCAGTTTGCTGACACAGTGACCACCAGTATATATAGCAGTACGGTACGGAAGGCCACTGCTGTACCTACCTCTGTGTCGTCAAGTATACTATCCATCTACATTCTATACCTGTGGTGCATTTCAGTTGTGCAGTTTGCTGACAGTGACCACCAGTATATATAGCAGTACGGTACGGAAGGCCACTGCTGTACCTACCTCTGTGTCGTCAAGTATACTATCCATCTACATTCTACACCTGTGGTGCATTTTAGTTTTGCAGTTTGCTGACAGTGACCACCAGTATATATAGCAGTACGGTACGGAAGGCCGCTGCTGTACCTACCTCTGTGTCGTCAAGTATACTATCCATCTACATTCTATACCTGTGGTGCATTTCAGTTGTGCAGTTTGCTGACACAGTGACCACCAGTATATATCAGTATATATATCAGTACGGTACGGAAGGCCACTGCTGTACCTACCTCTGTGTCGTCAAGTATACTATCCATCTACATTCTATACCTGTGGTGCATTTTAGTTTTGCAGTTTGCTGACAGTGACCACCAGTATATATAGCAGCACGGTACGGAAGGCCACTGCTGTACCTACCTCTGTGTCATCAAGTATACTATCCATCTACATTCTATACCTGTGGTGCATTTCAGTTGTGCAGTTTGCTGACACAGTGACCACCAGTATATATAGCAGTACGGTACGGAAGGCCACTGCTGTACCTACCTCTGTGTCGTCAAGTATACTATCCATCTACATTCTATACCTGTGGTGCATTTTAGTTTTGCAGTTTGCGGACAGTGACCACCAGTATATATAGCAGTACGGTACGGTAGGCCACCTCTGTACCTACCTCTGTGTCGTCAAGTATACTATCCATCTAGATTCTATACCTGTGGTGCATTTTAGTTTTGCAGTTTGCTGACAGTGACCACCAGTATATATAGCAGTACGGTACGGAAGGCCACTGCTGTACCTACCTCTGTGTCGTCAAGTATACTATCCATCTACATTCTATACCTGTGGTGCATTTCAGTTGTGCGCAGTATATATAGTAGTAGGCCATTGCTATTGATTCTGGCATATAATTTCACACATTAAAAAATGGAGAACAAAAATGTGGAGGGTAAAATAGGGAAAGATCAAGATCCACTTCCACCTCGTGCTGAAGCTGCTGCCACTAGTCATGGCCGAGACGATGAAATGCCATCAACGTCGTCTGCCAAGGCCGATGCCCAGTGTCATAGTAGAGAGCATGTAAATCTAAAAAACAAAAGTTCAGTAAAATGACCCAAAAATCTAAATTAAAAGCGTCTGAGGAGAAGCGTAAACTTGCCAATATGCCATTTACGACACGGAGTGGCAAGGAACGGCTGAGGCCCTGGCCTATGTTCATGGCTAGTGGTTCAGCTTCACATGAGGATGGAAGCACTCATCCTCTCGCTAGAAAGCTCTGGAAAGCCCCTCTCCTGTTTGTACAACATAAGGGTGGGTGGGAGGGCCCAAGGACAATTCCATCTTGCACCTCTTTTTTCTTTCATTTTTCTTTGCATCATGTGCTATTTGGGGACAATTTTTTTGAAGTGTCATCCTGTCTGACACTGCAGTGCCACTCCTAGATGGGCCAGGTGTTTGTGTCGGCCACTTGTGTCGCTTAGCTTAGCCATCCAGCGACCTCGGTGCAAATTTTAGGACTAAAAATAATATTGTGAGGTGTGAGGTGTTCAGAATAGACTGGAAATGAGTGGAAATTATGGTTATTGAGGTTAATAATACTATGGGATCAAAATGACCCCCAAATTCTATGATTTAAGCTGTTTTTTAGGGTTTTTTGAAAAAAACACCCGAATCCAAAACACACCCGAATCCGACAAAAAAATTTCGGTGAGGTTTTGCCAAAACGCGTCCGAATCCAAAACACAGCCGCGGAACCGAATCCAAAACCAAAACACAAAACCCGAAAAATGTCCGGTGCACATCACTAAAATACACCCAGCGTTCGCCCAGACACTCCCCTATTTCTCCAGCCACTCCCGCGTTTTTCCCAGAAACGGCAGCGTTTTTTCACACACTCCCATAAAACGGCCAGTTTCCGCCCAGAAACACCCACTTCCTGTCAATCACACAACGATCACCAGAACGAAGAAAAAACCTCGTAATGCCGTGAGTAAAATACCAAACTTCTTAGCAAATTTACTTGGCGCAGTCGCAGTGCGAACATTGCGCATGCGCAGTTTGCGGAAAATCGCTGCGATGCAATGAAAAAGAACGAGCGAACAACTCGGAATGAGTGCCTATAGGTATTAAAAAAGAGGAATAAGGAATAAACACAATGGCCAACATTAGCAACAGACAAAATTAGTCTTAAAAAATAATACAGTGTAGGAGACCACATATAGGTTGAACTCGATGGACCAATTGTCTTTTTTTCAACCTCAGAAACTATGGGGGTAATTCCAAGTTGATCGCAGCAGGAAAATTTTTAGCAGTTGGGCAAAACCATGTGCAATGCATGGGGGGGGGGGGGGCAGATATAACATTTGCAGAGAGAGTTAGATTTGGGTGGGTTATTTTGTTTCTGTGCAGGGTAAATACTGGCTGCTTTATTTTTACACTGCAAATTAGATTGCAGATTGAACACACCACACCCAAATCTAACTCTCTCTGCACATGTTAAATCTGCCCCCCCCTGCAGTGCACATGGTTTTGCCCAACTGCTAAATATTTTCCTGCTGCGATCAACTTGGAATTACCCCCTATGCTGCTATGTAAAAACAGTCACTATTCTCGCAATTCACAAACACAACAACCCTTTCTTCTCAGCATATCAACACAATGAGCTGAGGGGGTTGTTTGTGGGCATCAGGTACTTGCCTCAACTCCCCTTCCCCCATACATACATACACACACACACACACACACACACACACACACACACACACACACACTTGTGGAATTCATCAATGGTCATCCATTACATAGTTGGCAACCATCAATGGTCATTTACCATTTTACCATCGATGGTACCACACCGATGGCCATCCCTATTCCTGCCTAGACCACCTATTGGGTTACCTGGCACTGACATACCTCCCAACATGACCTTCTCCAGGAGGGACACAAGGCTCTGCTTCTGGACGTTTCTCCTCATTTATGATTGTGGCACCTGTGTTGAACAGGTTAATGGATAAGAAAGGTGTTTCACCACAGGTGATGGCAATCATAAATTAAGAGGGAAGTCCAGGAGCAGAGCATTCTGTCCCTCCTGGAGAGGGTCATGTTGGGAGGTATGCACTGATACCACCATGTATGTGTGAGCATTGATTTCATATGCTAAGCCTGTTGCAGGAGATTTGTGTGAAATATTCTGTATTAGCCTATTAGTACATAATGGGAATACAAAACAAATTTGCAGAAATTGCTGTTATGAAAAATGGGCTTGAGATGGGTTCTGCCTAATAACTGATCATGAGGTGTAAATTTACTAAGTGGCAGGTTTGGTGTCATTTAAACCCGCCAGAAACCCCTGTCAATTTAAGGAGGTTTTCATGTCAAAATGGTAGTATTTACTAAGCCACAGTTTTGTTGTCTAAACTGAAGCTGCCATCAAAACCCACCTATGGAAACCACTGCGAAATAGAAGCTCATCATCATATAAGCATACCACAACATCAATAACCAGCCCTGGACCTCTGAGCCTGATCTGGTATTGGAACTAGGGGGAAACCCATCAATTATTTGGGCAGCTTTGTAGCAGATTTTATGGTGGTTTCCAAAACCCCTATTTGAAAAATGAGGAGACTCTTTTCTATTCATTCCATGGTCTAAAACACTGATGATGCTTTCATATTCAATACAATTCTATTCTCTAACGTATACTTTCTCTGCGATTTTGCTGCGGTTTTGGCCATAGTTAATCGGCGGATTACAAAACCACAGGGAATAACAATCCGCTGCTTAGTAAATTTTGCCCTACTTGACTATAACATAGTCTTGTCCAATGAGAATTAAAACCTAAATATAGCTACTAATATAAAGACTTGATTTAGAAAGCCATAACGATAGTGCTACACATAGACACATTATGCAAAAATAATAACTTTGTGTGAGTTACTACATTTGTGTTGTGTATTTGGTTAAACTGCCGTCTTCTAAACCAAAGGTCATCGGGTTTACCACAGATAAATAGAAATCAGCAGGCAGACTCGAAGCAATCAATAGAGGTAGTAAAAATCTTAGCTGATCATTAATTCTTGTTCGGTTTGCACAAAGCTTGGAGTTGTTAGTATTTACTAGAAGCCGCTGGAGAATCAGATATTTCAGGAGAATATTGATTTTGCCACTGAAGTGTGACTAAAGGGATAAATAAACTGCTTCTGAGGTCAATTGATCTACATATCTTTTCTGACAATACAAAAACAAAACAAAAACAAAGGAAAAAGACGAAAGAAAATAAACTTTGCTTATTTAAGCAGAAATGTATAATCTCGGTCTACGAAGTAAACAAAATGCAGTCAGTATAATTTAATTATAGCAATAGTAAAGAAAACAAGGTGCATTTCTATAGTTTTAGTACAGTACGTTACAAAACAAATTTTTTGCTGTATGTATGTGAAGAAAAAGATGTGCAAAAGAGCAGCTTTTATTTAT
Source organism: Pseudophryne corroboree (assembly GCF_028390025.1). Classification (NCBI taxonomy): domain Eukaryota; kingdom Metazoa; phylum Chordata; class Amphibia; order Anura; family Myobatrachidae; genus Pseudophryne; species Pseudophryne corroboree. The sequence goes on from NC_086445.1 coordinate 398,536,673, forward strand.
GTTCACGGTGATGTGTTTTGTTTCATTTTCACAAAGTGCACACTTTTGCTAGTATACAGATGTGTTCTCCTACTGTATATCGTTGCTGAAGTCACGATAAAACAGCCCTTCGAGTTGCGCCTAGTCATGAGCGCTTTTACTAACGATGGGCATAATTTTGTGCATTTTCCATCCGAAAATGCGACTTATTCGCAGCGCTATGTGACTAGGACGCACAAGCAGACTCTGCTGATTACAATGATATGTGGCATGCCTATATTCTGTGTGCGACTGCAGCTGTATCTGCATACAATATTCTATGTTACAGTGTTTTCCTGGAAAACACTGTAATGTAGTATTTCGTATTCAGATCTGTAATCAGCAAAGTCTGCTTGTTTATTATTATTATTATCCTTTATATGGCGCCACAAGGGATCCGCAGCACCCATTACACAGCACATAATCAAATGAGAAAACAAGAAAACAGCACTTACAGTTCAAGACAATATAGGGCAGGTATAGAAAACCAGGGCTTAGGTGCCATCAAAGGGAGTAAGGAGTATAAGATTGTGTAAGTAAGAAAAGGAAAGGCACATGAGGAAAGAAGTGCCTGCTCTTGCGAGCTTATTTCCACAGCGATGTGAATAAGACGCATTTTCAGCAATAAAAGATGTCTGAATTAGCAGAGTAGCATGGGAACTGACAGCTCACTCATGCCAGGCATCTCGTGTAGCATGGCGTAATGAGGCTAAATGTATGACACATCTGTACCTTCATGTGACCAGTCAATATCACTATGTACCTCACTCAACTCAACTCACAAGTATCAGACACTGAAATGGGTATTTTATATGGTTACAACTCTTCACAGATTCTGAAAGTAGGAGTATTTCAACAAAATATACTAATGTGTCCAGCCCAGGGGTTAAAGTGAGCCGGAACGGGGCGGAACTGCGTTCCGTCAGTTCCACTTGGAGACGGAACGCAGTTCCGCCTCCCCCGGCTCACCTAACCCGATGCCCCGGCGCTGCAGGGAGATGCCGGTCGCCCGCTGAGATTGCGTTACCAGCGGGCGCCCGTCTCCCTCTCCACAGCGGCAGCCGGAGGCAGGAACTCACTACTTAGCTCCTGCTTCCGGCTCTGTCAGTGCGCGCTATGGGAGAGACGTCATGTCGTCTCTCCCATAGTGCCGAGGAGCGGACGCCCAGAGAGGACTGCGGCGGGAGCGGAGCTTGGTAAGTATGGTGCCTCAGCCCCCCCCCTCCCATGTGTACCACTAGCGGCGCTTCTACTGGGGGCTAGTTACTGGGGGGGCTTTACTACTGGGGGCAAACTACAGAGGGGCAAATTACTGGGGGGGCTTTAGTACTGGGGGCAAACTACAAGGGGCAAACTACTGGGGGGCTTTAATACTGGGGGCAAACTACAAGGGGGAAAGCTACAAAGGGGCAAACTACTGGGGACATTACTACAAGGGGGCAAACTACAGGGGGGGCTAAACTGCTGGCAGCATTACTACTGGGGGCTAGACTACAAGGGGGCATAATTACAGGAGCTAAACTACTGGGGGTATAACTACAAGAGCGCAAACTACTGGGGACATTACTAACAGGGGCAAACTACATGGGGGCTAAACTACAGGGGCTAAACAACTGGGGGCACAACTGCAGAGGGCATTACCACTGGGGGCTAAACTACATGGGGCAACCTACATGAGGGCAAAACTACTGGGGGCATTACCACTGGGAGGCTAATCTAAAGGGGGGGGGAGTAAATTACTGGGGTCATAACTGCAAGGGCATTACCAGTGGGGGCATGACTACTGGGGCTAAACTACAGGGGGCTAAATGACTGGGGGCATTACTGCAGGCAACATTACTACTGGGGTCTTTTTACTACACAGGGGCATTACCATTAAGGACATTACTGATGGGGTGCACTGCTAATGAGTGCATTATAAAGGGGGCACTTCATAAGGGGCATCACTCCTGGGGACATAAGGGGCACTACTATTGCCGGCATTGCATAAGGGGCACTACTACTGTGGGTATTGTATAAGGGGGGCTACTGCTGTGGGCATTACTGTATGGGCCGACAAAGAAGCTGAGCTCCCGGTCCGCCGCACTGGAAGCCCTGGTTCCAGACTCCCAGCTGCAGCGGATCTGGAACCAGGCCGGCTTTATTATCACTGCCGCCGCATCGAGCTCCTGTGACCGCGGTGCTACTAGTTCAAATCTGTCGCTGATTAGCTGCCGGTCCGCAGCAGTTTTGAAATGTTAGCGCCGTGGTCACAGGAGCTCGATGCGGCGGCAGGGATAATAAATTCAGCCTGGTTCCAGATCCACTGCAGCCGCCCTCAGCCTCCTCTGCCGCCCCGCCCTCAGACCTCTGCATGCCCACAGCGTCCTCCTCCGCACTATCTCCGAGGCCCACAGCCTCCTCCACTCCACGCCTACCACAGCCTACTCATCCACCGCACCGCAGACCACTGCCGCTGCTAAACAGGTAATGTTACCCTGCTGCCTTTCTCTCTCCCTAGTCCCTACTGTATGCCCTTGCTGTCACTCTCCCTGTCACTCTATAATGTGAATTTCGGCTCATACCGTGTGCTATAATGTGAATTTCGGCTCATACTGTGTGCTATAATGTGAATTTCGGCTCATTCTGTGTGCTATAATGTGAATTTCAGCTCATACCGTGTGCTATAATGTGAATTTCGGCTCATTCTATGTGCTATAATGTGAATTTTGGCTCATACCGTGTGCTATAATGTGAATTTCAGCTCATACTGTGTGGTGTAATATGAATGTGGCTCATACTGTGTGGTGTAATATGAATGTGGCTCATACTGTGTGGTGTAATATGAATGCGGCTCATACTGTGTGGTATAATGTGAATTTTGGCTCATTCTGTGTGGTATAATGTGAATTTCAGCTCATACTGTGTGGTATAATATGAATTTCGGCTCATACTGTGTGGTATAATGTGAATTTCGGCTCATACTGTGTGGTATAATGTGAATTTCGGCTCATACTGTGAGGTATAATGTGAAAGGGGTCCTACTATTGTGGTGCATAATGTGTATAAGGGGTATATGGTGTGGTTAACTACACTGAAGGGCACTCCCACTTTTACATGGCCACGCCCCCTTCTCAGGATAATTACAGCCTTCACTTTTCCATACCCCCACTTCAAAATTTCCACTTGGGTGCTACTACAGTGGCCATTATTACTATTGTGTGGCCACGCCCATTTCTTTTTGAGACCACACCCCCTTTTTGCTGCGCGCTCCTACGGTGCGTGCAATACCTTTATTACATGGGCACCGTGGGGAGGGGGGTGAGTTCCACCACCTCTCTAGGACCACTTTAAGCACTGGTCCAGCCTAAGTATGCTTTAAAAAAATTCTAGTATTGAGTTTTAAAGCACAAATTTCTGGTGAATTGATCCTTTTCATATCAGACCTTTGTTATGTGAAATGCATTCAGGCTTGGTTCTTGGCATTTTTGTCATTTATTTATACAAGATTTCCATTATTGTTGCTAATTAAAAAATATGTAAGGTAATAATGTCAGATGGTAATGTATGCTGTCTGTAGGGGTCCGGTATGATATACCGGCAGATGAGATACCTGCTGTCAGTATACCGACAGCTGCATCCCGTTTGCCGGAATACCGGCAGCGAGTCCCCTTGCCGACTCGCTGCTCTCGCCACGCTGCAGGCCCGGTGGTGAGCGAAGTTTCCCACTCAGTAAGTGCTGTGGACCCACCAATCGAGTGGGAATTAGGGGCAGGTGTTGGGATGCCGGCCGGCGGCAAAATGCCAGGTGTCGTGATTCCGGCGTCGGTCTCCTGAACGCTGGGATCCGGACCGCAGGCATTGTGACTGCATCCCATCTGCAGAGGAATTTGGGATTGTAAATACACGTTATATTTTTGCAGACGAAAGTAATGCAGTTTATTCATTAAGCAGTATTGAGGTTGTGATTAAAAATTTATTTACCAGTTCACCATATAATACAGTCAGTTTCTTAAAATCTAAAAGTCTCTTACTATGTTGTAACCATTTATAGTTCTTATGCAATATATCTACTCACATCTCTACTACCAATTCACCATTCTATTGTGTTTATGAAACCCACCATAGGGGGTAAATTTACTAAGAAGCGGTTTCATAAAGCTTTGACCGATAGTTTTAAAATGGCAATAGGAATAAATCCCAAACCAGGACTGTTCAGCACCTATTTGTGCTGCCATTTTAAACTACTTATCAAAGCTGCTCCTCAATAAATCTAGCACTAAGGCATGCCCGTTTTCTCTGCAGTCATCAAATGTTCATAAGGATAGACATTTTAAACTAGATGTTGGAAATGTATATAGTATAAAGTTCGATTATCTTTGTCACACCCTCCTTCTCAGTGTTGAGTTACACTAATCACCACCATAAGCATTTTAAGTTTAAAAATGGTAATAAGATCTAGTTTTCTATTAAGAATATCAAGTTGCGGCAACCCTTGAGTACATTAGGCCTATACATTGTATATTGGAGACAGGATAGCAAACCAATACATTTGATATAACATATTGAATACATAATATCCAATGTTAGTAGGATTTAGGGGCCTGTTTATCATATCCCACATTTTAAATGTAGATGGGATATAATAATATAATACCAAAATTCGCAGTATGAAAATAAAAATGTCATATTGGGGTGGGGGAGTCACATCGCTAGTAGCATGCCATCCTGCCCCAATCCCACTTCCCTAAAAAGACTAGTGACAGGTCTGGACACCATGGTGAGCAAGGACATACAGTACCTCCCAACTCTTAAAATGTGCTGACTGGAAAGACACCCCCCTTGCTTTTCCTGCAGAAATTGGGAGATTTGCATTTACATTTGGGAATAGCTTAAATGTGTTCGGTTTTAGGACAGAACATAGCAAGCCCTCTCAGTCCTGGGTCAGACTGCTGAATGAACTGGATTAGTTACCTGATTCCTCTCAGAATTAGAGATAAGCGGGTTCGGTTCTCAGAGAACCGAACCCCCCCAAACTTCACTACCCGAGCCCGGATCAGAGTCAGGCTCGGGTTTTGCCGCCTGACTCGGAAACCAGAACAAGGTAAAATGTCATCATCCCGCTGTCGGATTCTCGCGGGGTTTGGATTCCATATAAGGAGCCGCGCGTCCCCGACATTTTCATTCCGGCATTGGAGAGTGTACAGAGAGGATGTGTCTCCATCCTCGGTGTCCTCAGTGGTAGTGTCTTTTGCTGCATCTGTCCAGTCACAGTGGTTGTGTCTTCTGCTGCCATATGTCCAGTGCTACTGTATAAGTCCAGTCCAGTGGTGCTGTGTTGTGCTTCATCAGTCCAGTGGTGCTGTGTTGTGCTTCATCAGTCCAGTGGTGGTGTCTTGTGCTGCCATATGTCCAGTTCTACTGTATAAGTCCAGTCCAGTGGTGCTGTGTTGTGCTTGATCAGTCACAGTGGTGGTGTCCTCTGCTGCCATATGTCCAGTGCTGCTATATAAGTCCAGTCCAGTGGTGCTGTGTTGTGCTGCATCAGTCCAGTGGTGCTATGTTGTGCTGCATCAGTCCTGTCACAGTGGTGGTGTCCTCTGCTGCCATATGTCCAGTGATGCTGTATAAGTCCAGTCCATTGCAGTGGTGCTGTGTTGTCCTGCATCAGTCCAGTGGTGGTGTCCCTGTGCTGATGTATATGTCCAGTGGTACTGCTGTATATGTCCAGTGATACTGCCGTATATGTCCATTGATACTGCCGTATATGTCCAGCGGTACTGCCGTATAATTCCAGTGATCCTGCCATATAATTCCAGTGGTACTAGCGTATAAATCCAGTCCAGTGATACTGCCGTATATGTCCAGTGGTACTGCCGTATAATTCCAGTGATCCTGCCGTATAATTCCAGTGATCCTGCCGTATAATTCCAGTGCTACTGGCGTATAAGTCCAGTGATCCTGCTGCATAATTCCAGTGGTACTGGCGTGTAAGTCCAGTCCAGTGATACTGCCGTATATATGTCCAGTGGTACTGCCGTATATGTCCATTGATACTGCCGTATATGTCCAGCGGTACTACCGTATAAATCCAGTGATCCTGACGTATAATTCCAGTGGTACTGGCGTATATGTCCAGTGATACTGACGTATATGTGCAGTGATACTGCCGTATATGTCCATTGATACTGCCGTATATGTCCAGCGGTACTGCCGTATAAATACAGTGATCCTGCCGTATATTTACAGTGATCCTATCGTATAATTCCAGTGGTACTGGCGTATAAGTCCAGTGATCCTGCCGTATAATTCCTGTGGTACTGGCGTATAAGTCCAGTGATCCTGCTGTATAATTCCAGTGATCCTGGCGTATAATTCCATATAAGTCCATATAATTCCGTATAAGTCCAGTCCAGTGGTGCTGCCATATAAGTTCAGTGGTGCTGTCCTGTGCTGTATATTTTTACTCAAAATAAAGGGGTTATTAATATCTAATCCAAATAATTTTCACAGGGTTTGCCCTGTGTGGTGTAGCGGTACGCTCTCCTGCACTGCATATTGTTATATAATTCCAGAAAAATAATGGAGAACAAAAATTTGGAGGATACAATAGGGAATGATCAAGAACCACTTACTCCTATTGCTGAAGCTGCTGCCACTAGTCATGACATAGATGATGAAATCCCATCAACATCGTCTGCCAAGGCCGATGCCCAATGTCATAGTAGAGGGCATGTAAACTCCAAAAAGCCAAAGTTCAGTAAAAAGACCCAAAGAAAGAAATTTTAATTATCTGAGGAGAAACGTAAACTTGCCAATATGCCATTTACGACAAGGCACTGCTAAGACCGTGGACTATATTCATGACTAGTGGTTCAGCTTCACATGACGATGGAAGCCCTCATCCTCCCGATAGAAAAATTATAAGAGTTAAGCTGGAAAAAGCACAGCAAAGAACTGTGCGTTCTAAGATGGTATCACAAATTCCCAAGGAGAGTCCAAGTGTGTCGGTGGTTGCGATGCCTGACCTTCCCAACACTGGACGGAAAGAGGTGGCGCCTTCCACCATTTGCACGCCCTCTGCAAGTGCTGGAAGTTGCACCCACAGTCCAGTTTCTGATATTCAAATTGAAGATGTCACTGTTGAAGTACACCAGGATGAGGATATGGGTGTTGCTGGCGCTGAGGAGGAAGTTGATGATGAGGATTCTGATGGTGATGTGGTTTGTTTAAATCAGGCAGGGAGGGGGGGGGGGAGACACCTATTGTCAGTGGGATGAATAAGCCCATTGTGATGCCTGGGCAAAATACCGAAAAAGCCACCTCTTCGATGTGGAATTATTTGCCCACAAATCTGGACAACAGGTGTCAAGCCGTGTGTTGCCTCTGTCAATCTGTAATAAGTAGGGGTAAGGATGTTAACCACCTAGGAACATCCTCCCTTATACGTCACCTGCAATGCATTCATCAGAAGTCAGTGTCAAGTTGTCAAACTTAGGGTAAGAGCATAAGCAGTCCACTGACACCTAAATCTCTTCTTCCTCTTGTACCGAAGCTCCTGCAAGCCACACCACCAACTCCCTAACGTCAACTTCCTCCTCAGTCAGGAACGTCAGTAGTCCTGCAGGCCATGTCACTGGCAAGAGTGAGGAGTCCTCTCCTAACCGGGATTCCTCCGGAGGATCCTTGAGTGGTATGCCTGCTGTTGCTGCCACTGCTATTGTTGCTGCTGGGAGTCGATCGTCATCCCAGAGGGGAAGTCGGAGGACCACTTGTACTACTTCAACTAAGCATTTGACTGTCCAACAGTCCTTTGTGAGGAAGATGAAATATGACAGCAGTCATCCTTTTGCAAAGTGGATAACTGAGGCCTTGACAGCTATGTTGGTGTTAGACATGTGTCCGGGATCCGTCATTAGTTCAGTGGAACTTAGAGAATTGTTTGAGGTACTGTGCCCCCGGTATCAAATCCCATCTAGGTTCCACTTCACTAGGAAGGTGATACCGAGAATGTACAGCGACATAAGAAAAAGTGTCCTCAGTGTCCAAAAAAATGCAGTTGTACCCACTGTCCACTTAACCACGGACATGTGGACAAGTGGAACAGGGCAGACTAAGGACTATATGACTGTGACAGCCCACTGGGTAGATGTATGGACTCCCGCAGCAACAACAGCAGCGGCACCAGTAGCAAACGCCAACTCATTCCTAGGCAGGCTACGCTATGTATCACAGCTTTCCGTAAGAGGCACACTGCTGACAACCTCTTACAGAAACTGAGGGACATCATTGCACAATGGCTTACCCCAATTAGACTCTCCTGAGGATTTGTGATATCGGACAATGCCACCAATATTGTGCATGCATTACATCTGGGCAAATTCCAGCACGTCCCATGTTTTGCACATACAATTAATTTGGTGGTGCAGAATTTTTTTAAAAATGACAGGGGCGTGCAGGAGATACTGTCGGTGGCCTGAAAAATTGCGGGACACTTTCGACATTCAGCCACTGCGCGCTGAAGACTGGAGCACCATCAAACACTCCTGCACCTGCCCTGCCATCACCTGAAGCAAGAGGTGGTAACGAGGTGGAATTTAACACTCTATATGCTTCAGAGGATGGAGGAGCACCAAAAGGCCATTCAAGCCTATACATCCACCTACGATATAGGCAAAGGAGGGGGAATGCACCTTACTCAAGCGCAGTGGAGAATGATTTCCATCTTGTGCACGGTTCTCCAACCCTTCGAACTTTCCACACGTGAAGTCAGTTCAGACACTGCCAGCTTGAGTCAGGTCATTCCCCTCATCAGGCTTTTGCAGAAGCAGCTGGAGAAAATGAAGGAGGAGCTAATACAGAGCGATTCCGCAAACTTGTGGATGGAGTCCTTCATTCGCTTTGCCAGGATTCAAGGGTGGTCAATCTGTTGAAATCAGAGCACTACATTTTGGTCACCGTGCTCGATCCTAGGTTTAAAGCCTACGTTGTATCTCTCTTTCCGGCAGACACAAGTCTGCAGAAGTTCAAAGACCTGCTGGTAAGAAAATTGTCAACTCAAGCGGAACGTGACCCGTCAACAGCTCCTCCTTCACTTTCTCCCGCCACTGGGGCTAAGAGGAAAAGGATAAGAGTTCCTAGCCCACCAGCTGGCGGTGATGCAGGGCAGTCAGGAGCGAGTGCTGACATCTGGTCTGGACTGAAGGACCTGCCAACGATTACTGACATGTCTACTGTCACTGCATATGATGCTGTGACCATTGAAAGAATGGTGGAGGATTATATGATTGACAGCATCCAAGTAGGCATGTCAGACAGCCTGTACGTATACTAGTAGGAAAAAGAGGCAATTTGGATGCCCTTGCACAAACTGGCTTTATTTTACCTAAGTTGCCCCCCCCCCCCCCTCCCACCACCCCTCCAGTGTGTACTCCGAAAGAGTGTTTAGTGCAGCCGGTAACCTTGTCAGTGATCGGCGTAGGAGGTTACTTCCAGAAAATGTGGAGAAGATGGATGTTCATCAACATGAATTATAAATTCCACCAAAAGAATTTTACCAGCAATTGCCTCCAGAAAGTACACGTGGATCTGTGATGGTGGATTTCAGTGAGGAGGATGTACACAGTGAAAGGGGTGAGGAATCGGAGGATGAGGTCGACATCTTGCCTCTGTAGAGCCAGTTTTTGCAAGGAGAGATTGATTGATTCTTTTTTGGTTGGGGCCCAAAAAAACCAGTCATTTCAGCCACAGTCGTGTGGCAGACCCTGTCGCTGAAATGATTGGTTTGTTAAAGTGTGCATGTCCTGTTTATACAACATAGGGTGCGTGGGAGGGTCCAAGGACAATTCCATCTTGCACCTCTTTTTCTTCTTTGCATCATGTGCTGTTTGGGGCCTAGTTTTTTTAAGTGCCATCCTGTCTGCAACTGCAGTGCCACTCCTAGATGGGCCAGGTGTTTATGCCACACACTTGTGTCGCTTAGCTTAGTCACACAGCTACCTCATTGCACCTCTTTTTCTTCTTTGCATGTTGTGCTGTTTGGGGACTATTTTCTAAATCTGTCATCCTGTCTGCCACTGCAGTGCCACTCCTAGATGGGCCAGGTGTTTGTACCGCACACTTGTGTCACTTAGCTTAGTCATACAGCCATCTTGGTGCAACCTTTAGGACTAAAAATAATATTGTGAGGTGTGAGGTGTTCAGAATAGACTGGAAATGAGTGGAAATGAATGTTATTGAGGAAAGTAATACCATAGGAGCAAAATTACCCCCAAAATTCTGTAATTTTAGCTGTTTTTCCCCCAAAAAATCATCCAGATCCAAAACCAAAACACGAAAAGTGCCCGCCGCACAGCTATACTCAGAATGCTAGTTTGTATTCAATATCTAAATCTATGCTATAATGCTGAACTCAGCAACCATGGGTTCTATTTACTAAGCCTTGGATGGAGATAAAGTGGACCAGCCAGTCAGCTCCTAACTGCCATGTTACAGGCTGTGTTTGAAAAATGAGTTAGGATGATTGGGACTATATCTCCGTCCACTTTATCTCCTTCCAAGGCTTAGTAAATAGACCCCCCCAGTTCCTTAATTTGCCAAACTACATTATTGAGGCTAATGACTCAACTGAAAATTAAGGCAAGATCCACCACTGTCACAGTTGGTGTACTGCAATACCCATCATAATAAGTATACAAGAATTAGTTATATGATTTTTTAATAATAATATCTTCCTTTCAATGAATATTCAGCTATATAAATCTAGATAAAAAAACAAATCACAATTTGAAGGAACTGCACTATGCGATTGGTCAATACAGTACAATAACATTTCCAAGGACAACAATTTTTTTTTAAATTAATCTGTGTTTATCTCTCAAAATTAGAGATGGTTGGCAATTGCACTGCATTACTACATTGTCTGGACATTTAAATGTCTGAGGGAATTCACGAATATATAAAGGGTGGTTTTTATTTTTCAGCAAATAGAGTAGATTAGTGTTAGTCTGCTATGTTGGCTCAGAAACCATCATCATAAGCTCATATCCTACAAGAAACCTTCACAGTTTAATAAAGGAAATTTGAATTTAAATAAATCAGGGGCCAGACATTCATAACATGAGAATGAAAAGTCTGAGCCTAGCTGTGGGCATTTGGGGAGATTGTGTAGCTGCAATCGTCAATGTGTTGTATGCTGATAATTCCATAAAAATAATGAGAGACATATACAAAAGCATTATTGAATAAAAAGACTAATCCTCATGTTTTCATACACATTACACTGTATGAAAGGATTTTTTAAATAGGACGAAAATGAACACAATTAGTAAATTACATTTAAGCTCACTTCTGTGAAAGCGATTTTGAACTATTTGCTCGGCAATCATGGCATACTATTATTATAATATATATATCCTGGCAGATACAGCATATGGATGAGAGAAAATGTATTCTTTTTCCTAAAAAATAATACAGTACATGAATACACTATTAGTTGTCATGCCTAGATTTTGATAAAAGTGCAAAGTATTAGCAAGTTGGAGGCATAGCAGTGTCAGGGTTGGGGGAGAGTGAGGGTTGGGGACACAACCACATTTTTTGCACATTATGTAATAAATTGCTTCTCATTCAAAATTTGCACATGTAATATAAACAGTCCTTATGTCCCCTCATTTTTACGTAGAATTTAAACCACAAATGTGGATAAATTCAGCATTATTTTAAAATAAACTTTAATTCAATTGATGGGATTTATGTGACATATACAAAACTGCGCAGTGTGCCTCTTGTGACTGTTCCTTCTTTTTACAAATTTAGTTTACAGAGGCAACTGTTGACAGCAAACAGTATGCTATTGGTGGCTTAAATTAAACCACAATTCTGGTAGCAGATTTCTTTCACATGAGCGACCACTGATCATTGGGGCCAGCTCTGACTAATTGGTAGCCAGCCCTAAAATCAGTATAAATTCATCATTAGACGCTGAAGTGCGGAAATCGATATCTGGAGATTTTTACGCACTTCTATCATGCGCACATTCCACATGCAATCGCAGTCTAAGTCCCGGCTGGGGGCATTCCCACGTCGTTTCAAAGGCGTCGTGGCGGTATTGGGGGGGGCGCAGTCCAGACATCGCAGGTGTGTTTGGGCCGTTACCAGGGTGGGCCGTTGCATGACATCACACGCTGCTGCTGCGACCAAAAACATAGCGGCCTCTGCGACCCAAAACATGGCGGCCTGGCGACTGCCTTCAAGCAGGGCTACTATAAACATGCGAGCGCATCGCTGTTTAGCAATGTGCTCGCATTTTAGCAGGGGGGACATGACCCAGGATGGCCTCGCCCTGTGCTGGGCCCCCCTTCCCCCCTGCATGCTAGTGGAATGAGTTGTAGTTTTGCTAATTTTTATGCTGAATTAGGGCCCAGGGGCCGGAGGTAATGTCATCTGAGTTGGCCTGAAGTGTGAGTTGCCGGCCAAACTCAGACTTTTTTTTAAAAGCAGCAATCATTTACAAGGCATGGTTTTGCTTTGTAAATGATTGCAGCTTTAAAAAAAAGGGCTGAGTTCGGACGGCAACCCACACCTCCGGCCAAATCGGACGACATTACATCCGGCCCCAAGTGTTTGTGTCACAAGCCCTTGGAAGCTTGGGATTCAGGATAGGGCCACGAAGGCTAGCTGTGGCAACTAGATTATAGGAAAGTTGGAGTGACCAGATGATTCAGGATGTACACTAGCTGGAGTAGATTCTAAAGTGGACTGCTTGAGAGTACAGGGAGTAGTGGATGGCAGCAATGTTCTACAGTAAAAAATCATGGTGAGCTGATATTAACACTGAAGATTTGGTAAATCATAGTAGCTGTTATTAACACTGGAGACTTGGTATATCATAGTGAGCTAGTATTAATACTGGAGACTTGGAAATCATAGTGAGCTGGTATTATGACTTGGAAATCACAGTGAACAAGTATCCCAGAAACACAAGGAGACTGGGGCCAAAGTACTATATCCACTGGGGAGAGTAGAAGTACTGCTAATCCTTTGCTAGCACTGAATGGTTTAAATAGAGCACTCTGGATGATGACTGGTGTCGCTAATCATGTGATCAGGACCTGAAAGCATCAGACTGACTGGCCTGCCGGGTGACGTCATTCCAAGATGGGTGGGCTCATGAACTGGCGCAACCATAACTAGGTCCAAAGCACACCAACCTGGTACTCACTGGGTACCCGAGATAAAAGTGAGGAACCCTTGGAGGCAGCATCAGACAATGCAGTACCTGGTAGCAGGGACCTGGAGTACGGCATGTTAGAGTTTTGCTGTCTCAAGGCATTGTGACAGGAAACTCATTTTTCTGAGCAACCTATGTTGGTACTTTAAATGGGTACTCAGCATCTGGTTTTCAGATGTTCAACACATTCTATAAATATTCATTTGTTTCACAGATCAGTAATACTATGATTATATATATATATATATATATATATATATTACCAGATTTATTATTTTCTTTTAAATTACAAATTCTGATCTATTTACAAAACTGTTACAAATTGAGTGCCGTTTCTTTCTTTAAGTCTAAGTTGGGTATCCTATTAGCTGTGGTAAATTACTGCAGCTAATGGATCCCCCAGGGCTATCCAATTAGCCCTGACCGCCGGCATTTATTGGGAATTAGGCCTGAGGCACGTGAGGCAGAATCAACGATAAGCAGCCCTTAGAGAACCGTATTTCAACAATAACACATGGGATGCAGTCAATTTACCTCCAATCAAAATCCCGACGGTCGAAATCCCGACAGCAATTGACCAACGGTCAAAATCCCGACAAGGTCAAAATACCGACATGGACAAAATACCGACATTGGATTGGAGGTATTTCATACCGATCCCTAACACATGGGTTTGGGACTTTATCCCGGATCCCACGTGTTATCGCCTGACAACGGGTCATTTACTTCACAGTAAATACGAGCTATAATTGGATACCCTTATAATAATACTGTTTTTGCTGTGCGGCAAATTAATATCGGCAATTGGATACCACAGATAGGAACCATTTGGCTTGAACTGCAGTGTATACAAGTGATACATCTTAAGATTCTAATTTGACAGTGTTTACATTATGAAAAAGAAGTCTATACAGGAAAAATCTTTTCAATTCTTCTCAAGCAGACAAAGCACTAGATACATAACACAACTGGTTTAAAAGTTCTTTGTAACTATAGGAAATAAAGGATGAGTTACTGCCATATTGTACACAACATGTCTAAGGAGAACACACAGAGCTACAAGATTTGAGCAATAAAATAAAATTGTAAAAGCACTCATTCAAAGTTTATCTCAAAGTGAATTGAGAGCCTTTGGTAAAGTCGCTATATTTATAGGAATGTAATTTTGTAGAGCAGGCACAAAAACATAATAAGACTGATGAATTTTTGGGTTTAATCACTCCGTGCATTCTCTGTAACTAAGCGTAAACAATTACGGGTGATGCAGAATTTTATACATTTCAGTTGTGAGTAAAAGAGCGCAACCGTGCTGTAGCAGGGCAATGTTCACTGAGGGAATTACGGACTAAGCAAAGTCAGACATAAGCGTAGATCTGGAGCATGCGTGCACTGATGATGATGATTACAGGTATCAAACTAAATGTACAGAGAGGGGCGATACACTCTGCATATTAGTATACATATATATATATTTATGTTGTGAAGACAATGCGTGAGTTATTACGGGAGATTTGTATTGCACCCAATGTCCTTAATAGTGAATTTAAAGGCCTGATTTTAAGATGAACAGTATGTTAACTCGATGGTTTAGTATATCTCTGATGGTGGGACGCCTGTTCTGTGCATGTGCGGAATGGTCCTGCATGGTCGCACGCAATGCCCCAAAGCTGCAGCCTGATTGACAAGCTTCAAGTGTTTGGTGGCAGGAGGTGGGCAGAGCTGGCTAGCATTTGTTAAAATGAAGGGGGTGTCACCCCATTTTCCTGGGTGTGGAGAGGCCAGGGTCTGTGTCTTCGGAAGCCTGAACCATGCGATCATCCTACACCACCTCAGGGTTACTCAGGTGGCCGATGTTCACACAAGTGGTTCAATGCTACGTCCTTGGATGCAACAGGGGTCACACAGGCATGCAGGAGGTGTCTATTTATACAAAATGTAGCTGCTGTATGAACTGAATCCATCTCTGGATCAGCTCTCTGAATAGATACGTATTTAAAAACTCTACTCCAAAATGCATAAAGCCCTAGAAGCAAACTATGCACCGATCTTTATGTTGCTTCCCTACCTTTTATATGATGCAAGTTGCAAGTGAATCAGTATTACTTAAGTCTCAATCAAATCCCTGATAATGTCTATGAATAATGCTCATAGCAGAGGCACACACAGGTACCTAGAAGAAAACCCCCTGCCAGGCCGATCTTTACCACTGGCGCAGCATATTTTTACTTTTTTATTTTTTTGAGACAGAGTTTTGTCTCTGTGTGACGTGTTGTTGGGATGCCCTGCCCAAAGTGAGTGGCAGCTCTTCATAGCCATAGAGATGGCCAAGTGTAGGGGAGCTGCTGCAGATCTCATTTCCTCCCAGCTCCATGAGCCTTTGAGTGACAGTGGAACTCAAAGGTTCATGGGAGCTGGGAGGCTCCGTACAGCAGATAAGAGAACCTACTCAGCAGCACTCTGCAGCTCACTGGTGTCACAAACAGTAATTCAAAAAGCTTTTACAAAAAAAAAAAAAAACACTTTATAGGCTGGCCAGGCCTGCCACTAATTAAATCTGCACGGTCAACCTGGGATACGTATATTTGCTCAACTCAACAGCTGCATCATATATAGGAAATGAAAAAACTTTAAAAAAGAAACTAAAAATCCTGTATTACCGTGCAGCATATCTGACGAAACTTGCCTTTTCTGCTATTTCTGGCTTAATGCTAGGCTGATCCACGCTGTTCACACAGTGGATGGATGGTCCATTGGGAAGGACCAGCCTCGTGAAATTTACTCAATATGCACAGGGCAACCTCATCCCCTGCACCCAATATAGTTACACCCCTGACTGGAATACTTTAAAGTGATCTACTGCTGCAGCATGAAGTAGGGCAGAGGTATTCAACATGCGGACCTCCAACTGCTGTAGAACTACACATCTCAGCATGCCCCATCGCTTTCGGGCATGCTAAAACCGTGGCAGGGCATGCTGGGATGTGTAGTTTCACAACAGCTGGAGTGCCACATGCTGAATAACTCTGAAATTACATCACAAACACTAAAAGTTACAAAAGTTAAAAATAGATTGAAAAGACTGAAAAAAATCAAGATTTCTGCATATGAATGCTTTAAAATAATAAAAACACACAATAAGCTCAATGTACACCTTTGGGTTTGGTGCCCTATAATTCTAAAAAGACCAAGGAGTATATTTACTAGAGGTCGATTTTTATCACTTTAAATCTACTAAAAAAAAACAACAATCAAAAGCAATGTTGTACTTCCAGGGCTAAAACACATATGTATTCATATTTAAAAATGAATATAAAACAATCAGCTGTTAGCAAATATGTGTTTCAGTCTCTGGAACCTAACATCGATTGAGATCAATTTTCATTGATTTTAAATCGATTAAATTGATCTTTCGTAAATATACCCCTAAAAATGCATATACAGTAGATATCACTATACTAAGGTGCATTAGCTAGTTAAAATTGATGAAATAATTACATAATAGTAGTTGGGTAGTTTTATAGAAAACTGTATTTTTTATTTTTTTTTTATTATTCATTTTGCATATTTTCCCTTTATAAATCCATTCAAATAATATTTAATCTCAAACTACTAAACCCATATTTGTTTTCTATACCTAGCTGAAAGAAAAAACATTTTTGTGAACCCAGACTGATACTTGTCTGCTATTACAGTATCTAGTGCCAGCACACAATCAATTCTTAAAACAGTATTTTCTAATTAAGTCTAAAACCTATATCTTCGGGGAATAAACAATGTACTGCTTGCACTAGCACAAACTATACAGTATATATTCCTTCATTTATTCTGGTCTTGGCCTGAATAACAGGATCTCTTCCAGACGGCTTGTTTCCTTACTGTGCAATAAGTAATTGTCACGAGAACGTAGATACAGGAAAATCTATCTTCTGCTTGTGGTTTATTGCATTAATGAAAACCCAAGGAAAGTGTACAGTTGTATCTACATAGAATACCAAGTATTCATGTTGGCGACTGATGGATAAGGACAGCATCTGGCACTTACCAGCTTGCTTGACCTACCACAAAGACATTTTAGCTCCACAGCTGATAAGATTATGCATAGACTGACAAACGCCAATAAATCAAAAGACTATGCCACCCCATGAATAAAAGGACCATGGCTATATTTTGCGGTGTAAATCATAACTGTGCCTCAAACATCTGGTGTAGGGTAGGCAATATGCATCCTAATACATACATACGAAACTGTGCACATCATTTTCATTGTACTCGTAATGTGCCTGAAATGCTATCTGTAACAGTTACAATCTAGGAACTGCATGTCCCTTGCCTCTAATGCTTTTATATGTATTTGTGATTGTATTGTAAACCGCAAGTTCAGCCTTGGGCTTCAGTCTGAGCGTTATATTTATTTTTGTTTTAATCTCTAGCCATTAATAAACTATGTATTCCTTTGAGGCCCAACACATCCAACCCAAAATGCAGAGATTCTTGCAGTATGAATCCATTTCCCAGATGGTATACTACAAGTACAGTGACGCCTTGTGATTTCCATATGTTGTTACTGAGAGAAAAGACATCCACTATTCCAGGCACGTCGATAAGAGTTTGAAACTGATTACTTCAGAAATAAGTGGCTTTCAAAACTTTTACTTACTTTACGAAAGAAACAATTATTTTTTTTCAATGCAGAAATATTTTCTATAAAACAAATCATCCCATTATACTGCCTCAAATGGAAACAGTGTATGTTTTATTTAACAACAATGCTGCTTGCATTTCAAGTCATACAGTATGTCGCTACTATAAATGAAGTACTATGATTTTTAATTTACTGTGTTTTTACAGTGAACAAAGCCATGCACCATTATAAAGCTTGCAAGCAGGCCGTTCCCGGTTTAATCAATCATACTACTTATTCTTTATCTTTCCCTTGCATTTTGCTGCCAGAAGACCACAAGGGATTTCTTACCTGCTGCCAGCTATACACATTTAACATGTAGTAATTTAATGAAAATGATGTATCATCGCAGGGATAAAAGACAATATAAATCTAACTGTGGAAAAAACACACACTTCTTTCCTCAACAATTTCAAATTGGCTTCTAAAGTGATCCATTTGTCACTTTTTCATATATATGTGGAAATAATATGCAATTACATTCAAGAAGGGAATGCTAAAAATCTTGCTTTGTGTATGTACAGTACAATATTTTCTGGAAGCAACAAAAATGTGGCTTCTCTGTAACCAATGAAGCATAGGAAATAGTTCTGAAGAAACAAGTTCAAATTAACATTTTCCATATCTATATATCTATATATCTATATATCTATATATCTATAAGTAATGTCTGTTGTTTTGGGCCGCACCTAAACTAGATTATACAACTCTGTATGGGATCCAATTTCCCTTTCTTATAGTATAGTTTTTATTGTCCCTATTATATAGAATGTTGTGAGGTGATTAGGGTGGAGTTTTTATTCCTTCGATTTGGCCTAGTTCACCCAAATACAGCTTATACGCTTCTTTCTTTTTGATACACAACTGTATTTAAAAAAATAAAATAAAAATAAATAATTTAAAACTTATTCTCACATATACGTAGACATCTTCACCAGGTATGCAGTCACATACTCAGTAATGTGACAGCCAGCATCCCGACTGGGTTACCATACCGGCGAGGAACGTGATTCTCGACACCCATAGAGGGAGAATAGAACCTGTGGCGAGCAAGAGGCTTAGTTACACTTGCCTCCCTGCCGGCATTCCTCCGCTCGTGATGCCGATGTCGGTATACCGACCATCGGCATCCCGAGCTGGTATAACATACCGATCCCCTTCACCATTGTGGGACGGATGTTAATAACACTTGCTGTTTCCCTTTGAAGAGGGCCCCATCGTGATGAAGAGGATTGCAGCCGGAGTCACTTCAATGAGTCAGACGGACTCCTTACATGCCGCCCATACCCATAACAGAATGAGGCTGAACTGGTGTGCTGAGCTACGGTCCGGCCGGAGGGAGAGGAAGATGCGGTGGAGGAGTTTGTAGGAGGAGGGGCCGTCCTTCCCTCTCATCCACGGCCTGGCTCTTTCTTTTTGCTACCGGCGCCGGAGGAGGACCAGCATCACGTGACCATGTGGCTAAACTGTAGTGTAGCTAAGGGAGTGCAGCAGCATTCCTTGTGTGGTGGCCAGGCAGGTGTGTTTATTTAGTTTTTTTACATTTTATTTTAAATTTTTCTAATTGCATCTTTCATCCTGCAAACTCCAAATTGCGGACCTTGGAGCGGCGGAGCCTACAGAAAGAGGGTTGAGTTTTGGGAGGCGGTGGACGAGGTTGTTACGGTAAGCTGGGCTCTGTGCAATCAGTAAAAAGGCCCCAGATGGTGACTGTGCAGTGACATATAGCATACATCACAGCATAGAGTGACCCCACTAAGGCAGCCAGGCACAGGGTCATATGCTGTCACCCAGGGGGCATGTGCTGCTGCATGGTGCATAGTGCTGGCATCTGTCTTCATGGCCCTTGTGTATCCTTGTACAAGGGAATTGTCCCATCTTTATACTATCAGTGAGAAGCCTTTGAGTTTTTGTGGGAGCTGGGTACGATTGGCCGCCAGTTATCACATTGACATTCATTATGTCAACATGTTTGATATGTCATCATGAAGAACTGTTAACAAACAGTTTCCTTGTGGTATAGCTGCATCGTACCTTGTACTGGCGGCAGCATTAGCTTCTTCTGGATCACACTACGGTGGCAATGTCTCAGCAGTATTCTGATGAGTATTTTCCCCATTATCTCTGATTCCTAACCCTCACCCTATTGCCTAACGGCAACCTTCCCCCTCCCCACAGCCTAACCCTAGCCACCCTATTACTCCCCCGCCCATCTTCAGCCTAACCCTAAACTTAACCCTAGTGCTTACTATATTGGCGTTACTATGTGATATAACGTGTATAAGGAGCACTACTGTGTGGTGTAACATGTATAAGGAACACTACTGTGTGTTGTAACGTGTATAAGAAGCACTTCTGTATGGCGTAACATGTATAAGGAGCACTTCTGTTCGGTGTAATGTAATGTAATTCGGTGTAATGTAATAAGGTTGCAGTACCGTGTTGCATAATTTGAATTGGTGGTACTATTGTGGGCCCATGCCCCTTCTCAATGAGACCATGCTTAATTTTTTGGTGCACTGTTTCTATTTGGATTATGGGGGTGGGGGGGGGGGGGGGGGGGGGCAATGCATATTGTTGCACCTGTGTCCACTACTGTCTAGTTCCGTCTCTGAAGGGGTAAGCTTGTTGACAGCCTGTTAGCTGCAGCTGGTTATGCTTTTTGGGGGGAGGGTGTTATTTAAAAAAAATGTTTTATCTCTTTCCTAACCTTACCAGACAGAAGCATGCACAGATCTCACTAATCTGTG
The DNA here is from genome assembly GCF_028390025.1 of Pseudophryne corroboree. NCBI lineage: Eukaryota > Metazoa > Chordata > Amphibia > Anura > Myobatrachidae > Pseudophryne > Pseudophryne corroboree. The sequence continues at coordinate 398,557,332 of NC_086445.1, forward strand.
CATGCTTCTGTCAAACGCGCACATTGTAATGAAGCATACTGTACATTAAAAAGTGCGAGTTTACATAGGGAAAAACTTGCATAATGTAATAGCCTCTAACTCACAAATTTGCAGGCTAGTACAACTTTAAATGTGCGAGAAGGTGCAAGTTTGTACCACAGGAAAAACTCGGACCCTATTACATTTTCCCCATGGTGTGTTGCCCCTGGTCTGACCCGGCCAGGATTTCTAGATATAGCGCTGCACACAATGAGTGAGATATACTGTAGGTTTAATTTGTTTATTGGTGTGGGTAGAATCAGCCTTGGGGGCTCACTAGGTCATACAAAGCCCATTGATTGTTGTGCTCTCTCTCAGTAATGTTTCTTACCTTAGATGGTTGGAGGTGGGCTAACATCCAGATAATGGCATAGTGCTTGGCATTACACTGACATGGTGGAGCAGCATATGTCAGTTTAACATGTACAGTTTGAAGCTGCTGACATGTCATTACTTAGGGGAAGATGTATGAACTGGCGTTACCTGTAATTTCAGTAACTGAGCACATTATGTGCAGCTGTTACCACTTCTCTGCATGTAATAATACAGGGATGACAGGGGCAACATTATCGGCGCTCCTATCTTCAAAATATGGCACCGATGTGCCAGCAAATTACTAAACGATTGTTTCCGTTTGCATAGCATTGTCCCTTGCTGTCGATTCTGAAAACCAGGGATTCAAAACACAATGATAAAAAAAAATGTCAATGACGCTGCGGGTGATGCTGGGAGAAAATGACCAGTGCATGCACAGAATGTATGCAAGCGTTTGTCACTGACGGCTGCTACAGCTAAATGCCAGAAAGGCAATGTTCTGGATAGGTGAAATGAACACACTCTCTCTTCAGCGAAAGACCTAATGATACATCCCGCTGGTGTCTGGAGCTACTTAACCACGCTAAATGGGCAACGTACGTTCAGACAAATAATGATAGTTAAACACGAGGGGTGTGCAATAAGTTTCTGGATGTATAAAAAGGATTATATTTACAATGAGAACTTTACATTTTATCAAAGTATTCACCAGTTGCTCAAACAACTTGGTGAAGCAGCTGGACCAATTCGAAGCAGGTATGTCTTCTACATGCTGATAAAGGTCTCCACTGCAGCTTCTGGTGACTAAAAATGAATCCCATGCATCGTGCACTTAATTTGTGGGAACACAGAGTAGTCGCAGGGAGCCAGGTCTGGACGGTATGGCAGATGACCAAGCTCCTGGATGCATTGATGGGCCAGAAAATCCACCACTTTCATGGACTTGTGGGTAGGTTCACTGTCATGATGGAGAATAGTATCACAAACGCAAGTCCTTGGATATTACCTGGAAATGGTTACCAGCACTTGTGGCTGATTTTGGTTGGCGTACCAGTGTCTATGCGCTACTGCATGAGTGGTACGGTAGCTACATAACCAGTCTTAGCCACAAAAACAGCCACCATCTGCTTGGTCATGCTGCGCACACATTGGACTCCAATTGCACCTCCACTTGGGGTCCACTGGGCCGACTAATTGGTCTCAGCGTCAAAACTACAGATCCAGCAATCATCACCAGCAATGAATTCCCTGGTAGAATTAAAGTGACTGCCATCCAACCTGGCCACCATGTTGCAGCATTAAGTCAGCTGATGGGTAACCCAGCGTGCAGAAACTTTGCTCAGGCCAAGTTTTTCATGGAGTGTGAAGCAGCTGGATCCCAACGAGATGCCTATATCCTTCTCTAACTGAGCCACAGTCACCCTCATTTATGGCCAGCATGGTAGCAATGCTGTCCTCGGTGATGGCGGACACAGGTCGGCCGCACTGCTCCTCGTCTACCGGCGACCATCTTCTGTGCCGAAACTCTGTAAACCACTCAAACACAGATGTTCGGGACAGTGCTTACTCCCCAAAAGCAGTTCGCAGTTTGTCAAAACTCCCCTGCTGTTGCAGACCACTCTTGTAGTCGTAGAAGATCATGGCTCACCGGTGGCCTCTATTGAGTTCCATAACGAGTTTGTGAAGGAAGTGAACATGCTGACTTCTTCGGTGTGCAGTGCTGCTTATGGGTCTAATTCAGACCTGATCACAGCAGCAAGCTTGTTAGGTAATGGGCAAAACCATGTGCACTGCGGGGGAGGGGGGGGAGAGGGGGCAGATATAACATTTGCAGAGAGAGTTAGATTTGGGTGGGTTATATTGTTTCTGTGCAGGGTAAATATTGGCTGCTTTATTTTTGCACTGCAATTTAGATTTCAATTTGAACACACACCACCCAATTCTAACTCTCTCTGCACATGTTATATTGCCCCCCCCCTGCAGTGCACATGGTTTTGCCCATTAGCTAACAAATCTGCTGCTGCGATCAGGTCTGAATTAGGCCCTATATATGGTTCTTTGCCTTGACTTTTCACAAGAACATTAGTCAGAGATTACAGTTCACAACCATTCAGACTGTGTCTACTCTACCTATGCACTGCACATCCAAAAACTTATTGCACAACCCTTGTACATTTACCCACAAGTGTATTAAATGCCCCATAACTATAAGTGCCCACATATTTGCCTAATGGTAGCAACGCCATTGTCTGGGATTCTGTTTTCCCTCAGATACTGATTAGCAATACCCTGCTAACACATGATAATGCAAAAACATTAATTCAATAATGTATTATATCCTGCATTGACTAATGAAATTACCTTCTGACTGGTCTTCCAATTACCAGGTTATCACCCCTACAATTTTGAAAGAAGTTATTACAGTAAATCCTTTGCAAACTTTCTTCTACTGCTGTTCTGCTCTCAGTCCCTATGTTGATTATACATATTTTAATAAATCAAATATACTGTAACATATTTCTACTAACACACTAGCCCACTAACATCTGCACCATGTACACCACTCTCCTTGTCTTAAAATATATTTCTAACTTAACCCCTCTGTTCTGACAATAATCTGTATCTCATTCACACATATTACCTCCTTCAATTCACAGTTACAGTACTTCCATTCCTTATAGAACAAGACTTTCAACTTCTGGTAGATTGGCATCCAGCAGGACTGCTTTTAGTAAATAGTCCAGCAGCTTGGCTTAAAATCTATATCAATTCTCATATTAAAGGGTACATCTCACTGCAAAGAATACCAGTGGTTTGTGGTTCACCTGCGTAGTCAATTGAAATATATTTTACCACAGAGGACCATCTTACCACTGGAGTCTGGTCCTTGTCGTAGATGACCTGCATAAGTGCCATGTGCCTGGCTCTACTTATGTCCCCGGGCTGCATTAAGAAGGATTGTCAAAGCAGCGCTGCTTACTGGGTCTTCCTTGTTGCGATATAGACAAAGAGGTACAACTGGTTGGATGGACCTTCCAACGGCTTGAGTTGCTCCTTCATGGTGGCTGCTTGAACCGATAGCTGGCAGCCAGTGATCTTCAGAAATTAGTGTTGGTGTCTGATAGTCATCATTCCTGTTGGTCCTCCTTCATATGCTGTGTGGGGTTGGAAGGTACCGTGAAGTTGCAGTTTTCTCATTGGATGTATGTTAATGTTAATACTGGTAGTGGTTGTTCTGCAGGCCTGTTCCAAATACACAATCCTAGTCGTATTGGAATCTTTACTTACAATAGATTCCAGTATGGCTGGGTTTGTGACTTTGGAACAGCAAACTAGCGATACCGAGGAATTGATACAAGCCTTACAAGATGCAATTGCTACCCAGTTTACAAATATTCAGTCAATAAAAAGTTGGACAAACTTGAAAATAAAAATAGACACAGTAATCTGCTGCGGGATGTAACAGTATCTGAGTTTGCTGGTGGTACAGAATGCTGGCCGATCTCGGACTTTTAAATGACTGCTGCATTTAAAACATGTCAGAGTTCAGCCGGCATCCCGCACCACCAGCAAACTCGGACGCCATTACATCCCATCGCTGAAATTCATAGGCATACTGGAATCAGTAAAGGGTCCCTAATTTATTGAATATATTAGCTTTTTTATTCCTTGTACATTGGGAATCCATGATGATCATTCCATTCCACAAATTAAAAGGACTCACAGACTGGGTCCTGAACATTAGGGTGGTCAACCTAGACCAGAGGTTCTCAAACTCGGTCCTCGGGGGCCCACACAGTGCATGTTTTGCAGGTCTCCTCACAGAATCGCAAGTGAAATAATTAGCTCCACCTGTGGACCTTTTAAAATGTGTCAGTGAGTAATTAATACACCTGTGCACCTGCTGGGTTACCTGCAAAAATAAGAATTTACTTACCGATAATTCTATTTCTCGTAGTCCGTAGTGGATGCTGGGGACTCCGTAAGGACCATGGGGAATAGCGGCTCCGCAGGAGACTGGGCACAAAAGTAAAGCTTTAGAACTACCTGGTGTGCACTGGCTCCTCCCCCTATGACCCTCCTCCAAGCCTCAGTTAGGATACTGTGCCCGGACGAGCGTACACAATAAGGAAGGATTTTGAATCCCGGGTAAGACTCATACCAGCCACACCAATCACACCGTATAACTCGTGATCTAAACCCAGTTAACAGCATGATAACAGAGGAGCCTCTAGAAAAGATGGCTCACTACAGCAATAACCCGATTTTTTGGTAACAATAACTATGTACCAGTATTGCAGACAATCCGCACTTGGGATGGGCGCCCAGCATCCACTACGGACTACGAGAAATAGAATTATCGGTAAGTAAATTCTTATTTTCTCTAACGTCCTAAGTGGATGCTGGGGACTCCGTAAGGACCATGGGGATTATACCAAAGCTCCCAAACGGGCGGGAGAGTACGGATGACTCTGCAGCACCAAATGAGAGAACTCCAGGTCCTCCTCAGCCAGGGTATCAATTTTGTAGAATTTTACAAACGTATTTGCTCCTGACCAAGTAGCTGCTCGGCAAAGTTGTAAAGCCGAGACCCCTCGGGCAGCTGCCCAAGATGAGCCCACCTTCCTTGTGGAGTGGGCATTTACAGATTTTTGGCTGTGGCAGGCCTGCCACAGAATGTGCAAGCTGAATTGTACTACAAATCCAACGAGCAATAGTCTGCTTAGAAGCAGGAGCACCCAGCTTGTTGGGTGCATACAGGATAAACAGCGAGTCAGATTTTCTGACTCCAGCCGTCCTGGAAACATATATTTTCAGGGCCCTGACAACGTCTAGCAACTTGGAGTCCTCCAAGTCCCTAGTAGCCGCAGGCACCACAATAGGTTGGTTCAGGTGAAACGCTGAAACCACCTTAGGGAGAAACTGAGGACGAGTCCTCAATTCCGCCCTGTCCGAATGGAAAATCAGATAAGGGCTTTTACAGGATAAAGCCGCCAATTCTGACACGCGCCTGGCCCAGGCCAGGGCCAACAGCATGACCACTTTCCATGTGAGATATTTTAACTCCACAGATTTAAGTGGTTCAAACCAATGTGACTTTTGGAACCCAAAAACTACATTGAGATCCCAAAGTGCCACTGGAGGCACAAAAGGAGGCTGTATATGCAGTACCCCTTTTACAAACGTCTGAACTTCAGGGACTGAAGCTAGTTCTTTTTGGAAGAAAATTGACAGGGCCGAAATTTGAACCTTAATGGACCCCAATTTCAGACCCATAGACACTCCTGTTTGCAGGAAATGTAGGAATCGACCCAGTTGAATTTCCTCCGTCGGGCCTTACTGGCCTCGCACCACGCAACATATTTTCGCCAAATGCGGTGATAATGTTTTGCGGTTACATCCTTCCTGGCTTTGATCAGGATAGGGATGACTTCATCCGGAATGCCTTTTTTCCTTCAGGATCCGGCGTTCAACCGCCATGCCGTCAAACGCAGCCGCGGTAAGTCTTGGAACAGACAGGGTCCTTGCTGGAGCAGGTCCCTTCTTAGAGGTAGAGGCCACGGATCCTCCGTGAGCATCTCTTGAAGTTCCGGTTACCAAGTCCTTCTTGGCCAATCCGGAGCCACGAATATAGTGCTTACTCCTCTCCATCTTATCAATCTCAGTACCTTGGGTATGAGAGGCAGAGGAGGGAACACATACACTGACTGGTACACCCACGGTGTTACCAGAGCGTCTACAGCTATTGCCTGAGGGTCCCTTGACCTGGCGCAATACCTGTCGAGTTTTTTCCAACGGTTTATAATCATGTGGAAGACTTCTGGGTGAAGTCTCCACTCTCCCGGGTGGAGGTCGTGTCTGCTGAGGAAGTCTGCTTCCCAGTTGTCCACTCCCGGAATGAATACTGCTGACAGTGCTATCACATGATTTTCCGCCCAGCGAAGAATCCTTGCAGCTTCTGCCATTGCCCTCCTGCTTCTTGTGCCACCCTGTCTGTTTACGTGGGTGACTGCCGTGATGTTGTCCGACTGGATCAACACCGGCTGACCTTGAAGCAGAGGTCTTGCTAAGCTTAGAGCATTGTAAATGGCCCTTAGCTTCAGGATATTTATGTGAAGTGATGTCTCCAGGCTTGACCATAAGCCCTGGAAATTCCTTCCCTGTGTGACTGCTCCCCAGCCTCGCAGGCTGGCATCCGTGGTCACCAGGACCCAGTCCTGAATGCCGAATCTGCGGCCCTCTAGAAGATGAGCACTCTGCAACCACCACAGGAGGGACACCCTTGTCCTTGGTGACAGGGTTATCCGCTGATGCATCTGAAGATGCGACCCGGACCATTTGTCCAGCAGGTCCCACTGGAAAGTTCTTGCGTGGAATCTGCCGAATGGGATTGCTTCGTAGGAAGCCACCATTTTACCCAGAACCCTTGTGCATTGATGCACTGAGAGTTGGCTCGGTTTTAGGAGGTTCCTGACTAGCTCGGATAACTCCCTGGCTTTCTCCTCCGGGAGAAACACCTTTTTCTGGACTGTGTCCAGGATCATCCCTAGGAACAGAAGACGAGTCGTCGGAACCAGCTGCGATTTTGGAATATTGAGAATCCAATCGTGCTGCCGCAACACTACCTGCGATAGTGCTACACCGACCTCCAACTGTTCCCTGGATCTTACCCTTATCAGGGAATCGTCCAAGTAAGGGATAACTAAAATTCCCTTCCTTCGAAGGAATATCATCATTTCGGCCATTACCTTGGTAAAGACCCGGGGTGCCGTGGACCATCCATACGGCAGCGTCTGAACTGATAGTGACAGTTCTGTACCATAAACCTGAGGTACCCTTGGTGAGAAGGGTAAATTGGGACATGAAGGTAAGCATCCTTGATGTCCCGAGACATCATGTAGTCCCCTTCTTCCAGGTTCGCAATCACTGCTCTGAGTGACTCAATCTTGAATTTGAACCTCTGTATGTAAGTGTTCAAAGATTTTAGATTTAGAATCGGTCTCACCGAGCCATCCGGCTTCGGTACCACAACAGTGTGGAATAATACCCCGTTCCCTGTTGCAGGAGGGGTACCTTGATTATCACCTGCTGGGAATACAGCTTGTGAATGGCTTCCAAAACTGTCTCCCTGTCAGAAGGAGACATCGGTAAAGCCGACTTTAGGAAACGGCGAGGGGGAGACGTCTCGAATTCCAATTTGTACCCCTGAGATATCACCTGAAGGATCCAGGGGTCTACTTGCGAGTGAGCCCACTGCGCGCTGAAATTCATTGAGACGGGCCCCCCACCGTGCCTGATTCTACTTGTAAAGCCCCAGCGTCATACTGAGGGCTTGGCAGAGGCGGGAGAGGGTTTCTGTTCCTGGGAACTGGCTGATTTCTGCAGCCTTTTTCCTCTCCCTCTGTCACGGGGCAGAAATGAGGAACCTTTTGCCCGCTTGTCCACGAAAAGACTGCGCCTGATAATACGGCGTCTTCTCATGTTGAGAGGCGACCTGGGGTACAAACGTGGATTTCCCAGCTGTTGCCGTGGCCACCAGGTCTGAAAGACCGACCCCAAATAACTCCTCCCCTTAATAAGGCAATACTTCCAAATGCCGTTTGGAATCCGCATCACCTGACCACTGTCGTGTCCATAACCCTCTACTGGTAGAAATGGACAACGCACTTAGACTTGATGCCAGTCGGCAAATATTCCGCTGTGCATCACGCATATATAGAAATGCATCTTTCAAATGCTCTATAGGCAATAATATACTGTCCCTATCTAGGGTATCAATATTTTCAGTCAGGGAATCCGACCACGCCAACCCAGCACTGCACATCCAGGCTGAGGCGATTGCTGGTCGCAGTATAACACCAGTATGTGTGTAAATACATTTTAGGATACCCTCCTGCTTTCTATCAGCAGGATCCTTAAGGGCGGCCATCTCAGGAGAGGGTAGAGCCCTTGTTCTTACAAGCGTGTAAGCGCTTTATCCACCCTAGGGGGTGTTTCCCAACGCACCCTAACCTCTGGCGGGAAAGGATATAATGCCAATAACATTTTAGAAATTATCAGTTGTTATCGGGGGAAACCCACGCATCATCACACACCTCATTTAATTTCTCAGATTCAGGAAAACTACAGGTAGTTTTTCCTCACCGAACATAATACCCCTTTTTGGTGGTACTCGTATTATCAGAAATGTGTAAAACATTTTTCATTGCCTCAATCATGTAACGTGTGGCCCTACTGGAAGTCACATTTGTCTCTTCACCGTCGACACTGGAGTCAGTATCCGTGTCGGCGTCTATATCTGCCATCTGAGGTAACGGGCGCTTTAGAGCCCCTGACGGCCTATGAGACGTCTGGACAGGCACAAGCTGAGTAGCCGGCTGTCTCATGTCAACCACTGTCTTTTATACAGAGCTGACACTGTCACGTAATTCCTTCCAACAGTTCATCCACTCAGGTGTCGACCCCCTAGGGGGTGACATCACTATTACAGGCAATCTGCTCCGTCTCCACATCATTTTTCTCCTCATACATGTCGACACAAACGTACCGACATACAGCACACACACAGGGAATGCTCTGATAGAGGACAGGACCCTACTAGCCCTTTGGGGAGACAGAGGGAGAGTTTGCCAGCACACACCAGAGCGCTATATATATATACAGGGATAACCTTATATAAGTGTTTTTCCCCTTATAGCTGCTGTATTGTTAATACTGCGCCTAATTAGTGCCCCCCTCTCTTTTTTAACCCTTTCTGTAGTGTAGTGACTGCAGGGGAGAGCCAGGGGAGCTTCCCTCCAACTGAGCTGTGAGGGAAAATGGCGCCAGTGTGCTGAGGAGATAGGCTCCGCCCCTTTTTCGCGGACTTTTCTCCTGCTTTTTTATGGATTCTGGCAGGGGTTAAAATTCATCCATATAGCCCTGGGGGCTATATGTGATGTATTTTCGCCAGCCAAGGTGTTTTTATTGCTGCTCAGGGCGCCCCCCCCTAGCGCCCTGCACCCTCAGTGACCGAAGTGTGAAGTGTGCTGAGGAGCAATGGCGCACAGCTGCAGTGCTGTGCGCTACCTTGGTGAAGACAGGACGTCTTCTGCCGCCGATTTTCCGGACCTCTTCTGTCTTCTGGCTCTGTAAGGGGGCCAGCGGCGCGGCTCTGGGACCCATCCATGGCTGGGCCTGTGATCGTCCCTCTGGAGCTAATGTCCAGTAGCCTAAGAAGCCCAATCCACTCTGCACGCAGGTGAGTTCGCTTCTTCTCCCCTTAGTCCCTCGATGCAGTGAGCCTGTTGCCAGCAGGTCTCACTGAAAATAAAAAACCTAAAACTAAACTTTTCACTAAGCAGCTCAGGAGAGCCACCTAGATTGCACCCTTCTCGTTCGGGCACAAAAATCTAACTGAGGCTTGGAGGAGGGTCATAGGGGGAGGAGCCAGTGCACACCAGGTAGTTCTAAAGCTTTACTTTTGTGCCCAGTCTCCTGCGGAGCCGCTATTCCCCATGGTCCTTACGGAGTCCCCAGCATCCACTTAGGACGTTAGAGAAACATGCACTGTGTGGGCTCCCGAGGACCGAGTTTGAGAACCTCTGACCTAGACCTACTACTGCAAAAAAATAAAAATAATAGATTTAATAGCTAAAGAGAAGGTTTTGACTGACAATTGTCCATTACAAAATCTCAGCATATCCTAATGTTTCAGAATTTTTCCATGAAGGTGTCACACAAGAAAAAGTTTTGATTAGATGTGTCTTACTAAACTGAATGTATTGGAAAATGGACCCGCAGAGGACTAAAGACCATTTTGCTAGAAGTCCTCCTCTATCTCCTAACCACTCCAACAAATGACTACTGTAGCTTTGTTCTAATTACTTTGGTCTCTGTTGTTTTTGTCTATAGACAATAGTCTGTTTATTTCAATTGCTAAGTATATCTGTGGTCCAATGGCTCTAGGCCTATGGCCTTTGGGGGTTATTCACAGATGAACGCAGATGACTGCATACACAGCCAGATCTGCGTTCATCTCTGCACATGCTGGGGGTCGCCCAGCACGTGTGAGGCCACCTCCCGTTGAGTCCGCGCATCGGAACTAAGACTAACCCCTTGCAACGCATCAGCGGGCATTTTTTTTTATTAGAGCAGCTGTGTGTGATGTCACGCAGCTGCCCTGAAAACGGTCCCAAACCCCCCCCCCCCCAACGCCGCAGCGCAAACGCCCGCCACTGTCAATCACATTGCGGTCGCATCTATCAGGTTCTGGATCATCCATCCTTCACCGGGATGGGTTCCCCTGATTAGTACGATGGAGATTTTACACGAAAATCTAAAAAAACTGTACACTGTATTGCATTGCTTTAATCTATATCATTACTGATCTGATTATTTTTTTTATTTATTGCAATCAAGATATGTGCAATTTTCTTGTTTTTAGGGAGCCATGTGGTGGATGCTGTAGACTTCTGTGGGAGGCTCATTGTTGTGTTTTTCATATATTTTATGGGTCAAATTCTGCAACATATTTAATCTCCCCCGAGGTTTAAGGTAAATTGCCTTAGCTGGTAATTGGTAATCTCGCTCCCTTCCCCCTACGTTCATATTTTAGCTTAATATTATGGACATTTAATACCCCTATTTAAAGGAAAAATGTGATACACATTGTCACAATGGGTTGATGATAAGGATGCGAAAACTAGGCATTGGATGAAGAAGTGGTCGCAACTGCAGGAAAAAACTGAGGAGGTCAGATGTAATTCCTTCTCATATACCCTGAGGATCAAGGAAGAGCTAGTGGAAGAATTAACTAGTGGACTGAGATAGGTGAACGGAACTGGCTGATTTTGGGGAATAAAGACTCGGAGACTGAGGAATGTTACTAATGAGTTGTCAGGATCGAAGAACACTGAAGAGTGCTGCTGGAGAATGATTACTGAAGAGTCTTGGCTGATGAACACTGAGAATACGGCTGAATAATAAAGTCGTGGCCGAAGAATACTGAAGATTACTGTTAAAGAATGAATGCTGAAGAGTCGTGGCTGTAGAACACTGAAGAATACTGTAGTATGCACTACGGATGACCGGGTAGCCCCTCTATGCATACGAGGCACCCGAAGATGCCGCCCGGCAGGTGGATAACTGCGGAGCTGAGGGTCTACCGGCTACGGTACTGCGGAAAGCTGCGGGAAACTGGGAGAGTGGAGCAAAAGAGTGGGAGAGCATGAAGAAATAGCCACAGGAAATTTGTGAGGGAGCTCAGAGCTGGAGCTTCTGCACTGGGCAGTAACTTAAAGCACTGGCAGCGTAAAAACTGAGCTGCCCTCTTTTGTAAGAGGACACCACCTGGAATTGGCTGAGCATTCCACAAAGACCCGGCCATTGGCCACAGAGAATTGGTCTCAAAACATGGCGGCCCCAGTGCTGCAGACACACAATGGCGCGCCTATACATCCACCCGTCTCCCGCCTCCCCCACCGGAACCCTACTGCATACCTCTGTGCCCACGCAGCACCGCCAGAAGCCGGACAGGCAGGCCTCAGACCCCGGATTCAGAGGTAAGCTCCCGGCTCCTGACATATGTCATCGTAGGCATCACCTGGCTTTAGTGTTTTTGCAGGAGATATTCTTGGTGCAAGGGGATGGCTATACCCTTTGAGCTTGATGAATTAAACAATGTTTGTCTACGATATGCAACAAGTTTTTAATTGTTTTTGACTCTGTGGGCCAAATTATGATAATGGATGTTAAAATACAATATAAGAAATAAACATTAGCTAATACGTATGCGCCTAATATTCTATCAGACACTTTATTCATTCAGATATATTAAATGCTTATTCTAAATGCTTCAGGGGATCATGGGAGGTGATTTTAACACAGATGGGGATTCGAACACTGACAGATCCCTCTTACATTGTCCTCTCCATGTTGTCTCTGAGGTTTCTCCACAATTTTGCTATACATACGGCAGGGACGAATCCAGTAACACACATTCACAGCCAAATGCTGCAGCTCTGGGCAAGGCAGCGAGCCCTTACAGTCAACTAAACAAAATGACTGTTTGACTACAAGTTTACCCACTCAGCTACAGTATGTCTCCATACAACTAGGCTGATTTATTTGTGAATCATAGCCCTCTTAAATACCACATTATAGCAGACAGAATTAGGCTAATGGAGACTATATATCATATATAATACACTGCTCAAAAAAATAAAGGGATCACTAAAATAACACATCCTGGATCTGAATTAATGAAATATTCTTATTAAATACTTTGTTCTTTACATAGTTGAATGTGCTGACAACAAAATCACACAAAAATTATCAATGGAAATCAAATTTATTAACCCATGGAGGTCTGGATTTGGAGTCACCCTCAAAATTAAAGTGGAAAAACACACTACAGGCTGATCCAACTTTGATGTAATGTCCTTAAAACAAGTCAAAATGAGGCTCAGTAGTGTGTGTGTGGCCTCCACGAGCCTGTATGACCTCCCTACAACGCCTGGGCATGCTCCTGATGAGGTGGCGGATGGTCTCCTGAGGGATCTCCTCCCAGACCTGGACTAAAGCATCCGCCAACTCCTGGACAGTCTGTGGTGCAACGTGGCGTTGGTGGATGTAGCGAGACATGATGTCCCAGATGTGCGCAATTGGATTCAGGTCTGGGGAACAGGCGGGCCAGTCCATAGCATCAATGCCTTCGTCTTGCAGGAACTGCTGACACACTCCAGCCACATGAGGTCTAGCATTGTCTTGCATTAGGAGGAACCCAGGGCCAACCGCACCAGCATATGGTCTCACAAGGGGTCTGAGGATCTCATCTCGGTACCTAATGGCAGTCAGGCTACCTCTGGTGAGCGCATGGAGGTCTGTGCGGCCCCCCAAAGAAATGCCACCCCACACCATTACTGACCCACTGCCAAACCGATCATGCTGGAGGATGTTGCAGGCAGCAGAACGTTCTCCTTGGCGTCTCCAGACTCTGTTACGTCTATCACATGTGCTCAGTGAGAACCTGCTTTCATCTGTGAAGAGCACAGGGCGCCAGTGGCGAATTTGCCAGTCTTGGTGTTGTCTGGCAAATGCCAAACGTCCTGCACGGTGTTGGGCTGTAAGCTCAACCCCCACCTGTGGACGTCGGGCCCTCATACCACCCTCATGGAGTCTGTTTATGATCGTTTGAGTAGACACATGCACATTTGTGGCTTGCTGGAGGTCATTTTGCAGGGCTCTGGCAGTGCTCCTCCTGTTCCTCCTTGCACAAAGGCGGAGGTAGCGGTCCTGCTGCTGGGTTGTTGCCCTCCTACGGCCTCCTCCACGTCTCCTGATGTACTGGCCTGTCTCCTGGTAGCGCCTCCATGCTCTGGACACTACGCTGACAGACACAGCAAACCTTCTTGCCACAGCTCGCATTGATGTGCCATCCTGGATGAGCTGCACTACCTGAGACACTTGTGTGGGTTGTAGACTCCGTCTCATGCTACCACTAGAGTGAAAGCACCGCCAGATTTCAAAAGTGACCAAAACATCAGCCAGAAAGCATTGGAGCTGAGAAGTGGTCTGTGGTCACCACCTGCAGAACAACTCCTTTATTGGGGGTGTCTTGCTAATTGCCTATAATTCACACCTGTTGTCTATTCCATTTGCACAACAGCATGTGAAATTGATTGTTAATCAGTGTTGCTTCATAAGGGGACAGTTTGATTTCACAGAAGTGTGATTGACTTGGAGTTACATTGTGTTGTTCAAGTGTTCCCTTTATTTTTTTGAGCAGTGTGTGTATATATATATATATATATATATATATATATTTTAATACATATTTTTATTACGCTTACCATAAGCTAATCATTATTCATTTAATCATGTATGTCAACTAAGCTAGACAGTGCAAACATTAGATAATTTACACTCATAATCAATCAGCAAAATACTGACTAAACACACAGTATATACCCATTACCAATGTAATTCATTTCCTTGCAACTCATCGTCAATTTTCCATACCCCAACTTCTAAATATCCACCACATAAGTATACTAAATGGCCACCTGACACTATTTTGGAGGTATACCTCCATTGTAAAAAAAAAAAAATCTTACCCAGGCTCAGATGCGTTTAGACTATATAAAGTATTCATTTTATAAGATGGGGTAATAAGTCTGGGAAGTTATTATCAATAATGTCCAAGCCATGGAAGAAGCACTGTTTTAATATGGCTGTTAGGAACCTAGCCATGGGAGAAATGTATGTACAAATAGCCGAGATTTAGATTTCATGTTTTCTATACTGATTTATACCAAACCAATGCGTTTGGAAAGTGTTTTCCATGACAGAAGAGGAATAACCTTGGACAGTGTTTTACATGATACATTTCCTAACCTTACTAGATATTTTATCTCCAGGCATCACTAAATTGGATTTGACTTATACTATTTCCCATTTACTGCCCCATAAAACGCTGGGTCCTGACAATTTTACAGGAGATTATTTAAAGATGTTGCAACAGGATTTGACTCTAATAATACTGGGATTATTATTATTATTATTATCCTTTATTTATATGGCGCAACATGGGATACGCAGCGCCCAATTACAGAGTAAACAAATAAGAAAAGCATGAAGACAGTGACTTACAGTTCAACACAATATAGGACAAGTACAGGGTATATAAATATAGCTGCCTCAGTAAACAGCACTGAAATAAGTATCAGGGTGGCAGAAAACCGAAGGATTTGGTGCCATCAAAGGGAGTATTGAAAAGTAGATAAGTTAAGTAAGAGACGTAAAAGCACATGAGGGAAGATGACCCTGCTGGTGAGAGAAGATTCAATTACATGAGAAAATTCATATATATAATCAATTTTACTCTTATTTTAAGGTGGCCCATATCCAGACTACTTTAGACCAATCTCCCTCAATACAGATTTTAAAATTCTTTTGAAAAAAAAATGGCTTATAGACTTCAGATAAAGATGCAACTCTACGACACTTCCTTCTTGCTATTTTTCAAGTGCAACATTAATGTGAGTTCATCCATTAAATGGTTCTCGGAACAATAATATTGGCAGAACCCGTTAGACTTGTTGCTTATTTCCTCTCCTGCTCTTCAACCTGTTCTCTCAATTCATTATGCCACTCTGAAAGCTATCATTCATCATTTGCAAGTATGCTCAGGTATAAGCCAATGGTTAGAAAATTACCCAACACTATCCTGCAAGATATTCATTCAAACTCCATACACTTTCTGCAAAACTCTTTCTTCTGCCCAATAATATTTCTCAACTTGTTCCATATGGTCTACTTCTATACACATAGGCAATAGACTGTATGCCAAACTCTCATACATGTCAGACGATGCAGGCTAAAGGCAGACGGGATCCGGTCTATAGGTCGACAGTAACTAGGTCGACAATATCTAGGTCGAACACTATTGGTCGACAGTAACTAGGTCGACAGGGTTTCTAGGTCTACAGGGTCTCTAGGTTGACATGGTCTAGGTCGACAGGTCAAAAGGTCGACATAAGTTTTTGTGAACCTTTTCATACTTAACGATCCACGTGGACTACAATTGGGAACGGTAACCTGTGCCGAGTGCAGCGAGGCACCTTGCCCGAAGCATGGAGAGCGAATCGAGCCATGCGAGGGGACATGGTGCACTAATTGGGGTTCCCGGTCACTCTACGAAGAGAATGACACAATTTTTTTTTAAAAACTCATGTTGACCTTTTGACATGTCAACCTAGACCCTGTTGACCTAGAGACCCTGTCAACCTAGTTACTGTCGACCAATAGTGGTCGACCAAGACACTGTTGACCTAGTTACTATCTACCTTCCATACCACACCCAGGCAGACATACCACATTCTTTTTACAGCTGCCCTCATCTCAGGAGCTTCTGGTAGCAAATCAGGCCATTGACTAGTGAGTAGGCTTATTTGGTATGCTTCCAAGAAGGCAAAGGCAAACTGAAAAAGGGTTGTAAAAAATTGCTCTAAGTTAATAGTGCAAGAAAGGCAATATTACAAAACTGGATCAATAATACTACATCTATTATAGGCCTTTTTAAGGATTAATTCTTTAATATATGTAATATGGACTGGCTGTAGACCCCAATAGATGCAGAGACTTGTGTAGAAATTATTTGATACAGTACTTGGGAAAGTCAATTCAATGTTCTCTCCTTGAGGTTTAAGTTGACAATACAGGAATCTCTGAAGCATATCGGGCCGAAGGGGATGTAGTTATGTGACCGTCGGTCACAATACCTCCCCCTACATCCTGCCCCCTCAGTATACCGACAGTCGACATGCAGACTAACAGAGACTATTTCCACTCGTGGGTGTCCACAACACCCATAGAGTTGATATAGAACCCACTGCCCCCCGGGATCCCGGCGTCGGTATGGTGACTGCCGATCACGTATGCCCAACCAGGCTGAAGTTGTGTCAGATGCAACAGCGATATTGGATGCAGTGGAGCAGTCGAAACTGTGCATGGGTCTAGATTTTGTACATACAGAGTCACAGTACAGATTTGGACGCAAGATAACAGAAATGTGAGGGACATTCCTGGATGGTGACTGGGAGGTAACAGGGGGTTGGCTAAAAAGTCACACAAAGATGTTGCATTAGAGGAGTGTGACTAAAAATAAAGACACTGAACTGATCACATACTGTAGGAGTACATACTCAGATGGAAAAAAAGCAACTGCCATAGGACTAGTGCAGGACTTGTCCCATCTAGTCTTACCTAAACACATGTACACAAACACACACACACACACACACACACACACACACACACACACACACACACTTGTGTTGATTTCTGTTGAGAGCCAGTTGACCTACCAGTATAGGTTTGGAGTGGGGGAAAACCGGAGTACCTGGGGAAAACTCATGCAAGCACGGGGAGAATATACAAACTCCACACAGTTAGGGTGGTGTTGAGAATCAAACTCATGACCTCAGTGCCGTGAGGCAGTAATGCTAACCATTACACAGTCCGTACTTCCCTACTTCTTTGTCTCTCTGAGGCTAATTCAGACCTGATTGCTGCTGTGTGTTTTCGCACAGGGGGCGATCAGGTATGAACTGCGCATGGGTATACACCGCAATGCACAGGCAAGACGGTCCGCAGTGACGGGGAGCGTCAGGCAGCGACAGGATGGTGCGTAAAATCCGATTGCACCAGTGATCGCAAGAAGACTGACAGGAAGAGGGCGTCTGTGGGTGGCAACTGACCATTTCAAGGGAGTGTCCGGAAAAACGCAGGGACCCAGCGTTTTGTGGGGGGATTCATGACGTCAGCTCCGGCCCCGATCATCGCAGCGGCTGAGTAAGTCCTGGGCTGTGCAGAGACTGCACAAACTGCTGTTTGTGCAGCTCTCCTGCACATGCAATCGCACACCTGCACAGCGAATTCTCCCTTTCCCCGTAGGCGGCGACTACCTGATCGCAGGGATGCAAAAAAACGCACCCTAGTGATCAGGTCTGAATTACCCCCTCTGTTAATACCTCAGTCTTGACTTATTAATCTCTTTGTCCGGAATTGTAGAGCGCTGGTGATTTTGCTGGCGGTCAGCTTAAAGATGCCGGGATCCCAGCAGCATACCGACGCCGGGATCCCGGCGGGGAGGGGCGAGTGCAGCAAGCCCCTTGCGCGCTCGCCACGCTGTGGGCTCGGTGGCGACCTGCGGTCGCCATGGCTTCTGTTCCCACTCTATGGGTGTCGTGGACACCCACGAGTGGAAATAGTCCCTGTTGGTCGGCATGCCGACCGTCGGGATAGCGAGCCGTCGGGATGGTGGAGGAGGTCATGTGACTGTCGGTCAGCTGACTGGCGGTCACATGAATACCACCCGTCTCAAGAGGAGCCTGATAATCACTGATGAGAGTTGCCATCTGTAATATACTGAACATGTTTTCAAAGTTTTAGATATTTTGTATATGTGGTATCTGGGTGCAGTATTTCCCAAATAAAATGGTTTACCATGAAGACACTGGGGCTGATGCTAAGCTTAATTGCATTTGCATTCAAATGATCAAATATAAACCTTATTAACTAAATAATGTTGTGGTTTGCACCAGTAGCATATGCACCAAATTTGTGTCATGCATATCTCAGATACACGTAAAATACTAACGGGGAGCTGTACTAAGCCTTGGAGAGTGATAAAGTGGAGATAGATAAAGTACTAACCAATCCGCTCCTAACTGCCATTTTTCAAACACAGTGGCCCAGATTTATCAAGCCTTGGAGAGTGATACACAGCACAGTAATAAAGTACCAACCAATCAGTTCCTAACTCCCATGTTACTGGCTGTGTTTGAAAAATGACAGTTAGGAGCTGATAGGCTGGTACTTTATCACCATGCAATTTATCACTCTCCAAGACTTGATAAATCTGGGCCACAGCCTGTAACATGGCAGTTAGGAGCTGATTGGTTTGTACTGTATCTTTCGCCACTTATTTCTCTTCAAGGCTTAGTACTGTACATCTCCCCATTGTTTAGATACCGATATTTTAAATAGCAAAATACGCATTCAGTATTCGGTTTCGTTATTCTGGATTAAATAAATTCACAGTTCTTATCTATGGAAGTAAGAGAGGAAAATGTAACATCCCAACTATAATAACATGTGTGGCTAGGTACTGATACTGACTTTGTTTTAGATACTGTATGTAGATATGTTTCAGAGGGTGATGGTCATGAGTCTTATGGTGACTGCAATATCTTCAAAGACCTACAAAATAAGATTTTAAACCTACCGGTAAATCTTTTTCTCCTAGTCCGTAGAGGATGCTGGGGACTCCGTAAGGACCATGGAGTATAGACAGGCTCCGCAGGAGATATGGGCACTCTAAACAACTTTTAGTATGGGTGTGCACTGGCTACTCCCTCTATGCCCCTCTTCCAGACCTCAGTTAGAGAAACTGTGCCCAGAGGAGATAGACAATACGAGGAAAGGATTTTGTAAATCAAAGGGCAAGATTCATTCCAGCCCACACCAATCATACCATATAACTTAGAATATACGCAACCAGGGCGTGGCCACGGCAGCAACGGAGTAGGGAGCGGATCTCGGGAGCTCCCCGAATAAACCCATCCTTTCACCCATCCTGACCCCTCTGGTGTCCCTGCCCGGGCTACATACCTCCCTCATACTGCAGGGCGCCGGCGGGCATCCTTTCCTGCGGTCTCCGTTACTCGTGGGACGGCGCCGGCTGACTTCCGGCCCTGCGGCCTAGGCCTCCTCCGGATCCCCGGCCTCAATTTCCGCGCCCTCGGCCGCGGAACGCCCCGAGCTCGGGCGACGGGCTGTCACTGCCAACAAGCACCCTGGGACGACTGGGAGGTGGAAGCTGCCTCTCCTCTCCCTGACAGGCTGCGGCCCGGAGCCCTAACACCCGGAGAGGCATAAGAAGCAGGTACTTCTGGGGAAGGGGAAGGGACACTGCGGCCATTTTGGGAGAAGCTATACAGAAGGCCCCACTGCTCTGGGCTGACCTCCATGCTTGGAAGGGCTGCATTCATCTGTTGTGCCCTGTGAACTGTCTCTGCACACAGGATCTTTACTGCATACTGACCTCTCCTATTATTACTCTCCTAATGACTATGCTAATACCCACCTGAGATTGGAGACAAAGTCTGCTATTTACATTGCACGGCCCTTCCATTATATCACACAGGAGCTGCACATAGATTGGATCTGACTACACTGCTGTGCTGCACCAATATCCTACAGTGTACTGCGTACCATTATCCTACTTTGTTACTCTGACATACAAACCGGACACGGTTAGTTCCTGCCACTGATTATACGCAACCTTGCTGCAGCCGCCTTCTAATTACAATCCTATACTATAGCCCTACTGTGGGGTGAGTGTGACTGCTCCTGTCCAATATGGTTAAGGGCGGCCAGAGTGCGGCCGCGGCCAAAATAGAAAGATTTACCAGACAACCCAATCCCAGGGCTGCACCGGCTCCTTCTCATGAAGCCTCTCCAACACACTCGACCTCCCCTCCCGAGTCAGCGGTTAATTCCCCGGAGGCAGCGGGGGCGCCGTCTATTCAACAAGTGCTGGAGGCTATAGCTGGCAGTGAACAACGTCTCTCCGATAAGATGGAGAAGGTGCAGTGCGATCTCTCCTTGCTCCGCCAAGATGTTCAACGTATCCGAGAGAGAGTGGGTGAGGCGGAGACACGGGTCTCCAATCTGGAAGATTTATGTGGCCCCCTTAAGCAGTCCGTATCCACGGTGACCCAGCAGGTTTCCTCCCTTCAGACCAAGCTCTTAGACATGGAGGGACGGCTGCGTAGAAACAACGTCAGATTTGTAGGCCTGCCTGAGAGAGAAGAGGGTTCGCAGCCGGAGGACTTCCTCGAATCCTGGCTTAAGGAGATGTATGGCGCTGAGTCTTTTACGGCCCATTTCACGGTGGAGCGAGCACATAGGATACCATCTCGGCCGCTACCTCCTGGTGCCCCTCCTCGCACCTTCATCGCTAAATTCCTGCACTATAAAGACCGTGACTCGGTTCTCCGCTTAGGTCGCACGAAGGGCCCGTTGGTCCGCAATGGAGTCAAGGTATCGGCCTTCCCGGACTTTGCCGCAGACGTCCAGAAGGACCGAGCCCAGTTTATGCCCATTAAACGACGGCTGCGAGACCTCAACATTTCATACTCCATGTTGTTTCCCTCAAGGCTCCGAGTTGTGGCGGACGGGGAGACCAAGTTTTTTAACTCCCCTAGAGAGGCGGCCCAATGGTTGGACAGATTTGCACCGGGTGCTCGGCAACTGGCTCCAGACTGATCTCCTATGTGGAAAAGCCCGGGGACTGGTCTACCGGAGGCTTGATCACAGTTCGGGGAGCCCCCCTTCTTTGCATTGGTGGCTCAAGACTTTTACGTCCAAGTGGTGTTGGTTAGAGAGGGTTAGAGGTTCAGCTGAGAATCTAGGCCTTCCTAGCGCTTGGTAGTTTGGGTTGATTGTTCGGGATATAAGTATGCCGGAGTTCGGGGTGGTGTACGGGGAGGGAATGGTTAATTGGGAAGCTGCTAGTTGCGCCTCCCTCTGCTGTTTTTGGGGGTTTTTTTTTTCTTTAGTTTGTTATTTTTCTTATTTAAGTATTTTCTGAGGCAAGGATGTTTCATATTTCATGTGCTATGGCTTACAACGCAGGGCTCATATACGTCATGTTTTGCTGGTGTTGATAATGCTTATTCTCAGGATGTATTTTGGGAGAGGTCCATCCGGGAGGTGTATAGAGCTTATAGGGGGCCATGATTAATTTGAAAATTCTGGCATGGAATCAGGGCCGTCCCTAACCAATATGATGCCCTAGGCAAGATTTTGGCTGGTGCCCCCTAGCACCACCACTGGTTGCACCTCTTTCCCAGCACCATCACCCCTCACCCATAGCTGTCCTTATTTTGGTGTTTGTACCCCCTATATTTTAAATAGGAACAGTTCGCACATTTGGCGCACAGCCCAAAAAGGTTGTGTTTTTGCTGGCAAGGGGCATGGCCACACAATAGTAACCCCAAATCCAATTACGCCACACAGTACTGCAACTTTATTCACATTTGATCATGCGATAGTGTCCATAATTCATAATACATCCCACAGTAGTATTACTTTACCTTATAAACATTACTCCTCACAGTAGAGCCCCTTATTCACATAACATCACATTGAATTGCTCCTTATTCACATTACACCACACCCTATTGCTCTTTATTCATATTAGATGACACAGTAGTGCCCTTTCTATACGCAACGCCACATAGTAGAGCACCCTATACACATAATGCCACACATTAGTAATGCATTTATACACATAATTCCACACAGTAATGCCCCTTACACATTATTAATGTCCTTATAAACATAATGTGCCTTACACATTATGACAACCTTTATTAATGCCCTTTTACACATAATGTCCCTTACATATATGCCGCACATTATTGATGCCCTTATACACATAATGACACATAGTGCCCCCTACACATTTGCTGCACATTATTAGTGCCCCTATACACATAATGACACACATACAGTAGTACCCTGTTACACATATGCCACACATCATTAATGCCCTTATACACATAATGACACACAGTGCCCCTTACACATGTGTTGCACATTATTAATGCATTTTTACATGACACACATAATGCTCCTTACACATATTCCGAACACTACTGCACAACCAACCCACTCACATGCACACAGCACTCACACTTCCACTAACACTGTGACCTCTGCCTCTGCTTGGATACAGATGTGTCCTCATAAATCTTGCCTCAATGCTAACGTCGGGCACCTTTTTTTATGAAAATGCATCTTATTTGCAATGCTATGTGGCTAGGATGCACAAGCAGATTCTGCTGATTAAAATGATATGCAGCATGCCTATATACTGCGTGAAACTGTGGCTGTATCTGC
The DNA here is from genome assembly GCF_028390025.1 of Pseudophryne corroboree. NCBI lineage: Eukaryota > Metazoa > Chordata > Amphibia > Anura > Myobatrachidae > Pseudophryne > Pseudophryne corroboree. The sequence continues at coordinate 398,580,138 of NC_086445.1, forward strand.
ATATGAAATGCTATACAGAATATAGGCATGCCGCATATCATTTTAATCAGCAGAAGCTGCAGATGCCCATAGGCATATCAAATGCCCTAGGCAATTGCCTAGTTTGCCTATAGCTATGGCCGGCTCTGCATGGAATGTTCAAGGTCTGAATAACAAAATCAAACGTTCTTTGATTCTAAATATGATTAAGAAATATGACCCGGATATTGCATGCCTCAGTGAGACCCACTTGGAGGGACATAGGTTACTGTCATTACGACGGGCCTGGGTGGGCTGGGCTTACCATGCCTCTCACTCCTCCTTTTCTAGGGGTGTCTCCGTTCTGATTAAAAAGACAGTGCAATTCGAGTTGTTATCGATTAAAACTGACCCGTATGGAAGATATGTATTTATAGAATGTAAGCTGAACTCCCAGCCCTATTACATTTTAGCGGTGTATGTCCCCCCTCCTTTCTCATATACTGTGCTTCAACAAGCTGCGTCCTTCATAGCTCCTTCCCCTACCACCCCAGTGATTTGCTTGGGAGATTTTAATAACGTCCTGGATCTGTCTATGGACCGATGGCACTCCCCACAGGCTGCGCTGGTGGGAGGTGGTCCTACCAAGTTTGCGGATTTTTTGAATAGTTTGCAGTGGGTAGATGTGTGGCGGCTTCGTCACCCTGCGGTCCGTCAGTTCTCCTGTTTTTCCAGCACTCACGGCTCCTTCTCCAGAATTGACCTGATGTTGGTGTCCCCCGCCCTCGTCCCTAGGATTATTGACGTCCACTACGAGGCTCGAGGGGTCTCTTACCACTCCCCTCTGATGATGACTCTTGCTGTGGAAAGTCAGAGGGGGCACTCCTATTGGAAACTGCACCCCTCTTGGCTGACCCAGCTGGGGGACTGCGGTGACTTGGAGACCCAGTGGGAGGGTTACTTTAACGACAATGTAGGGTCTGCCCCGGGTACAGTAGTCTGGGATTCGTTTAAGGCGTTCTTGAGAGGTTCATATATTGGACGAATAGCGGCTCATAAAATGTCCTCTAGGGAGAGAGAACAGGCCCTTGAAAGGGACGTTAGGGACCTAGAGTCCCAATATCTGTCTGACAGCGCCCCCGCGACAAAGACACGATGGCTGGTGGCTCAGTCAGTTTGGTTGGCCCACCTGTCTGATAAAAACTCTCGTTCCCTCCTTTTTAAAGCTACTAATATATATATGCAGGCTGATAGGACGGGGGGCCTCCTGGCCCGTCTTATACATTACGATCGTCCTGGGACCACTATCACCCAAATGTCCGGGGCGGATGGCTCTCTTGTCGACACCACACCGGACATTGCGCTGTTATTCCGATCTTACTTCTCTGAGGTTTATAATTCACAATTGCATTGCTCTACTTCAGATCTTTCATATTACATGGGGGGTGTTCCGCTGCCCGCGCTCTCCTCTGAAGCCTGTGAGCTGCTGGAGGCGCCCTTGACGCTCGAAGAGGTGACTGCGGCCATTGGTATGTCCCCTAATGGCAAGGCTCCGGGATGTGACGGAATTCCCTCCGAGGTATATAAAAATCATGTTGATTTCTTTGGCCCCAGGCTTCATGCCCTGTACTTAGATATATTTGCCAATAACGAACTCCCCCCCTCCATGTCAGAGGCAGTTATAATAGTGATCCCAAAACCCGGTAAGGACCCTAGATCTCCGGACTCCTATAGACCGATATCCCTGATTCCCACCGATGCTAAGATCCTGGCAAAGATATTGGCAGTACGGCTCAACACAGTGATAACCTCCCTCATTCACCCGGACCAGACCGGCTTCATGCCAGGAAAGTCCACGTCTATCAATTTACGTAGACTGCATACCATTTTACAACTCCCACACGACTCCCCTTCTGTCTCGGCTGTGGTCTCGTTAGACGCGGCCAAGGCCTTTGACAGCATTGAATGGGCTTATTTATGGGAGGTGATGGCTTGTATGGGCTTTGGACCCAATTTTATAAAATGGATTAAACTACTGTATCAACATCCGAGTGCCAGGATCTTGGTGAACGGTTATGTATCCCCATCTTTTCAATTGACCCGAGGTACTAGACAGGGCTGCCCCCTGTCCCCTACGCTGTTTGCCTTGGCCATCGAGCCCCTGGCCTGCTTGATAAGATCGCACCCAGATATTGTGGGAATTTGTACAGGTTCACGTGAGGATAGAATAGCTCTTTATGCCGACGACATGTTGTTGTTTTTGCAGGATTACACCAAGTCAATGCCCACCCTGTTGCGTGTGATAGAGAACTTTGGAGATCATTCGGGTCTTAGAATTAACTGGCCTAAATCATACATTATGCCAGTCATAGGCCCCCCTCCTACCGCTTCCAAAATCCCCCTGCCATTATGTTGGACGGTACAATTTAAGTACCTTGGAATCCAAATAACTAACGACCCTTCTGATTTTGTCCCTCTGAATCTGGACCCGACCATGCAGTGGGTCACGGGCAAATCTAAGACTTGGTGTAAGCTTCCACTGACTGTGTCTGGCAGGGTTAATCTCATTAAAATGATTATACTGCCCAAACTCTTATATATTATTCTCCAGTCCCCGGTATATATTTATCCAATATTCTTTAGGAAATTGAATAGCGTTCTGTCCTCACTGATCTGGGCTAATAAACGACCTAGGATACAGCTAAATACTCTTACCAGACAGCGATCTGACGGCGGCCTGGCTCTACCTAACTTTCAGATGTATTACTTTGCTGCTCAGCTGACTCATATCGCTGTTTGGGCACAAAACTCTGGGGCTGACTCTTTGCATTGTGAGTTTATTCGCTGTTACTTTCCCTACCTCTCTCCTATGCAGGTGTTACTGAGTGGGAGCATAGCTAGGTTTCTTCCCCCTATCATTTTTCAGGCCCTAAAGATTTGGCAGGCCCTGAGAGACCTCTTGAGGTATGATGGCCTGGACCCGGATACCCCCTTGTGGTATTCTGACTGGCTCCCTGAATTGCATGCACTTGAGGGGCGGGAGGTATGGGCCCCTAGATCGGTGATTTCTATCTCTCAACTTTATCTAGATAATGCATTTAAATCCTTTCAACAACTGAGAGATGAGTTTGACCTACCCAATTCTTACTTCTTCAGATACCTCCAGCTTCGTCACGCCCTCCAGTCCCAATTTGCTGAATCACCCCCACGAATCCTCCCATTCCCCATCAAGACTTTTGTGACCACTTTGGGTCGGGCTAAGATGGTCTCCCTTGCGTATGGATATCTTCTTACCAAGCTCCATACGGACCCTATGACACGTCTCCGTGGAAAATGGGAGGAGGATTTGGGTCTAATAACTGAGGAGGACTGGGTCCTCGCTTTGGAATACCCTGCCAAGGTTACCAAGTCCCTTAGATATCAGCAGATTCAATTCTTCATTTTACACAGAACATATATGACTCCAGCTAGGCTGGCTACGTTTGGGACGGGCAGATCTGACCTTTGTCCTAAGTGTGGGGGGGCGGTGGGAACATTCTGGCATCTAGTGTGGGACTGCCCGAGGTTGAGGGTGTTCTGGTTGGGGGTCGGGTCAATTCTGGAGAGTACGGGAGTGCCTGGCGGACTGCTTACCCCACAATTCTGTATTTTGGGAATGGGATGCTTGGCCCCTGTGTCTGTTTCAACGGGTCTCTATGCTCTAAATGTATGTGCCTTGGCTAAGGTTTGCATTGCAAGGATGTGGATGGCCCCTAAAGGCCCGTTAATATCTGCACTTAAGACCTTAATTAACGACACAATAATTAAGGAAAGATATGTTTATATGAAGCAGAACGCATCAGCTAAGTTTGAAAGGGTTTGGTCTCCATGGCTAGACTCCTCCCATTCTCATCTGGTTCCCCAAATATAGTGGGCACTGAAGTGCAAGCATATCAATAAATTACTATAACTGATGTATACTGAGATGTTGGCGGTTGGGCCCTGCGTGTCCACCTACTTATGTGTATGACTAATAGAGTCCTGAATCGGATGGCTCATTCTCATTCTGCCTCCCCCCCCCCCTTTTTTTGTTTGTTTGTTATTTTCCTACAGTTTAGGTTACGGGTATAAATATAAAAGGTAATGAAGACTAATATAGATGGCTACGGATTTTGCAGACCCTAAAGGTCTGAACAATAGGAAATCCTTGTGTAATTCTTTTTGGAAATTGTACTGATATCACATTGTTATAAGCTTCGTTTAAAACATGGCTTTGATTCAAGATGAATGGATGGAATGTTTGTGCTATGATAATGCTCTGCAATGTCTGTACCTTATTCTTCAGACTACTGAATAAAAATTACTTTATTAAAAAAGAATATACGCAACCAGTTAACAGTATGAACGAAAAAAACAGTATCAGTCAAAGACCGATTCCAACTGTAACATAACCCTTATGTAAGCAACAACTATATACAAGTCTTGCAGATTTAGTCCGCACTGGAACGGGCGCCCAGCATCCTCTACGGACTAGGAGAAAAAGATTTACCGGTAGGTTTAAAATCTTATATTCTCTTACGTACTAGAGGATGCTGGGGACTCCATAAGGACCATGGGGTTTATACCAAAGCTCCAAACCGGGCGGGAGAGTGCGGACGACTCTGCAACACCGACTGAGCAAACGCGAGGTCCTCATCAGCCAGGGTATCAAACTTGTAGAATTTAGCAAAAGCGTTTGAACCCGACCAAGTAGCAGCTCGGCACAACTGCAATGCCGAGACGCCTCGGGCAGCCGCCCAAGAAGAGCCCACCTTCCTAGTGGAATGGGCCTTTACCGAATTAGGTACCGGCAATCCAGCCGTAGAATGAGCCTGCTGAATCGTGTTACAGATCCAGCGAGCAATAGTCTGTTTAGAAGCAGGAAGCGCGCCAATCTTGTTGGCTGCATACAAGACAAACAGAGCCTCTGTTTTCCTAACCCAAGCTGTCCTGGCTACGTAAATTTTCAAGGCCCTGACCACATCCAGGGACTTGGAGTCCTCCAAGTCACCCGTAGCCACAGGCACCACAATAGGTTGGTTCAAATGAAAAGAAGAGACCACCTTAGGCAGAAATTGAGGACGAGTCCTCAACTCTGCTCTATCCACATGAAAAATCAAGTAGGGGCTCTTGTGAGACAAGGCCGCCAACTCCGACACCCGCCGTGCAGATGCCAAGGCTAATAACATAACCACCTTCAAGGTGAGAAATTTTAATTCCACCGTTTGAAGAGGTTCAAACCAGTGTGACTTAAGGAACTGTAACACCACGTTAAGGTCACATGGCGCCACTGGTGGCACAAAAGGAGGCTGGATGTGCAGCACTCCCTTCACAAAAGTTTGGACTTCTGGGAGAGAAGCCAATTCTTTTTGAAAAAATATAGATAGGGCCGAAATCTGTACCTTAATGGAGCCTAATTTTAGGCCCATATCCACTCCTGTCTGTAGGAAGTGGGGAAAACGGCCCAGATGGAAATCTTCCGTAGGAGCCTTCTTGGTTTCACACTTCCTCCAGATACGGTGATAATGCTTCGCCGTTACCTCCTTCCTAGCCTTTATCAGAGTAGGGATAACTTCCTCCAGAATACCTCTCTCTGCTAGGATTCGGTGTTCAACCGCCATGACGTCAAACGCAACCACGGTAAGTCTTGGAACAAGCAAGGCCCCTGCTGTAACAGGTCTTCCCTGAGAGGAAGAGGCCACGGATCTTCCGTGAGCCTTTCCTGAAGATCCGAATACCAGGCCCTTCGAGGCCAATCTGGATCCACGAGTATCGCTTGTACTCTGTTTCGTCTTATGATTCTCAACACTTTTGAGATGAGAGGAAGAGGAGAGAACACATAGACCGACTGAAACACCCATGGTGTCACTAGGGCGTCTACCGCTACTGCCTGAGGGTCCCTTGACCTGGCACAATACCTCCAAAGCTTTTTGTTGAGGCATGACGCCATCATGTCTATTTGAGGAAGTCCCCAAAGACTTGCTATCTCTGCAAAGACCTCTTGATGAAGTCCCTACTCTCCTGGATGGAAATCGTGTCTGCTGAGGAAGTCTGCTTCCCAGTTGTCCACTCCCGGTATGAAGACTGCTGACAGAACACTTACGTGATTTTCTGCCCAGCGCAGAATTCTTGTGGCTTCCGCCATTGCCACTCTGCTCCTTGTCCCGCCTTGGCGGTTTACATGAGCCACTGCTGTGATGTTGTCTGATTGAATCAGAACCGGTAGGTCGCGAAGAAGATACTCCGCTTGTCGTAGGCCGTTGTAAATGGCCCCCAATTCCAGTACGTTGATGTGTAGACAAGCCTCCTGGCTTGACCATATCCCCTGAAAATTTCTTCCTTTTGTGACTGCTCCCCATCCTCGGAGGCTCCTTTGAAAAAGTCACGTAATCGTGACGAAACGCGTTAGGCTCCTCCCACCATCCCTCTGATTGCTGACCCATTGAACTCCGGCATTTCAAGCATCCACTACGGACGGCTCCGATCAGCGCTTCTCACTGAGCGGCTTTCCCCTGCTGCCAGCGGCGGTTGCCGAGCACGGACACTTCAGCTCCAGTGTGCTCATTCATCTCTTCACACCTGCCCATTCTGGAAAAACTTCGCTGCACGGCAAGTACTTTCTGCTCTGCTAATTAAGCAATTAACGGCAAGGGACCTGTTACTCCTAACTGCACGTAAGTGGGCACTTTAAAGGATTTCTACCAGCTCACGGGAGATCCCTGGAAATAAAGCCGGTTAAAGCAGAGCTATTTCCCAGCATACGGGAATAGCTCCCATTAGGGCAGTCTGCTAGAATCATTTATCCATCAAAAGGGCATTACTGGATCTTACCGGGGACGCCCGGTACAAATAGCCCTTAAGAGATAAGCTAATCATTTTTCCTCAAGCTAAACCATTTGCTGTTGGGACTCTCCTATTTCTCGGAGTACATGCTGCCTCTGTACTCCTAGATAATATTAATCTCATGAATTCTGTGAATGATTGATCTCAGTGAGAAGCCACATGTTTGTTACATTATTGTTATAACTTTCTCTCATAATCATCTAATAATTGTATCAATGCTGCTACTTGTTGTTTGATATTTAGGGTCAGCTCAGAGTACACCTATATAATCAATATTTCAGGATATTGTGCTAATTTCATTGGTATATTTATATTTTAAATAAACAATTTTTATTATCATTTTTGTGTTTGTCAGCTCTCCATTAACCAGGTTGGTTTTTTTTTTTGGCCACATTACAAGCGCAGCCAATTCTTCTCCCCACACTCCCGGTATGAAGACTGCTGACAGAACACTTACGTGATTTTCTGCCCAGCGCAGAATTCTTGTGGCTTCCGCCATTGCCACTCTGCTCCTTGTCCCGCCTTGGCGGTTTACATGAGCCACTGCTGTGATGTTGTCTGATTGAATCAGAACCGGTAGGTCGCGAAGAAGATACTCCGCTTGTCGTAGGCCGTTGTAAATGGCCCCCAATTCCAGTACGTTGATGTGTAGACAAGCCTCCTGGCTTGACCATATCCCCTGAAAATTTCTTCCTTTTGTGACTGCTCCCCATCCTCGGAGGCTCACGTCCGTGATCACCAGAACCCAGTCTTGAACGCCGAACTTGCAACCCTCTAGAAGGTGAGCACTCTGCAGCCACCGCAGGAGAGACACCCTGGCCCTGGGGGACAGGCTTATCTTATGGTGAAGGTGTAGATGGGACCCCGACCATTTGTTGAGAAGGTCCCACTGAAACGTCCTCACATGGAACCTGCCGAAGGGAATGGCCTCGTAGGCTGCCACCATTTTTCCCAGAACTCGAGTGCATTGATGCACCGACACTCTTTTTGGTTTTAGCAGGTCCCTGACCATGTTCTGGAAGTCCTGGGCTTTTTCTATTGGTAGAAAAACCCTCTTCTGTTCCGTGTCCAGAATCATGCCTAGGAATGATAGTCGAGTCGTTGGAAGCAACCGTGACTTTGGCAGATTGAGAATCCAACCGTGTTGATGTAACACTCTCAGGGAGAGTGACACGCTTTTCAGCAATTGATCCCTTGATCTCGCCTTTATCAGGAGATCGTCCAAGTACGGGATAATTGTGACACCCTGCTTGCGCAGGAGCACCATCATTTCTGCCATTACCTTGGTGAAAATCCTCAGGGCCGTGGAAAGCCCAAACGGCAACGTCTGAAACTGGTAATGACAGTCCTGTACCACGAAAACGTAGGTATTCTTGATGAAGAGGAAATATGGGGACATGAAGGTAGGCATCCTTCACGTCCAGCGACACCATAAAATCCCCTGCTTCCAAACTGGATATCACAGTCCGGAGTGATTCCATCTTGAATTTGAGCTTTTTCAAGTATAGGTTTAGTGATTTTAGATCAAAAATTGGTCTGACCGAACCATCCGGCTTCGGGACCACAAACATTGTTGAATAGTACCCTTTTCCCTGTTGGCCTAGGGGAACCTTGACAATCACTTGCTGTTGACACAGCTTTTGAATTGCATCTAACACCACTCCCCTCTCCGGGGAAGAAGTTGGCAAAGCCGACTTGAGAAATCGGCGAGGGGGCACCTCTTCGAACTCCAGTTTGTAACCTTGGGATACAATTTCCAATGCCCAAGGATCCACGCCCGATAGGACCCAGAACTGGCTGAAGAGTCGAAGACGTGCCCCCACCGGTGCGGACTCCCTCCGTGGAGCCCCAGCGTCATACAGTGGATTTAGCAGAAGCCAGGGAGGACTTCTGCTCCTGGGAACTAGCCGAAGCAGGTGTTCTCTTACCTCTACCCTTACTTCTGGCGAGGAAAGAGGAGCCCCGACCTCTTCTGGACTTATGCGACCGAAAGGACTGCATCTGATATTGTGAGGTTTTCTTTTGCTGTGGGGGAATAAAAGGCAAAAATTTAGAATTACCCGCGGTAGCTGTGGAAACCAGGTCCGCGAGACCATCCCCAAACAAAACTTCACCCTTGTAAGGTAAAACCTCCATATGCTTTTTTGAGTCGGCATCACCCGACCATTGGCGAGTCCACAGAGCTCGCCTTGTCGAAACTGCCATGGCGTTGGCTCTGGAACCAAGCAGCCCCACGTCTCTTTGAGCGTCTCTCATATACAAGACTGCGTCCTTAATGTGGCCTAAAGTCAGGACAATGGCATCCTTGTCCATGGTATCCATGTCAGCCATCAAGATATCTGTCCATGCTGCAACAGCGCTACAGACCCATGCTGATGCTATTGCCGGCCTGAGTAAAGCCCCTGTATGTGCATAAATAGACTTTAAGGTAGTCTCCTGTCTACGATCCGCAGGATCCTTAAGGGCCGCGGTGTCTGGAGACGGTAGCGCCACCTTCTTGGACAGACGCGTTAATGCCTTGTCCACCCTGGGTGAGGATTCCCAACGTACCCTGACCTTTGCAGGGAAAGGATACGCCATAAGGATTCTCTTGAGAATCTGCAGTTTTTTGTCTGGAGTTTCCCAAGCTTTTTCAAATAATTTGTTCAGTTCATGAGATGGGGGAAACGTTACCTCAGGTTTCTTCCCCTTAAACATGTGTACCCTCGTGTCAGGAACAGAGGGGTTATCTGTAATATGCAAAACATCTTTTATTGCCATAATCATATAATGAATACTTTTGGTCACCTTAGGGTGCAACCTTGCCTCATCATAGTCGACACTGGAGTCAGAATCCGTGTCGGTATCAGTGTCTATTATTTGTCATAAGGGACGCTTTTGAGACCCTGACGGGCCCTGTGACCCAGCCAAATCCGCGGATTGACTCCCTGCCGTTTCCTTGGACTCAGCTTTGTCCATTCTCTTATGTAATAAGGTCACATTAGCATTTCAAATATTCCACATAACATACCAATCATGAGTCGGCGTTGCCGACGGAGACACCACAATCATCTGCTACACCTCCTCCTTGGATGAGCCTTCCGCTTCAGACATGTCGACACACGCGTACCGACACCCTCACACACACACTGGGATCTATCTCTATAAAGGGACAGGTCCCCAACAAGGCCCTTTGGAGAGACAGAGAGAGAGTATGCCAGCACACACCCAGCGCCAACTGACACTGGAAACATTTCCCAGACATAGCGCTTTTATATTATGTCAATCGTGTAATACACTCACTGCGCCAAAATGTGCCCCCCCCCCCCCCCCCTCTTTTTCAGCCCTGTATCACCGTTCTGCAGGGGAGAGTCCGGGGAGACAGCTTCTCTTCAGCACACTGTGCAGAAAATGGCGCTGGTTAGTGCTGTGCGACCAAGCTCCGCCCCCTCTAGTGGCGGGCTTCAGTCCGGCTCAAATTTACAATTAATAGCGGGGGATAAACATATTCACTGACTCCGCAGCCCATATGTGTCTAACATGCCAAAAATAGAAGTATATATTGCTGCCCAAGGCACCCCCCCTGTGCCCTGCACCCATCAGTGCCCGCCGTGTGTGTAACGTGTGGGAGCAATGGCGTGCAGCGTTACCGCTGCGCGCTTACCTCAGTGAAGATCTGAAGTCTTCTGCCGCCTTGAAGTCTTCTTTCTTCTTATACTCACCCGGCTTCTATCATCCGGCTCTGTGAGGAGGACGGCGGCACGGCTCTGAGACGAACGGCAGGGGGAGACCTGCGTTCCGATCCCTCTGGAGCTAATGGTGTCCAGTAGCCTAAGAAGCAGAGCCTATCATTTAAGTAGGTCTGCTTCTCTCCCCTCAGTCCCACGATGCAGGGAGCCTGTTGCAGCAGTGCTCCCTGAAAATAAAAAACCTAACAAAATTCTTTTATCAGAGAAACTCAGTAGAGCTCCCCTGTAGAGCACCCATTCTCCTCTGGGCACAGAATCTAACTGAGGTCTGGAGGAGGGGCATAGAGGGAGGAGCCAGTGCACACCCATACTAAAAGTTGTTTAGAGTGCCCATATCTCCTGCGGAGCCCGTCTATACCCCATGGTCCTTACGGAGTCCCCAGCATCCTCTAGGACGTAAGAGAAAGAATGATGCACAGAGCAGCAGGCTGAAGGGAGAGCACTTCAGAATCTTCAGACGCAAAGAGAGGTTTAAGAAAGAAGAATGATCATGAAAAGAGAATGTATCTAATCCAACAAGCATAACTGTTGGATTTTAATAGATTTTCACAAAAGATGAAGTTTGAGAAAGGGAAAGCACTATTATGGCATTAATGAAGACATGGGACAATGGATCTTATCTTTGCTAATGGCATATTAACATTGTGTAATAGTTTTAAATTGAACGCTATTATTTTCTTTACATAATTTACACTGGCCTTTTATTTGCTGGTTTATGAATTTATCATTAAGCTTCTGATGGTATTAGTTTAATTAGGTAGTTTACCTTAATTTTCAATTTCAAAAGCCGTGTCTTAGACCCTGCGCTGTAATATGCTGCAAGGAGGGGGATATGCCTGCTGAGGATTCTGCCAGGGCCTTGAGCAGTGCATTAATGAGGCACTTAGCTAATATGAGTGCACATCAGGCTTATAATGAGAGCACAGGAACACACACAAAGAGACTGATACAATCATTCATTTCATGAACTGCCATCTCTAATCTTCATTGAAGCAATTCCCATGGGAGCCTACCAATAATGCTGATTACAGAGAAAATATAATGCTGTTAAAAATTCAGATCGAAAATAAGCAGTACTTTACAACTTGTTTTACTATGTTAATATTTTATTTCAGCTTCCATACCATGGAGGCTATTTTTGAAGTGCAACATGTCTGATATACACTACAGTGCACCTTTACTTCTGCTAAAACACACAGGGTTTTTAGAGAGAGTTGGCGGTGTTTGCAGAAGAGCAAATGTTATCATTTAATTATTTATTAACAGTTTCTTATAGAGCGCAGCATATTCCGTTGTGCGTATCATCAGCCAATGAGAGGAGTTGGGAGGAGCAAGTCTGGAGAAAATGTAACTGATATGTTCAGATTTACAAAGCAGTGGGAAAAGAAGATTTCAATTTGCAGAGAGAGAGAGACACACACACACACAGAGAGAAAGAGAGAGAGAGAGCAATAAAGGGGGCCATTCCGAGTTGTTCGCTCGCTAGCAGTTTTTAGCAGCCATGCAAACGCTATGCTGCCGCCCACTGGGAGTGTATTTTAGCATAGCAGAAGTGCGAACAAAAGGATCGCAGAGCGGCTACAAAGTTTTTTTGTGCAGTTTCAGAGTAGCTCAATACCTACTCAGCGCTTGCGATCACTTCAGACTATTCAGTTCCTGTTTTGACGTCACAAACACGCCCTGCGTTCGCCCAGCCACGCCTGCATTTTTCCGAACACTCCCTGAAAACGGTCAGTTGACACCCAGAAGCTCCCACTTCATGTCAATCACTCTGCGGTCAGCAGTTGCGACTGAAAAGCTTCGCTAGACCCTGTGTGAAACTACTTTGTTCGTTGTAATAGTATGTCGCGCATGCGCATTGCGCCGCATACTCATGCGCAGAAGTGCCATTTTATTGTCTCATCGCTGCACAGCGAACGAATGCAGCTAGCGATCAACTCGGAATGACCCCCAAAGTGAGATAGTGAGAGAGTAAAGTTGTGCTCCTTGGCTGAATTAAGGAATGGCAATTAACACAGGAGGCACCTATGGACTATAATTAACTGTATGTGTAAAAACTAGAGATGCGCACCGGAAATTTTTCGGGCTTTGTGTTTTGGTTTCGGATTCGGTTCCGCGGCCGTGTTTTGGATTCGGACGCGTTTTGGCAAAACCTCCCTGATAATTTTTTGACGGATTCGGGTGTGTTTTGGATTCGGGTGTTTTTTTTTTTTCAAAAACCCCTCAAAAACAGCTTAAATCATAGAATTTGGGGGTCATTTTGATCCTATAGTATTATTAACCTCAATAACCACAATTTCCACTCATTTCCAGTCTGTTCTGAACACTTCACACTACTATTTTTAGTCCTAAAATTTGCACCAAGGTCGCTGGATGACTAAGCAAAGCGACCCAAGAGGGCGGCACAAACACCTGGCCCATCTAGGAGTGGCACTGCAGTGTCAGACAGGATGGCACTTAAAAAAATTGGCCCCAAACAGCACATGATGCAAAGAAAAGAGAAAAAGAGGTGCACTGCGGTCGCTGGACGGCTAAGCTATGCGACACAAACACCTCAATATTATTGATGAGCGGGTTCGGTTCCTCGGAATCCAAACCCCCCCGAACTTCACCCATTTTACACGGGTCCGAGGCAGATTCGAATATTCCCGCCTTGCTCGGTTAACCCGAGCGCGCCCGAACGTCATCATCCCGCGGTCGGATTCTCGCGAGATACGGATTCTATATAAGGAGCCGCGCGTCGCCGACATTTTTCACTCGTGCATTGGAAATGATAGTGAGAGGACGTGGCTGGCGTCCTCTCACTTTGTTTCAGAACTTTCAGGGGGCTGCAAATATCTTTATTCTGGGGACCAGCAGTATTATAGGAGGAGTACAGTGCAGAGTTTTGCTGACCAGTGACCACCAGTTTTATACGTTCTCTGCCTGAAAAACGCTCCATATCTGTGCTGCATTGTAGTATATATTAGGAGTACAGTGCATAATTTTGCTGACCACCAGTATATAATATATAGGAGTACGGTACAGAAGGCCACTGCTCTACCTACCTCTGTGTCGTCAAGTATACTATCCATCCATACCTGTGGTGCATTTCAGTTTTGCACAGTATATATAGTAGTAGGCCATTGCTATTGATACTGGCATATAATTCCACACATTAAAAAATGGAGAACAAAAATGTGGAGGGTAAAATAGGGAAAGATCAAGATCCACTTCCACCTCGTGCTGAAGCTGCTGCCATTAGTCATGGCCGAGACAATGAAATGCCATCAACGTCGTCTGCCAAGGCCGATGCCCAATGTCATAGTAGAGAGCATGTAAAATCCAAAACACTAAAGTTCAGTAAAATGACCCAAAAATCTAAATTAAAAGCGTCTGAGGAGAAGCGTAAACTTGCCAATATGCCATTTACGACACGGAGTGGCAATGAACGGCTGAGGCCCTGGCCTATGTTCATGGCTAGTGGTTCAGCTTCACATGAGGATGGAAGCACTCATCCTCTCGTTAGAAAACTGCAGTGCCACTCCTAGATGGGCCAGGTGTTTGTGTCGGCCACTTGGGTCGCTTAGCTTAGTCACACAGCTACCTCATTGCGCCTCTTTTTTTCTTTGCATCATGTGCTGTTTGGGGACTATTTTTTTTAAGTGCCATCCTGTCTGACACTGCAGTGCCACTCCTAGATGGGCCAGGTGTTTGTGTCGGCCTCTTGGGTCGCTTAGCTTAGTCATCCAGCGACCTCGGTGCAAATTTTAGGATTAAAAATAATATTGTGAGGTGTGAGGTGTTCAGAATAGACTGACAATGAGTGGAAATTATGGTTATTGAGGTTAATAATACTATGGGATCAAAATGACCCCCAAATTCTATGATTTAAGCTGTTTTTGAGTTTTTTTTGTAAAAAACACCCGAATCCAAAACACACCCGAATCCGACAAAAAAATTTCAGGGAGGTTTTGCCAAAACGCGTCCGAATCCAAAACACGGCCGCGGAACCGAATCCAAAACCAAAACACAAATCCCGAAAAATGTCCGGTGCACATCACTACTCAATATCACAGGAATTATTTGTTCTAATCAATGGTATTATTGGTCCAAATCACTGGAAGAAAATGACAAAATCACTGGAATTATTCGTAAACATTTGTAGAAAGTCGCTGCTTTCTGATTACAGAAATGCTCAGATATTCCTGCGAATCCACAATCCCTTCCCAGAGGAAAAAGAAATTGAGAAACTGAACGTTTGTTCTCTTTCCCTTACAAGGGAACAAACCACTTTCCAAGAAGACTGACGTTTTTGGGATTATGGAGACATAATGTTTTTGAATATAAATCCTAAAGCAGGTGGTGTATTAGAGCAAAAGAGTGCAAGAGACCAGCCATGCAGTTTCTGAAATATTATGACAAAATGTTACTGTATTTCATAAGCACTCATTCCTAACTCTGCTAAGTACTGTTTGGTATACTGTATCTGGCTTCCATGAGGTAGTGGTCCATTATTTCAGCTTCCATTGACCTTTTTGAAAGCGGTAGAAGTTATCGATTTTTTATTTTATTTTTATTTTCCCCTATTTTTAATTTTCTCCTGCATAGCCCAGTAAAATGTTGCAATGTTAAGTATTGACTTGTGCCTTCTGGGGGTCCACTTCTTCACCAAACCCAGCCAAATCTCATCCTAACCCTCTGTTCCACGTTCTCTATGTTCTCTATGTACCCCATCCTGTGTCAACCATATCTGTCTACCCCTCCCCTTTAGATTGTAAACTCTCACGAGCAGGGCCCTCTTCTTTCACGTGCTTATCCTTTGTCTTGCTTTAATAATCTTCAACTGTACCACATCCAGCAGTCTTCTGCCACCTGATACTTATTCCAGTGTCATCTGCTGATGTAACTATGTTTATTTACCCTGTACTTGTCCTATACTGTCATCAACTGTAAGTTGCTGTTTTCCTGTTTGATTATTTATGTACTCTGTAATTGGGCGCTGCAGAACCCTTGTGGCGCCATATAAATAAAGGATAATAATAATAATAATAATATAGGGTGTATAATCCCCAGGTGTATCTCACACATCACACAGTACAGTATATAGGGTGTATAATCCCCAGGTGTATCTCACACATTGTTCAGTATAGATTACAGGATGTATAAAATCACCAGGTGTATAACACACGTTGCAAAGTACAGTGTACTATATGTATACTGCTGGTCACCAAAATGCTGCACTGTCCTACTATATACTGCTCACAATAATTCAGCACAGAGATAGTATACTTGACACAGAGCTGCAAGATACAGCAATGGCCTACTGTACTGTACTATATATGTATACTGCTGGTCACCAAAATGCTGCACTGTCCTACTATATATATACTGCTCACAATAATGCAGCCCAGAGATAGTATACTTGACACAGAGCTGCAAGATACAGCAATGGCCTACTGTACTGTACTATATATGTATACTGCTGGTCACCAAAATGCTGCACTGTCCTACTATATACTGCTAACATTAATGCAGCACAGAGATAGTATACTTGACACAGAGCTCCAAGATACAGTAATGGCCTACTATACTGTACTATATATGTATACTGCTGGTCACCAAAATGCTGCACTGTCCTACTATATATATACTGCTCACAATAATGCAGCACAGAGATAGTATACTTGACACAGAGCTGCAAGATTATATATGTATACTGCGGGTCACCAAAATGCTGCACTGTCCTACTATATACTGCTCACAATAATGCAGTGCAGAGATAGTATACTTGACACAGAGCTGAGCACAGATATTTGCAGCACACTGAGCACAGATATGGAGCGTTTTCAGGCAGAGAAAGTAGATATTTTCAGCACACTGAGCACAGATATTTGCAGCACACTGAGCACAGATATTTGCAGCACACTGAGCGCAGATTACGGAGCTTTTCAGGGAGAGAACGCAGCCACGTCCTCTCCGTCCAATCTCCAATGCACGAGTGAAAATGGTGGCGACGCGCGGCTCTTTATATAAAATACGAATCTCGCGAGAATCCGACAGCGGGATGATGACATGCGGGCGCGTTCCGGTTAACCGAGCAAGGCAGGGAAGATCCGAGGCTGCCTCGGAACCGTGTAAAATAGGTGAAGTTCGGGGGGGTTCGGATCTCGGAGAACCGAACCCGCTCATCTCTAGTAAAAACATATCCAGATGGGAGTCTATTTACAAAGTGACAGTTTTGAACCAATATATTCCATTGGTATTATATCATTTTACCAGAAAATATTGTTTTTATAACCTCTGACAGGTTTGTTACACACGCAATTGATTTTACATAGCAGTTCAAATAACAAACAAGGCTTTAAAACAGTTGATGTTCACTGCTAGTGCCAACATGAAGCCATTTTATGTTTGATATTAGATATAAGTAAATTATGTTTGGACCAGATATAGGGAATATTCTATAAAAGAGAAGGAATGGAAATTTTGTCTTAGCTTGTCTTCCCCAATGTCCTTCTTCGTATTCAATAATATAACATCATAGGCGAGATGCAATAGCGTCCGAGATTGCCGGAGGTGTAGGATGTCGACTGATCTAGGACTTTTAATTAACGCAGCAGTCATTTACAAGGCATGATTTTGTCTTACAAATGACTGGCACTTTAAAAAAACGTTGAGATCGTCCGACATTCCTCAGGCAATCTTGGACGCTATTACGTCTCGTCACATATCACCATGTTACCACCATCTATGTTAATGAAGCATGTAAGTGAGAGTGGTTTATTTTAACCCCATAATAAATAGATGGAACATTTTTTATATAACTTCATTGATGGACACAAGGCCCCTAATTAAAAAAAGTAGTAATCTCTCTGTACAACTAAAATGTAATGGCATATCTCCTGAGTCCATGGAGGCTAACACCCGACACCCTGCATCAATTCAATGTACTTACCTGTGTGGCTACATCAGAAGAAACCTCCAGGACAATGTCACCAGCACCAATTTGCTAGAGGTATGTGTATGCATATTAGATCCTGGCTCAGTGCCAGAGTCTATCATGCGCTGTCACAAGGGGAGGGGGGGGGGGGGGGGAGGTTGCTCAGAGACGGCACACGGTTCCCCTCCTTATGTAAGGTGCTTTTGATATTTTATTTGCAGGAAAAAAATAATTAAATTAATAACATTTTAATAGAATATTGAAAAGGTAACTGTAAAGTTATTCCATCAATTACATTTTAAAAACATTTATGGACTCCTCCATTCCCATAGAAAACCCCCCAAAATATTTTCTCCATCTACTCACCTAAAACAATAATGGATTTTTGACCTGTTCAATGTAAAACTGTATCTCTATGGGACTTAAGAAAATGAGCTCAGTCAGTCTCCACATGGGCCGCCCCTCTTAGGTGCAGACGCCAAGAGGACTCTTGTACTATGCCAGAATCTACCGCGCATGTGCAAATCTCCTGGAAAATGGCACTGGTGCCAATCTACAGTGATTTCTCTACCGCACATGCGCAGATCTTTGGGAAAAATGGCACCAGCAGAATTTCCCCAGGGATTTCTGCAGTGCTGGCCAAAGAGGTAAGTATAGTCTATGGCAGTGGTTCTCAAACTCGGTCCTCAGGACCCCACACAGTGCATGTTTTGCAGGTAACCCAGCAGGTGCACAGGTGTATTAATTACTCACTGACACATTTTAAAAGGTCCACAGGTGGAGCTAATTATTTCACTTGTGATTCTGTGAGGAGACCTACAAAACATGCACTGTGTGGGGTCCTGAGGACCGAGTTTGAGAACCTGTGGTCTATGGGAACAGGGTGAGCGTGTGGGCCATCCCTGAACCTAGGACCTATGCGCACTGCACACATTATAGATATGCCCATGAGCCTGGTTACACTTTTTGACGGCTATATACTTACAGTTGTCTGCCAAGGATTTTGTGCCATTCATTCATTTGTAACCTGGAATAATACATTGCTAGCCCCTTTACAATGACCAACACAGGTAACTGGTTTAGATTAGGCCAAATATTTATTTACTGATATGCTTCTATAGTTCCAATTCTGGGTGGTGACAGGGTTGGTAGAAATGTGTAGACACTTAAAAAGGTTTGGAGTACTTTTAATATTGGTTCAGCAGGAGTGAGGACTAGTAGCATTGCGTATAAACAGCAGGAGTAGAAAGCTAGAGCTGGCAGCACAGCCAGCAAGGCTCGGTTGTTCTCTGTTTGGAAACAATTAAAGTTCTGTAGAAAAAAAACAGGGATAAAAACTGGCTGCATAGTGTTGTTTTAGACTTTTACATTGTTCAGAAAGTGATAATATAATTATAATAATGCTGCTGCAGACTGCATCAGAGGTAAGGATTAGCAGCAATGTGCATTAGTTACCGTGACAGTGACATCATGAAATACATTTATATAATTATACTACAGTCATATATTCACCAAGTACTGATTCCCACCATGACCTAACTGTGCGGAGTTTGTATATTTTCCCCGTGCTTGCGTGGGTTTCCTCTGGGTACTCCGGTTTCCTCCCACACTCCAAATATATACTGAAGGTTAATTGGCTCCCACAATTTTTTACTGTAGAGTGTGTGTGTGTGTGTGTGTGTGTGTGTGTGTGTGTGTGTGTGTGTATACATGTGGTAGAGAATATAATTTGTAACCTCCACTGGGGCAGGGACCAATGTGAATAGCCAAATATTCTGTGCAAAGTGCTGCAGAATATGTGTGCGCTATATAAATAACTATAATAACAATAATAAGTAATCATTTACTTGCTGGCAGAAGTGGTCACTCTACACATTTACCATTTATGAAGAGGAGCCGAACTGTAGTAAGAAAAGTTTGATATACTGACTCCACAGCCCTGGTCTAACTGTTGAAAGGAGAGAGAGCGTCAAATAGATACTTACTAGACATTGCTTGCTAGCAGTAGACTATGGGCCTAATTCAGACCTGATGGCTGCTTTGCGTTTTCGCACAGCAGGCGATTATCGAACTACTGTGCATGCGTATGCACCGCAATGCGCAGGCGTGTTGCCAAACAGCAACAATATGGTGCGAAAATTTTGATTGCGCGGGCGTTCACAAGGTGATTGACAGGAAGAGGACATTTGTGGGTTGTAACTGCCTATTTTCTGGGAGTGTCTGGAAACACGCAGGTGTTCGCAAGCGTTTTCAGGGAGGGTGTGTGACGTCAGCTCCAGACCCGAACAGCCTTATTCCTTTGCACTGGAGGAGTAAGTATTGAGCTACACACCTCTCTGACCATCACCTGCTCACTTTTAACCTATCTCTGGGCCTAATTCATACCTGATCGTAGCAGCAAATTTGTTAGCAGATGGGCAAAAATTTGGGTGGGTTATATTGTTTTTATGCAGGGAAAATACTGGCTGCTTTATTTTTACACTGCAATTTAGATTTCAGTTTGAACACACCCCACCCAAATCTAACTCTCTCTGCACATGTTATATCTGCCCCCCTGGGGGGTCATTCCGAGTTGTTCGCTCGTTCGCCAATTTTCGCTATGCTGCGATTTGTTGCAAAATGCACATGCGCAAGGCACGCAGGGCGCATGCGCTTAGTTATTTAACTAAAAACTTAGCAGTTTTGCTGTGGATCCTGCGGCGCTTTTCAGTCGCACTGCTGATCAGCGAATGATTGACAGGAAAGGGGCGTTTCTGGGTGGTAACTGAGCGTTTTCCGGGAGTATGCTAAAAAACGCAGGTGTGTCAGGAAAAAACGCGGGAGTGTCTGGAGAAACGGGGTAGTGGCTGGCCGAACGCAGGGCGTGTTTGTGACGTCAAACCAGGAACTAAACGGACTGAGCTGATCAGACCTACTCACAGATTGCGGAGTGACTCAGAAACTGCAAATAATTATTTAGTAGCAATTCTGCTAATCTTTCATTCGCTATTCTGCTAAGCTAAGAAACACTCCCAGAGGGCGGCGGCCTTAAAGCACCTAGCGAGCGAACAACTCGGAATGAGGGCCATGGTTTTGTTCATCTGCTAACAAATTTGCTGCTACGATCAGATCTGAATTAGGGGCCTAATTCAGAGCTGATCGTAGCCGTGCAAAATTTAGCACGGCTACAATCAGTTACTCAGACATGCGGGGGAAAGCCCAGCATGTCTGGCCCTACTCCCCCTTGCACAAGTACAAAAGCATCGCACAGCGGTGATGCTTTTGTACTTGACGAGTAGCTCCCTACCTGCACGCTGGCGGTGAGCTACCCGTCGCTGTTCGGGTCGCAGTGGCTGCGTGTGACGTCACGCAGCCGTCGCGGCCCGCCCCCCGCATGGTCCGGGCACACCTGCGTTGCCCAAACCTGCGCACCCAAAACAGCTGACAAACGCCGCCGGCCTGCTCTCTCCCACCCAGCGAACGCCTCTGCCTGTCAATCAGGCAGAGGCAATTGCTGGGCTGAGATGCCACCAGCGCATGCGCAGTTCAGACCTGACCGCCAGCTGTGTGAAAACGTACAGCAGCGATCAGGTCTGACTTAGGCCCTAGGCCCTCTATCTGCTTCTCCATCTCTACCACCTAAGACACCACTAATTGAAACCACTTCCCTATCCTCCTTGTTTGACTCACTCCTTTCTCCTATTCTCTCTCTTTCCTGACCAGAATAAGCTACTTCCTTATACAATGCATCCCTTACCTCTGCTCTTGATTCTATTGCCCCACCAACCATTATTCACCCTAGCAGATCGACACCTCAACCCTGGCACTCCAAATGAACCAGATATCTGCAAAAATGCTCACGTACCGCTGGAGGAAATCACGCTCTAAGGCCGACTTCCTCCACTACAATTTTATGCTCTCACCCTACTTTGCTGCCCTAAACAATCTTACTTCAAAAACCTCATTTCCTCCCAATCCTCAAACCCCCGGCGCCTCTTTGCCACTGTCAACTCGCTCCTCTACCCATTTACCTCAACTCCCCCTTCACTTTCTGCTCTTGACTTTGCCACCTACTTCACATCCAAAATTGACTCCATTTGTCAGGACATAACATCCCACCAGAACCTGAGCAACCCCCCTCCTCCATTTCCCGACCCCCCCCCCCCCCCTCTCCTTCCCTCCTACCAACTCTGATATCTTTCTTCCCTGTATCTGGAGAGAAAGTCATGGTCCTCATCCGATCCTCACCCCCCACCACCTGCCCACTTGACCCTATTCCCTCCCGCCTTCTCTGCTTCCTCTCGTCTTCTGCCTGTTCCCATCTTGCCTATCTACTCAATCTCTCACTCTCATCATGCACTTGTCTCCCCTATTCTAAAAAAATGTACCCTTGATCCAACCAATCTCTCCAACTACCAACCCATCTCTCTCCTCCCTTTTGCCTCCAAACTCCTTGAGCATATTGTATTCAACCGCCTCACTGTCTTTCTTTCTTTCTTCCCACTCACTGCTTGACCCTTTCCAGTCTGGTTTCCATCCTCTGCACTCCACTGAAACTGCCCTCACGAAAGTCTGCAATAACCTCCTTGCTGCTAAATCCACTACTCTCTGCTTATTCTCCTTGACCTCTCTGCTGCTTTTGACACTGTAGACCAGCCTTTCCTCCTGCAAATCCTTTACTCACTTGGTTTGCGTGATACTGCTCTCTCCTGGCTGTCCTCCTACCTTTCTGAACGTTCCTTCACTGTCTCCTCTCATGACTCCACCTCACCCCCACTTCCTCTACCAGTAGGTGGGCCCCAAGGTTCTGTTCTAGGGCCTCTCCTTTTCTCTCTCTACACATCCTCATTAGGTGAGCTCATTAGCTCTTTTGACTTACAGTGGCCCTCATTCCGAGTTGATCGCTTGCTAGCTACTTTTAGCAGCCATGCAAACGCATTGTCGCCGCCCACGGGGGAGTGTATTTTCGCTTTGCAAGTGTGCTATCGCATGTGCAGCCGAGCAACACAAACACATTTTGTGCAAAACAACACCAGCCCTGTAGTTACTTATCCTGTGCGATGATTCTTGCGATGGAGGTCTCGGAATTGACGTCAGATACCCGCCCTGCAAATGCCTGGACACGCCTGCGTTTGCCCAACCACTCATAGAAAACGGTCAGTTGACACCCATAAATGCCCTCTTCCTGTCAATCTCCTTGCGATCAGCTGTGAGAATGGATTCGTCACTAGAAGCATTGCACAGCAACGATGCTCTTTGTACCCGTACGATGCGCGTGTGCATTGCCGTGCATACGCATGCACAGTTTTTTACCTGATCGCTACGCTGTGAAAATTGGCAGTGAGCGATCAACTCGGAATGACCCCCACTATCATCTCTACGCTGACGATACTCAAATCTACCTTTCCTCCCCTGACTTCTCCCCTGCTCTCCTCACTCGTATCTCCAACTGTCTCTCTGCTATCTCCTCCTGGATGTCCCAGCGCTTTCTTAAACTCAACATGTCTAAGACTGAGATAATCATCTTCACTCCCTCCCGCATAACCTCACCTCCCACAATTTCATTATCCATAGATGGCACAACTATCTCCTCTAGCCCCCATGTGCGATGTCTTGGATTGATCCTTGACTCCTCCCTCTCCTTCAAACAACACATCCAGTACCTCTCACAAACCTGCCGTTTCCATCTCAAAAACATCTCCAGGATCAGACCCTTTCTCACCCAGGATGCTACTAAGACCCTCATCCACTCACTGGACTTCTGCAATCTCCTCCTATCTGGCCTCCCTCAAAAATGCCTCTCTCTGTACTCCAATCTATCCTCAATGCTGCTGCCCATCTCATCTTCCTCACCAAACGTACTACTTCCACATCTCCTCTCTTGTAGGACCTTCACTGGCTACTCTTCCCATTCAGAATCCAATTCAAGCTTCTCACACTCAACTACAAACCCCACTCTTCTCCCTCTGACATTTCTGACCTTATTTCTCTTTACATTCCAAACCCGTCCTCTTCGCTCTGCTAATGCACGCCGTCTCTCCTGCCAACTGATTACCTCCTCCCACTCCTGCTTACAAAATTTTGCACATGCTGCTCCCTATCTCTGGAATTCTCTACCTCTCCCCATCTGACTCTCTACCTCTCTACAAAACTTCAAACAAGCTCTCAAGACCCACTTCGTCACCAAACCCAGCCAACTGTCCTCCCGACCCTCTTGTCTATGCTCACTGTCTACCCCTTCTGTGTCACTCCGGTCTGTTAGCCCTTCACCTTTTAGATTGTAAGCTCACAAGAGCAGGGACTTCTTTCTTCATGTGCCTTTCCTTTTCTTACTTACATTCTTATACTTCATACTTCTTTTGATGGCATCTTCAGTATACCTGTCCTATATTGTCTTGAACTGTAAGTGCTGTTTTGTTGTTTGCTCATTTGATTATGTACTGTGTAATGGGCGAATCCCTTGTGGTGCCATATAAATAAAGGATAATAATAATAATAATAATAATAATAATACGCACAGACTGCACATACTAGATGGTGAGTTTGATGCAAACGGATTTGCAGCTGTCCGCTGACTGAGGGGAATTTTCACACAGCATACACATGCAATCGCACACTCCCCCTGGGCGGCGACTATCTGATCGCAGGACAGTGTAATTTGTAGCACAGTGATCAAGTCTGAATTAGGCCCTATGTTATGCTGAACTTGCTTAGGTGGCAAAATCGAACACACTTTTTGGGAGAAAACTGACCATACTCACAAGGTGATTGGCCATGAACTTTTTCTCTGTAGGAATCAGGGACTGTACTGTAAAAAATAAACTGGAATGGGGCAGTAAGAAGAACTCATTTTCCGTGAACTTCTTTGGAAAGGTGAATAAAAATAAGAATTTACTTACCGATAATTCTATTTCTCGTAGTCCGTAGTGGATGCTGGGGACTCCGTCAGGACCATGGGGAATAGCGGCTCCGCAGGAGACAGGGCACAAAAGTAAAAGCTTTAGGATCAGGTGGTGTGCACTGGCTCCTCCCCCTATGACCCTCCTCCAAGCCTCAGTTAGGATACTGTGCCCGGACGAGCGTACACAATAAGGAAGGATTTTGAATCCCGGGTAAGACTCATACCAGCCACACCAATCACACTGTACAAACTGTGATCTGAACCCAGTTAACAGCATGATAACAGCGGAGCCTCTGAAAAGATGGCTCACAACAATAATAACCCGATTTTTGTAACAATAACTATGTACAAGTATTGCAGACAATCCGCACTTGGGATGGGCGCCCAGCATCCACTACGGACTACGAGAAATAGAATTATGGGTAAGTAAATTCTTATTTTCTCTGACGTCCTAAGTGGATGCTGGGGACTCCGTCAGGACCATGGGGATTATACCAAAGCTCCCAAACGGGCGGGAGAGTGCGGATGACTCTGCAGCACCGAGTGAGAGAACTCCAGGTCCTCCTCAGCCAGGGTGTGCCCCTGACCAAGTAGCAGCTCGGCAAAGTTGTAAAGCCGAGACCCCTCGGGCAGCCGCCCAAGATGAGCCCACCTTCCTTGTGGAATGGGCATTTACATATTTTGGCTGTGGCAGGCCTGCCACAGAATGTGCAAGCTGAATTGTACTACACATCCAACTAGCAATCGTCTGCTTAGAAGCAAGAGCACCCAGTTTGTTGGGTGCATACAGGATAACAGCAAGTCAGTTTTCCTGACTCCAGCCGTCCTGGAAACCTATATTTTCAGGGCCCTGACAACATCTAGCAACTTGGAGTCCTCCAAGTCCCTAGTAGCCGCAGGTACCACAATAAGCTGGTTCAGGTGAAACGCTGACACCACCTTAGGGAGAAACTGGGGACGAGTCCGCAGCTCTGCCCTGTCCGAATGGACAATCAGATATGGGCTTTTGTGAGACAAAGCCGCCAATTCTGACACTCGCCTGGCCGAGGCCAGGGCCAACATCATGGTCACTTTCCATGTGAGATATTTGAAATCCACAGATTTGAGCGGTTTAAACCAATGTGATTTGAGGAATCCCAGAACTACGTTGAGATCCCACAGTGCCACTGGAGGCACAAAAGGGGGTTGTATATGCAGTACTCCCTTGACAAACTTCTGGACTTCAGGAACTGAAGCCAAGTCTTTCTGGAAGAAAATCGACAGGGCCGAAATTTGAACCTTAATGGACCCCAATTTGAGGCCCATAGACACTCCTGTTTGCAGGAAATGCAGGAATCGACCGAGTTGAAATTTCTTCGTGGGGCCTTCCTGGCCTCACACCGCGCAACATATTTTCGCCACATGTGGTGATAATGTTAGTGCGGTCACCTCCTTCCTGGCTTTGACCAGGGTAGGAATGACCTCTTCCGGAATGCCTTTTTCCCTTAGGATCCGGCGTTCAACCGCCATGCCGTCAAACGCAGCCGCGGTAAGTCTTGGAACAGACATGGTACTTGCTGAAGCAAGTCCCTTCTTAGCGGCAGAGGCCATGAGTCCTCTGTGAGCATCTCTTGAAGTTCCGGGTACCAAGTCCTTCTTGGCCAATCCGGAGCCACGAGTATAGTTCTTACTCCTCTACGTCTTATAATTCTCAGTACCTTAGGTATGAGAAGCAGAGGAGGGAACACATACACCGACTGGTACACCCACGGTGTTACCAGAACGTCCACAGCTATTGCCTGAGGGTCTCTTGACCTGGTGCAATACCTGTCCAGTTTTTTGTTCAGGCGGGACGCCATCATGTCCACCTTTGGTCTTTCCCAACGGTTCACAATCATGTGGAAGACTTCCCGATGAAGTCCCCACTCTCCCGGGTGGAGGTCGTGCTGAGGAAGTCTGCTTCCCAGTTGTCCACTCCCGGAATGAACACTGCTGACAGTGCTATCTCATGATTTTCCGCCCAGCGAAGAATCCTTGCAGTTTCTGCCATTGTCCTCCTGCTTCTTGTGCCGCCCTACCTGTTTACGTGGGCGACTGCCGTGATGTTGTCCCACTGGATCAATACCGGCTGACCTTGAAGCAGAGGTCTTGCTAAGCTTAGAGCATTGTAAATTGCTCTTAGCTCCAGTATATTTATGTGGAGAGAAGTCTCCAGACTTGATCACACTCCCTGGAAATTTTTTCCTTGTGTGACTGCTCCCCAGCCTTTCAGGCTGGCATCCGTGGTCACCAGGACCCAGTCCTGAATGCCGAATCTGTGGCCCTTTAGTAGATGAGCACTCTGCAGCCACCACAGAAGAGACACCCTTGTCCTTGGAGACAGGGTTATCCGCTGATGCATCTGAAGATGCGATCCGGACCATTTTTCCAGCAGATCCCACTGAAAAGTTCTTGCGTGAAATCTGCCGAATGGAATCGCTTCGTAAGAAGCCACCATTTTTCCCAGGACCCTTGTGCAATGATGCACTGACACTTTTCCTGGTTTTAGGAGGTTCCTGACTAGCTCGGATAACTCCCTGGCTTTCTCCTCCGGGAGAAACACCTTTTTCTGGACTGTGTCCAGAATCATCCCTAGGAACAGCAGACGTGTCGTCGGAGACAGCTGCGATTTTGGAATATTTAGAATCCACCCGTGCTGTCGTAGAACTACTTGAGATAGTGCTACTCCGACCTCCAACTGTTCTCTGGACCTTGCCCTTATCAGGAGATCGTCCAAGTAAGGGATAATTAAGACGCCTTTTCTTTGAAGAAGAATCATCATTTCGGCCATTACCTTGGTAAAGACCCGGGGTGCCGTGGACAATCCAAACGGCAGCGTCTGAAACTGATAGTGACAGTTTTGTACCACGAACCTGAGGTACCCTTGGTGAGAAGGGCAAATTTGGACATGGAGGTAAGCATCCTTGATGTCCAGGGACACCATATAGTCCCCTTCTTCCTGGTTCGCTATCACTGCTCTGAGTGACTCCATCTTGATTTGAACCTTTGTATGTAAGTGTTCAAATATTTCAGATTTAGAATAGGTCTCACCGAGCCGTCTGGCTTCAGTACCACAATATAGTGTGGAATAATACCCCTTTCCTTGTTGTAGGAGGGGTACTTTGATTATCACCTGCTGGGAATACAGCTTGTGAATTGTTTCCAATACTGCCTCCCTGTCGGAGGGAGACGTTGGTAAAGCAAACTTCAGGAACCTGCGAGGGGGAGACGTCTCGAATTTCTCAAACTGTACCCCTGGGATACTACTTGTAGGATCCAGGGGTCCACTTGCGAGTGAGCCCACTGCGTGCTGAAACTCTTGAGACGACCCCCCACCGCACCTGTTTGTACGGCCCCAGCGTCATGCTGAGGACTTGGCAGAAGCGGTGGAAGGCTTCTGTTCCTGGGAATGGGCTGCCTGCTGCAGTCTTCTTCCCTTACCTCTATCCCTGGGCAGATATGACTGGCCTTTTGCCCGCTTGCCCTTATGGGGACGAAAGGACTGAAGCTGAAAAGACGATGTCTTTTTCTGCTGAGATGTGACTTGGGGTAAAAAAGGTGGATTTTCCAGCTGTTGCCGTGGCCACCAGGTCCGATGGACCGACCCCAAATAACTCCTCCCCTTTATACGGCAATACTTCCATGTGTCGTTTGGAATCTGCATCACCTGACCATTGTCGTGTCCATAAACATCTTCTGGCAGATATGGACATCGCACTTACTCTTGATGCCAGAGTGCAAATATCCCTCTGTGCATCTCGCATATATAGAAATGCATCCTTTAAATGCTCTATAGTCAATAAAATACTGTCCCTGTCAAGGGTATCAATATTTCCAGTCAGGGAATCCGACCAAGCCACCCCAGCGCTGCCCATCCAGGCTGAGGCGATCGCTGGTCGCAGTATAACACCAGTATGTGTGTATATACTTTTTAGGATATTTTCCAGCCTCCTATCAGTTGGCTCCTTGAGGGCGGCCGTATCTGGAGACGGTAACGCCACTTGTTTTGATAAGCGTGTGAGCGCCTTATCCACCCTAAGGGGTGTTTCCCAACGCGCCATAACTTCTGGCGGGAAAGGGTATACCGCCAATAATTTTCTATCGGGGGAAACCCACGCATCATCACACACTTCATTTAATTTATCTGATTCAGGAAAAACCACATGTAGTTTTTTCACACTCCACATAATACCCTTTTTTGTGGTACTTGTAGTATCAGAATTATGTAACATCTCCTTCATTGCCCTTAACAAGTAACGTGTGGCCCTAAAGGAAAATACGTTTGTTTCTTCACCGTCGACACTGGAGTCAGTGTCCGTGTCTGTGTCTGTGTCGACCGACTGAGGTAAAAGGACGTTTTAACGCCCCTGACGGTGTTTGAGACGCCTGGACAGGTACTAATTGGTTTGCCGGCTGTCTCATGTCGTCAACCGACCTTGCAGCGTGTTGACATTATCACGTAATTCCTTAAATAAGCCATCCATTCCGGTGTCGACTCCCTAGAGAGTGACATCACCATTACAGGCAATTGCTCCGCCTCCTCACCAACATCGTCCTCATACATGTCGACACACACGTACCGACACACAGCACACACACAGGGAATGCTCTGATAGAGGACAGGACCCCACTAGCCCTTTGGGGAGACAGAGGGAGAGTTTGCCAGCACACACCAAAAACGCTATAATTATACAGGGACAACCTTTATATAAGTGTTTTTCCCTTATAGCATTTTAATATATATAGTCATATCGCCAAATAAGTGCCCCCCCTCTCTGTTTTAACCCTGTTTCTGTAGTGCAGTGCAGGGGAGAGCCTGGGAGCCTTCCCACCAGCATTTCTGTGAGGGAAAATGGCGCTGTGTGCTGAGGAGAATAGGCCCCGCCCCCTTTTCGGCGGGCTTCTTCTCCCGTTTTTCTGAGACCTGGCAGGGGTTAAATACATCCATATAGCCCCCAGGGGCTATATGTGATGTATTTTTAGCCAGAATAAGGTACTATCATTGCTGCCCAGGGCGCACCCCCCAGCGCCCTGCACCCTCAGTGACCGCTGCTATGAAGTGTGCTGACAACAATGGCGCACAGCTGCAGTGCTGTGCGCTACCTTATGAAGACTGAAAAGTCTTCTGCCGCCGGTTTCTGGACCTCTTCACTTTTCGGCATCTGCAAGGGGGTCGGCGGCGCGGCTCCGGGACGAACCCCAGGGTGAGACCTGTGTTCCGACTCCCTCTGGAGCTAATGGTGTCCAGTAGCCTAAGAAGCCAATCCATCCTGCACGCAGGTGAGTTCACTTCTCTCCCCTAAGTCCCTCGATGCAGTGAGCCTGTTGCCAGCAGGACTCACTGAAAATAAAAAAACCTAACAAAACTTTTACTCTAAGCAGCTCTTTAGGAGAGCCACCTAGATTGCACCCTTCTCGGCCGGGCACAAAAACCTAACTGAGGCTTGGAGGAGGGTCATAGGGGGAGGAGCCAGTGCACACCACCTGATCCTAAAGCTTTTACTTTTGTGCCCTGTCTCCTGCGGAGCCGCTATTCCCCATGGTCCTGACTGAGTCCCCAGCATCCACTTAGGACGTCAGAGAAAGGATATTTTAGAGTCAGTGGCATCACTAGGCCACACTGGGTGACAACATCTGAGGGAGTAACACCAAAGTAGCAGCATTAGTCTCGGAAAGTGTCACCAAGCAGTGCTGCAGCACTGATGGATGACATGCATATGTGCGCATCATCCACTGTGCTGGGACAGTCAGGGGGCTACCCATCAGCTCCTGGAGCACAGCGTGAAAAGAATGGGGGCGTGACATGCGGTCATGCACCCAAAATGTCACACATCAGGGGGCATTGCTTTGCGGACGCAAGGCCACTCCTTTGGCATGCGAGGAGTAAATAGGTGCCGCACTGGGTGTTACCACCCATAGTGACGCCACTATTTAAAGTCAGTGAGATTTTAGGATGCAGTAACTGTTACAGCCTATTAATGTGGTGATGACACTGTTTTGCTATATACTATATATAAGGGAAAAAAAAAGAAATCCACCATAAACATTATTAATGCAGCTTTTTTATTGCTAAATTTGGTTTTGAAATATGTATTAGAAATATAACCCTGAAATGAGTACTGTAGCATTTAATTCTAAATACATTTTAATTGTATGGCACAAATTATCAACTATGGTGTACATCCCACCAGTAGGAAACTGGATACATAATAGACTGCAACATGGAAAGAATGAGTTTATGTGCTGGTAATACTGGGAAATAAATTCTGATTGGGCAGAAGCATTGGCAGAAGACTAATGCCAACAGCTGCTATCATAATTAGGAACAGATTTTATTCATTGACATGTTCTGGATTTGTTTAAAGTAAAACAAATACACAGATGTGTTGCATTATTATACTGACATTGTGGTCCATGTAGCAGAAATAAATTGTTACTTCCCTTCCCTACATATTGGCTTGAAAACAGGTTATTCCCAACTTGGCGATTAGACTAACTAGTGAAATGAAATAGAAATATCAAAGCACATACAGACAGTATGATACACGATAAATTACAGTGGCTGCCAAGGAGGTGCTACCATGCATCCACATGCTTAGACATGCACCTCTACCAGGGTCCAAAATATCTCATTGAGGCCTGTTCACATTACTATATTAACCTCACCCCTTTTGTACTATATTATTTGTTAATGTGCGTTTTGTAACTTCTTTATGAAGTCCAATTGTAACTAATGTACTCTTACTTGGCAGCATGTAAGGTATTGTTAACATGAATAATAAGGGGGGTATATTATAGCATATCAGCGCGCTATCTTGTAGATAGAACCACCAATAAAGACATAGCATACCAATCCGTCATGTAGCACTCATCTCCGCATTCATACATTGGAGAGAACCGGTATCAGTAGTACATAACATGCGCTGATACACTAAACCCTCAAAATGACACTTAGTACATCTACCCCAATGTTCATTAAAGATGATTTCCATTATACCCCTTTCAGACTGCCAGCTTGTAACCCAGGTTATTGCACATGAGCGTGCATGCCCGGACTGCTGTGCGGTCTGAAAGGGCCCAGGGGAAATATCCCGGGTTGAGCGACCAGGGTTGAACACGGTTTCAACCCTGGTCGCTGTGTGGTGTGAACGGGTTGCCGGGTCGATGCAACAGATTTCCCTTTCACACTGTATGCATGGGTGGTGCTTGGAGATCATCTGATCTCCAAGCCCAGCCCCCGTACACATCACCGCTGACGTCACCAACCCGGCAATATGCTGGGCTGCTGGCAGAGGTGTGAAAGGGGCTCAGGCGGGTCGCACGGGAAGCACCCGCCTATTGCTGTCTGAAAGGGGTATTATTGGACTTTCACTCCACTATACTGTCCTGTTCCCATCACCTCTTGAAATATGCATGGTAAGGTATGGATATCCTCGGAATACTGTGAGACCTGCCAACGATTTTCTTGGAAAATCGCCTCTTTGCTGGCAAACTGGTCGGGCATGTGCTGTGATGATTCATGTTGCATCACAATATACCAATCATTATAATGAATGCAGAGCGGGCAAAGGTATGATGACTCTAGTGGGGGACCTGCAGCAGAGTCACCCCCCCCCCTCTTTTCTTTGTACATCCCGCTCTTTTTAAAAAACAAAATTATTAGTAAAAAATAGTGGGGGAGAAGTAGCAAGCCATGGAGAGAGAGACAAAAATGGAGAAGTTGCCCAAAGCAACCAATCAGACTCTGTCATTTCAAAGACTGTGCTAGATAATTGACAGAAGCTTATTGGTTGTATTGGGCAACTTATCAACTTTATTTCTCTCCATGGCTTAATGCATCGCCTCCAAAATGTCCTCATTTCCTTGTAGCTCTAGTTCCCATGGCCAAAGTGACTTCTCGGAATGTACGTCTGTCTGACACATAGGGGTAGATGTATTAATATGTTCATAGCGGCCATTATACCTCAGTATCGTGGTAAAGCGGGTACTGATAATGGTCACATGTATGATTAATGGGTTTTTTTCAAAGAGGGAGAGTGTTAAATTACCTGCCTGGTGATCAACGCTCTCCCACTATCGGCTTCCCATACGGGCTTTTTACTCCTTTGTAAGCATGGTTTATATTGTTTCCCAGTTTAACCAACACTTACTGAAAATGAAAAATTATTGTTTTGTATGTACAATCTGTTGGCTCCGACAGCCAGGGACAGTGCTGTGTGCCGGGCAATGACAGCTGCAGCTGTTGAAATCGACAGCTGCAGTTGTTGGTATGATCAGTGCCACTGACAGATCATTCATTGCCTGGCATATCGATGTGCTACCTTGCATAGCGTGCACTGATACCACTTCACTTCCATAACACCTGGTCATATATCTACCCAATAGAGTGGGATGACCCCAATTAATAAGAGATATCAGTTGTAAAGGGACAATGTCTCATCTCACAATTAATTTTCTCAAATTTGAGGGTGCTAACACTGTACGGTAAGTGCAAAGAAGAAAAAGGAAGAACAAAAATTGCCTTGTGGCAGTACACAGAGAGTACAGTATTAAAATATAACTTTATTCATCCCAAGAAATAAAGTTATTAGAACAACAGTATCATCAGTTAAATAAATTAAAAGGTAATTATTAAAGTAAACAGTAATAAGAAATAAAATGGAGTTAACGTTGTATCTCTTAAATACAAATATACTTTAATGTTGATCAATACAAGGCATTATCCTATTAGCTACTGTAATTTACCATGGCTAATTACCTCTCCCAGGGCTATCTAATTAGCCCCAATGCCAGCACTTATCAGGGATATTGTGCCTGCCTCTGAAACCAAATAAATTTGTTTGAAAACTCATGTTTGGTCATGACTATATTAATAGCTACAAAGGTTTTCCCTTTGATAATTTCCCTATTGTGATCACAGAGTTAGTTCCAAGGGCGTAACTAGAACTTTGTGTTCACTACAATGTCACTAATATGAGGAAAGAGAGAGAGGATCAAAAAAGAGTGGGAGAGAGAGGGGGATCAGGGAAACAGAGAGAGACGTTTTCATGGAAAAAGAGAAAATGAGAGAAACAGAGACAGGAGCGAGAGAGAGGGTATCCGGGAGAAAGAGAGCAAAAGGCATGAGAGGGGGGAGAGAAGGCATCAGGTTGAGAGAGAGGGTGTCCAAGAGAGAGATAATGGGGAGGAGAAAGAAAGAAAGAAAGAAAGAAAGAAAGAAAGAAAGAAAGAAAGAAAGAAAGAAAGAAAGAAAGAAAGAAAGAAGAAGAAGAGAGAGAAGCAACAGTGATACAGTGTTAGGAAGGGAGGAAGAGAGTTGAGCAAAAGAGAGTGAGAGTGTCAAGGAGAGAAAGAGGGAGAGACAGAGAATGTCAGGGAGAAAGAGTGTCAGAGAAAAGGAGAGAGAGACAGTGTCAGGGAAAGAGAGAAAGAGACAGTGCAAGGGAGAGAGACAGAGAGAGTATTAGAGAGAGATGGGTAGAGAGACAGTGTCAGGGAGAGAGAGAGGGAGAGACAGTGCCAGAGAGAGAGAAATAGTGTCAGGGAGAGAGAGAGAGAGAGAGAGAGAGAGAGAGAGAGATTTAGTGGGAGAGACAGTGTCAGAGACAGTGAGAGAGAGGGAGAGACAGTATCAGAGAGAGAGTGTCAGGGGGAGAGAGAGAGAGAGAGAGAGAGAGGGTTTCAGGGAGAGAGAGAGGGGGTAAGGATCATGAAATACATTAACTGCACTGAATACAGCAGAGGTCTCTGATGGGGGTGATCACTGCATAGAGTTAAGCGGCACTCGTGACTCGGAACTGGCCAGGTAGGACCCCCTCTACATTCTCCGCACTGCTGCTATCGGCGGCGGTGTGCGTTCTCACCATGGGCGGGGATGAAGATGGGAGCGGCAGGCTTTGGAGGCAGCTCTTGACTGGGTGCAGGGGGAGCTGTGGGCCCTCGAAGCAGCTTGGCCCCCACAGCAGCTGTACCCCCTACACCCTTGGTAGTTAAGCCACTGGTTAGTTACCTCATGTAGTAGCCACTAATCTGGATTAAGTAATTAGATACACTTA
This sequence comes from Pseudophryne corroboree, assembly GCF_028390025.1. NCBI lineage: Eukaryota > Metazoa > Chordata > Amphibia > Anura > Myobatrachidae > Pseudophryne > Pseudophryne corroboree. The sequence continues at coordinate 398,614,560 of NC_086445.1, forward strand.
AGGTGCATACACACGGAGAGATTTTAACTATGAGAGTTTTGACTGAGCGTTTTCCCTTGAACTGGCAGTAGGAGATTTTGACTAACTTTACCAGCGATTTTGACTAACTTTACCAGCGATTTTGACTAACTTTACCAGCGATTTTGGCTATGGGCGATTTTGGCTAACTCATTTAAGCAAGGGGATGCTTTTTCTTTTCCAGTGACCTAGCCAAAATTGACTTGCCTGCACAGTCTATTTTTAGCAGCAATAGCAACCTGGCGGGGACGCGCATTGCTATCGCTGGCTGTGTACACACAGAGCGATATGCATTCATTTTCTGAGCGATTTTGACTATATATCGCTCCGTGTGTATGGACCTTTACTGTTGGAGTATTATTATTTACTATGTAATGTGATTCCAGTGGTATCCAGGGATGATATATCAGAGCTGCCTGTGGTATAGAAGTATATTATGTGGGGTAATGAAAGTGTCAGACTATTTTGCATGGCATAAAAGCCCTGCAACGCCAAATACCATCTGCACAGTCTCCGCTTATGTCAGTTCATTTAATGTCTCCTTTTCACACATAGGGCCTGAGTTATAGCTGTATGCTAATGTTGCTGCAGATGCAATTTTTGACTCAGAGGATGTGCGAAATATCCTAATGTAAAAGCTACGGGGATTGTATAAAGACAGCCACCGGAGCCTTCGCAGCTGCCTGCAACTGCATACACATTCGCAGCATTGACGCTGATCTGGGAAACATCAAACTCCAGAGTGAGTCTATGGCCACACAGTATGGCCGCCACAACTGAGACACCAGAGACGCATTTCCTGCTTATAGGAGTGCAGTCAGCAGCAGATAGTGACCCTGAAGTGTCTGTCTGAAAAACTTCCTGTGACTTTTTTTACACCAGGATTCTTTAGATCGGGTAACGTCAGTTTATTGACGGCCCTGCTGGGCAACGACGCGCGTGCGCAATGCGGGCACCGCGCAGCCACAGTTCCGACCCATACACACCGCAGCGAAGTACCGCTGCGTGCGAACGGGTCGGAATGACTCCCAGTGTACTGTACTGTAGCATACTGTAGAAATTAACCTTGGGAGGAAGTGCCAAACACAATGACTGTTTACACTGCCAGACTGTGATTGGCCGGCTTATCAGGGATCACCGTTCATTGGGGGTAATTCCAAGTTGATCGCAGCAGGAATTTTTTTAGCAATTGGGCAAAACCATGGAGGTCATTCCGAGTTGTTCGCTCAGTAAAAATCTTCGCATCGCAGCGATTTTCCGCTTAATGCGCATGCGCAATGTCCGCACTGCGACTGCGCCAAGTAAATTTGCTATGCAGTTAGGAATTTTACTCACGGCTTTTTCATCGTTCTGGCGATCGTAATGTGATTGACAGGAAATGGGTGTTACTGGGCGGAAACAGGCCGTTTTATGGGCGTGTGGGAAAAAACGCTACCGTTTCCGGAAAAAACGCAGGAGTGGCCGGAGAAACGGGGGAGTGTCTGGGCGAACGCTGGGTGTGTTTGTGACGTCAAACCAGGAACGACAAGCACTGAAATGATCGCAGATGCCGAGTAAGTCTGAAGCTACTCAGAAACTGCTACGAGGTGTGTAATCGCAATATTGCGAATACATCGTTCGCAATTTTAAGATGCTAAGATTCACTCCCAGTAGGCGGCGGCTTAGCATGAGCAAATCTGCTAAAATTCACTTGCGAGCGAACAACTCGGAATGAGGGCCCATGTGCACTGCAGGGGAGGCAGATTTAACATGTGCAGAGAGAGTTAGATTTGGGTGTGGTGTGTTCAATTTGCAATCTAATTTGCAATGTAAAAATAAAGCAGTCAGTATTTACCCTGCACAGAAATAAAATAACCCACCCAAATCTAACTCTTTCTGCACATGTTATAACTGCCTCCCCTGCAGTGCACATGGTTTTGCCCAATTGCTAAAAAAATTCCTGCTGCGATCAACTTGGAATTACACCCATTGATACAATACTGTATTGTTATCAGTACTATACAGTAGTTTTTGGGTGTGGATTATTAGATCTACACTAAAAAAGTCTACAGTCAATAGATCTACCATTAATGGTAGACATGCATTAGGTCGACAGGGTCAAAATGTCGACATAGAATAGGTAGACAGTATGAAAGGTCAACAGGGTCAAAAGGTCAACAGGTAAATGGTTGACACAAAAAAAGGTAGACACAATTGTTTTTTGGGGTGTTTTGTCACTTTCTGCCACAAACAAGTCTCATTAGTGTACTGCGTCCCCCCGCATGGCTCGCCATGCTTCGGGTAAGGTGCCTCGCTCCACTACCATTTGCTTGGCACAGGTTACTATTCCCAATTGTAGTACACGTGGATGGTAAAGTATGAAAAGTTGAAAAAAACAACTCGTGTCTACCTTATGTTTGCCATGCCAACCTTTTGACCCTGTCGACCTTTTGAACTGTCTTTCTTTTAAATGTCGACCTTTTGACCCTGTCGACCGAATGCATGTCTACCATTAGTGGTAGACCTATTGACTGTAGACCTTTTTAGTGTAGATCTATAGTCCGGATACCATACTTTTCATCTGTGGAGCATTCGCCATCCAGCCGTTAAACTGTGTATTGCCATGACTTGTTGGTACTAAGGGCCTAATTCAGACCTGATCGTAGCAGCAAAATTGTTCTCTAATGGGCAAAACCATGTGCACTGCAGGTGGGGCAAATATAACATGTGCAGAGAGACTTAGATTTGGGTGGGGTGTGTTTAAACTGAAATCTAAATTGCAGTGTAAAAATAAAGCAGCCAGTATTTACCCTACAGAGAAACAAAATAACCCACCCAAATCTAACTCTCTCTGCACATGTTATATCTGCCCCCCTGCAGTGCACATTGGGGGTGATTCCGAGTTGTTCGCTCGTTATTTTTTTTCCTACGGAGCGATTAGTCACAAACTGCGCATGCGCAATTTACGCAGTGCGCCTGCGCCAAGTAAATTAGCACAAAAGTTTGGTAATTTACTCACAGCGTAACAAAGTTTTTTCATCGCTCTGCTGATCGTAGTGTGATTGACAGTGTGTTTCTGGGCGGAAACTGGCCGTTTTATGGGACTGTGCTGAAAAACGCAGGTGTTCGAGTTGCAAAACGCAGGAGTGGCTGGAGAAACGGGGGAGTGGCTGGGCGAACGCTGGGTGTGTTTGTGACGTCAAACCAGGAACGAAAAGGACTGAGCTGGTCGCAATGGCTGAGTAAGTCTGGAGCTACTCAGAAACTGCGGGGTAATCGTTACGAGAAAATTAGCAAAGCTTTCGTTAGCAATTCTGCTATGCTAAGATACACTCCCAGTAGGCGGCGGCTTAGCGTGTGCAATGCTGCTAAAAGCAGCTAGCGAGCGAACAACTCGGAATCACCCCCATAGTTTTGCCCATTAGAGAACAATTTTGCAGCTGCGATCAGGTCTGCATTAGGCCCTAAGACGCTACGCCATGACATGCCGGGATTTGGAGGCCCGAATGCCACGTTCAGAGCAAAGATGCAAGAGGACACATCTGTATGTTAAAATAGGTATATCCATTAAGCTGAATAGCCAAAACTTAGGCATATTTGGTAATGTAAGTCCAGTTACCAAGCTCGTCAACCTCATGGACTGTCTTCCAAAAACCCCTTATGACCGGGCAAGTCCATCAAATATGGAGGGGGTGCCCAGTCCCTGATTACATCGCCAACACATAGAAGGTAGGATAGGGAAAGCTTTATTAATTTGTATTTGACATCAATACCAACGTGCTAAAGTTTAGTATTGGGTGGCTAATACTTGAAGAGAAGAGCTAGCAGAGGTGTAACAAAATATACGCGCCCACTGACTCTCCCCCAAGTCCCTGCCAAGCTCCACCAGTCAGGCCAACACAAAGAAAGATAATTGGCAATGTGCTCTCTTGAAACACAGCTGATACAAACAAGAAAGTAAGTGCATCAGTACAGGATTCAAATTTGGTAGGGGTCCCACGGGGATTAACCTTTGTAAGAGAGGACACATAGTGTCTGACCTGAAGGTAAAACCAGAAGGAATGGGGCAGAAGACAATAGGCCCTCTGAAGGTCTGTGAAGGATCGCAACCCATTGTCCGCGACCATATGATATATATGGTAAATACCAGCAGAGACCCAGGTGCGGGCACCGGAAGTTGAAACACCCGGAGGGAAATCAGGGTTGCTGAATAAGGGTGTAAGTATTGAGGTGCCCGGGCTAAATAAGGGAGACTGTCTACATTTCTTCCAACACTGAAGTGTGTGCTGCAGCGTAGGATAACTCACACTAGGGCACCTGATAAACCAAGGCATGACATGAGATGGAGCAGGGAGTGCGTGAGTCACAGTTAGTGGCCACTGCATCGTTGTAGGTCATTTAGACATCTCGACAACCCTAGTTAAGTGTACAGAATAATAATAATATGTGAGAAAATGGGGCAGTCGAAGGCCACCTTTAGAACGACTTTGGAACAGGGTGGCCTGAACAATTCGGGGTCTGCTGGAGCCCCATATACTGTAAAAGCCCTAATAGGCCTTGTAGTTCCGAGAAGAAGGACATATGAATGGAAATAGGCAGGGCCTGTAACAAATACAAAAGTTTAGGTAAGATATTAATTTTTACAGTATTGAGCCTACCTGGCAAAGACAATTTAAGCGTTGACCATTTCTGAAATTCTCTTTTAAATTGGGCCAATGAGGGGGGAAGTTGTGTTGCTAAAGGTTTGCGGTAAAAGGAGATAGAAGAACCCCCAGGTATTGAGCTGGGAAGGATAACATAGAAAGGGGAACAAGCTTTTAAGACCCGTTACTACAGACGTTGTAGACTAAATATTCATGGACACAGATTTAGAATAATTCATTTTGAAATTAGAAATGCGGCTAAATGTATCAAACTCATGTATGAAAGTCGGGAGAGAGGTCACAGGTGCCGAAATAGTGGCAGGGTGATTGTCAGCAGACAATGATAGTTTATATTCGTGATCACCAATAACCACACCTTTAATATTACAATTAGGCTTGATTGCTCTCGCCAATGCCTCCATACACAAGACAAAAATGAGGGGAGGAGACACAGGGCACCCCTGTTGGGTACTGTTTTTAATAAGAAATGATAGAAAGGGTACCATTCACCCACACTCAGGCCGAGGGGGAGTGACTCACAAATGCATAAACAGGGGCATGGTCATACCACGCAATCTGGCCTATGTGGCTGCTAGGGAAGAAGTGTAAGTGCTTATGGTCAATGAGAAAGTAATTAATATGACAATTGGTTGAGTGATGTGGGGGGGGGGGTGTAGTCCAGGACAGTGGGGTCCTGAGTCCGCCTCAGATCTAGCAATTGGTATTCATGTATGAGCTGACATACTCTATGGTGAGCTCTAGAGGAGGCACAAGGGGACCCAGAGGAACTGTCTAGTGAGGGGTCCAGGAACCAATTGAAATCACCGCCGTGAATCAACAAGAATGCAGCGCTTTTCAGGAATACTGAGACCCTTTACGTTAAAGGAGCATAACTTCACAGCCATCGGATGTGATGAAGCCATAGGGATATCGCTAGAGTGAGAGGGGCACTCACAGAAACACATTGTCGATGACCTACCCAGAGAGAGGGAGTCATTTTAATCCCACTGTCAGTCCCTTGTTTTCCATCCCTCAATATTAGATTGTAAACTTAAAACATGCAGCAGAAATGTGTGCAGTAATACAGCAACTGTCATTTGCATGAAATTGTACGCAGCGTATAAAAAACATAAACTAAATTGCATACTTTCTGGATGTTGGCTGCTCTAATTTGCATAAGTGCCTTTGAAATCATAGGAATAAAACAACTATTGCAAATCACTGACAGAAAATGTAAGATGGTATACATAGCTTTCAAGATGTGAGCTTTTTCTTAAGAACCCATTATGTGGCTTTTTGGCCAGCTATAAGTACTACTGTAATAGAAATGTAATTTCACTATAGAATACATTACACACACAGGTCTATGCTAAGCTACTCTGTTTCCGGAAGCAACATCTGAACAACTGAAATGGCACCATTCACGTCTCTTATATAAAGTGCCAAACACATCTGTATTGGAATGTTCACTTTAAAATGGAAATATTGTAATTCTTAAGTATTACTATACTTACCAAATAGTAAACTCCTCTAATTCAGTTTGCATAAAGAAAGCTGGCATTTTGTTCCCTAATTTTGCTGTCCCATCCTCCCAAAAAATGACTATACTGCCTGAGACACTTCATTATGGGCACAACCTCGTATATCCACTGTTACAACATGAAATGTTTACTGTTCATTCAATCTTCTCTATTGTTTTGTTAGAGATGATGCTCATATTTCTTTCATTTATGCACAACATTTGTCTATTTATTTTCCCACATTAGTGGCGTATCTACAACAGGGATGTACAGTCAGGGGTGGCAGGAAAGGCAGTGCCTCATCTGTTATACTCAAATGAAAATAGCTGATTTTTCCACTTATCTGTTTATAACACAGATCAGTGTAAAAAGCTACTATAAATATGTAGAGACAGAGGATAGGCAGTGAGAGCTATGCCTCCCCCTGGCAATCAGAAACTGGGGGAAGGGCCACACCTCAGACAGTATCACTGCATTGAAAACTATGCCAAGGGAGGCAGCTATGACATGCGTGCCTTGACATGGGCTCAAGGCTCTCCCCATCAGTGATGCAGGCCTCCCCCTCGTACTATTCACCACCATTCCCACTGGCTCGGGCTGGAGAGGTGTCCAGCATGACCGTCGCCACGTTATGTATGTTCATTCTCTCCCAGCTGCCTGATCTCACCACTGATCATGCCCCCCACTACCAGTTCCTCTCTTCACACAGCTCTCTCTACTCAATGCTCCAACCCATACCCCCCCAACCTTCCCCACACCAGTCCCTCTTTCATAGCTCTCTCTCCTCCAGGATCCACCCCCCCCCCTCCAATCACCCACACCAGTCCCTCTTTCATAGCTCTCTCTCCTCCAGGATCCACCCCCCCCCCTCCCCTCAACCACACCAGTCCCTCTCTCGTAGCTCTCTCTCCTCCAGGATCCAACCCCCCCCACCCCCACCCCCACATCAGTTCCTCTCTCAAAACTCTCTCTCCTCAATGCTCCATCCCCCTCCTCTCCCCCAATTTGCAACACCCCAACCCGCCCGCACCCGATCCTCTTATTCACAGCACTCTCTCCCAAAATGCTCCAAACCCCTGCCCCTAGTCTGCATCCCCCCGCCCCCATGTGCACTGCAGGGGGGGGGGGCAGATATAACATTTGCAGAGAGAGTAAGATTTGGGTGGGTTATTTTATTTCTGTGCAGGGTAAATACTGGCTGCTTTATTTTTACACTGCAAATTAGATTGCAGATTGAGCACACCACACCCAAATCTAACTCTCTCTGCACATGTTATATCTGCCTCCCCTGCAGTGCACATGGGCCCTCATTCCGAGTTGATCGGTCGCAAGGCGAATTTAGCAGAGTTACACACGCTAAGCCGCCGCCTACTGGGAGTGAATCTTAGCTTCTTAAAATTGCGACCGATGTATTCGCAATATTGCGATTACTAACTACTTAGCAGTTTCAGAGTAGCTTCAGACTTACTCTGCCTGTGCGATCATTTCAGTGCTTGTCGTTCCTGGTTGACGTCACAAACACACCCAGCGTTCGCCCAGGCACTCCCACCGTTTCTCCGGCCACTCCTGCGTTTTTTCCGGAAACGGTAGCGTTTTCAGCCACACGCCCCTGAAACGCCGTGTTTCCGCCCAGTAACACCCATTTCCTGTCAATCACATTACGATCGCCGGAGCGATGAAAAAGCCGTGAGTAAAAATACTTTCTTCATAGTAAAGTTACTTGGCGCAGTCGCAGTGCGAACATTGCGCATGCGTACTAAGCGGATTTTCACTGCGATGCGATGAAAAATACCGAGCGAACAACTCGGAATGAGGGCCCTGGTTTTGCCCAACTGCTAAAAAAAATCCTGCTGCGATCAACTTGGAATTACCCCCAATGCCCGATGCGTGGCGAGCAAAGCAAACCTGCGAGGGTACATTTGGGCTCCCATGTTCGGACCTTGCTCCTCTCCCTGTTGTCATGTGCTTGTGATGTCAGCGGTCCTTTAGCCCGGTAGGATTTAGACTTAACTCATGTAGCACTGCAGGTGGGGCAGATGTAACATGTGCAGTGAGAGTTAGATTTGGGTAGGGTGTGTCCAAAATTAAATCTAAATTGCAGTGTAAAAATAAAGCTGTCTAAAGGTGCATACACACGGTGCAATATGAACTACTGATATGGACTATCTAGTCCAAATCGGTAGAAAACATACTGCATATCACACCTTGTGTATACATCTTGCGATGCCGATGCGCAGTCCCGCAGGGTCGGTATCTCAAGAAAAAATAGACTGTGCAGGCATAGCAATGTTCACTATAATGTGTACAATCTAGTGCATATTGCACGTGTTTCCACTTCCAGTAGTGATATTAGCTTGCGATACCAGTATACGTCCCCCCTGAAATATCATCCCAATATTCAAATGAGCTGTCAAAATTGGCCATAGCCAAAAACACACATAGTCAAAAATAGGATTTTAATACCTACCGGTAAATCCTTTTCTCCTAGTCCGTAGAGGATGTTGGGGACTCCAAAAGGACCATGGGGTATAGACGGGATCCGCAGGAGACATGGGCACACTAAAAAGACTTTGACTGGGTGTGAACTGGCTCCTCGCTCTATGCCCCTCCTCCAGACCTCAGTTATAGGAACTGTGCCCAGGGGAGACGGACATTTAGAGGAAAGGATTTTTGTTAAACTAAGGCGAGAGATCAGCAGGAATACCAGATAACAGTATGAACTAACAAACAGCAACAAGCTGAATATAACTGATACACAAACCTCGTGTAACCGAAAATAACCAATATCAATACAACTGCAAGGAACAGTCCGCACTGGGATGGGCGCCCAGCATCCTCTACGGACTAGGAGAAAAGGATTTACCGGTAGGTATTAAAATCCTATTTTCTCTTACGTCCTAGAGGATGCTGTGGACTCCAAAAGGACCATGGGGTCTATACTAAAGCTCCAGACCGGGCGGGAGAGTGCGGACGACTCTGCAGTACCGATTGAGCAAACATGAGGTCCTCCTCAGCCAGGGTATCAAACTTATAGAACTTAGCAAAAGTATTTGAACCTGACCACGTAGCTGCTCGGCAAAGTTGAAGTGCCGAGACCCCTCGGGCAGCCGCCCAAGAAGAGCCCACCTTCCTGGTAGAATGAGCCTTTACTGACTTCGGCAACGGCAGCCCAGCCGAAGAATGAGCGTGCTGAATCGTATTACAAATCCAGCGTGCAATAGTCTGCTTGGAAGCAGGATTTCCAATCTTGTTGGAAGCATACAGGACAAACAGAGCCTCCGTTTTCCTAATAAGAGCCGTTCTGGCGACATAAATTTTCAAAGCTCTTACGACATCAAGATAATTTGGGACTGCCACAACATCCGTAGCCACAGGTACCACAATAGGTTGATTTATGTGAAACGAAGAAACCACCTTCGGCAGAAATTGTTGACGAGTCCTCAATTCCGCTCTATCCACATGAAAAATCAAATATGGGCTCTTGTAAGACAAAGCCGCCAATTCGGACACTCATCTGGCAGACGCCAAAGCCAAAAGCATGACCACTTTCCAAGTGAGAAACTTTAACTCAACCTTACGCAAAGGTTCAAACCAGTGAGACATAAGAAACTGCAACACCACTTCAAGATACCACGGTGCCACGTGTGGCACAAATGGAGGATGGATATGCAGCACTCCCTTCACGAAAGTCTGAACCTCAGGAAGGACGGCCAATTCTTTTTGAAAGAAAATAGATAAAGCCGAAATCTGCACTTTGATGGAACCCAATTTCAGGCCTGCATCCACGCCTGCCTGCAAAAAATGGAGGAAACGACCCAAGTGAAACTCCTCCGCAGGAGCTGCTTTGGTTTCACACCATGACACATACTTTCTCCAAATACGGTGATAATGTTTTGCCGGGACCTCCTTCCTAGCCTTAAGGAGAGTGGGGATGACCTCCCCGGGAATACCTTTCCGAGCTAGGATTTGGCGTTCAACTTCCACGCCATCAAACGCAGCCACAGTAAGTCCGGAAACACACAGGGCCCCTGCAGTAACAGGTCCTCTCTTAGAGGAATTGGCCAAGGATCTTCTACTAGTAATTCCTGAAGATCCAGATACCAGGCCCTCCATGGCCAATCTGGAATGACGAGTATTGCCTGAACCCTTGTTCGCCTTATGATCCTCAACACCTTTGGAATGAGAGGAAGCGGAGGGAACACATATACCGACTGAAACACCCACGGAGTTACCAGGGCGTCCACTGCACTGGCTTGGGGGTCCCTCGACCTGGAACAATACTTTGGAAGCTTCTTGTTGAGGCGAGACGCCATCATGTCTATCTGAGGAATTAACCAACGCCTTGTCACTTCTGCAAATACCTCTTGACGAAGAGCCCACTCTCCTGGATGGAGATCGTGTCTGCTGAGGAAGTCTGCTTCCCAGTTGCCCGGGAGGAAGACTGCTGACAGAGCGCTCACGTGCTGTTCCGCCCAGCGGAGAATTCTTGTGGCCTCCGCCATTGCCGCCCTGCTCCTTGTTCCGCCTTGGCGGATTACGTACGCCACCGCTGTTATGTTGTCCGACTGGATCAGGACAGGGAGACCCTGAAGAAGGTTCTTCACTTGCAGGAGGCCGTTGTAAATGGCTCTTAACTCCAGAACATTTATGTGGAGACAAGATTCCTGGCTTGACCATTTTCCCTGGAAACTTCTTCCTTGCGTGACTGCACCCCTGCCTCGGAGACTTGCATCTGTGGTCAGCAGGACCCAGTCCTGGATTCCGAATTGGCGTCCCTCTAGAAGGTGAGAACCTTGCAGCCACCACAGGAGAGAAATCCTGGCCCTGGAAGATAGACCTATTTTCCGGTGCATGTGCAGGTGAGACCCGGACCATTTGTTCAGCAGATCCCACTGAAACACCCGGGCATGAAACCTGCCAAACGGAATGGCTTCGTAAGCCGCAACCATCTTCCCTAGCACTCGAGTGCATTGATGAATAGACACTCTTGTCGGTCTCAGAAGTTCCTTGACCATGGTCTGTATTTCCAGAGCTTTGTCCTCTGGAAGAAACACTCTCTGTAGCTCCGTGTCTAGGATCATGCCCAGGAAGGGCAGCCGAGTTGTCGGGATCAACTGAGACTTTGGCAAATTTAGAATCCAACCGTGATGTCGCAGAACCGACAGGGAGAGTGCCACATTTCTAAGCAACTGTTTCTTTGATCTCACCTTTATCAGGAGATCGTCCAAGTACGGGATAATTGTGACCCCTTGCTTGCGAAGGAGTACCATCATTTCCGCCATTACCTTGGTGAAAACCCTCGGGCCGTGGAAAGCCCAAACGGCAACGTCTGAAATTGGTAATGACAATCCTGCACCGCAAATCTCAGGAAGGCCTGATGAGGAGGATATATCGGGACGTGTAAGTAGGCATCCTTTATGTCGACTGACGCCATAAAATCCCCCCCTTCTAGGCTGGAGATAACAGCTCAAAGAGATTCCATCTTGAACTTGAAAATTTTCAAGTATGGATTGAGGGATTTTAGGTTCAGAATCGGTCTGACCGAGCCATCCAGTTTCGGCACGACAAAGAGGCTCGAATAGAACCCTACCCCCCGTTAGGACGGGGGAACCGGCACAACGACCCTCTGTTGACACAGCTTTTGTATCGCAGCATTTACTACTACTCTTTCTGGAAGAGAAACTGGAAGGGCAGACTTGAAAAAGCGGCGGGGGGGGGGGGAAGTGTATCTCCTGAAACTCCAGTTTGTACCCTTGGGACACTATGTCCAAGACCCAAGGATCCAGGGCCAATTGAAACAAGACCTGACTGAATAATCGGAGACGGCCCCCCACAGGGGAGCCCCAGCGTCATGCGGTGGACTTGGTAGAGGCGGGGGAGGACTTTAGGTCCTGGGTGCCTGACACGGCAGGCGACCTCTTTCCCCTTCCTCTATCCTCTGAAGCGAGGAAGTACGAGCCCTTTCCTTTTTTGTATTTATTAGGCCGAAAGGACTGCATCTGATAATGGGGCACCTTTTTCTGTTGTGCGGGAACATAAGGAAGAAAAGATGACTTACCCGCAGCAGCGGTAGACACCAGGTCAGCAAGACCATCACCAAACAAGACACTACCTTTAAAAGGAAGAGCTTCCATATTTTTCTTGGGAGTCGGCATCAGCATTCTATTGATGAATCCACAGCGCCCTCCTGGCCGAGACCGCCATGGCATTGGCTCTTGATCCCAAGAGGCCAACATCCCTTGCCGCATCCTTTAGGTAATCTGCAGCGTCCTTGATATAACCAAGAGTCAAAAGAATGTTATCCTTATCAAGGGTATCCATATCAGAAGCCAAATTATCAGCCCACTTAGCAATAGCACTACTCACCCACACCGACGCCACAGCAGGTCTGAGCAATGCACCAGTATTAACGAAAATGGTCTTCAATGTCGTCTCCAGCTTGCGATCCACCGGATCCTTGAGAGTAGCCGTGTCAGGAGACATAAGCGCCACCTTCTTGGACAATCGGGATAGAGCCTTGTCCACATTGGGAGACGACTCCCATTTCTCCCTGTCGTCAGAGGGGAAAGGATATGCCATAAAAATTCTCTTGGGAATCTGCCACCTTTTGTCAGGCGACTCCCAAGCCTTTTCACAAAGAGCATTCAGTTCATGAGAGGGAGGAAACTTCACCTCAGGCTTTTTCCCTTTAAATAAGCAAACCCTTGTGTCTGGAACAGCAGGTTCCTCAGAGATATGTAAAACATCTTTAATAGCCACAATCATGTACTGAATACTCTTAACTACCCTTAGATGTAAAGTAGCCTCATTGAAATCGACATCGGAATCAGAGTCTGTGTCGGTATCTGTATCTGCCATTTGGGTAAATGAACGTTTTTGTGACCCTGAAGTGGTCTGCACCTGAGACAAAGCGTCCATGCTCGAGTCTGAGAATCAGATTTATCCAACCTCTTAGACAATAATGCCACATTTGCATTCAGTGTACTCACCCAATCGGCATTCCCACATCTTTTTCTGCGCACCCAGTAACTTCCTCCGGGGAGGAACACTCAGCCTCAGACATGTCGACACGCAGTACCGACACACCCACACTCACACGGTCCAAAGAAAAGGGACAGACCCACAGAGAAGCCTGCAGAAAGAACACAGAGGGAGTATGCCAGCTCACACCCCAGCGCCCATATACTACAAATAATATATGTTGTTTGCGCTGTACAATATAACATATAAAGCACCAAATTGCCTGTGCCCCCCCCCCCCCCCGATTTTGCTCCCTTGTTACTTGTAAGGAGCTTAGAGGTCCGGGCCAGCGTCTCTGCAGCGGCTGTGAAGAGAGAAAATGGCGCTGGTGAGCTGTGTGGCTAAGCCCCGCCCCTTCCCGGTGCGCTGTAGTCCCGCTCGAATTTGAAAATATTTATATTGGCGGGGGTATCGTATACGGTGCCCGGGCACCGAATATGTCTCTGGCCAGGGCAAAAAAGCCCCTCAGTAACTGCTGCCCAGGGCGCTCCTCCCCAGCGCCCTGCACCGTGAGTGCCGTTGGAGTGTGGGAGCATGGAGCACAGCGCGACCGCTGCGCTGTACCTCTGTTACTGAAGTCTTCTGCCGTCACTGAAGTCTTCTGTTCTTCTAATACTCACCCGGCTTCTTTTTTCTTCTGGCTTCTGTGAGGGGGGTGACGGCGCGGCTCCAGGAACAAGCAGCTAGGCGCACCAAGTGATAGAACCCTCTGGAGCTAATGGTGTCCAGTAGCCTAAGAAGCAGAGCCTTTAACTAAGAAGAAGTAGGTCTGACTTCTCTCCCCTCAGTCCCACGATGCAGGGAGCCTGTAGCCAGCAGGTCTCCCTGAAAATAAAAAACCTAACAAAAGTCTTTCCAGAGAAACTCAGTAGAGCTCCCCTAGTGTATGTCCAGTCACTCCTGGGCACAGAATCTAACTGAGGTCCGGAGGAGGGGCATAGAGGGAGGAGCCAGTTCACACCCAGTGAAAGTCTTTTTAGTGTGCCCATGTCTCCTGCGGATCCCGTCTATACCCCATGGTCCTTTTGGAGTCCCCAGCATCCTCTAGGACGTAAGAGAAATCACAAGTACATATAGATAGAGGCAGATTTAGACCTCATGGGGCCCTAGGCAAGATACGGTTGCAAAAAATGGGGCCCCCCTCTCGCAAAAAATCTATAGCACTATGGGGGTCATTCCGAGTTGATCGCTAGCTGCCGTTGTTCGCAGTGCATCAGTCAGGATAAAAATCAGCATTTCTGCGCATGCGTATGCACTGCAATGCGCACGCGCGACGTACGGGTACAAAGACCTTTGTGGTTTTGCACAGGTTCTAGCGAAGCTTTAAGTCGCGCGGCACAACGCAAGAAGATTGACAGGAAGGGGGCGTTTCTGGGTGTCAACTGACCGTTTTCAGGGAGTGTTTGGAAAAACGCAGGCGTGACGGGGCGAACGCTGGGAGGGTGTGTGACGTCAAAAGCCAACCCTCCAACGTTAGAATCAACACACACGAAGAGTAAGTCCAGGGCTGGTCTTGTTTTGCACAAAATGTTTTTGCAGGCACTCTGCTGCACAGGCGTTCACACTTCTGCAAAGCGAAAATACACTCCTCGGTGGGCGGTGACAATGCGTTTGCACAGCTGCAAAAAACTGCTAGCGAGCGATCAACTCGGAATGACCCCCTATATTTCCGTTGCTGATTCATGCCGCTTACATAGTTACTGCATTTTTCCTCCTTATAGTAATGCTCCTTACACATTATGCCACACACCATAATGCTCCTTACACATTATTCCAAACACTGTTATGCCCCTTTTACACCACACACAGTAATCAGGGGCAAACCATAGTTTTTAGGATGGGTGTCCAGATATGAGATTATATATATAATATATATATTTAAAGAAAGAGAGAGAGAGAGAGAGAGCGATACACACAAAGCTAAGGGAGAAATGGGGGGGACACACATGGGGAGAGAGAGAGGCATGTGGTGGGAAAGAGATAGACAGACATGGAGAGAGAGAGAGAGTCAGAGAGAGAGAGAGAGAGAGAGGCAGAGAGAGACATAGGGGTATATTCAATTAAAGTCGGATCCATTCCAACATTCATTTTCAGTGGATATGAGTAGGGTCTGTCTTCTTGCTGCATTCTAGAGAGAATTAGATTGTTTTTTATTGTTTTACATACTTGTGTTTACATGAGCTACACATGTGTCAATGATGTATGATGATTATAACCCCTATAAAAAAGGGGATAGAGCCAGTGTTATATCACCTTTGAGAAAGCTGCCAAGTGACAGTGAAACGCGTTAGGGGGGGCCACATCTCTGACCTGGGCACCTGTGAGGATTCCTGCAAGTGGTATACAGGACGTTGTTCACCATCTGGAGATTCCAGTCCGTTTTTGGTGTGGATATTAATAAAGGGAGAACCACCATTTTTTGCTGCGAGGGATAGAGAGTTTGCTCCAGAACCCCGCCAGGTGGGATACCCGGCTGAACTATCACCAAGGACTTGGTAAATATCCTCCTTCATTTGGATACCTGTTTTTTGCACATCAACGCATGCGTTGCAGGACTTTATAACATCCTCCAACCATCAGCTGTTTTATCAGCTAGTTTTTTCTACATAAAGACTGCCCCTAGTGAAAAATCACTTACAGAGAGTGGCTCATTAAGGCTCAATTTTCCATATTGTATGGTTTAGCACTAGCAGTGCCTAATTTTAGCATTTAAGTGTTTATGTGTATATGTGTATCTGTGATATCAATTTTAAATATATATAAAAATATTTTTGAGCGCAGTTGGTAATTCTTGTTTATCCATATATATGTTTTTTTGGGGTGAACAGCTATCATCCCGTTTCCAACAGCAGCTTAGAAAACCAGCCCAGTTACAGCGCCTGTTTTCTCTATACCATTTATGGTAAAGAGATATATTTATTTGTCGGAATGGGTCTGACAAGGGCTATTCAATGAACGTTCCTGACCATCTCAATCCGACTTTAAAAAAATACTGATCTGTTGTGTTGAAGTCACTGACATGCAGTAGAAATTTTTCGTTAGTGGTACTGATAGTAAAAATAGGTGTGGCCAAGCGGCATGAGGGGGCGTGGTCACTCATAAAATGGGCGTGACCACGTGGCATGAGGGGGCGTGGTCACTCAAAACAATGGAGTGGCTACATGACAATAGGGGCATGGCCAAATTATGCCACACACCTTAATGACCCTTTCACATTATGCCGAACACCGTAATGCCCATTACACATAATGCCACACTGTAATGCCTTACATATTATACCACACACCATAATGCCTACTACATATTATGCCACACACAGTTATGCCACTGACACCATTTTATGTCCCACACACAAAAATGCCCCTTATAAATTATGCACCAGCAGTGGGATGGTGGTGCTGCGTACCACCACATTTCTTAATGGTACCACCCCATACCACCTTACTTTCAGCACTGCTGACATGTAAACTTGGCAAGTGAAATAGGATTATTCTAATATTAACAGTCACTGCTTAAATATGGCACAAGAGTCCGCTGCATACAAATATAGAAACATTACAGTTACGTATACGCTTTGCAGCATGTGTTTAGACTATCATACAAATGCAGATGAATGAAATATGAGACAAACTTGCTATTATAAAGATAAGCACCTTATTTCATATCCAATTAAATATGGTCATCCAAAGAATCTGACAACTCCAGGAAAGATGTATCTGTGTAGGTATAATTTTAAGAAGGCTAATCTTTCCTATTTCAAGCAAAACTCAGTGTCATGAAAGAGCTCATGAATTTAGATAGGAATCCACTTATTATCCAAAGACATTTTCAAGCGGAGGAGGCAGACGACAAAATTTGTTGGCTCACTTTTCCTGTAGTTCAATCATATTGCTGTTCCCAGAATCCATTGCTGAATGTGTGCATGTGGAAAATGAGTAAGGACAGGCTATATTAAATGCTATGTGGGACAACCAATGGCTAAGATTTATGTTCAACAATATGCAGTGAGGTTCTAGTATCTCCTATGAAGTGAAATATCAATACAGCAAATGTGACTAATATAATATTGTTTGTCCTCTGCCCTGGACCTAGCATCAGCCTCCTCACTGATGTAGATAGAACCAGCATTCCCTTGAGAGTTATACTATAAATCAATAAGTGGTCGGAATAATGCCTGTGACATATAATCAAAGTGGAAAATAAGAAACGTTGCATAACAATATGCCCAAAAGCTGTGGGGTAAATGTAATAACCTATACAATGCAGGCATCAGCGACATAAATTTGCCCGATCTGTTACAGATGAAATCATTTAAAAGACCTTTTAGCCACTTTATAGCATCAAGCAGACTCGCCTGGAACTCGCTGAAGCCTGCATTACACAGGCTATTACATATACCCCTATACCTGTCTCTGTTTCATCGCAGTAATAAGACACTGTACTTCATGACAGAAGAGCATTCCAATGTGATAGTTTCAGAACATGTTATACTTATGTTGGTAATAACTTCACACCTTGAAGTAAGGATAGTAATTGGTATATTGACAGTACATTCGTAGACATTGTCCTCCTTATTATGTTATAGTGGGGGTGATTCAGACCTGATCACTGAACTGCGTTTTCGCACAGCGGGCGATCAGGTACTAACTGTGCATGTGTATGCACCGCAATGCCCATGCGCGTCGGACAACAACAACGGGCATCGCCGGTCAGCTATGGGATGGTGCTAAAAATCCGTTCACAGAGGCGTTTGTAAGGTGATTGCCAGGAGGAGGCCGTTTGTGGGTGGCAACTGAGCGTTTACAGGGAGTGTCCGGAAAAATGCAGGCGTTCCCAAGAGTTTTCATGGAGGGTGTGTGACGTCAGTTCCGATCAGCCTGTTCTCATCGCACTGGAGGAGTAAGTCCTGGGCTGCGCAGAGACTGCACACACTGGATTTTCGCAGCTCGGCATACACATTTACACTCCCCCTGGAGGTGGTGACTATCTGATCACAGGACAGCAATATTAGCAGCCCAGCGATCAGATCAGAATTACCCCCAGTGTACAGACATACAAGCCATCAGGCCGCACATGCGCATAAACATTTAGCAACAGAGCCAATGGAAGACGTATCCAGTGGTGCAAAGAAGGGGCTGAGGAGTGTGTGTGGGGGGAGGGTACTAATTATTAGAGCTTGATGGAGGGGCCCTTCTTACCTGTCAGCCAGCCGCAGCTGACTCTCTCCCCAGTCCAGCATACGTTGCTGTGTTCTGGGCTGTGGTTGGTCCAGGTAGGCTGCTGCTACTGGAAGTACTGGTTGCAGCAGTTTACTCTGCCCAGTGTTTGACTGGCTCACAGGGGTAACCCCCGGTGGGCCCTACTGCCTGGGGTCCTACCACCTCCTCTAGGGATCAGGTTCCAGACTGTGCATTTATATACATATGTTACCTTATAGTGCACAGAATTAGGGTATATTTTCTACAGTACATTGCCGTTACTAATCTGGTACATTGCCATGTATGCACTAGCAGTATTAACTATATGTGTGTATCAAAGGACCCAGACCTGGCACTCTCTAATGGTTAGGCAAACCAATGTGGTGGCTGGCCGCACCCCTTTTGGATACTGGACACACCCCTAAACATGGGACCCTACTAATGCATTCCCCCGGTGGGCCCTTCATGCCCCAGTCCGACACTGATTCTGCCTACAGGGGGGTTAGCAATATGTATATTTTATATTGTACACATTAAATCACAGAATTTCTTTGCAAAAATATTTGCCTTTTTCGTCTAGGGATTAACACAAAAAGATGCTTGGGACTACTAACTAGTGAGCAAGCCACATAAAGCTGCTCATGGGAGAAGCAGCTGGTCCTGAGATCCAGTGTCGACTGGGGCATGATGAGCCCACCGGGGAAATGCAGTGGTAGGGGCTCATCCTTAGAGGCTTGGCAAACCATTTGTGCATGGTCTGGTCCTCTTGATAAATAATATATATAGTAAATACTGCTAGTGCATGCATGATAATGTACCAGATTAATAACAGCAATGCACTGTAGAAAATACACCATAGTCCGGTGCTGTATAATATAACATATTCATAATGTACAATTGACAGGGTGGGGCCCCAGGCAGTGGGGCCCACCGGTGGTTTCCCCTGTACCCCTATGGGCCAGTCCGAGCCTGCTGAGATCTATGCCTAAAGCCCTGAGCATTTGCCCCTGTGACTTGTTGATTGTCACAGCGAAGCAGATGCTTGCAGGAAACTGCATGAGCTTGAATTGAAAAGGAAAATTGCTGGGTCCGTTGCATAACTTGTTAGGAGTCAAGTTCCACAGAAGCATAATCTGAACACGATTCAGTGTGCTGAGTACCAAGCGTCTTGTTTTTTCCTTTATTGCTCCTCTCCCTGACGTGACATTGAGCTCTTACATAACTCAGTTTCTTTCCAGGTCACTAAGCTATACAATAGTGAAAACGCGATCCAAATTTATAAAGTAGTTTTTGCGTGATGCCAGAACAAAAAGACAGACAAATAAAATCTTTTCTTTTTTTTTTCATTTTCATCTCCATGGTTCATAAACAGTCTCTAGAAATATATTTCTCCCCCCAAAAAAATCGCTATGTACAGACACAGCCCTTATAGTTTTATTATATGATTATATATTTTTTATTTATGTGGCAGTACTTGTTCTGTAGTTAAATAGCCTATACACAATGCCTATACAATGCTAAAATTTGGAAACATAGCTCTAGAAATTCTGTGCTTGCCCCTGAGTTAGCCAAAGACAAAAGGTGTTTCCCATAAACATGCTAAAGGCCTACTAGTGTTGGCTGGGCCATGATCAGAAAGGGACTGCAGAATCAACAATATGGATTAATAAATACATAGGAATACAAGGAAGCATAAGTCAGAGAGAAGGCCACATTGGGTGGGATGTAATAAAGTCCAAGTTCGGCGGCCATGAGGGATGCCAGCCGAAGTCAAATGTTTTTTTAAAGGGGAAATTATGTACAAGGTATGGTTTAGCCGTCATCCCGCACATCCTCCGAACTCGGAACATCATTACATCCCGACCCTTATGTTTGCAAGATTATGGCAAACGAAGTAGCACACTTGGAAACTCTGAGCTGACAGCAGTGAAGCAGGGATATGGTATCTAAATGTGTGAGAAGAAGGTGGCTTCGGTATATGTGTGTGGGAGCGATGTGTGAGAGAGTGAGGTGGTTGGGGAATACAGATGTGTCCATTTACATTGTTGCTTCGAGAGGCTGCGCACTGTGGCACTGAAACAATGAGCCTCCCGCAGCCACAGTTCCCCCATTGTCTGCTATTGTTAGAGGGATTGTGCGTAGCCTTCGCCCTGCTAAATGAGAGGGTAGCAGAAGCACCCGTTACCCCAGTTGAATACCCTGCACCAGCTCCCTCTATGAATGATGATGTATGAAATGGGAGGCTCCAGAAACATTCCTTCTTCCCTTAATGCAAATCAACAGTGTCAAGTCATCGAGGTTTCAAGTATTGTGGATGCAGGTAAGTAACGCCCATGTCGCCAAAGCATTTCAAGTCCAAAAGACTCTTCCTCGGGGCAATGGAAGCACTGATGCATGTTGCTTTTTCCGACTCTTCCCGCTCATTGTCTTGTGCTGCTAGCGGGAGCGTCTGTATGCACACTCCTGCTTTAATATGCTATGCCGCGACTTTAAGCATGCAATGGACACATCTGTATGTGTGTTTGTGTGAGTGAGGCAGAGCTGCAATGAGGGTATTTATGTATCATACCGAGATGTCAGACTTAGGGTATCATATCATTTAATATGATATATTATAATAACTTCCATCCCCACAATCCAAACTTTGTCAATTAAAAGAAAAAAAAAAAACACGTTTATGCACCAATTGATGCCCCAACCCCACATTATCCACAGCTCCACCCACAGTGGGGCCCTGCCTGTTTTGTCAGTCCTGGGCCCCACAATTTTTGATTGCAGCTGTGAGACTGAGGCCACAGGGGGAATGTAATGGTAGGGGCCCAATGAAGGGAGGCAACACAAAGCTGAAGAGGTGTGGCCAGCTGATTAAAGGGATGTGGATGGGAGCGTTGCAATGAATGCCATATTATAGAGAGAGCATCACAGTGACTGCCATATAATGCAAGAAACAAAGTTGAGAACACCTTGGGCACTAGCAGTTATAAACCATCTTCGTTATATGATATGACTACCTTATTAGAAAGGTCAAAACACGTTAAAAATCAGAAATATAAATAATTTGCTATGTCAATTTCTAAATCTGTCACCATCCTTAATGGCAGTCCCAAAATGCAGAAAAGTGTTCAGATATTTTAGAAGAAAGAATATCCTTACAAGCGAATTATGCTTCTTACAGAGCTCAAGTTCTTAGGTTTCTGTATGCAGTTTCTTATAACATCTTCATTCGATCCTTTTTAGGGAAGTTCCTTGTAGTTAATCACATATGTAAAACATATCATAAGATGATATATAGTGCAATACTCTTTCATATAAAAATTAACACTTTATCAGTCGATAAAACAAGATTCCATGTGATTAATAATTTGTCACTTGTTCAAATGAGCAAAATGAAACCATACCGTGCTTGGCTCCTAGCAAAGAGCGATGGAGTGAGTATGAAATGGGAAGCTCCGGAAACATTCCTTCTTCCCTCCAGGAAAATCGACAGTGTCAAGTCATCGAGGTTTCAAGTATCATGGATATAGGTAAGTAATGCCAATGTTGCCAAAGCATTTCAAGTCCAAAAGACTCTTCCTCTGGGAAATGTTCTATATGCCATATAATGCACGGAGCATCACAATGCCCGCAATTTAATTCAGAGAGCAATACAGTGAGTGCATTATAACACAGAGAGAGTCCCAGTGACTACCATATAATGCAGGTAGCAACACAGCAACCGCCATATAATATGAGAACATCACAGTGACTACCATGTAATACAGACAGCAACACAGTGACTGCCATATAATACAGTGACAATGCAGTGACCACCATATAATACAGAGAGCAATGCACTCACTGCTACAAATACAGAAACAACACCATGACTGTCATATCATAGAGACCACGAATTGACTGCCATATAATAGAGAGCAATGCAAACCGACAAATTATACAGACAACGCAGTGACCGCCATATAGTACACAGAAAGACACAGTTACCACCATACAATACAGGAAGTCTCACAGTCACTGCCATATAAAGCAGAGACCACCAGTGACCCACATATGACACAGACAATATTAATACACCCCCACACATTAATTCACCCTCCCCCAACCACATAGTTTTAATAAAACTCCCAACAACCCCCTACTCCCCACTGTATAAATATACCACCACCACCCTAGATAACATTAACACATGTTTACACCTTAACTGGAACTTACCTGTCCAGAGGGAGGATCTCTCTGGTTCCAGCAGAGCTCCAGAATTTCCTGTGTCTGCAATGTTGCTCCTCTGTGATAAGAAGTAAAATACAGAGCCAGCCAGGCTGCAGGAAAGGAAGGTACAGGGACTCAGGGGTGTGGGGTGCGGGGTCACAAGCAGGTATAGCAAGGAGAAGCTGAACAGATAGAGGGGGTTGAGGAGAGGAGGGGGTGGGTACTCAGGTGAGGGTGGGGTCTCAGGGAGGAGGAGTAATTGAGCATCCACAGCTCCTCCTAACTGCGCCCCTGTGTTCTGCTACATGCTGGGCATCTTCACCATAAACCCCCCCCCATCACGACCTAAGAAGACCATCCCCTCAAGTAAAGAGGTGCAACTTTGAAGCAGGGGGCTCACGGGGGAATTACTGGACCCCCCAATCTGACCCGAGGCATACTATATATGTGCAGAAGTAATAGTTATTGCAAACCTCCATCAGAGAATTACCCATGCTTGGCCTGTCTGGTGAACAACTAACAACTACAAAAAAGGGGCAGCTGATGGTAATGACTGTAGGGAGCTTTTCATAAACAAGTGCTTGTTTTTCCAAGCACAGCTGGCACGGCACCTGTGGTTTAGGCTGCAGGAAGGGGTGGGTGGGTTAGGGTTAGGCTGCGTCCCGGGAGGGTAGGCTTAGACTCAGGGGGAAAGGGTTAGGTTTAGGCAGTGGGGACAGGGGGTTAGGTTTAGGCAGATATGGTGGGAGGTTAGGGTTAGGCACCAAGGGGGAAGTTTAGGGTTATGCTGCGGAGAGGGAGGGTTAGGGGGTTATGGAGAGGGAAGAACACCCCTTACGCACCCGTTGGCTTCATAAAAATCATGATCCCAGCGCCGATACTTACTGAGCCATCATGGGCCACTTACACAAGCACTCTGCCAGCAGATGCCACATATACATTTCACTGGGCCTGCCATTGCCTTACACATCTTAGTACAGCACGCCACAAAATAACTTCTTGCTTTATTCATAGCAAATTTGTGGCATTTTCTTTTTAAATACATTTTTTATTACTTTCTTTTCTTTACAATGAATGATAGGACTGCTAAATCTCACCTGTACACTTACTGTTGCATCTTGTGTTATCAGCATTTGATCGCAGGCTGCATGTAAGCTGCTATGAGATCATAGTTACACTTGAAGAGCATTGATCTGCATCTCCCCTGCACTATCAAAGGAGTCATTTACCTAAGCAAGTCACAGGCCATATTGAGCACTGTGTTCCAGCTGTCGGGAATGCTGGAACGCCTACTGTACCTATTAACAGCCTGGGTCCATTTATGGTATGCGCAAAAGTGCCAACATTTCTGTCTTTCGCTTTTCTAAAGGCCAGTACTCACCGGCAGATGTGGGGAGAGATGTGTGCGGAGCGAACCACTCAGCACACATCTCTCCGCCCGCTCAGCACAGCGCGATGTGTGCTGAGCGTGCGGGGGGAGACGGGGGCGCTCATTTCACCCAGCGGGTGAAGTGAGCGACCTGGTAGATTGGCCTGCATGCAGGCCAATGTAGCAGCAGCGATAGCGATGCGCGGGGCTGCGCATAGCTATCGCTGTGAGGGGTACACACGGAGTGATCGCTGCTTAAAATCTAAGTAATCTAGTCAGATTGCTTAGATTTTAAGCAGCGATCGCTCCGTGAGTACCCCCCTTAAGTCACCCAGTGCAATAATGCATCCATGATGACATAAAAAGGCAGTGAATGGTTGAGAAGTAGTTAAATAATATTTATGACTATTGCCATGGAACAACCCATCAGACCTGTTTACTACTTGTAAATTCAGTCAATGGTGGTGACTTTCTTCAGAAAGCATTGAGTGATAAAATTACAAAAAGTAAAGAATTCCTTATCCTAGCATTCATGGGGTGCATAGCCATCATTGACACATTTATAATGAGTCAAAGGGAGATAAAAAAAAACAAAAACAACCTACTGCACAGTAGCACAAACTCTTTTGATAAACACGAGGAAACTTGAAGGCAGAGATCATTATGTGTTGTGTATCAGTGAACCTATGTGTAAGCTGAATGCACACAATTATTTTACAGTGTATTCGCTCAAACAATCTGTGCATGGTAGGAATTTCAGCACCAAGTAAAAATGTCACTACATAGTCCTTTATACTGTCACTTATGTGCCACAGCCTTGATACATTGTAACTTTTCATTTCCTTCCTGCTAAAATACTACTCGTTATAGCCTCATTCATTCCTTAATTAAGTCATAGTTGCCAACATTTTAAAATGGTTTCCAGGGACGCATTGCTGCTGAGCCAGCACATCTAAGCACATGAAGCGGTACACTGTCTCAGTGGACCTTGTTCTACTACAATCTCCATTATGTCATGTTTACTGAATAAGATTCAAACATTTTCTTGCATTTCAAATTCAATAAAAATATTTGTAATAAAATGATATTCAATAAACAACAACTTATGATGCCATAAAAATAATAGATGACAAGAACTGCAAATAAGAGGCAGCTTTGTTCTTGCGGATGCTCAAAATTTCAACTTGATTCAATATTGTTATATATATATATATATATATATATATATATATATATATAGAGAGAGAGAGAGAGTATTACCGGATTAATGGCCATGAACATGATAAAATCACCAACTGATCCTGATTATTCTAACGCATAAGGGAATTTAACTGCATCTGAAAAATGTTCGTGCAATTCAATTAAAGCCCATTTATTTTTGCAAGAAAAAAATAATACTTTTTCGGGCAAAAACACATACAGATGTAGCCATACTCAGCTTACCATCGATGCGTATACATGACTATTTGCAACCACAATCACATAATGTAAAGTCTATGGATTTAAAGTGCGAACATACACATGCCCACGAATGTACACGCGCACCGTGGCAAATTATATGCTCAGCTTTGCTACATCTGTAGGATCCGGGATAACTTTTCAGACCTATGTGTTTTCGTGAACGCAGCAGCAAAAAAACTGCATTTATTGGGGATTATGTTTTGGGACATCAGCAGCTCTTGAAACAACTGCCTGATAAGGATAGCCCTGGTAGATCAATTAGCTGTGGTAAATTAGCGTGGCTAATTGAATTCCCTCCGTAGCAGAAATTTACATCTTACTATTGTTCCCTGTTCATGTAAAAATGTGTGTTTTTAAATCTTTTTTAAAACTAGAGGCAAGATGTAATAGCGTCTAGATTGTGGTGTGGGATGCCTGCTGATCTTGGATGTTTTTTTAAAGCGCCAGTCATTTCAAGGCATGCTTTTGCCTTGTAAATGACTGCCACTTTAAAAAACTTACGAGATCGTCTGCCATCCCACGCCACCGGCAATCTTGGAAGCTATTACATCTCGCCTTTTATATTAGATCTTTAACCCATTAAAAAGTGTTAAAACATTTTATTAATTAGAACCGGGAACATTAACATGACTGAAATGTCAATTAGTGTTCGAGGTTTGCCATAATAAAGAAGTTAAATGTATTAATTTTTGTGCAAACTGGTTCAAAAACAGTCACACCTGTTCATATTTTTCAAATTAAATTTATTTTTCTAGTTTGTAAAAAGATTGAAGAAATTTGAGCTTGTTTTTATTTACAGGGCCGTATTGAGTGGTGTTGGAGCAGTGCTGCCACACAGGGCATTAGGCCGAAGAGTAAGCACAGTTGCTGCCCCAATGGCACACATTTACAGCTTGTGTGATGCTTTGGGATACATCCCCCCCGCTGCTTTGAAAGGCGCACTGTGGGCCTGTTTCATCACAGGACGCTATTTCAAATGCCCATGCAGATTCAAGATTATCGGGAATGTGCGCAGGTGCAGGACCAGTTCTGCGCATGTGCAGAATGAATTCTAAGTGATTGCACGTGGTCCCTCTTTTGCCTCTGTCTGATTATCAGGCAGATAAGTTCGGAGGAGTTATGCGGGATGGGGGGGTGGGGGGGGCAGTTTGTGTTTCCGGGTGTGGCAAGGCCAGGGTCTGCGCCTCTGGATGTATACTTCATGGACTTGCAAGGCGTCCTGCCTGAGTACTCAGCTGGCCGTCTGTGGGAAACCTCGAGACCATTGGTTGCGATGTTGATCCCAGGCTGCGACCTCTATTGCAGCACTGAGATCGCAAGTGAAGCAAGGAGGTGCCTGACACCTCCTTTTGCATTTGCATTTTCAAAAGACAGATTTGCAAAGCCGCTTGTGTGCGGCATTGCAAAATCCGTCTACTGCTGAATAAGGCCCTGTGTCCATATTCCTGCGGACAGAATTTCCCTACCTCAACTCTTCTCAATAAGACAATAAAAATATCTGTGCTACATATAAAAGCAGGCAGTATTTTACTTTGAGGCAACAACAATTACATTAATACCACTTTCATATTCATTTTGTTTGCATAGGGGCAAATATGCATTATTTTAATGGCTCTACTCCTATCTCAAATGAGATACTCTGTGCTCTCACTAAGGGGGTCATTCCAAGTTGATCGCTAGCTAGCAGTTTTTAGCAACCGTGCAAACACATAGTCGGCGCCCATGGGGGAGTGTATTTTTGCTTTGCAGGAGTGCGAACGCCTGTGCAGTGGTGCGCCTGCAAACACATTTTGTGCAAAACAAGACCAGCCCTGTAGTTACTTATCCTGTGCGATGATTACTGCGATGAGTGACTCGGTCATGACGTCAGATACCCACCCGGCCACGCTCCCAGAAAACGGTCAGTTGACACCCAGAAACTCCCACTTTCTGTCAATCTTCTTGCGACCACCAGTGCGACTGAAAGCATCGCTAGAACCTGTGCAAAACCACGATACTCAATGTACTCATATGTCGCGCGTGCGCATTGCGGTGCATACGCATGCACAGATTTGCCAGGTTTTTTTACTGATCACTGCGCTGCGAAAAAATGGCAGTGAGCGATCACAACTCAGAATGACCCCCTAAACTAGCAGTTTCCACCACATGAAATTCACTAGACTATCTAACCCCGCTGAAAACAATCTTGTTCTTACATTTTGCCGCAGAATCAGAAACTTTGCTGCAGTCATTCTGCATTCAGTGTGGAACACTCTGATCTACCCAGTTACAGCATAAGGAACAAAATAATGCTCTTACCATATAGTGGGGTAAAATAATTTATATTCCCTTTTTCAGCAATCCTAGGGGTATATTTACTAAAGGTCGATTTTCATTGATTTTTATCTACTTAAAACTGATGAAAATCGTTCTGAATCGATTTTATATTTCAGAGGCTAAAACACACAGTTACTAACAGATGATTTTTTTTATATTCATTTGGAAATTTTAGTAGATGTGTGTTTTAGCCTATGAAGCACAACAAGGATTTAGATTGATTTCCAACTATTTAAATTGATGATAATCAACCTTTACCAAATATATAGTATCGCCTAGTGGGGGTCATTCTGAGTTGTTCGCTCGCTAGCAGATTTTAGCAGCATTGCACACGCTAGGCCACCGCCCTCTGGGAGTGTATCTTAGCTTAGCAGAATTGCGAACGAAAGATTAGCAAAATTGCGAATAGAAAATTCTTAGCAGTTTCTGAGTAGCTCGAGACTTACTCCTACACTGAGATAAGCTCAGCCCGTTTCGTCCTGGTTTGACGTCACAAACACGCCCTGCGTTCGGCCAGCCACTCCCCCGTTTCTCCAGACACTCCCGAGTTTTATCCTGGCACGCCTGCGTTTTTCCGCACACTCCCAGAAAACGGCCAGTTTCCGCCCAGAAACACCCACTTCCTGTCAATCACACTACGATCACTTCAACGATAGAAATTCTTAGGTCGGACGTGAGTAAATCTACTAAGTTTTGAGCTAAAATACTTAGCGCATGCGCACTGCGTACCATGCGCACGCGCATTTTCACCTTAATCGCTCCGCAACAAGCGAACAACTCGGAATGACCCCCAGTGTTATTTAAAAGAAACACATTATGGTACCAGCCATTATGTTCTTTGTGTTAAAAAAAACTGTGCTGTGTGTAGGATCGTAAATTTATCTCAGATTTTAAAGAAAGGCAGTCATTCTATATTCTTTTCACAAAGACGTTTATTCTAACAGGGAAAAATACTCCCACTGTCATAGATAGTTTGACACAAATGGCTAAATTTACAAAGCGGCAGGTTCTAAACCTCGGCAGTTTGATGGCGGTTTTGCTATACACCGATTTTAAGGGCAAAACCGTTGTCAAACCATAGTTTAGAATAGAATGGAATAGAAAATGAATATCAAAGCACTATCTATATATTAGACAAGCGGTGGCCACACCACGGCTCTTTCATCCGCCGCATGCGGCTCGGTCGGCTCCTGGCCACCGCTGCCCCCAGCCCCAGACACACGCACGCCTCTCCGGCGGCGGTGTCTCTCTTCAATTCGGTGCCGGCCCATGAGCCAATCAGAGCTCGCGGACCGGCAGCTAAGGCTCCTGATTGGTTGCCGGACCACGAGCTTTGATTGGCTCACGGACCGGTGCCTAATTGAAGAGAGACACTGCCGCCGGAGAGTGAGCAGCAGCAGCAGCGTGGCGTGCGGGGGGGGGGGGGGTGAGCACTGTGGGAACATGTGTATCAGTCACTGGGAGCATATCTGGAACTGGGGGCATAGCAGGCACTGTGGGGACATGTGTATCTGGCACTGGGGCATAGCAGGCACTGGGGGCATATCTGGCACCGGGGGCATAGCAGGCACTGTGGGGACATGTGTATCTGGCACTGGGTGCATAGCAGAGACTGGGTGCATATCTGGAACTGGGGGAATAGCAGGCACTGTGGGGACATGTGTATTTGGCACTGGGGGCATATCTAGCACTGGGGGCATAGCAGGTACTGGGGGCATAGCAGGCACTGTGGGGACATGTGTATCTGCACAGGGGGCATATCTGGCACTGGGGGCATAGCAGGCATTGTGGGGACATGTGTATCTGGCACTGGGGACATAGCAGGCACTGGGGGCATATCTGGCACTTGGGGAATAGAAGGCACTGTGGGGACATGTGTATCTGGCACTGGGGGCATAGCTGGCACTGTGGGGACATGTGTATCTGGCACTGGAGGCATATATGTATCTGGCACTGTGGAAGCACCCATTTTTTGGCATTTTTATATGTATGTGGCACTGTACAACATGACGAAAAACGGGGTTATGATATGAGGTCATACTTCTACAAACGTCATACCGAAAGGTGTGCACACAAAAATGGGGTGTGGCTTTGTGACAACTTGGCCACGCCCTCACATTTGCACGCACACAGTCTCAGACAGGCTTGTTTACTGAAGCAGCAGGTAAATTAATTGATTCTGACAGGCAATAATATATTGACAGGAATAATATCCAATTGGGCTATGAAGGATTATGTTTCTTACCAGACATGACTGTTTTTTAACTGAAATACATAAACAAAAATCTATAAAACAATAAATAAATAAACACCAAAAAACAATCACACTACACTCAAACATAAATAAATCACGCACAGGACTTTAAGAAACAAGACAACTCACAGGCAAACACAGGGGGTTTTCCAGTTGCCTGTACCCCCCCTCCGTCTGGCCTGTGGCTCAATTTAGGACCACAACAGCAATAGTATATAATACGATTACTAGAGCTGCCACCAGTGCAGTTTAAGGGACAGAGCAGAGCTGCTGCATATGCTCAGCGGTAGCAGCTTATTTTGTCAAGTTCGCTGTGTGCGTGAACCAGTGCACTAGCCCAGGGAGTAGGTGGCAGGATGAAAAGACAGTTGCCTTAACTTGAGTTGGGAGAATGTGTGCTTAGATAGTGCAGTTCTGTATCCTACTGGTTCTATCATGTTTGTGTATTTATTTGTTATAGGATGTCTAACCTTTTCCTGTCCACTTATGTTATTTATATTATTATTATTAAATATGTTTTAACAGCCTATACTATATACCACCTAGTTAATTGTATTGTTAATATTGTATTCCATTCACTCAGTGCTTAAAGTGGTCCTAGAGAGGTGGTGGAACTCACCTCATCCCCCCATGCCTGTGAAATAAATGGAGTGTACATTACAAAAAGGGGCGTGGCCTCAAAAACAAAAGGGGAGTGGTCACCCAATAGTATCCCCAATTCAAATTACGCCGCACAGTAGCACAATCTTATTTACATAACACCACATAGTAGTGTCCCTTATTCTTGTTATGACACACATTAGTGTCCCTTATATACAAAGCTCACAGTAGTAGCACCCCAAATACACATAATGCCCACAGCAGTAGTGCCCTTTTTACAATGCCCTCAGTAGTAGTGCCCCTTATGCAATGTCCACTGTAGTGGTTGTGCCCATAGTATTGGTGCCCCTTACACAGTGCCCCTAGTAGTAGTGCCCCTTATGTCCCCAGGAGTGAAGCCCCTTATTAAGTGCCTCCTATACAATGCCCTCATTAGTAGTGCCCCCAGTAGTAATGCCCCCAGTGGTATTTCCCCCAGCAGTAATGCCCCCAGTAGATTTGCCCCCAGTAGTTATGCCCCCCAGTCAGAAGTGCCCCAGTAGAAGTGCCCCCTGTAGTTATGCCCCAGTAGATGTGCCCCCGTTAGTTATTCCCCCAGTAGATGTGCCCCAGCAGATGTGCTCACATTAGTTATGCCCCCAGCAGATGTGCCCACATTAGTTATGCCCCCAGCAGATGTGCCCCCATTCGTGGCCCATGGTAGCGCCGCTTAAACATACACACACACACAAAAAACCCCCACTATACTCACCAGCCCCGCTCCTGCTTCCAGACCGCGCTGCCCTCCTTCTGGCCGCCTGCTCTTCGGAAGTATGGGAGAGATGTCATGACGTCTCTCCCATAGCGCCGTCCAGTCGCACACAGCCTGCGCCGGAAGCCGGAGCTCAGGAGTGAGCTCCAGCCTCAGGCAGCCACTGAGGGGAAGGAGCGGGGAGCCCGCTGGTAACACAATCTCAGCGGGCACCCGACATCTCCCTCCTGGGTTAGGTGAGCCGGAGAGGAGGCTTGAACTGGTTCCATCTCCAAATGTTCTGGCTCACTTTAACCTCTGCATACACTATCCAATGTATGAAAAGACCAGGGTCTGTACTAGGTTATTCTACTGCTCCACAAGATTCCCACACTTTTTCCAATGGAGCTTGTGGATTGCACAACACTCACATAGCTGAATAGTGACTGACATTACTTCCTCTCAGACCACAGATGATGAACTGTGTCATGAAACAATAGTAACAGCAATGTAATTAAAGATAAAGAACAAAAAAAACAAAAACAAAAAATACACACAAGTGGGCCTAATTCAGTTGATCGCAGCAGCAAATTTGTTAGCATTTGGGCAAAACCATGTGCACTGCAGGTGGGACAGATGTAACATGTGCAGAGAGAGTTAGATTTGGGTGTGGTGTGTTCAAACTGAAATCTAAATTGCAGTCTAAAAATAAAGCAGCCAGTATTTCCCCCCCAGCAGAAACAAAATAACCCATCCAAATCTAACTCTCTCTACACATGTTATATCTGCCCCCCCCCCCCCCCCCCTGCAGTGCACATGGTTTTGCCCAACTGCTAACAAATTTGCTGCTGCGATCAACTCTGAATTACCCCCCGTGTCCCCTACCCAAACCTTTGGTATAAATGCATACAAATGAAAACTTAATATTAAAAATAAAAAAACGAGTTTTATGGTAAGAACTTACCCTTTCTGCGAGGTACACTGGGCTCCACAAGTCTGGACAATGGGGTGTAGTGTAGGATCTCGATCCGAGGCACCAACAGGCTCAAAGCTTTGACTGTTCCCAGAATGCACAGCGCCGCCTCCTCTATAACCCCGCCTCCCAGCACAGGAGCTCAGTTTAGTTAACCAGCCCAATGCAGTAGCAGGAAAAGAGACGACAACGGTTAGTAGCCACATACACCACACTCTCACGACAAGAGAAGTGTCAGCGGCTAATGCCATATCAACCCAAAGAATCTAAGTGCGTCAGGGTGGGCGCCTTGTGGAGCCCAGTATACCTTGCAGAAATAGTTTTAACAAGGGTAAGTTCTTACCATAAAACTCGTTTTCTGCTGCGGGGTACACTGGGCTCCACAAGTCTGGACAATGGGGATGTCCTAAAGCAGTTCCTTATGGGAGGGGACGCACTGTAGCGGGCACAAGAACTCGGCGTCCAAAGGAAGCATCCTGGGAAGCGGCAGTATCGAAGGCATAGAACCTTATGAACGTGTTCCCGGAGGACCACGTAGCCGCTTTGCACAATTGGTCAAGGGTCGCACCACGTTGGGCCGCCCAAGAAGGTCCAACAGACCGAGTAGAATGGGCCGTAATGTGAACAGGAGCTGACAGACCAGCCTTCACATAAGCATGCGCAATCACCATTCTAATCCACCTGGCGAGGGTCTGCTTGTGAGCAGGCCAGCCACATTTGAGAAATCCAAACAAAACAAAGAGAGAATCAGACTTTCGAATAAAAGCAGTTCTCTTCACATAGATACGGAGAGCCCGTACCACATCCAAAGACCGCTCTTTGGTAGACAAATCAGGAGAGAAAAGCTGGAACCACAATCTCCTGATTATGGTGGAACGAAGAAACCACCTTAGGTAAATATCCGGGACGAGTCCTAAGAACCGCCCGGTCACGGTGAAAAATCAGATATGGGGAACTACAAGACAAGGCACCCAAATCCAACACTCTTCTAGCAGAGGCAATAGCCAGCAAGAACACCACGTTAAGGGAAAGCCACTTAAGGTCAGCTTGAACCAAGAGGTTTCCGGGCCCGCAACATAGTTTTAATGACCTCTTCAGAAAAACCCTTAGCTCTTAAGACGGAAGCTTCAAGAGCCACGCCGTCAAAGACAGCCGGGCTAGGTCCTGGTAGACACAGGGGCGCTGAACTAGGAGGTCTGGGCGTTGTGGAAGTAGAAGTGGACGCTCTGACGATAGGCCTTGCAGGTCTGAGAACCAGTGCCGTCTTGGCCACGCCAGAGCTATGAGAAGCAGATTTCCTTTTTCTTGCATGAACTTCCGAATTACCCTGGGCAGGAGTGAAACCGGAGGGAACACGTACGGCAGCCAGAATCTCCACGGCACTGCCAGCGCATCCACGAATGCTGCTTGAGGATCCCTTGTCCTTGCTCCGAAGACCGGAACCTTGTGATTGTGTCGAGACGCCATCAGATCCACATCTGGAAGACCCCACCTTTCCACTAGGAGTTGAAACACTTCTGGATGGAGGCCCCACTCGCCGGCATGCACGTCCTGACGACTGAGAAAGTCCGCTTCCCAATTCAGTACTCCCGGAATGAATATTGCTGATATTGCCGGTAGATGGCGTTCTGCCCAACGTAGAATCCGTGAGGCTTCCTTCATTGCCAAACGGCTTCGAGTGCCGCCTTGATGATTTATGTAAGCCACTGTGGTGGCGTTGTACGACTGTACTTCGGTTCTGAATCAAATGCTGGGCTAGGTTCAATGCATTGAAGACCGCCCGCAATTCCAGAATGTTGATCGAGAGGAGAGATTCCTTCTTGGTCCACCGACCCTGAAGGGATTGCTGCTCCAGCACCGCGCCCCAACCTCTTAGACTGGCATCTGTCATCAACAGGACCCAGTTGGATATCCAGAAGGGACGGCTTCTGCACAATTGTCGGTCCAGGAGACACCAGAGCAGCGACAGACGGACCTCCCGAGTCAAAGAGATAATGTGAGACCTGATCCGGTGAGGCAGGCCATCCCACTTGGCTAGAATCAGCTTCTGGAGGGGGCGAGAATGGAATTAAGCATACTCCACCATGTGGAATGCTGACACCATGAGGCCCAGTACCTGCATTGCCGAATGTATCGACACTTGCGGACGAGAAAGGAAGCAACGAATCCTGTCCTGAAGTTTCAGGACTTTCTCCTGAGACAAGAACAACCTCTGGTTGTGAGTGTCCAACAGCGCTCCCAGATGCACCATGCTCTGGGCAGGGACCAGGGAGAATTTCTTCCAGTTGATGAGCCACCAGTGGGCTTGTAGAAACCGGACCGTCATATCCAGATGACGCAGGAGAAGATCTGGGGAATTTGCCAGAATTAACAAGTCGTCCAGATACGGCAGTATCCTGACCCCTTGACGGCGGAGTACCACCGTCATCACCGCCATAACTTTGGTGAAGACTCGCGGAGCCGTTGCTAAACCAAAAGGTAACGCCCGAAACTGGTAATGGAGGTTGCCAATAGCGAACCTCAGGTATTGTTGATGTGACACTGCTATAGGAATATGCAGGTAAGCATCCTGTATGTCCAGGGAGACCATGTAGTCCCCAGGTTCCAAGGCAAGAACTATAGAGTGAAGGGTTTCCATACGGAACTTGGAAACCTTCACAAACTCGTTCAGTGCCTTGAGGTTGAGAATGGGCCGGGAGGACCCATTTAGTTTCGGGACTAGAAACAGCGGAGAATAGTACCCCCGGCCCCTCTGAGCAAGAGGCACCTGTACTACGACTCCTGTATCCAGGAGGGTCTGTACCACCGAATGCAGAGTGTTTGCCTTTGTCTGGTCCGACGGGACGTCTGTCTGGCAAAATCGATGAGGGGGTCGGTTTTTGAAGGCTATGGCGTAACCTCGAGTGACGACTTCCCGTACCCAGGCATCTGAAGTGGTCTTCAACCATTCCTGGGTATACCCTAGAAGCCGGCCCCCCACCCTGGGATCCCCCAGGGGGAGGCCCGCCCCGTCATGAGGCAGGCTGATCGGTCTTGGCTGCTGGCTGACGGGCAGCCCAGGCTCTTTTGGGCTTCAGCTTACCAGGTTTGGAAGTGCGGGCCTGCTTATGGTACGCCTGACCTTTTGCTTTACCTGAAGGACGAAAGGGGCGAAAGGACGTGCCTTTGGCCTTCGACACAGAAGGAGATGTATTAGGCAGACAGGCAGTTTTGGCAGTAGCCAAGTCAGCCACTATCTTATTTAAGTCCTCCCCAAACAGAATATCCCCCTTGAAAGGGAGTACCTCCAGGGTTTTTCTAGAGTCCAGACCCACAGACCAGGATCTCAGCCACAATATCCT
Organism: Pseudophryne corroboree; assembly: GCF_028390025.1. Taxonomy (NCBI): domain Eukaryota; kingdom Metazoa; phylum Chordata; class Amphibia; order Anura; family Myobatrachidae; genus Pseudophryne; species Pseudophryne corroboree. Next base: position 398,650,185 of record NC_086445.1, read on the forward strand.
GCGAGCCAGGACTGACGTAGTAGAGGCCTTGGCTGCTAGGATACCGGCATCAGAAGCCGCCTCTTTAATATAGCGAGAAGCTGTGACAATATATGACAAGCATTGACTAGAATAGAGTCTAACTCACAAAGGTTTCAATAGAAACCACTGCCAAACAGAATACACCATCACAGATTGTCATTTAAAAACAGCTGTGGATCGATGGCAGATTCAGTTTAGACACCAAAACAGACTTTAAGTAAATGCTGTTAATGAGAAATTGAACATGCTGTCAACTGACGGCAGTGTTCGGCGGTTTCTAAATGACACGATCAGTGCATCTTAGTAAATTTTGCCGCCCCCCCCCAAAAAAATTAATAAAATTATTCTATTTGTTTGTTATTATAAGTGTTTTCACGATGACTATCCATTTTAATATTTATCAGTTCCATATACATTTAATTATCAAACTCTTTTCCACGTTTCGGGGTATTCAATGCTTGTCAGATCCTTTCCGACGGAAAGGATCCGACAATGCAGTAGTCAATGAGCAGCCAAATCCGAAAGGATTTGGCCGTTCCCGACAATGTCAATTTGACTTTTTTTTAAAGTCGGATTAACATTGTCGGAAAAGGGGTCAAAACCTGTCGGATTTGGCTGTGGAATCCAACAAAAACACGTGGATCCGCGGCTAATCCACCGATACAGGGGGATTGAATAGGTAGGAACAGTTTCTGACCTAAAAAGTCGGAAACTGACATCTTTCCGACAAGACGACAGTTTCTGACTACAACTGAATGCCCCCATTGAGTGCATATGGACATAGCAGGCAACACAACAGTTTGCGTGGTCTTAATAATTCCTAACAGTACAGAAATTAAATCTAACAAATTTATTTTACTAGCACTGTTAATCATACAGTATTTGCCTACTCCCCCCGAATGTCCGGGAGACACATTTTTGTTAATTCTCCAAAACCCCAGAATTGTAGCCCCACTGCCAACTGCACAATGCTATGAATACCTTTACAACTGCAATGCCGCTATGATATTATCACTGTCAAAAGATACCCAGATCCCTCAACTGGTCCTCCTTTTCAGTGATCTCCCCATGGAAGGTAAATGTAGGCATGTAGGCAAGGATGCTGTTGGTTATCATTTTATTCATCGCAGCTCAAGTCTAAAGCCAGTCGATGGTGTAATTTTAATACTAGTCAGCCTGCACTGAATGAAAGTGTGGACAAACTCCAATCTAATGCGCAACATTAGGTCACATGAATATGTAATTAATATATATATATATATATATATATATATATATGGCAAATACCATTGACTCATCACAAAATCTCCTGAATCATAAGGACTAGGAACTTGACATTTGGACAGTAACTTGCTTTTGTGACGTTGGCACCCACTAAGAAGGGATTTTTCAAAATTCCACCCACAAAGGGGTTAAAAGGGATGATATGATTATTGGGAATTTCCCCCTCACAGAGGAGAGTTAAGACAGCCCACCCAGCCGGGGCTATAGGGAATGCATGGTGCCGGCGGTAATAAGTCGCGGAGGGGGAGGACACAATGCTCTGTTCCTGGACTTCCTTGCCAGCGGCAGTTGCAGAGTAGTCCATTATTCAAATAGGAGAGCCACATCAACTACCACCCCTAAACACTGTCAAACATTGCTAGGTGTGGCTCCCCTATTTGAATAATAGACTGCTCTGCAACTGCCACTGGCAAGGCAGTCGAGCCTTATGATTCAGGAGATTTTGTGATTAGTCAGTGGTATTTGCCTTTTATATATACTGTATATAGATTTCAGATATAAGTACTTAACCAACCTATTTCCAGTCAGGAGAGGATAGTGTCTCAATTATCAGAGGTTAACCTGTCACTTGAACTAAACATTGCCGAACCTCTCAGAGAGCAATAGGAGGAAAGTAGAGATAGATACTTTGACTCTTAAATGCATTAAAGGAAAGCTTGATAGTCAGCAATGGCTTATCTGATGTGTAAAGGGTACCGAAAGCTCTCAAAGTGACCTTAAGTGTTGTGTGAAAATCTTTACCTTTTTACCTCAAAGGAGGAGCCCTAAGGACAGCGGGAAGCTAAGCCAGGAGACCTAGGGGCCTTTGGAACAGAGTTTATCCCTGCAAACCTTACATATTTAACATACAGTGGGCGTAGCTTGGCCTGTCGTCCCAGCATTTACAGCACTGAGCAGGGCAGCATCAGAGCGGGCGGGGCAGAGAAGGTGGCAAATTATTCTCCTCAGCTCCAGCGTTTTGACAGCATGAATCCTGGGGAAGGCAGCGGCGGGTGAAGCATGTCCTGTTGTAAGTCTAATTGCTGATCTTCTGTGATAAACTAACCAGTTAACTTTAGGTATATGCCGTTGTCCAGAAAATGAGACACAGAGACTACAGATTCCCGCACAATAAAACCTTTGTGATTATACTTGAAATTCCGTAGCAAAGCACGGGTATTCAGCTAGTACATTATACAATATACACTGTGGACAGAGGCGGATTGCCCATAGGATCTACAGGGAAGATTCCCGGTGGGCCGACGCACCGGTGGGGCCTGTTTTGTTTGAGGACATGTGGTCCTATTTATAGACATAATGAATAAGATGCCAAACAATTTGCATATATGAAAATGACTTTGCCACTTAGCCTGTGATTGCAGATGATCTAGTGTATGCTCTGTCTGCCTGCTTGGCTGACATATAAGATTGAGTGAATAGTGATTGGGATACGGCTAAATATGCCAGTCACTATCACACTATTATTGTCTTAAAGATGATAGCTGGATTTTTTATGTTTACAGTAGTATTATATACACACACACACACACACACACGTATGTGTGTATATATATATATATATATATATATATACACACACACACACACACACACGTATGTATATATATATATATATATATATATATATATATATGGTCATAGAAGGCGTCACTCAGGAAACAAATTTACTGTAGTGAATCAATCATGTATTGTGTCTATATCGGATATATATTGGATATAGATGCAATATGCAATAAATGATTGATTCACTACACTAATATCGTCTCCTGAGTGTTGCATTCTATGACCATTTATCTATGGTGAACACACACTTAGGAAGGTTCTGGAGCTCTTTTAAATTGGATATACTGTATATTAGGAGGAGTGCCTGGTATGGACTCTCTCTCTCTACACATATTCTCTCTCTCTCTCTCTATATATATATATTTACATAAAAGCAGAGTCCGGCACTCAATTTAAATCTCTGTGTAATCTTGCCAGGTGCCCTCTGTGAAGATCAGCTAGCTGCTGGAATACGTATTTCGGTCCAATCAGAACCATTCTCAAGAGGCACAACCAAACACTGCCTGACAGGCCCCTGATATACCCACTGACATAAAAAAAAATTGGTGCAAAATTGGTGGAGGGGCCTGTCAGGCAGTGTTTGGTTGTTGCTGGAATCCTATGGACTGCTGTGCTCTGATGTTTGAGCTGTACAGTTGTGCCTCTTGAGAATGGTTCTGATTGGACCGAAATACGTATTCCAGCTGCTAGCTGATCTTCACAGACATCTAATGAAGAACTGAACTGTGATGATATGGGGTAATTAGCTAGGTAGAGTTGCAGTAGATATGGGGTCTATTTACTAAGCCTTGCATGGAGATAAAGTGGACGGAGATAAAGTGCCAACCAATCAGCTAACTGCCATATCACAGACTGGGTTTGAAAAATGACAGTTAGGAGCCGTTTGGCTGGTACTTTATCGCCGTCCACTTCATCTCCATCCAAGGCTTAGTAAATAGACCCCTAAGTCCTTAGTCAGGGTCCACACACAGCTTTTCCAGTGGCAGCATAAATGAACAGAAAAATAACAAACAGCTTAGCCCCTCTGTAGGGCCCAACCTACCTTCTTTGCCCCTCTATATATTTGGGCAGCTCGCCTGCAACAAAGTCTCTTACATGAAATCTCGAAGTCTCATAGTCTATCACAGAAACCGGCATGGGTTGGCTGGCTGCCACAGCTTCACAGCTGCAGTGTCGGAGGTTTAGGGTGCAGATGGTCACATTATAGCAGGGAAACCAGCAGCAGCCTGGGGTCCCACTGTCATAGCTGAAAACATGTCCAGCCTATTCAGCATTTAGATGAATACACTATGGCTTTCCTTGGAGGAAACAGTAAATGAAGCCAGGAAGTGTTTGGACACAGGAAATCATGACTAGTGGTGAAAAACAGGGACATAACTGGTGCCACATCCAGGCAGCAAGTGGCACATTTATACAGCTTGTGGGATGACAGGGCAGCCTGGAGTGCCATCTGGAAGTTGTTAGGATACATCCGGTGCCCACCACCCTGATCCCAAACCCCTCTTTTTTGATGTAGTAACTTCACATGTGCTGGTGGGCCATCACAGGGCACAGAAGTGCCCTGCCACAGCAATGCTGGAAATGACTTGTACATGTATAAGAAATAATAAAATGCTGAAATGTTAGCGTTCTCTTTTTCTATAATAAACCCGTTTCAAAATACATTGCAATTCTCGTAGGTATCTTATGAAGACACTTGCTGTAATTTGGTCTTTCTGTAAATGGAATGAACTCACATAGCAACCATGGCACATGAATATGAGCTTGGAGATTTTCTTCTACGTTGTTTTGTACAGCTGCATGAAAGGTAAGAGATTGTCTAAGACGTGACAGAACTACATATTTATGGGATGTTGATTGCTGGGAGATGCACCGTTTAAAGCCAGTGATAAAAATTCAAAGCATTGTAATAACAAAGGACAGAAAATTTACATTAGAAAATGTGCAATATTGGAATTAAACTGCAATTTAAATTGACAATAATAATCTGCCATTAATGAGTTTGTGTAATAATGTAACAATTGACACTATATTAAATGAACATGCTGAATAACAATATTATAATATTAATGGAAATGAATCAGCTCACAAAGAGAGGTGTAAGTTACACTTACCTCTCCTTCAGCTAACTCTGCAAATGCTGCTGTTTTATCATGCTGCAACCTGTCTGAGTCCGCTTTATTAGAATGTCCTCTTTGTAAGGGGAAGAGCAAGTTAAACTCTGTTGATAATTTTAGTTTTGGGGACTCATTTGGTGTCTGGTCTTGACCATCCATTGGACGCACATACGCTGTTGGCTTTTGCTGGACAGGATTCAGCTTAGAACCAATGGAGGAAGGAAAGTTCTGCTTGGAATGTGAACTATTGCTATTTTTGTTACAGGTCTTCTCTTTGATGGAAAGATCCCATTCTAAATTGCAATTTAAATTTGAATGTGTCTTCTGCATATTGAGAGGTTTGTCCAATGTGCAAGTTAATACAGTAAGATGATGGGCATTAGACTTAGTAGTTGTGGATGATGTTGGGCTTAACACATAGTTTTTGTTTTTCTCTGTAATATGTTTTTGGTGTCCACATTTAAAGTCAGTAGTGGAAGAACCAATTAGTCTTTGGTCAGTTTTGTCTAATAAGTTTTGCCCCCCAGAGGCATTTCCAGCTTCTTGCCAGTTCATGGTGGCTCTGCTGCTCAACTTTACAGATTTCTTTCCAGGTGTGATACCAGTCTGCACACTACGGCAACTGGAGTTATGGCTTTCTATGCTACTCTGATGGAAATGTTCCTCTGTTCTCCCAACAAGTGTGGTCACTGCTTCAGTTTTCGGAATGTCGACTAGATGACTCTGGATGGATCTCTCTGTCAACAGATTCTTCATCTCATCATAGCTCCCAAGTGTACTTTGGACACGCGTTGAAAGCTCATCTCCTTTGCTAGTCTGAAAAGATAAAAACAATTTCAGTATATTCCCACAATTTCATAATATTAAAAGGAAATCATTTACAGAATGGGGGCATTTTTTCCTACTGCACTTCATGCCCTAAATACTCATATGGCGCAAGCGTGCACACAGAAGCATTGTAGCAATAGAGACGCACAGTGTGAGAAATATATTTGAAATATACTGGGTGTTCCAGGGCAGTGATTGTTAGCTGGCTACAAAAGGCCCATGGAGATGCACTGTCTTATGGGCGTATTATGTTAGTGTAACGTGTGTATCGCTAAACTGGTTGTGAACTCAGGGGCTTAATTGCTCACATTACTCCGACCATTTCTCTACTGCGCATGTGTGAATCTTTGGAAAATGGCAGCTGCATCACTTCCTCAGTGATTTCAGCCACACAAGACTCCAGGCAGATAAGTATACCCTGCACTCATTATAGAGATGCCCACACACATACTCCACCTCCTTGCAGTAACCCCATGTTGCAACATTAAGCTATTTTATCTTGGGGGAGGTAGACAGGGCAATTGGACCAATCACATGCTGGAGTCTTTTGATTGGTCCTCCAGCTCACATCTCTCTACATCACTATTTCAGCAGCTGCATGTAGCAACCCTGAGGCTCCAATTAGGGAAAAGAGCTACGTAACTGGTAGTACTGTTTCAATATGTTATCTGATTAAAGTTACTTTGTGGTACAGTATTTAACTAGAATTGCTGTGGAGAACTAATCATTTACTCTCAGTGAGGTAAGATGACACATAGGGCGGAATTCAATTCTTTTCCCCGCCTCCCGATCGCGCCCACCGCAGATATTTAATTGTTTCTGCTGACGGACGTGATATCATCATTTCAGCTCGGTACACCTCGGAGGTAGCGAGCTGAAATTGCGAAAAAGTTACATGTTTGGGTGCCCAAACGGGACTTTTTGCGTTCGCGCCCATGACTTTAGTTGGATTTTGCTGCTTTATGCTACACCAGACTGATATGGGCGAGATAAGGGGGAACAATGGAAAATGTCACTTTAGAGGGGAGATCGACCGCGAGTAAACAACTGAATTCCGCCCCTAAATGTCACTGCTCTTGTACAAAGCAGTGGTGCAGAATACAAAGGGTTATTAGGTGGTAGAAAGGAATACGATTTTGCATTTTATGAGTGTTCCAGTAGAGCAGGGCTGGCCAAACCGGTCCTCAAGATCTACCAACAGTACATGTTTTCCAGGCCTCCTGGAGATCTGTAGAATTGTCAGTTAGGAATGAATGCAGCACATCTTAATTGGTAATGACTACACCTGTGTACTAGCTAGGTGGTCTGGAAAATGTGACCTGTTGGTAGATCTCGAGGACTGGTTTGGCCAGCCCTGCAGTAGAGCATAGGTCTACAAACTCGGTCCTCATTACCCCACACTGTGCATGTTTTGCAGGTAACCCAGCAGGTGCACAGGTGTATTAATTACTAAGACACATTTTAAAAGGTCCGCAGGTGGAGTTCATTATTTCACTTGTGATTCTGTGAGGAGACCTGCAAAACATGCACATTACCCCAAAACATGGGGTAATGAGGACAGAGTTTGCAGACCTATGCAGTAGAGGGTCCCAATATGTGCTCTGCCTCTCCAGCCTTGCCCTACCATCTGCATGCCACTGTTTATAGCGCTGCTGACCAGTAAGGAGGAACATTTTTCTTATGGTAATCATCACTGTATACTGTACTTGAAAGTCCATTAGAAACACTAACATTGTTATGAAATTGCTTAACTCCCCCCTCCCTGTGTAGGTTCTATGGCAAAATTGTATGAGCAGCATATTCATTATAAATACCTCCCAACATGACCCTCTCTAGGAGGGACAAAATGCTCTGCTCCTTGGACTTTTCTCTTAATTTGTGATTGCCATCACCTGTGTTTAGCAGGTTTAATAGATAAGAATGGTGAGCACAGGTGATGGCAAGCATGCATTAAGAGGGAAGTCCAGGAGCAGAGCATTCTGTCCCTCCTGGAGAGGGTTGTGTTGGGAGGTATGCATTATACACAGTCTTAGAGAAAGCCTACACATACAATCAGATTAACAGACTGTTAAAACATGTGTACCAATGTGAATCAGTGGCAGGACCATCAAAACAATAATTTATTAATGTGGTTAATCATACTTGCCTACCTGACCCTCTCCATGAGGGAGAAAATGCTCTGTTCCGGGACTTTCCTGGTAATGTATGATTGCCATCACCTGTGGTGAGACACCTTTCTTATCAATTAACTAGCTCACCACAGGTGATGGCAATCATACATTACCAGGAAAGTCCAGGAACAGAGCATTTTCTCCCTCATGGAGAGGGTCAGGTAGGCAAGTATGGGTTAATTAGTGACAACTGTCAAAATAGAGATCCGTCAGGTGCTCAGGATGAGTACCTAGATCATGGAGCCAGGAGTAGTAAAATACCCAATAATGATCAATTGATTTGAGATTACCGGGCATCGTTCTCATTTTGTGTTAGCGCCCACTGCAATATCTTCAGAGTGTGGCCAGTTATTATAAACATGTTGCAAGCTCTCCACTGCTTTCTCAGAGTTGTGTCACTCTATGATTAAAGTGCAGCATCTAAACGTTCTAAATTGCAGTATGTAATTAATCTAAAACACTGGAGAAATGTCTAACGCACTCAATAATATCGCTCTGCTACTGAAATATGGGGGTGATTCAGACTGGAACGCTGCAGCGGCAGCATTCGCAGTATGGTGTCCGGTGAGGTGTGTGCACGTGCAGAAGCCGTACTGCACGTGTGCACACGTGAGATGCGAAAGCATGTCACTGGTGCAATCGCCGGCAGAGGCGGTCGTAGGGTGTGTTGGCAGCGTTGGAGGGGGGGGCGTGGTCCAGACAACGCAGTCGTGTAGGGACCATTTGCAGGGCGAGCCACAGAGGCTGTGACATCACACGCAGCCGCTGCAGCCAAAAACATGGCAGGTAGCCGCCTGCCTTCACAGCTAGGCTGCAAATACAGGGAGCTACTCACCAGGTGCAAAAGCATCGCAGCTTGCTAAGCTTTCGCACAAACGAGGGCGGGGGGTGGGGCCTGGTATGCGGAGTGGACTAGCCCTGTACTGGCGTCCTCCCCGCATGTTAGAGATTGTGATCGTTGATGTGCATTTTTTCCGCACATCTAAGATTAGCTCTGAATCACCCCCCATATTTTATATGAGTAGACCGTCACTTGGAGCATATTATACACTTGTTATAAACTGTCAGTTTTACAGTTCTGCACTTTTCCAGCTGTAATAAACACACTAGAGCAGTGGTTTCTAAATGTGGTCCTCAAGGCACCATAACAGTCTAGGCCAGGCATTCCCAACCACGGTACTCAAGGCACACCAACAGTGCAGGTCTTATAGGCCCTACACACATGCCGATTTGTTTGAAAGATATGAACGATCTCGTTCATAAATGAACGAGAACTCGTTCATATCTTTCAGTGTGGAGGCTCCAGCGATGAACGATGCGCGGCCCCGCGCTCGTTCATCGCTGGTCCCCCGTCGGCTGTGCATGCAGGCCAATATGGACGATCTCGTCCATATTTGCCTGTACTTCAATGGAGCCGCGTGACGGGGGGAGTGAAGAAACTTCACTCCCCCCGTCACTGCCCCCCCCCCCCCGCCGCCGGGTCGCTCGTCGGCCGTATCCGCCGTCGGGCAGCTCGGCGGCGGATCGGCCAGTGTGTAGGGCCCATTAGTGATATCCAGGCTGCAGCACAGATGGTTAAATCACAATAACTGAGGTGCTAATTAAGTCACCTCTGCTGAAGCATGAATATCACTAAAACCTGCACTGTTAGTGTGCCTTGAGGACTGTGGTTGGGAATGCCTGGTCTAGGCTTTAGAGATATTCAATCTAAAGAACATGTGACTTCATTAGTATCTCAGTCAGTTTGATTATACCATCTGTGCACAAGCATTGATATCCTTAAAACCTGGACTATTAGGGTTTCTTGAGGACGTTATTTGGGAACCACTGCACAATAGGCATGAGCATGAACAACACTCATGTGATACCACCTTTAATCTGTCTCCAATTTAGGGATTGGGTAAAAACCGGACGCGGGAATTCTGGGCCAACTGCCTGCAGGAAAATCTATCACTGTGCAGCCTGTAGTGAGCGTCCCTGTCCAGGGGGTGTCCTGTCTGAGGGAGGGTGTCTGTAACAGGAAGGGAGAGATTACAGCCTCCCTATATGGTCCGGACCATTCCGAGTTCTACCCGATCCCCAGACCATTTGGGGAGGCTGTTCTCTACCTCCCTGTCTCGCTGCTGACAGCTGCCACAGACACCCCCATGCATTACAAGTTCCAGAGTGGCAGAGTTTGCTGCAGGGAGCTGATCTGTTGCGGCACTCCGGGGGCTGTTCAGTTCCAGTTTTTACCGAATCCCTGACATTTATAGGAGTACAATCACAAAGGTGCTATAGGTAATATTGAAGGATTTATTGGTAGAATTATCAATTACAGCATAGGAGAAAAATAATTGAGGTTTCATGCCTTAATGCATAATGCCCAACACCCTGTAGCCAGACTTTATGGCCTATATTCAAGGGTTTTGCTTATACTCTCACATTATAGTGGTCTTCTTGCCTGTGGTGTACATTACCCATTCGCTGTTCCATACCTCCCAACATGACCGTTTCCAGGAGGAACAAAGTGCTCTGTTTCTGGATTTTTCTCTTAATTTATGATCGCTGGTACCTGTTTTGAGCAGGTTAATGGATCAGAAAGGTGTTTCAGCACAGGTGACGGCAATCATAAATTAAGAGGGTATTCCAGGAACAGAGCATTCTGTCCCTCCTGGAGAGGGTCGTGTTGAGAGGTATGCTGTCCTACCAATGCTTTGGCTGTCTTGATTTATCCTTGATGGGCCATTATCGCCAGAAGCATTGTATGGGTCAAGAAGGGGAGATTGCCAGTGAGATTCCTCAACCCATTCGATCTTTCGGTATACTTGTACCAGAAGCAGCCAGTCTGGTGCTGGATGTGGTGCGGAAGAATCAAGCAATATTCAGCCAAGCTCCTGGAGATTTTGGTATCGTAAAAACACCTGTGGGGACCGATCCAGCACCCTAGATCTCTGTTCTTCCAGGGTCTCAGACGTCCCGATTTCAATTTCCTCCCACCACGGTGATCTATCTTCTGATAGTGCTGATTTTTTTAACTTGTATATTTGTTTGTATGTCGGGTCCTACCAATGGGTAGATGTTCTGGAAGGTTACCTTCGTCAGAGCAGCGACTGGCTGGTTCTAGTACAAGTATACCGGAAAATCAAATGGGTTGAGGAATCTCACTGGCAATCTCCCCTTCTTGACCTGTACAATGCTCCTGGCGATAATGGCCTTTGAAGACGAACCATGGAAGTCCGATTCAACCACGGCCTCATAATCTTGTCGTCCTGGTCTGATCTTACTCTTACACCAGAGCACCATTTACGTGTTTGGTTCCAATCTGACAGCACAATGCTCTGCAATCCGGATTTTTCCCACACGGCCACTGGCACTCGCAAAGTTCTGTTGTGCCCGTAACGTCTTCATCATCCTCTGCAACACCTTTTTTTCTTGCATGGAGCACATCTCTACTTCTCTCTGTAAAGCTATGACCAATTCATTGGGACTATTTTGCAGCACGTTCATCCCCAGAAGGACCACTGACACACCTTTCTCACTCACATCCGTGATGATACACCTTTGTTGTCGCAGGCATGTTTTTCCCATTTGAATATCGCATTCCCAGTAACCCCGACAGGGGATTGGTTGGCCATCGCTGGCCAAGAGGTTCAACCAGTTTGGCGGAGGAGGTATGAGGCAGACATTTTGCCAATGTTGCCGAAACTTATTCCATTGGATTGTTGTAACTTGTGAGCCTGTATCCAGAAGGGCTGACATTTCTGTCTCATTGATGCCGATTTCCAATTTCGGATACCGGCCCACTTACTTGGAACGACACATTCTTCTATCTGGACTTACTTGGGGAAGTCTCACGAGGGTCGCATTAAGAATTCACTTTTTCTTAAATGCACACTTACCTACATTCATGATTTCCTCTCTAGGAGATGCTCAGAGAGGAGAAACAGATGGACAGCTGAACGGCGGTGATTCACTGTATTTATCTACCCATTCTGCCCACTTCACTAGGAAGTAGGCAGAATGCAGAAGGGGTGCGGGGGACTACCCCACAAATCATGTGTCTAACACAGGAACCAGGAGAGTAGGCAAGTATGCTTAAATAGAATTGTCCTGTAACATTTTGGAAAATACTGTACATAAACTAAGCAGTCTGCAAATCCACTTTGTACAAATAGGAAAACACGGTTTAATTTTAATTTCCTCCATATCATAACAAGCAACAGACACCTACAATTCTCAGAGCCCTAGATTGTAACCTGAACTATTTGTAACAGATTGGTAGTACTTTAAAATAGGTCAATACAACATTTATCTCTAGAGCACATTCTGTTCTAAGTTTCAATTATGCAAATTGCAATTTAAAGAAGTGACTTTGCAGAAGTCAAGAAGCCCCATGGGGTGACAAGCTAAACAAAGATAACACTGCTTGCAGATGTTTGTTTAAATAAAAAAGAAATATATATATATATATATATATATATATATATATAGTGATATATATATATATAGATATATATACACACACACACACACACACTAGGAAAGGACCGATACTCCCCCCGAAAATTATTCGGCTCCACTCAGGTGCCATCCGGATAAAGTACGCAATGTAGACATTCAAACAAGCAGCGGCACCCTGAGATTCAAAAGTTCCAGGTATTCACAACATGGAGCACAAGCACTTTTTTTGTCACTAGCACTTTTTATCACCAGCACTTTAAGTCACTAGGAACTGTTTTTTATAACTTTTTATATAGCTACTGCACGCTTTTTAAAACATCTTAGCTTAGCTTCAATTACCATACAAATACTATGGCAACAAAACACACCAGCAGTATAATGACCCGCCACACAGATCCCACAATTAGAGTGGGTAATATACAGATGAACACGAACGACATGTAGAGTTTTTCAGAAGCTGATGCCGACAGATTGTTGTTTACGGAGGAACTGTCTGATATTGATAAACAACTAAGTATTGGTGACATTTACCACCAACTGATTAAACTCAAGCGGCGTGAAGTAGACTATCTAATGCATGGTATATCACTGTCTGATTATTTTAGAGATAAGATGATCCCACTAGGTTTTAGGGTACGCAACGTGCCGACTACTGCCCATTTTAATCATGATTTTTGTAAATGCTGGATGGGTATTTTAAACAAATGTAGTATGGACCTTATCTTACTAGTAGTGGAGGAGGCTGGTCGTGAGCTTAAGGTCACTAGAGACAAAATACTACAATTTGAAGCAGAGCATAGGGACACTTTAATGTTGGATTCTTACCAGGATAAAATCCATAAATTACAAACCCAATGTGAAAACTACAAGAAAGAGCTGATCAAGTTTAAGCACAATAAGTATCTCACAGTAAAGGAGGATTATGAATCCAATAAAGTATATAGTTGGCGCTTAGGGGGTGAACCCGGCAATCAGAAACCCTATAACTATAGAGCAAAACATACATGGCGAAATCAGAGAGAAACTCACAGTAAAGACTCCTTTATGTCAAATAGCAACAGTGAGTTTGCTGTGGCAGATTCCGAAGGACCCCCAGAGGCCCCTGCGGTCCCTTTAGGGACCTCTACGGCCAGCGAAGGAGGATCAAAAAACAGAGGACGCCCACCCGCAGGGGCAAACAAAACAGCAGAATCCAGAAGCACTCGCTCCAGAAAGAAAACTTAATTAACAATCTATCCGAACAACCCTTATCTGAAATAGAAATCAAGGCTTTAAACAGTGGATTATCATTTGTGCCCACAAATCGTTTTAATGAATTCACGTGGCAGACAGAGTTACACAAATATGCACGAAAATTGTGATTGCAGGAGTTTTTTCAGAATCAGAGTGCGGTGGCATCCGATGATCCTCATTGTGACTTTGTCAAGTCTAGGATAAAATCCACTTTTGATCCGCAATTGCACAAAACTTCAATCAAATCTTTTACTAGATTGGTGGATCAAGCAGTTACCAAATACAATCTGGCAGCTCCTGCAGTAAATTACAACCTATTAAAATCCGAATTCAGAGCTCTCCAACAATTAGGATCCCGTCGTGACATCATTATCCTCCCACCAATGAGGGGGGCGGAATAGTGTTCCAGAATCTGCGCAATTATAGATCAGAAATTATGGACCAATTATCTGACACAAAGGTGTATGACGCACTTCCAACGGATCCGTGTGGAGAATATAAAAAAAGAGCTGGATGTTATTCTTGACCAAGCATGTCAGGCAAAACATATTTCATCCAAATTATGCCAAGCCTTGAAACAGGAATTTCCAATGGCACCTATACTTTTCACTGTACCCAAGATCCATAAGAATTTGTCCAAGCCTCCTGGCAGGTCTATCATTAGTGCCAATAAATCACTTTAACAACCAATTTCCATCTTCTTGGACAGTATTCTCCAACCCTTGGTAGTGTCACAACCTAAATTTATCAAGGATACAACATCATTCTTGAATAGTTTAAAAGGGATCGGCACAATGCCTGACAACACCCTGATGTGCATTATAGACATATGCAGTCTATATACCAGCAGTCCACACACACAGGGTTAGGAAGTTATGAAACAATTTTTAATCAAAGAAAAGATGGAATCTCTAAATTTGGATCTGTTTCTTAATCTTTTGGAGCTTACTTTGATCCGGAATTATTTTTTATTCGATGGCAGGTACTACAAAGGAGTGGCTATGCGATGGGAAGCAATGTCTCTCCATCATTCGCCAACATATTCATGTTTCAGGAGGAACATGATATGTTTTTTGCAGATATGGATATTAGCCAGTACATCATTCATTATTCTCGATAAATAGACAATGTATTTTTACTATGGACAGGGGGCCAGGACAAATTTGATCAGTTAGTGGCATCTATCAACAATCAACCCTCCTCTATCAGAATTACAGCATCCAGAAATAGAGTATATCAATTACCTTGATGTAAAATTTAATGTTTCTAAGGGTAAGATTAGTACCGAAATTTATTATAAGCCGACAGACAAAATAGGATTTTAATACCTACCAGTAAATCCTTTTCTCTTAGTCCGTAGAGGATGCTGGGGACAGCAATAGAACCATGGGGTATAGACGGGATCCACAGGAAACATGGGCACTTTAGGACTTTCAAAAAGGGGTGTGCACTGGCTCCTCCCTCTATGCCCCTCCTCCAGACTCCAGTTATAGGAACTGTGCCCAGGGAGACGGACATATTTCGAGGAAAGGATTTATTGTTAAACTGAGGTGAGATTCATACCAGCACACACCTCAAGCATGCCGCACAACGTGGCAAACAACAGAACACACGCCAACGGCATGAACAATTTCAGCAACAGACTGACAATAAACGTAACACAACATGCGTGTAACCACACTAATAACTGCAGATACAGTACGCACTGGGACAGGTGCCCAGCATCCTCTACGGACTAAGAGAAAAGGATTTACCGGTAGGTATTAAAATCCTATTTTCTCATGCGTCCTAGAGGATGTTGAGGACAGCAATAGAACCATGGGGTTATACCAAAGCTCTAAAATGGGCGGGAGAGTGAGGATGACTCTGCAGCACCAATTGACCAAACTTGAGGTCGTCATCGGCCAGGGTATCAAACTTGTAAAACTTCGCAAAAGTGTTTGAACCCGACCAAGTAGCAGCTCGGCAAAGTTGTAATGCCGAGACCCCTCGGGCAGCCGCCCAGGACGAGCCCACCTTTCTAGTAGAATGGGCCTTTACTGATTTCGGCAACTGTAATCCGGCCGTGGAATGAGCATGCTGGATCGTGTTACAGATCCAGCGTACAATGGTCTGTTTGGAAGCAGGACACCCAATCTTGTTGGGAGCATACAGGAAAAACAGAGCCTCGGTTTTCCTAATCTGAGCCATTCTGGCGACATAGATTTTCAGAGCTCTGACCACATCCAAAGACTTTGACTCAACTAAAGCGTCAGTAGCCACTGGCACCACAATAGGTTGGTTGAAAGATGAAACCACCTTCGGCAGAAAATGCTGACGAGTCCTCAACTCTGCTCTATCTTCATGAAAGATTAAATAAGGACTCTTGTGAGATAAGGCCGCTAATTCAGACACTCGCTTTGCAGATGCCAAAGCCAACAGGATGACCACTTTCCAAGTGAGGAACTTCAACTCCACCTTTGGTAAAGGTTCAAACCAATGTGATTGAAGGGACTGCAACACCACGTTAAGATCCCATGGTGCCAATGGAGGCAAAAATGGGGGTTGGATGTGCAATACACCTTTCACGAACGTCTGAACTTCTGGAAGGGAGGCCAATTGTTTTTGAAAGAAAACCGATAAGGCTGAAATCTGTACCTTAATTGAGCCCAACTTTAGGCCCGCATCCACACCTGCTTGTAGAAAATGGAGGAAACGTCCTATCTGAAACTCTTCCGCAGGAGCCTTCTTGGATTCGCACCAAGACACATATTTTCTCCAAATACGGTGGTAATGTTTCGACGTAACTCCCTTCCTGGCCTGAAGAAGTGTGGGAATGACTTCACTGGGAATACCCTTTCGTGCTAGAATTTGGCGTTCAACCGCCATGCCGTCAAATGCAACCGCGGTAAGTCTTGGTATACGCACGGCCCCTGCTGTAACAGGTCCTCGCATAGAAGAAGAGGCCAAGGATCACCTAAGAGTAATTCCTGAAGATCTGGATACTAAGTCCTCCTTGGCCAGTCCGGGGCAATGAAGATCGCTTGAACCTTTGTTCTTCTTATGATCTTTAGAACTTTTGGAATGAGAGGAAGTGGAGGGAATACATACACCGACTGAAACACCCATGGTGCCACCAGTGCATCCACTGCTATTGCTTGAGGGTCCCTCGACCTGGAACAATATCTCTGAAGCTTCTTGTTGATATGTGATGTCATCATGCCTATTTGAGGAATTCCCCAATGACTTGTCACTTCTGTGAAGACCTTTTGATGGAGGCCCCACTCTCCTATATGGAGATCGTGTCTGCTGAGGAAGTCTGCTTCCCAGTTGTCCACTCCTGGAATGAAGATCGCCGACAGAGCACTTGTATGCTTTTCCGCCCAGCGGAGAACCTTTGTGGCTTCTGCTTTTTGTTCCGCCCTGTCGGTTTATGTACGCTACTGCTGTTACATTGTCCGACTGTATCAGTACGGGCAGACTATGAAGAAGATGTTCCGCTTGTAGAAGGCCATTGTAAATGGCTCTTAACTCCAGAACATTTATGTGGAGACAAGTTTCCTGGCTTGACCATCTTCCTTGGAAATTTTCCCCCTGTGTGACTGCTCCCCAGACTCGGAGACTTTCATCCGTGGTTACTAGGATCCAGTCCTGGATCCCGAACCTGCGCCCTTCTAGGAGGTGAGAGCTGTGCAGCCACCACAGGAGTGAGATTCTGGTCTTGGAAGACAGGATTATCCTTCGGTGCATGTGCAGGTGGGATCCGGACCACTTGTCCAACAGGTCCCACTGAAACACTCTGGCATGGAATCTGCCAAACTGAATGGCCTCATAGGCCGCAACCATCTTCCCCAGCAACCGAGTGCATTGATGGATAGACACTCTTGCTGGTTTCAGAATTTCAAAGGTAAGAGAACTGAAGAAGCAGTTGATAGGTCGGGTGCACAAATCAAATTTGTGGAAATAATTGTTATAGTAAAACGTAACTTTTATTGCTTTTTATTAATATCAACACAGTCCCTACTGTAGGACACATACAGCAAAATATAGAGGTTAAAAACGGATACATACAAACATATAAGTGACAAAGGTTGAGAAAATGGTGAACTTAGTTTATTTAAAAAGGTGGGCTCACCACAGTAACTCCTACAACCATATGTTTATAATGTGTGTCATTGGAGCCAAAAAGGAAATTTAAATACGTTGTTATTATTTCTTACCACAGCACATTTATAAGAGTCTTATTATTTCATACCACGGCACAGTTGTGCAAAATATGGTGATATATAGTGTGGATTCAACTAGTGTATTACTAGGTATGTGTCTAAATAATACACTTTATTGTGAGAAATTGAATTTTTAAAGCATGACCCATAACCTGAGTTTATCTCTTGCTGTATTCAAATAGATCTTGATCCACACACAGATATAGGGCAATTGAGGATATATATCAACTTCTGAGAGAATTGGTAGATCATACATTCAGTTCCTATAATTAATCTGAGTCCCTTGAGTCAATTTTAATATTCAAACACAAAGTGCCCATACCAATATCTAAAGTTGTTTATTTTGCAAACAAAAATGTGCCGGTTTTTGAGTATGTTACTGTTATGATTCCCGTACTCCAGACCAGATGAGATCTTATGGCAGAGGTCTGAGTACTGGAAAGATATGCTGGTTACGGGAGCAGGAAAGCCTAGTAACCCCTGGCGCCCTAACTCCGTTGTCTCGCCCGTGTTATCAGAAATCCCCTGCGAGACTATGGTTGCTTGAGCCCATGGCAGCCGCGTTCGAAGGGCGGATTATGTCTGCCCAACCCCGATGCCCCCTCAGGTCTTAATGGGAGACAAAGGGAAATCCGAGACAGGGTGATAACAAGGGGCCCTCTGACTAAGCAACCAGACCAGGGGTTACAAGCTATCTAACTTAACCAAAAGTATGTGCGGACAAACCGCCAGGGAAAAGGACAACCAAAGATCCACTGATCCGTTACTCCTATCCAGCACCGCTGGATACCAGAGTGGACTAGTGGGAGCGGAATCCTCCGCAAAAGCTCCGGAACACAATAAAACTAAATAATAAATAGTAAGCGGTCAAGCCGCAACACACGGCTACGCCGCGACTCACGAACACCACTGGATGTTAAAGGTGCTCGGTAGGACTCCAGGAAAGATGACAAATTCCGAGTACTGGATCACTGAGGACAGGAACAACCGGATGGAGCAGGACTGGAAACTCTCTGTAACAGACACAGCAACAGGAAGCTAACACCGGCGTCTGTGAGAAGTCCTGAGAGTGCTTTTATTTAGAACCCCTCCAATCCGGATCCAGACAGGGTAATGTTAATTATGCCGTGCAGCTGCATGCTGCACGGCCAGGATGCAATTTGACCTGATTCATTAGACCTAGCAACGGGGAACGCGGTCCGGCAGTGGCGTCCCCGTTGCTATGGTCAGAGCGGCTCCGTGCGCCCGGCGTCTAGCGTTGCTAGGGAGCCGGCGGCTGTCTGCCTGCGGCGTCCCTAGTTGCTAGACGCCGGGCCGCACTGACGGGCGGACCCTCGGCGCCTAACAGTACCCCCCCCTTGAGGAGGGGTCAAGGAACCCCTAAGGCCAGGCTTCTGAGGAAATTCTCGAAAAAACGCCCTTTTGAGCCTCGGGGCATGGAGATCCTCATCCAGGACCCAAGACCTTTCCTCTGGACCATAACCTCTCCAATGCACCAAAAAATAAAGCCGACCCCGGGACAACTTGGAATCGAGAACCTTCTCCACTAAGAACTCCTGCTGACCCTGTACGTCTATTGGTGATTTCCCCTGAGAGATCTTGCGAGGAAATTTACTGGACGAAACATAAGGTTTTAACAAGGAGCAATGGAAGGTATTTCCGATCCGTAAAGTTTTTGGTAACCGTAACCGGAAAGCCACTGGATTGACTTTTTTGATAATTTGAAATGGTCCAATAAATTTAGGACCCAATCTGGCTGAGGTTTGTCGAAGTTTAATGTTGCGAGTCGACAACCATACCCTATCTCCAACTTTGAAAGTGCACGGCCGCCGGAGCCTGTCAGAAAATTTTTTCTCCCGAAATGCCGCTTTTCTGAGAGCCAGGTGCACTTTTCTCCAAATGAGTTTGAGATGAGAGGTCAAGGTCAGTGAGGAGACAGAGGAATGTTGAAAAAAGGAATTAGCTCTAGGGTGAAAACCAAAAACTGTAAAAAATGGAGATACATTGGTGGAGGAATGACAGGCATTGTTGTAAGCAAACTCTGCTAACGGAAGAAACTCAGACCAGTCATTTTGGAGTTTGGCCGAGTACAAACGCAAATATTGTTTTAATGATTGATTGACTCGCTCAGTCTGCCCGTTGGATTGGGGATGGTAGCCAGACGTTAAAGATAATTTCATCTTCAATGAGGCACAAAAAGACTTCCAAAATTGTGCAATGAATTGTGGACCCCGATCAGAAACAATATCAGTGGGTAACCCATGGAGTCTGAAAACATGGCGGAGGAACAAGACTGCCAATCCCTGGGCAGATGGCAATCGGGGAAGAGCAATAAAATGGGCCATTTTGCTAAAACGGTCCACTACCACCCATATGACTCGGCATCCGGCTGACAGAGGGAGGTCCACCACAAAATCCATGGAAATATGAGACCATGGCCTAAGAGGAACATTCAAGGGCATAAGTTGACCGATAGGCAAGGAACGGGGAACCTTATGCTGTGCACAGACCTGACAAGAAAAAACAAACTCCTTAATGTCTTTGGAAAGACCAGGCCACCATACCGAGCGGGAAACTAATTCAAAAGTCTTAGCGATCCCCGGATGCCCGGCAACTTTGCTATCGTGAAACTCTGTCAAAACCGTTGCTCTCAAAAACTCGGGGACATAAAGACGACCAGCAGGAGTATTACCAGGAGCTTGATGTTGAAGCTGCTTCAACTGGGTAAATAAATCTTGTGTGAGGCCTGCCCGAATGACTGAAGACGGAAGTATGGGAGTAACAGGACTGTTGTCTTGAACTGGAAGAAAACTGCGTGATAGGGCATCTGCCTTGGTATTCTTGGAACCTGGCCTGAAGGTGATAATGAACTTGAAACGAGTAAAAAATAAAGCCCAACGAGCTTGCCGGGCATTAAGCCGTTTGGCTGATTCAATGTATTGAAGATTTTTGTGATCAGTCAAAACTGAAATGGTATGAGTGGCTCCTTCAAGCCAATGCCTCCACTCCTCAAAAGCCCATTTAATAGCCAGTAATTCCCGGTTACCAACATCGTAGTTGGATTCAGCAGATGAGAATTTCCTGGACATGAAGGCACAAGGATGTAATTCTAGGGAATCCGGATCCTTCTGAGACAGGATAGCCCCTACTCCAACCTCCGAGGCATCGACCTCAACAATGAAAGGCAATTCTGGGTTGGGATGTCTGAGGACAGGGGCTGAGACAAAGGCTTGTTTCAAGGCCTGAAAAGATAACTCCGCATCACGTGACCAGTTGGTAGGATCTGCTCCCTTCTTAGTCAGTGCCACAATGGGAGCAACTAGGTCAGAGAAAGAGTGAATAAATCTTCTATAGTAATTTGCAAACCCTAAAAAGCGCTGAATTGCTTTTAAATTGGTGGGTTGCGCCCAACTAAGGATGGCTTGGAGCTTCTTTGGTTCCATACAGAATCCCCGAGGGGAAATAATGTACCCTAAAAAGGATACCTCCGTGACATGAAATTCACACTTCTCCAGCTTGGCATATAGGTGATTTTCACGTAATTTTTTTAGAACCTGACGCACCTGGGTAACATGTTGTTCTATAGAGTCAGAATATATCAAAATATCGTCTAAGTAGACTACAACGAATTTTCCAAGAAATTCACGGAGCACATCGTTAATGAGATCCTGGAAAACTGCCGGAGCGTTGGACAGGCCGAAAGGCATAACCAGATACTCATAGTGGCCTGACTGAGTACTGAATGCCGTTTTCCACTCATCCCCTGACTTGATTCTGATGAGGTTATATGCTCCTCTCAGGTCAATCTTAGAAAAAATCACCGCCGAACGTAGCTGATCAAAGAGGACAGAAATCAGCAGCAAAGGGTAAGTATTCTTTACAGAGATTTTATTCAAGGCTCTAAAGTCGATGCAAGGTCTGAGTGATCCATCCTTCTTCTCCACGAAGAAGAAGCCTGCACTTAAAGGGGATTTAGATGGCCTGATAAATCCTTTCCCTAGGCTTTCTTTAACATACTCATTCATGGCCACAGTTTCAGGTCCGGACAATGCATATAACCTTCCCTTAGGCAAAGTGGCACCAGGAATTAACTCAATAGAACAATCATAAGGCCTATGGTGAGGCAGAATATCCGCATTGCCCTTGGAAAATACATCAACAAAATCCTGGTATACCACAGGAATGGGTGCGGGAATGACAGCAGCAATTCTGATGGGAAGCGTAATACATTCCTTATTACAGATGGTACCCCATTGTAAGATCTCCCCCAACTGCCAATCAATGATGGGATTATGAAAGGCCAGCCAAGGGTGACCCAGAACCACAGGAACTGCTGGGCAATGGGTAAGGAAAAACTCAATCTTTTCAGAATGCAGAGCTCCTACCGAAAGTAGAACAGAAGGTGTACAGAGAGAAATAACCCCATTGGACAAGGGACTCCCATCTAAACCATGCATGGTGATACACCTACCCAAGGCTAACTGAGGAATACCTAAGGCCTTGGCCCATGTTAAATCCATAAAGTTCCCTGCAGCTCCACTGTCCACAAAAGCCGAGACCGAAGAACAGAGGCTGCCAAAGGAAACTTTAGCTGGAACCAACAGTGAATTATTTGAGGAGATAAGCTGTAGACCAAAGTGAACCCCCTCACAACTCACTTGGTCGAGGCGTTTCCCGACTTGTTCGGACAACTACGGGCAAAATGTCCCTTACCCCCACAGTATAAACAAAGACCAGAATGTTGCCTTCTGGTTCTTTCTTCTGGAGACAGTTTGGAGAGGCCTATCTGCATGGGCTCCTCTATGTCCACAGGAATGGAAAAAACACAAGGAGTAGACCCGACAGATGCTCCTTTTTCAGCCCTCCGCTCTCTGAGACGACGATCAATCTTAATAGAGAGCTCCATGAGTTTATCGAGAGTCTCAGGAGCGGGATACTGAAGGAGACTGTCTTTTATAGACTCGGATAAGCCGAGGCGAAACTGACTGCGCAAGGCTGGGTCATTCCATCCACAGTCGTTCGACCAACGGCGAAACTCTGTACAATAAATCTCTGCGGGATTCCTACCCTGTCTGAGAGCACGCAACTGACTCTCGGCGGATGCCTCTCTATCAGGGTCGTCATACAAAAGCCCTAAGGACCCCAGAAAGGCGTCTACAGACAATAAAGCTGGATCGTCTGTCTTTAAACCAAAAGCCCAGGTCTGAGGATCCCCCTGTAGCAGAGAAATAATAATTCCTACCCGCTGAGATTCCGTACCTGAGGATACTGGTCTTAAACGAAAATACAGTTTACAAGACTCTTTAAAATTAAAAAACTGCTTTCTATCCCCAGAAAAACGGTCAGGCAGATGCATTTTTGGTTCAGGAATGACCCTCGGGGAAGTCCGTAACAGATCTTCCTGTGACCTCACCCGAAGGGACAGATCCTGAACCATCTGAGTAAGCTCTTGGATCTGGCTAACTAAAAGCTGGCCAGGATTTGGCCCAACACCGGTGGGATTCATGAAGCTGACAAAATCTCCCAACTGAATAAGGGAAAAAATTAACTCCTGTTAATTTTAAATTTTAGTCTGGCCGGTGTTAATGTTATGATTCCCATACTCCAGACCAGATGAGATCTTATGGCAGAGGTCTGAGTACTGGAAAGATATGCTGGTTACGGGAGCAGGAAAGCCTAGTAACCCCTGGCGCCCTAACTCCGTTGTCTCGCCCGTGTTATCAGAAATCCCCTGCGAGACTATGGTTGCTTGAGCCCATGGCAGCCGCGTTCGAAGGGCGGATTATGTCTGCCCAACCCCGATGCCCCCTCAGGTCTTAATGGGAGACAAAGGGAAATCCGAGACAGGGTGATAACAAGGGGCCCTCTGACTAAGCAACCAGACCAGGGGTTACAAGCTATCTAACTTAACCAAAAGTATGTGCGGACAAACCGCCAGGGAAAAGGACAACCAAAGATCCACTGATCCGTTACTCCTATCCAGCACCGCTGGATACCAGAGTGGACTAGTGGGAGCGGAATCCTCCGCAAAAGCTCCGGAACACAATAAAACTAAATAATAAATAGTAAGCGGTCAAGCCGCAACACACGGCTACGCCGCGACTCACGAACACCACTGGATGTTAAAGGTGCTCGGTAGGACTCCAGGAAAGATGACAAATTCCGAGTACTGGATCACTGAGGACAGGAACAACCGGATGGAGCAGGACTGGAAACTCTCTGTAACAGACACAGCAACAGGAAGCTAACACCGGCGTCTGTGAGAAGTCCTGAGAGTGCTTTTATTTAGAACCCCTCCAATCCGGATCCAGACAGGGTAATGTTAATTATGCCGTGCAGCTGCATGCTGCACGGCCAGGATGCAATTTGACCTGATTCATTAGACCTAGCAACGGGGAACGCGGTCCGGCAGTGGCGTCCCCGTTGCTATGGTCAGAGCGGCTCCGTGCGCCCGGCGTCTAGCGTTGCTAGGGAGCCGGCGGCTGTCTGCCTGCGGCGTCCCTAGTTGCTAGGCGCCGGGCCGCACTGACGGGCGGACCCTCGGCGCCTAACAGTTACCAGATATTATACACCATTGTTGTATGGGATCTCAATAGATTGGAGCTACCCCATATACATTCTGGATTGGGACAATGTTCATCTACCAGTAACTGTCTGATCAGTCTGTGGTTAGTGACACATAAATATGTTGCTACTTATCCCTGTGATACACTGTGTACAAGGCAACAATTGTTGCAATCGATGCTCTTGAAATAGAGTACACAATCTCTACTGCAGCGGTTTTACGATAGAGTATCTCTGTTCATCTACCAGTAACTGTCTGATCAGTCTGTGTTTAGTGTCTCTCTTGAAATAGAGTACACAATCTCTACTGCAGCGGTTTTACAATAGAGTGTCTCTTGTGAGTGTCTCTATTTTATAGTTAACTCCATGCTGTATGAGCATGGAGTTAACTATAAAATAGAGACACTCACAAGGGACACTCTATTGTAAAACCGCTGCAGTAGAGATTGTGTACTCTTTTTCAAGAGCATCGATTGCAACAATTGTTGCCTTGTACACAGTGTATCACAGGGATAAGTAGCAACATATTTATGTGTCACTAACCACAGACTGATCAGACAGTTACTGGTAGATGAACATTGTCCCAATCCAGAATGTATATGGTATAGCTCCAATCTATTGAGATCCCATACAACAATGGTGTATAATATCTGGTAACATACTCAAAAACCGACACATTTTTGTTTGCAAAATAAACAACTTTAGATATTGGTATGGGCACTTTGTGTTTGAATATTAAAATTGACTCAAGGGACTCAGATTAATTATAGGAACTGAATGTATGATCTACCAATTCTCTCAGAAGTTGATATATATCCTCAATTGCCCTATATCTGTGTGTGGATCAAGATCTATTTGAATACAGCAAGAGATAAACTCAGGTTATGGGTCATGCTTTAAAAATTCAATTTCTCACAATAAAGTGTATTATTTAGACACATACCTAGTAATACACTAGTTTTAGCCGTAGATACCAAATCAGCGAGGCCGTCAAACAAGACATCACCTTTATATGGTAGAGATTCCATATTTTTCTTGGAGTCAGCATCAGCATTCCATTGATGAATCCATAATGCTCGCCTAGCTGAGACTGCCATGGCATTGGCCTTTGATCCCAAAAGGCCAATATCTCTCGCAGTTTCCTTCAGGTAAGCTTCAGCGTCCTTGATATACCCCAGCGTCAAGAGGATGTTATCCCTATCTAGGGTATCTATATCAGATGACAAGTTATCTGCCCACTTTTCGATAGCACTACTCACCCACGCAGATGCAATGACCGATCTGAGTAGCGTACCTGTGGTCGTATAAATGGATTTTAACGTATTTTCCTGCTTACGATCAGGGTCTTTAAGGGCTGCCGTGCCAGGTGACGGAAAAGCCACCTTTTTTTGACAAACGCGATAGGGCCTTGTCTACAATGGGGGGTGACTCCTACTTTTCCCTATCCCCAGAGGGAAACGGATAAGCCACCGGAATCCTTTTGGGAATCTGAAACTTTCTGTCAGGGCTTTCCCAGACTTTTTCAAATAGAGTGTTTAATTCATGAGAGGGAGGAAACGCTATCTCAGGTTTCTTTTCCTTATACATACAGACCCTTTTATCAGGGACAGCCGGGTCTTCAGTGATATGTAATACCTCTTTAACTGCCACAATCATGTATCAGTGTCAGCCAACTGGGCAAACGTACGTTTCTGTGAGCCCGAGGGGACCTGTAATAACATATCCTCCACAGATTTCTTCCATGCCTGGGTCTGAGACTCAGACTTGTCTAATCTCTTATTAATACGAGCTACATTAGTATTCAAAGCATTCAACACATTTACCAAATCAGGAGTCGGTGGTGCCGACATGATCACCCCCGCCGCCTTTTGTGTCTCTAATACCGCCTCCTCCTGTAAAGAGCATTCAGCCTCAGACATGCCGACACACGTGTAATAAACACCCACAGACACACTGGGCTTATAGGGGACAGACCCACAGGAAGCCCTTCAGAGAGACACAGAGGGAATTTGCCAGCTCACACCCCAGCGCTCAATCACCGGTTCTGAGGCGCCTAATAAAATGCCCCAGGCCTGTAGCGCTTTTAATATCAAAGAATATTGCACCAAATAACCTGACCGCCCCCCCCCCCCTCCGTTTTGCACCCTGATCCTTGTCAGCAGTGTTGAGGAAGTACCAGCGTCTCTGCAGCCTGCGGAGAGGAAATGGCGCCGAGTGAGCCGTGGGGACGAAGCTCCGCCCCCTTAATGGCGCGCGTCTGTCCCGCTTCTTTTAATAACTGATTATACTGGCAGGGGTTGGGACAGTGCCTTGGCACTAATGTCCCTTCTTGCTAATGTATGCTGAGGATTTTTAGCTGCCCAGGGCGCCCCCCCCCCCCACCGCGCCCTGCACCCAGTAGTGCTTTGTGTATGTGTGGGAGCCCGGCGCGCAGCGTCCGTTTGTTGCGCGGTACCTCAGAGAATGCCGTCACTGAAGTCTTCTTCTGACTTCTGGCTCTGTAAGGGGGTGACGGCCAGCTGCGGGAGTGAGCATCTAGGTGTACCCAGCGATCAGCACCCTCAGGAGCTAATGGTGTCCTGTAGCCAGAAGCAGAGCCATTAACTCACTAGAAGTTGGTCATACTTCTCTCCCCTAAGTCCCACGAAGCAGGGAGACTGTTGCCAGCAGCCTCCCTGAAAATAAAAAACCTAACAATAAGTCTTTTTTTCAGAGAAACTCAGTAGAGCTCCCCTGTAGTGCGTACAGTCTCACTGGGCACAATTCTAAAGCTGGAGTCTGGAGGAGAGGCATAGAGGGAGGAGCCGGTGAACACCCCTTTTTGAAAGTCTTAAAGTGCCCATGTCTCCTGCGGATCCAGTCTATACCCCATGGTTCTATTGCTGTCCCAAGCATCCTCAGGGACGTATGAGAAAAATACGTTGTTACGCTCTAATAGTCACCATCCCAAAGAATTGAAGAGTGGCCTACTGAGGTCACAAATGTTGAGAACAGCAAGGATTATAAGTGACATCACTGACTGAATGAGGCGTTGAACCAAACAGTCTCAAGATTCACTGCTAGAGGCTATAAACTAAACACACTCCTTGAGGTATTGTCTATCCCTAGGGAAGTTTTACTAAGTAAGACCAATAGGGACCAAAAGGCTGTCGTCCCCTTCATTACTGAATATAATACCACCAGCCCAGTTTTACCAAGGGCACTGAATGCAGTATGGCCCATAGTTTCTACAGATAAGAATTTGCCGATATTCAAAAACAAGCGACACATGATGTGTTACACTAGGGGCAGGAACATAAAGGACATAGGGGTACATTTACTAAGCAGTGATAAGAGCGGAGAAGTGAGCCAGTGCAGAAGTGCCCATGGCAACCAATCAGCACTGAAGTAACCTTTATCATTTGCATACTATAAAATTATACAGAGCTGCTGGTTGATGGGGAAACTTCTCCACTGGCTCACTTCTCCGCTCTTATCACTGCTTAGTAAATGTACCCCATAGTCGTCCATACAGATATCACGGGGTTTGAAGATCAATCGTCTCTGACAACATCGGCTCCGTCTCTGTCATCGACCTTTTTAAGTAAGCCCCCAGGTTGCTACAGGTGCCTGGGCTGCAAAACTTGCAGCAGTGTGCGCAAAGGCTCCTCGTTTTCCTCTAGTACCATGGGCAAGGTATTTATTATCAAGCATGTACTCACTTGCATGACTACACACATCGTATACATAATTACGTGCCCGTGTAATATCCAATACGTTGGTAAAACTATACGTACAACCAGGGAAAGATTAATTCTGTTTTTGCAACTAGAGATGTGTCCTCATACATCCATCCTCAATACGCCATGCAGCATGAGATGCCTGGCGTGATTGAGCTGCCAGGTCCTGTGCAACTCTGCTAACGGTGGTCATTCCGAGTTGTTCGCTCGTTGCCGTTTTTCGCAACGCAGCAATTAGGTGGAAAATGCGCATGCGCATGGTACGCAGTGCGCATGTGCTAAGTTATTTAACACAAAATGTAGTAGTTTTGCTGGTGTTCATGCAGCGCTTTTCAGTCGCACTGCTGATCAGTGAGTGATTGACAGGAAAGGGGCGTTTCTGGGAGGTAACTGAGCGTTTTCCGGGAGTGTGCTAAAAAACGCAGGCGTGCCAGGGAAAAACGCAGGAGTGGCTGGAAAACGGGGGAGTGGCTGGCCGAACGCAGGGCGTGTTTGTGACGTCAAACCAGGAACTAAACGGACTGAGCTGATCGCAATCTAGGAGTAGGTCTGGAGCTACTCAGAAACTGCAGGGAATTATTTAGTAGCAGTTCTGCTAATCTTTCGTTCGCTATTCTGCTAAGCTAAGATACACTCCCAGAGGGCGACGGCTTAGCGTTTGTGTCTCCAGGGGCACCCTAGCATCTCCGGGGATGCTGGGCACACCCCAGTGTGACATTAATGAGGGTACTTCCCATGGTGCCACACCCCTTTCTGGGAGGCCACACCCCTTAGTGACATTAATGGGGGTACTTCCCATGAAGCCACACCCCTTTCTGGGAGGTCACACTCCTTTTCCAGGGGGCATGGGTCTTCAGCATGTGAGAGGGGTATTATTGGTCGCACAGGTGTCGCCCACCCCCGATGCCGCCTCTGGGTCTATCCTACAGAGACATTGCAAAGAAAGCCAAGCTGTCAGTGAATACAGTTACAGTACCTACACCATCAATAAGCGTTTGGAAACTGGAGGAAACTGACAATCTTTTAGTGTGTACTGTATAATGAATACATCTTTCAAAGACGTCTACTACTTATATATTGCAGCAGATGCAATATATCTGAAACACATGTACTTAATAATGTGTAGTGTATGGACCAAGTAACAGCATATACAGAGACCTGATTGGTAGCTCACAATCATCTGAACAGACATATTGTTCGGATAGGAACAATGATTGTTTAATGTGTATGTACAATATCGTGCAACAATCAGCAGTTACATCTTTCAAGGGTGTACCCCACATTAAACTGCTAAGTAAAGAGTGTAATTTGCAACTGTTTAGAGAAAGCTTCAAGCTGCAGGTTTGACTGATTGAGTGGCAGTAAGAAAGCTACAGTAAGATGGCAAACAAAAAATATGCTTTCATGGACCACGAAGCACAGCCAGTGGACTACTGGACATAGGCAGAATGTCTTATAGACTGATGCCTCAAAACTTTACATTTTTTAGTTCTTCGCATAGTGGTCTTGAATGCTGTAGTGCAGGGGCTGGCTAGCAGATTTTAACCTGGGATGGGGCCGAGCATTTAGAGAAATTTCGATTTGGGTGGGGTGTGCTCAAACTGAAATCTACATTGCAGTGTAAAAATAAAGCAGCCAGTATTTCGAAATATAACAATGCAACCCACCCAAATCTAAATCTCTCTGCACATGTTACGTCTGCCCCACCTGCAGTGCAACATGGTTTTGTCCAGTTGCTTGATAATTTGCTTTGCTTACAAACATGAAACTGGCCCTTAGTGTGTGGTACTAACTGTGAAACATGGAGAAGGGTGTGATGGTCTGGGGGTCTTTTTTGCTGGATCCCAAGTCAGAAACTTGCACACAGTGACTGGCACGTTGAATCAAAAGGGCTACCATAGCATTTTGCAGCACCATGCAATACCCTCTGGTCTATGACTAGTCAGTCAGGGGTTCATTCTACATCAAGGTAATGACCCAAAACATATCTCCAAGCTACTGTAAATCAGAACTACATCAGAGAAATACTGTATGACAAGACAGTAGACTACAAATAATGGAATAGCCAGCACAGTCTCTAGACTTAAAGCCATTTCAGCTGATTTGGGATGAACTAGATGGGTGTGGATCATCAAATCGACAGTATCTAGGTCGACAATGTTTAGGTCGACCACTATAGGTCGACAGTCACTAGGTCAACAGGGATGGAAGGTCGACAGGGTTTCTAGGTCGACATGTGGTAGGTCGACAGGTCAAAAGGTCGACATGAGTTGTTGTTTTTTTGACGCTTTCTTCTTAGAGTGATCGGGAACCCCAATTAGTGCACCGTGTCCCCTCGCATGGCGCGCGAGCTTCGGGCAAAGTGCCTCGCTCCACTACCGTTTTGCTCGGCACAGATTATCGTTCTAATCGTAGTCCACGTGGATTGTTAAGTATGAAAAAGTAAAAAAAAAAAAAAAGAAATGTGAAAAGCTCATGTCGACCTTTTGACCTGTCGACCTAGAAATCCTGTCGATCTTCCATCCCTGTCAACCTAGTGACTGTGGACCTATAGTGGTCGACCTAAACATTGTCGACATAGACAGTGTCGACCTTCAGACCAGATCCCGAACTAGATAGCAAAGCAACTTACAAATGCAACACATATGTGGAAACTTCTGCAACGGTGCAAAAAACACACAACCGGGCAAAACCATATTCCACTGCAGGTGGGGTAGATGTAACATGTGCAGAGATATGTAGATTTGGGTGGGGTGTGTTCAAATAAAGCTGTCTAAAATGTGTGGGCTACATGCGAAAGCACCCTGAGTTTGCTTATAGTATACTATGATTAGTGATTTGGCGCTGCTAAGTAACAAAGTTTGTGGTATGCTAAATCGGGCTGTTTTGTGCAATTTTAGGACACGTGCATGTGGACAAATCTGTAGGTATATAGCAAATTTATTAGTTCACTGCCATGAAGCCATAAGACCACATGCAACAATATAAGTATACAGGTCATTGATATTAATAATAAGTTCATTCTACGCTGGTTATATTTTAATGGGAGTCACCATATTACAAAGAATAGGTTAGACAGCTGTGTGCAGTAATCCAACTGCTGGGAACCACATAAAAAGGTGGCAGCAGCTTCTCACCTGCAAATGTAAGCAGGCAGATGTGGGTGCATGCTGCAGATCACTGCAGTTTCTAGCGGGGGGGTGACCAATGCGATTGCATGGGGCGTCCGCCGTGGCACTTGCTGGCTCCTGCTCGTGCTCTTCCTTCTTTCTCCCATAGTATTCCACTTGGGGGGCAGGGTTTTGTTGAATAATGCGGTTGTGTCATGATGTCACGACGCAACTGCATCATTTTGTGAAACTCCACCCCCCTGAGTGGAGTACTATGGGCGGGAGGAGGGGGAGTAGGATGGCCATTGGTGGGTTATACATCAATGGTTGCAGTCGATGGTACCATAGATGAATAACCTCGATGGTGTAAAACCATCTTTAAGGGAACCACCGATAGTTTTACCCATTGATGGTCACCCCTCCATTACTGTAAAATGAACTGTGGGCGAATCAGAGCCTGGGGGCATGGCTTCACCGATGTCAGGGGGCGGCGCCATCCTCCGTGCCCTGACACTTTGAGGGGGGGGGGGGAGATTGGTGGCACTGAACCATCGATAGCGGGAAACCATCTGGTTCTCCCCCAACGATGGTAAAAGTATTCAACATCGATCATGGACCATCGATGATTTTGAGTCATCGATGGTCGATGGCCATCCCTATGGGGGAGTGGTGTGAAAGGGGTATTTGTGATGTCTAAGAACCTCATCCATAGGTATTTAGCAGTAACCTGACCTGCAAATCGGTATTTTGATGATCCTGAACAGGCTGAGAACGTTGATGTACAACTGTATTTCTGCATATATACATTTTAGCATATACAGTATGTTTATCTTTTCATAATCCACAGCCTTGTCCAAAAACAAATCTAGAAATGTATTTATGATGTGAAATTTCTTTGCTATTTTATTTATAAACACTGTAGGCTACTTATAAATTTGCTATTTTTAAATAACAATGCCACCTAAACACACATAAAAAACACTTACCGCAGCACCTCAGTGGCTGCAACTTTCATCTCTTCCCTGTGGGCTTTACAATTAATTTGAATGGTAAAGCTACATAGATAATGCTGCTAGTAGAAAGCAGATTTTGGTCACAGCACGGCACTTGCTGGTTCCTATCCTGCTCCCTCTCCTCCCTCCCATAGTAATCCGGTCAGGGGGTGGAATTTCGTGGAATGATGCGGTTGTGGTGTGATGTCACGAAACAACCACGTAATTTCAGGAAACTCTGCACCCGAGTGGAGTACTATGGGCGGGAGGAGGAAGAGCAGGATAGCACTAGCAGTGCTGCATTTTTTAACTGCTCGCACTGGGAGCCACGTTGTCTAGAAACAGCTCTGCTGCATGGCACAGATGTACATCCAAAGGCCGGAAATGACTTATAAATAAAAACATACCAGTAGATGTAAGCAAGTGTCTAAAGTTATCTGTTTTTGCTTTTTTAAATTAAGTAAA
The DNA here is from genome assembly GCF_028390025.1 of Pseudophryne corroboree. Classification (NCBI taxonomy): domain Eukaryota; kingdom Metazoa; phylum Chordata; class Amphibia; order Anura; family Myobatrachidae; genus Pseudophryne; species Pseudophryne corroboree. The sequence goes on from NC_086445.1 coordinate 398,682,900, forward strand.
ATGCATATGTTTTACCTTGTACGGTTCGCTGAAAAGGGGGTGATTTGTAAGAAAAATATTCTCATTTGGCTGAAGTTCTTGAGTCCTTCTTTCCCAATCTTTTGTACGAAGCACATTTTTATCTTGTTCATACCCACTGTTAAAAAGAAAACAAGTAATAATTCAAAAATGTACCTGCTCAGAAAATAGTAATATTGCTCACAAGCTTGAATGCAGAGTCTGATAGACAGATGGCAAAGATAACAAAAACATGAATATAATTAATGTTGTTTCCAGCAGACTGTACGAGCTCTGGTCTCTGTGTGTTCACTAAACAGATAATTGAATTTTTCAAGGAGAGGGGGACGGCTTATGAACACAATCATTAGACTAGATCGGCATGTTCTGAATCTCCCTGGTTTATAGTCTGACAGAAATATCCACAAAACACTGTTTAGTGTAATTTAGAATTGACAGATTAGAAAGAAAGCTAAGGCAATTTGGCATTCTGTGCTTCGAACAGAGGTCCAATTGTCTGTTATTAAAGTTTTACTCCAGCTAATTTCCAAGGGGCATCACATCCCTAGAATTAAATAACGCAGTAATCCTTCAAGCGATCCTATGTGTTATTGTCCGCAATATGTGTTTATCGCTCTCAGGCAGCTTACTTTTGAGATATAAGTCATGAACAGATTTTTTTCCTTGTGAAATGTCCTCTGTGTGTGATCTCCGTGAGGCTGCTGTCTGTTTATGTGGTGAATCTCTTATTAGCTTCTTCCCTGAAGGGTTGTTAAAACTACGTGTAGCACTAGATTTCTTTACCTCCACGCTTTTACATTCTGATCTCTGGTAATCAGCCAAGTAGTCAAACTACTCCTTAATCAATCCCTTTTTTCTCTGACTGATGTGACATGAGCGCAAGTTCTGAGCATGAAAAATGCATGGAGACTGAATTGTGTCGCTGCACATCTGAGTGATTGTGATCTGAAGAGATGGAAATGTGGAGGTTATTTAACTAAAGGCACTGGCAAAAAGAAAAAAGACCATGTAATTTATCTGCACAAAAAGAGATTTATGTTTGCATAGTATGCGGGGTTTGAATGTCACCTGGAGATGCAAATGCACTGTATCGGACATCTTAAGCTGCTTGCTTTCCCAGGTTTATCTCATCCAACAAGAATGATAGATACCACTGTCAACTGTTTTTTATACTCTGATTTCACAGCGGACTCTCAATCATTGTATAGCAATGTTCCACATTGCTCACTCATGCCATACACACACACACACACACACACACACACACACACGGTATATAGTATAAGGGCACATTTCCAGATGTTTTCGCCCATATGCATCAGTTATCTTCTCTTCCTGCTGCTCACAATACCACAAGTCTACACTAAACTGCTGTTCATTATACAGAACAGTGTGGTGCAAGGTTTATTAGGACTCTATGAAATTTGTCCATTTAAGTATTGTACAAGCTTTTAAGTGTGTTCATTTGAGCTCTAATTTATTGGTCTGTTCATTTGATCCTGGTATAAAGAATTAAGAACGGATTCCAGGTATTGAATTTAGGAATTGGCATTGGGGATTAGTGTTAACAATTTGGGCAGGAGTTGATATAGGGTTTAGGGTTCAAGGTTGGGGATTGGGGAACATTGTGTAGGTTTTGATGCAGAAGAAGAGAAGACATGCACTCACTTATTGCTGACATACACACACTCTCATTTACATAAGTTTATAGTTTGCAGTTAAGGGGAATACTCACAGAGCGATCGCTGCTTAAAATCTAAGCAATCTGACTAGATTGCTTAGATTTTAAGCACAGATCACTTGTGTGTACCCCTCTCAGCGATAGCGATGTGCGGCCCCACAAATCGCTATCGCTGGTGCTAGATTGGCCTGCATGCAGGCTCAATCTAGCAGGTCGCTCATTTCACCCGCTGGGTGAAATGAGCGGCCCCCAGTCTCCCCCCGCACGCTCAGCCCACATCGGGCTGTGCTGAGCAGGGTGAGAGATGTGTGCTGAGTGGTTTGCTCAGCACACATCTCTCCTAAAATCGGGGCGTGAATACGGCCCTTTACACGTTATAGTAAGCTGCATACAACAGAGATACACTCAAACAGGTAGACATAGAGACTAATGCAGAGCTGAACATACTTTGGCTGAAGATGGTTCCACTTTGAATGCACAGACAGAGTTGTGCTCATCATTTTGCCAGATATGCAGCTGGAAACACACATATTTATGCATTGGAGGGGGTCTAACCAAGGTTAAAATCAGGCGCAAAGAGGGCTGCTGTGCTAATTTGAGCAGCTGCTAAAAAACAGGTCTAGTCAGTCCTGTATAACTGGAAACAACATACATCAAACGAGTTAGCAGCGCTATACAATCAATAAATTGAATATGAGTGAATTAAAGCAATAGAATTAATTGAAACACATGGGGGTATATGCAATTAGCGGCGAATCGCGGCAATTTTACGCCCGTTTTTTAATTCGACACAATTCGACCGTCGAATTCCGGCAAGTGGGTGCCGAAATTTACCATATTCAATAAAAAACGGAATCGACAGTCCCGCTGTCGAAAAACGGCCGATTTGACGGATTTTGATACGATTTTTTAAATACTGGAAAAAACGGTAAAAAACCCGGAAAAAAATTGTGTGGGGTCTCCCCTCCAAAGCATAACCAGCCTCGGGCTCTTCGAGCCGGTCCTGGTTCTAAAAATCCTGGGGGAAAAATGACAGGGGATTCCCCGTATTTTTAAAACCAGCACCGTGCTCTGCGCCTGGTGCTGGTGCAAAAAATACGGGGGACAAAAAGAGTAGGGGTCCCCCGTATTTTTTACACCAACATCGGGCTCCACTAGCTGGACAGATAATGCCACAGCCGGGGGTCACTTTTATACAGCGCCCTGCGGCCGTGGCATTAAATATCCAACTAGTCACCCCTGGCCGGGGTACCCTGGGGGAGTGGGGACCCCTTCAATCAAGGGGTCCCCCCCCAGCCACCCAAGGGCCAGGGGTGAAGCCCGAGGCTGTCCCCCCCATCCAAGGGCTGCGGATAGGGGGCTGATAGCCTTGAGAAAAGTGTAAGAATAATTTTTTTTCCAGTAGTGCTACAAGTCCCAGCAAGCCTCCCCCGCAAGCTGGTACTTGGAGAACCACAAGTACCAGCATGCGGGAGAAAAATGGGCCCGCTGGTACCTGTAGTTCTACTGGGAAAAAAATACCCAAATAAAAACAGGAGACACACACCGTGAGAGTAAAACTTTATTTCATACATGCCGACACATACATACTTACCTATGTTGACCCGCCGACTGCCACGCCCCCCTCGTCACTGAAGAATCTGGGGTACCTGTGAAAAAAATTATACTCACCTCAATCCAGTGTCCGGATCTTTTAAAATAATCCTCGTACTTGGCACAAAAAAAAAACGAACACCCGAACCAAACGGACTGAAAGGGGTCCCATGTTTACACATGGGACCCCTTTCCCCGAATGCAGAAACCCCCCCGTGACTGCTGTCACAGAAAGGTCTCTTCAGCCAATCAGCGAGCGCAACGTCCTGGCACTCTGCTGATTGGCTGTATGCGCGTCTGAGCTGTCAGATAGCGCATCGCAAAGCCCCTCCATTATATTCAATGGTGGGAACTTTGTGTCAGCGGTGAGGTCACCCGCGGTCAGCGGCTGACCGCGGTCAGCTGCTGACCGCGGGTAACCCCACCGCTACCCGCAAAGTTCCCACCATTGAAACTAATGGAGGGAGCTGTGCGATACGCTGTCTGACAGCAGACGCGCATACAGCCAATCAGGTGAGTGCCACGAAGTAGCGCTTCCTGATTGGCTGAAGGGACCTTCTGTGACAGCAGTCACGTGGGGTCCCGGCATTCGTGGAAAGGGGTCCCATGTGTAAACATGGGACCCCTTTCAGTCCGTTTGGTCCGGGTGTTCGGTTTTTTTTTTTGCCAAGTACGTGGATTATAACCTGGACACTGGATCAGGTGAGTATAATTTTATTCACAGGTACACGTGGATTCTACTTGGCAAGTGGACAGAGGTCGGCGTGTGAACATAGGTAAGTATGTGTGTGTCGACATGTGTGTAATAAAGTTTTACTATCACGGTGTGCGTGTCCTGTTTTTATTTGGGTACTTTTTCCCCAGTAGAACTACAGGTACCAGCGGGCCCATTTTTCTCCTGCATGCTGGACTAGTTGGACATTTAATGCCACGGCAGCAGGGCGCTGTATTAAAGTGACCCCCGGCTGTGGCATTATCTGTCCAGCTAGTGGAGCCCGATGCTGGTGTAAAAAATACGGGGGACCCCTATTCTTTTTGTCCCCCGTATTTTTTGCACCAGCACCAGAGCCCGGTGCTGGTTTTAAAAATACGGGGGATCCCCTGTCATTCCCCCCCCCCCGGATTTTTAGAACCAGGACCGGCTCGAAGAGCCTGAGGCTGGTTATGCTTTGGAGGGGGGACCCCACGCCATTTTTTTCCGGGATTTTACCATTCCATTTAAAAAAAAAATATATGTATATATATATATATATATATATATATAAAAATTATATTTTTAAAAATATATAAATAATACTTGTGCCTCCAAAATAGACAAACCAATTACCTAATCCCTTCTAATATAAATAGATATGCTATTACCAATAAAAAAAACACCAAAAAAAACATGTTTTCAATTTTTTTTATTAGATTCCCCCACCAAAGTGTGGCGGATTGTAAATGACGAATTTACTGTCTAACAGCACTGTTGTCGAATTTCCAAACTTCAATTGAATATACTTTTGGCGAATTGCCGCATTTGTACCATTGCAGAAATGTCGAATTTGACAAATGTCGAATTTCAAAAAGTCGATTTTTGAAAGTCCGTTTTTTTTGACGGAAAGTACTGAATTGCATTTTCTTTTCGGGATTTTACCATTCCATTTAAAAAAAAAAATATATAAAAAAAAATATTTTTTAAAATATATAAATAATACTTGTGCCTCCAAAATAGACAAACCAATTACCTAATCCAGTGGTTCCCAAACTGTGTGCCGTGGCTCCCTGGGGTGCCTCGGGACACTTGCAGGGGTGCCCTGGGTTGGTGGTCCAGGACCAATTCAAATTATTTATGGTCAATATAAAAGGCAAAACTAGTGCTGGTGGCTGTCAGTCATAAAATATGGGGACAAACAGAAGCAAATCTTGTCCCTCACCACACAACTGACCCTAAGGATGACCTATAAACACAGTCTACTTAATTTAATATTTCTTTCTAAATTTCTCAATAAGAAATTATTGGCCTAGGGGTGCCGTGAAAAAAATTCTGATACTCTAGGGCGCCGTGATTCAAAAAAGTTTGGGAACCACTGACCTAATCCCTTCTAATATAAATAGATATGCTATTACCAATAAAAAAAACACCAAAAAAAACATGTTTAAAATTTTTTTTATTAGATTCCCCCACCAAAGTGTGGCGGATTGAAAATGACGAATTTACTGTCTAAAAGCACTGTTGTCGATTTTCCAAACTTCAATTGAATATACTTTTGGCGAATTGCCGCATTTGTACCATTGCAGAAATGTCGAATTTGACAAATGTCGAATTTCAAAAAGTCGATTTTTGAAAGTCCGTTTTTTTGACGGAAAGTACTGAATTGCATTGTCGATTTTTATTTTTTTGGCGAAAAAGTCCAGTTTTTCGACAATTTCGGGAATTCGACCGCAATTGCATATACCCAATGGAGATGAATGGACTGAAGGTGGGAAAAAAAGGGTTATTTAATAATTAAAAATACAAACAAGTATTGATTCAAAGGTAGTGGATAAAATAGACTGCAAGGTTATATAGTGACCTGGATGCAATTTATACAGATGGGAATTGTTTTAAGCCCTTTCTATACACAATAACAAGAAATGAAGCATATATTATTAAAGAGTCTGAGTTTTAATGTATTGAGAATATTACATATTTGTTTTGTGAAGTATACACAAAACTACTTCACTCTGCCCTGTCCCGCCTCTGATTCTGTGTTAGGGTCTCCTGCCCTGTGCTGCCACGTCGTCATGGCAACCGGGAGAAAAGTGCTAGCGGAGTAACCTGAGCGCAGCGGATACTCCGGTTCGGGTCTTTTGCTGTGCAGTGGTTACAGGCTCTGTGCACGGCAGAAGATCCGGTGCTGGTTTTTGTGCTCACAGTCTGTGAGGTCTGAGTGGGGCGTGGACAGCACCTGCTATATAAGGCCTCTTCTCAGGTTAAGCAGATGCTGCTGAATCTTTGTTGGTTAGTCAGTTCCTGAAAGCTAGCTAGTACTGTGTAGCTTTGTATTTGTTGTTGCTTACTGCAAATAGACCTTGGGGTTTGGTACTACACTCTGCCAATCCAGACCTAGCAGTAAGACTGGAGTCAGTCGTTTAACTTGCTGGGGTTCTTTTGCTACTCTGTGAACTTAGCAAGTTTGCGGCTGTATTCTCAGACTTGCCTGCCTAAATCCTTTCTCACTGTGCAAGGTGTTCAGGTGTCAGTTTAGTGGCAGTAAGCTGAACCTGTGCACTGCAAGTGAGGATTAGGATTGTGGAGACTCTCCTTGTGTCTATCATTCCATCTCTGACCAAGGAGTTTACTGCCACACCCGTTGGTAACCCTTTAGGGTTTTGCTGTTGCCCTTAGCAACAGCATTTCGGGTTCTCTACGTATTAAAACACAACATCTTGCTTTTTCCATCCGAGCATTCCTAATACTAGGGAGACACCCAGTTTCTTAGCCTCTGGGCTTCTCTGTTCACTTTGTGTTTATTTTGTTACCCTATCACCTTCTGTGTACGTAATGTCATATTCCCCAGTCTGTCTGTGAGTTCATTTGTTTTGCATCCCTATCCGTTCAGACACCAGTACAATCCTGCAGGCACTGGTGTGCATAACAGTTCAGACACCAGTACATTCCTGCAGGCACTGGTGTGCATAACAGTTCAGACACCAGTACATTCCTGCAGGCACTGGTGTGCATAACATATTCAGCAGCCCAATACTCCTGTTGAAATTTTGTGGGAATATGGAGCATACCCCTCAAAATACGTTGCAACAGGTGGTCGATCAGGTGCAGGTCCTGACTCGACAATTTAATGATTTATCCATTAAAATGCACACCTCCCAGGCCGCTGGCGGAGCTCCCGCAGCAGCAGCACCTTCAGGGGTTAAGGAGCCGAAAGTAAATCTCCCGGATCGTTTTTCTGGAGATCGCTCGCAGTTCTTTTGTTTCAAGGAGAGCTGCAAGCTATACTTCCGGCTTAGGCATCAGTCTTCTGGGTCGGAGATTCAGCGGGTGGGCATAGTGATTTCCTTGCTACAAGGAGACCCACAGGTCTGGGCATATGGGTTGCAGCCTGACTGTCCGTCGCTTAAAAGTGTTGATGCTTTTTTTACGGCACTGGGCATGTTGTATGATGACCCTGACAAGACGGCCTCAGCCGAGGCTCAGATTTCGATCCTTAAGCAAGGGCGAAGGCCAGTTGAGGTTTACTGTACGGAGTTTCGGAGGTTTGCCCATGATACCCAGTGGAATGACCCAGCCCTGAGACACCAGTACCGAAGAGGTCTTTCTAACCAGATAAAAGACCAACTGGTACAATATCCCTTGCCTGATAGCTTGGATCAGCTCATGCAGTTGTCCATCCGGGTGGATAGACGGCTGAGAGAGCGTAGGCTTGAAAGGGAGACCGAGGTTTCCTTCTTTCCCAAGGGAACCTCAGACTCTGAGGAATTTTCCGAGGAGCCTATGCAGATTGGGGCTACCCGCCTCTCCTCGCGTGAGAAGACGCGGAGGAGACAGCAGGGGTTGTGTTTGTACTGTGGGAATAAAGGTCATGTGGTAGCATCATGCCCAGAAAAGCCGGAAACTTCAGGGCCTGAGGGTGATGGGAAATATCCTGTCAGGCCAGAAGTCAGAATTTCCCAAGAAGACTTTTATCATTCCGGTGACCTTGAAGATCCTCGGTCAAACTGTCAAGACTGAGGCCTTTGTGGACAGTGGGGCCGACGGGGTTTTTATGGACCGCCAATTCGCCCTGAAACACTCTGTTCCCTTAGAACCCTTGGCATTGGAAATTGAGATTTGTGGGTTAAACGGGGAACCATTATCCCAAGGTAAAATTACCTCTTGCACTAGCCAGATTTCTTTGTTTATTGGAGCCACACACTCTGAAAAATTGTCCTTTTATGTGACTGTCTGTACTTTTGCCCCATTGGTGTTGGGGTTACCCTGGTTAAGGGCCCACAATCCTCAATTTGACTGGGTCTCTGGGGAGATTCTTAGTTGGGGTACTGATTGTTTCAGGAGTTGCTTGAGCCTTCCAGTCAGGCTCTCGCAGCTAAGTTTGCCAGGATTGCCAGGGTGTTATGCAGATTTTGCGGACGTGTTCTCCAAAAAAGTTGCAGAGGTACTACCTCCCCATCGCCCCTATGACTGTGCCATTGATTTGTTGCCGAATGCTAAGCTTCCCAAGAGCAGGTTGTACTCCCTGTCACGTCCTGAGACTCAGGCTATGGCAGAGTACATTCAGGAGAACTTGGCTAAGGGATTTATCAGACCTTCACAGTCTCCAGTTGGGTCGGGGTTCTTCTTCGTGGGTAAAAAGGACGGTTCGTTGCGACCCTGCATCGACTTCAGGGAATTGAACCGTATCACGATTAAAAACTCATACCCACTGCCTCTCATTTCGGTCTTGTTTGACCAGCTTCGTACTGCCACCATTTTTTCTAAGATTGACCTACGCGGGGCGTACAATCTAATCCGAATAAGAGAGGGGGATGAATGGAAGACTGCCTTTAATACCCACTCAGGGCATTATGAATATTTGGTGATGCCTTTTGGGCTCTGTAATGCCCCGGCAGTCTTCCAGGATTTCATGAACGATGTACTCAGGGAATATTTGGATAGATTCTTAGTTGTATACTTAGATGACATCCTAATCTTCTCCCATTCCCTGGAGGAACATCGGAAGCATGTACGCTTAGTCCTCCAGAAACTCAGAGACCACCGGCTTGGGGCGAAGCTGGAGAAGTGCGAATTTGAAGTTCAGCAAATCGCATTTCTAGGATATATTATCTCCCCAGAAGGTTTCCAAATGGAGGGTTCCAAGGTACAGGCAGTCCTGGATTGGGTGCAGCCCACTAGTTTGAAGGCGCTTCAGCGTTTCCTGGGCTTTGCAAATTTTTATAGACGATTTATCGCTGGATTTTCGTCTATAGTGGCGCCCTTGGTGGCACTCACTAAGAAAGGGGCGGATGTTGCTCACTGGTCTTGTGAGGCTAAAGCGGCTTTTGCCCGTCTCAAAAGGGCATTTGTCTTGGCCAAGGTGCTGCGACACCCAGATCCAGAGCGTCGTTTTGTGGTGGAGGTGGATGCCTCTGAGATGGGTATTGGGGCAGTGCTCTCTCAGATGGGAGTGTCTGATAATCGCCTTCATCCCTGTGCTTACTTTTCCCGTAAATTTTCGCCTGCCGAGATGAATTATGACGTGGGTAACCGGGAATTGTTGGCTATTAAGGATGCACTCGAGGAGTGGAGACACTGGCTTGAGGGGGCTAAGTTTGTGGTCTCAATTCTCACCGACCATAAGAATCTGGCATATTTAGAGTCAGCGAAGCGTCTCAATGCCACGCAGGCACGATGGGCTTTGTTTTTTGCTCGCTTTAATTTTTTGATAACATATCGCCCTGGGTCAAATAACATCAAGGCTGATGTGCTCTCGCGGAGTTTTGCTCCAATCCAGGAGACCACCGAGGAGCCGTTGCCCATTGTGTCCCCATCATGTATTAAAGTGGGCATTACCCAGGACCTCTTGTCATTAGTCCTTAGAGCACAGGAGCAGGCTCCTCCAGACCTTCCGGTAGGTCTTTTGTTTGTGCCTCCTAGGTTAAGACAGCGAGTGGAGGGGTTCCTGTTGGCCCATTACATCCACTCTCTATTTCATCTAAGCCATGAACCCACATTTCAATGGATTTTGTGGTGGACTTGCCCAAATCCTTGGGGATGACAGCCATCTGGGTTTTCGTTGACAGGTTTTCGAAGATGGCGCACTTCGTTCCACTGGTTGGGCTGCCATCGGCCAGACGCCTGTCTAAATTATTTATGCTGCATGTTGTGCGTCTCCACGGGTTGCCACTTGATGTGGTCTCTGACCGCGGATCCCAGTTTGTGGCCAAATTCTGGAGGGCATTTTGTTCCGATCTCCAGATTTCTGTCAGCTTGTCGTCAGGCTACCATCCGCAGTCTAATGGGCAGACTGAAAGGGTGAACCAGTCCTTGGAGCAGTTCCTCAGGTGTTATGTCTCCAAGTGTCAGACTGACTGGGTTGCTCATCTGTCCATGGCGGAGTTTGCCTATAACAACGCGGCTCACTCTGCTACAGGGATCTCTCCCTTCCTTTGTGTGTATGGGCATCATCCTAAGGCCAATTCTTTTGACCCCCTGGACTCCATGCCTGGTGGTTCCTCTGTGGTTTCGGTCCTTAGAGGTATTTGGAGGAAAGTGAAGAAAGCCCTTGTGTCTGTGTCATTAGTGACCAAAAGAGCTTTTGATAAGCGGAAAAGACCCTGCAGCTTCAAATTAGGAGACTTCGTCTGGTTGTCTACCAAGAATTTGAAGTTGAGACAGCCATCTCATAAGTTAGGCCCCCGGTTCATCGGCCCTTATAAGATCACCAGGGTTATCAATACGGTGGCATTTCAGTTAGATCTGCCCCGTTCTTTGGGTATCAATAAAACATTTCATTGTTCCCTTTTAAAACGGGCGATTAGTAATCCTTCTTCCAGTGGAAGACCTTCCCCTCTTCTGATACGTGGCCAGAGGGAGTTTGTTGTTGAAAGGATTCTTGACTCCAAGATGGTTCGGGGTCGGCTGTCATTTTTGGTGCACTGGAAGGGGTATGGCCCGGAGGAGCGGTCGTGGGTGCGCAGTTGTGATCTTCATGCCCCCAGACTGATACGCTCTTTCTTCTCGCAGTTCCCCGATAAACCCGGTGGTAGGGGTTCTTTGACCCCTCGTCAGAGGGGGGGTACTGTTAGGGTCTCCTGCCCTGTGCTGCCACGTCGTCATGGCAACCGGGAGACAAGTGCTAGCGGAGTAACCTGAGCGCAGCTGATACTCCGGTTCGGGTCTTTTGCTGTGCAGTGGTTACAGGCTCTGTGCACAGCAGGGGATCCGGTGCTGGTTTTTGTGCTCACAGTCTGTGAGGTCTGAGTGGGGCGTGGACAGCACCTGCTATATAAGGCCTCTTCTCAGGTTAAGCAGATGCTGCTGAATCTTTGTTGGTTAGTCAGTTCCTGAAAGCTAGCTAGTACTGTGTAGCTTTGTATTTGTTGTTGCTTACTGCAAATAGGCCTTGGGGTTTGGTACTACACTCTGCCAATCCAGACCTAGCAGTAAGACTGGAGTCAGTCGTTTAACTTGCTGGGGTTCTTTTGCTACTCTGTGAACTTAGCAAGTTTGCGGCTGTATTCTCAGACTTGCCTGCCTAAATCCTTTCTCACTGTGCAAGGTGTTCAGGTGTCAGTTTAGTGGCAGTAAGCTGAACCTGTGCACTGCAAGTGAGGATTAGGATTGTGGAGACTCTCCTTGTGTCTATCATTCCATCTCTGACCAAGGAGTTTAATGCCACACCCGTTGGTAACCCTTTAGGGTTTTGCTGTTGCCCTTAGCAACAGCATTTCGGGTTCTCTACGTATTAAAACACAACATCTTGCTTTTTCCATCTGAGCATTCCTAATACTAGGGAGACACCCAGTTTCTTAGCCTCTGGGCTTCTCTGTTCACTTTGTGTTTATTTTGTTACCCTATCACCTTCTGTGTACGTAATGTCATATTCCCCAGTCTGTCTGTGAGTTCATTTGTTTTGCATCCCTATCCGTTCAGACACCAGTACAATCCTGCAGGCACTGGTGTGCATAACAGTTCAGACACCAGTACATTCCTGCAGGCACTGGTGTGCATAACAGTTCAGACACCAGTACACTCCTGCAGGCACTGGTGTGCATAACATTCTGCCCTGCTGCTCACTGTTGTAAATGCGGGTACGACAGCCCCCCCCCCCCCCCCCCATGACTTGGTATCGCTGTCACCATGACTCTCCTCTGTGAGGGGGGAATTTCCAATAATCATCCCACCACTTTTAACCCCTATGTGGGTGGAATTTAAAAAAATCCCCTCTTGCTTTGCAAAGGCTAGCTACTGTCCAAATGTCCTTGTGCTTCATGAGATTTTGTGATGAGTCAGTGGTATTTGATATATATATATATATATATATATATATACACACACACTACCGTTTTGCCTGCGGCTTCACCCGTGTGGAAATCTTAACACAATCAGACTATTTTCATTGCGCCCACATTCAAGTTTAAGTTCACTACCCCTTCTCACCTCCCATGCTGATGGGGAATGAACTTTGACTGAAATGGCATCGGGAGTGTCACTATTCATCACTGTGACCCCGAAAACTATGGATTTTTACATGTCACCCTCTACCCACCCTTAGGGGTGCTAGAGGTGTCTTACCTCCACAATATTTTCTTCCAGATCGTAAGTCATACGTGTACCAAGTTTGCTGTAAATTGCTCCAGGCATTCCAGAGTTATGCTGGAGCATACATACTCTCTCACACACACACACACACACACACACACACACACACACACACACACGTAGAGATGAGACAAGACAGGCACCATAACTCATGATAATTTCGCAGACTAGGTGCACAATCTGTATCAGACTATTGCCTCCAATGTGAGTGATTAAGCGTCTGAGTTTACAACCAGTTATGCTACATGCCCACGACACTCCCATAAGATAGCATAATTATGGACATCTGAATAGCCACATCCCAGTCACCACACAGGAACGCCCATTACACTTCCAATACATTTCTGACTCCGTGAGGCTCAATTGCTACCAGGGTCGGACTGGCCCACAGGGGTACAGGGGCCCCACCCCCTCCTCTAGGCACCAGGATCCAGACTGTGCACTTGAGTTATACATTATACATATGTTGCTATATACTGCACAGGACTATGGTGTATTTTGTACAGAGCATTGCTGTTATTAATCTGGTACAGTATCATGCATGCACTAGCAATATTTACTATGTATATTTATTAAGGGGCCCAGTATATGCACTCGCACCAAGCCTCTAAGCATGGGTCCCTACCACTGCATTTCCCCGGTGGGCCCTTCATGCCCCAGTCCGACACGGATTGGTACTGTGACTCTGTATGTACACACCATGGGATGCATGTACTGTGAAAATGTTAACTACATAGATAAAGGCGCAGTTGAAAAAATAGGATTTTGGTACCTACCGGTAAATCCTTTTCTCTTAGTCCGTAGAGGATGCTGGGGACTCCATAAGGACCATGGGGTATAGACGGATCCGCAGGAGCCTGGGCACACTATAAAGACTTAAACTGGGTGTGAACTGGCTCCTCCCTCTGTGCCCCTCCTCCAGACCTCAGAAAACTGTGCCCAGGAGAGATGGACATTTCGAGGAAAGAGGAAAGAATTTATTGTTATAAACACGGTGAGTGTCATACCAGCTCACACCTCAAGCACACCGTAGAACGTGGCATTCAGTAGAATACCAGCCCACAGCATGAACAAAACACAGCATCCTCTACGGACTAAGAGAAAAGGATTTACCGGTAGGTACCAAAATCCTATTTTCTCATACGTCCTAGAGGATGCTGGGGACTCCAAAAGGACCATGGGGTTTATACCAAAGCTCCAAAAACGGGCGGGAGAGTGCGGACGACTCTGCAGCACCGAATGAGCAAACAAAAGGTCCCCAACAATGATGGTATCAAACTCGTAGAGCATAGCAACAGCGTTTGATCCCGACCAATAATCCGCTCGGCAAAGTTGAACCGCCTAGACTCCTCGGGCATCCGCCCCAGAAGAGCCCATCTTTCCATTAGAATGGGCTTCCACCGACTTCGGTCACGGCAATCCATCCATCGAACAACATGCCAAATCGTATCACAGATTGAGCGTGTAACAGACTGCATACTGCAGTCGCCCCAAGCATGTTGGGATCATACCGGAGAAACAGAGCCTCTATTTCTCCAAACTGAGCCAAATTGGCAACCTAAATATTCAAATCCCCGGTAACACCGAAAGACTTTGAATCAGCTAATGCCGAAAGAACCACCGGGATCAAAAATAGACTGTTTTCTGCGAAACCCAGAATCGACTCTTTGGTAGAACTACAATCCGAGTTCACAAGTCCTCTCTGTCTACCTGGAAGATCAAACAAGGCTCTTGTGAGACAAACCCACCACGTCCGACACCCACCTTACGGACGCCAAAGCCAATAGCATGACCACTTTCCAAGAGAGAAATTTTATTTATTTTTTATTTATTTTTAGAAAATAATAAGGCCATACTGCACCGAAATGGAGCCTAACTGTAGGCCTGCATCCACAATGGCTTGTAAGTATGGATAAGAACGACCTAGCAGAAAGTCTTCCGTAGGAACCATCCTGGATTTACACCAAGACACAGAAAAACGCCAACCACGGCGGAAAGGCTTTGCCGTTACTTCTGTCCTAGCCTGAAACATTGAGGAAACGGCTTCACTGAGAACAACCTTCCGGCTTAGAATATGGCATTCAACCGCCACACCGTCAGACGCAGTCGCGGTAAGTCTTGATACACGCCCTGATCTAGTTGTAACAGTTCCTCACGAAGAGGGCAGGAAACTCCCATGAGCAAATCATGAAAAACTGGATAGCAAAACCTCCTTGGCTAAATCAGATCCGAGAGGATCGCCTGAACCTATGTTCTTCTTACGCTTATCACCTTCCGAAAAAATGAAATAGGAGAGGCCACATAGACCGACTAAAAAACACCCACGGTGTCACGAGGGTGTCCCTTGACCTGAAACAATATCCCTGAGGCCTCTCGTTGAAGCGAGACACCAACATGACCAATTGCGACCCTCCACAAAAGTTGTCACGTCTGTGAAAACTTCTCGACGATGACTGAATTTTTCCCCGAATGGAGATCGCGTCAGCAGAGGAAATCTATTTCTCCTTCGCTAACCACCGGAACGAATACTACCAGACTTTTTGCCCCATGGCAAAACTGTGCATCTTCTGCCATTGCCGCTTTGCTCCTTGTTCCGTCATAGTGGCTTACTCACGCCATTGCTGATAAGTGGTCTGGCAGAACTAACATGGGCCGAACACGAAGAATACGTTAGTCGAAAATATCTCTTAAATCAAGAAAGCTTATTGCAGACAAGCTTTCCAACTTAACCTTAACCTCTGGAAATACGTCCCTTGCAAGGCCTGCTCCCCAGCCTCGGAGATCCTTATGCACGGATACCAAGATCTAACCTTGGATCCCGAACCTTCATCCCTCTAGAAGGAGAGAACCGAGCAGACACCACAGGAGTGATGTCCTGGCCTTTAGGATTATATACCGGTGCATGTGCAGGTGAAACGCGGACCACAATTTCAACTGGCCCCAAAAAAAGCCACTCTGGCAGTAGTCCTGCTCACCAAAACAGGCCTCGTAGGCCGCACCCATCTGTTTTAGTAACAGAACATATTGATGAAGTGTCCCAGCAAAGCTGATCCAACTATGTATCCTCAGACCTCTTTTCACAGGAAAAAACCCTGAACATTAACCGGCCAGTATCTACTCTGAAACCCACCTCCGACAACTGTGTCGGTGGGAACAACAGCCAATCCCTGTGTCGAAGAACAGTCAGAGAGAAACAACGATTTGCACCTTTATACAGGGACAACCGGACAATGTCCTGAACCTGACGCACCTCTGTATGACGTAGCGTACTACCTCCCCAACCAGAGGGGAACGGCAAGATTCATTAGAAAAAACAGTAAGGGGAACAACCGTAACTCAGAATGCTCCCCCTTTTGATTCTATAAATAACTCACAAGTCTTAGTCTATTCCTGGACTAACTGAAATTATTAGACGAGCGCTCACCGGAGTGGGAACTAGCCAGATAGACTCAGCGACAAGTGGTGGATGTGTTGGAAACAGAAAACGACATCCACTTCTGCGAACCTACCAAGGCTGCAGAACTCTTACCTTCCAACCTTCCACTGTCTGCACAGAAAAACAACTGCATTCCACAAAAGAAAGCGTCACCAACCGTTGTGAAGGAGGCTAACTCACGAAGGTACACTTACCAGGTGTATCCGCCGAGAGTGACTGAACAGAGGGCTCACCAAACAGCTACCTCCCCCGAGCAGAGCCGGCCCTAGGCATAGGCAAACTAGGCAAATGCCTAGGGCATTTGGTATGCATAGGGGCACCAGCAGCTTCTGCTGATTAAAATGATATGTGGCATGCCTATATTCTGTGTGTAACTGAGGCTGTATCTGCATACGAAGTGCTACGTTGCAGTGTATTCCTGGAAATCACTGTAATGTAGCATTTCATATGCAGATACAGCCGCAGTCGCACACAGACATTAGGCATGCTGCGTATCATTTTAATCAGCAGAAGCTGCATGTGCATCCTAGCCACATAGTAATGCAAATAAGATGCATTTTCATAAACAAAAGGCGCCCCAACGTTAGCAGAGCTGCCAGCTGACTCATGCCAGGCATGTCCTGCAGAACTGGCGGCGGTGTTAGGGGGCACCAGCCAAAATATTGCCTAGGGCATCGTATTGGTTAGGGCTGGCTCTGCCCCCGAGTATCTCTCGGAGACAACCTCAGCATTTTCCCGGCTACACCTCCTGCTGTCACGCGGCAGCCTGCTGCAATGTTATAAGTAGAATCAACATAAGCAAGCTTACCCACTCTGGGTAGGATAATTCTATCGGATGCCTACCCGAATACAACCCTCCCTCATATGCATGCAATGCAAATAAGGCCAAAGTATAGAAATAAAATATCACTTAGCTTCCTGTGTATGATCCTTTGCGACCAGGCTCTGCGTCGACTAGGAGTTGACTGCCGTAATGTTCTCTCCGCGTCGGGAAGAGAATAATATTCGGACTCCTTGAGAGGATCGAAAACCAACTCGTCACGGCCAATCTAGAGCTTAATCAACAGAGAGATCAGCACATGAAAAGAATACCATTATCTTAGCATTCATGGATATACTTAATGTAATACACAATAAAACCCACATATCCTAACCATGCATATTTAAATATATATCTACATATATATACATATAGATATAACCTATACGCAAGTGGATTGTCCAGACCCGTCAGGTCCCAGCAATGTGTTGAGAATGTGTATGACCATGTACTGACGTGCCCCCGATGTGGATCTACCAGGAACGTTATGGTCGACAGAAACTGAGTAAATGTCGACAGCAAGGAGTAGTAAGCGGGTAAAAAATAATAATAATAATCTTAGAACCCCGAGGGGTCTGAGGGAAGTATACATATACAATTTCAATAACACTCCCCCCACATATACCTATATATATATATATATATATACCAATACAGGTACAAGGCAATAACAGCCTGTTCATTTTTCTACCCCGGAAATACCGTTGATGACGACAGGGCATCCACCAACAACTGTGTCTCCCCTAGCGCGTTGACTTGTTTTCAAGCACCCAAACCAACCTGCTAATACTTAATTTTTTCGAATCAAGTACCGCTAAGCGTCGGCGAAGCCGACCGTTATCCCCACAGCAGCCTGTAACAAAGCCCTAACACCTGTCGACATATGTCGACTAACCGATAGTGGGTAAAAAACAGGGAAACAGTGAGTTTATGTATCACAACAAGGATTATGCGTCCATTATTAAACATAATGCTATATGACGCCCATATAGCATTAAACATTCTGTGCCCCCCTTCCTTCTTACTATACAGTAAATCCTGGTGGGGACCTGAGGAAAAAGGCGCTGACTCCTTTGTGAGGGCTAAGCTCCGCCCCCTTCCGGCGCGCTTAAGCCTGCTCAATTAAATAAATATATAAATATATAACCCCCTAAAAACTAGCTGGGGACCCTATATACAGGGGGTAACCCCCTGTATAACTTACTTTTTGTCCCAACGCAGCCCAGGGCGCCCCTCCTGCGCCCTGCACCCACGGAAGCCGTTGGTGTGTGGGAGCTATGGACCGCAGCGTGCACGCTGCGGTCTCCCGGCGGGGCGAAGACACCCGGTGTCCGGGTATGTTCCCCCGCCCGGGATCCTTTTATCACTGCCGCCCAGGGCGCTCCCCCCCAGCGCCCTGCACCCTGGAGGCCGACGGGGAGCGGGAGCAGAGAGCGCAGCGCTACCGCTGCCTCTCCCTCCCGTTTGCGGCGTACTGGCGGTGATTACATTTTTTTTAAAATGTTGAAATGTTGCCCAGGGCGCTCCCCCCCAGCGCCCTGCAGGCCCGGTGGAGTGCGGGAGCCGGGAGCGCAGCGCTACCGCTGCTGCTCCCTCCCGTTCACGGCGCACTGGCGGGGTGGGCACCGAAGTATGTCCCGCCGCCAGTGATATTACAGATTTTATTATATGCTGCCCAGGGCGCTCCCCCCCCAGCGCTCTGCACCCTGCAGGTGATGGAAAGCGCGGGAGCCAGGAACGCAGCGCTACCGCTGTCTCTCCTCCCTGCGACACGCTGGCGGGGTGAACATACGCTGTGTCCAGGCACCGTAATATGTCCCCCACCAGGATTATAGACCATCAGCAACCTGCCCCCAGGGCGCTCCCCCCCAGCGCCCTGCACCCTGCCAGAGACGTTGGTGTGTGGGAGCATGGAGCGCAGCCCTACTGCTGCTGTTATCTCCGTTACTGAAGTCTTCTGCCGTCACTGAAATCTTCTTTTCTTCCAATACTCACGCGGCTGCTTTCTTCTGGCTTTTGTGAGGGGATTGACGGCGTGGCTCCGGGAACAAGCAGCTAGGCGCACCAAGTGATCGAACCCTCTGGAGCTAATGGTGTCCAGTAGCCGAGAAGCAGAGCCTTTAAACTAAGAAGTGGGTCCTGCTTCTCTCCCCTCACTCCCACAATGCAGGGAGCCTATAGCCAGCAGGTCTGCCTGAAAATAAAAAACCTAACAATAAAGTCTTTAGAGAAACTCAGGAGAGCTCCCCTAGTGTGTGACCCATCACTCCTGGGCACAAAGTCTAACTGAGGTCTGGAGGAGGGGCAAAGAGGGAGGAGCCAGTTCACACCCAGTTTAAGTCTTTATAGTGTGCCCAGGCTCCTGCGGATCCGTCTATACCCCATGGTCCTTATGGAGTCCCCAGCATCCTCTAGGACGTATGAGAAATATCAACCATCTACATAAATATTGCCATTGTGGGCAACTCAGTATCAGTCCCATTGTGTGACTTTAGGGAACAGGCAAAATTAAAGTGTCAGAGTAACTATAAGTATCAGCTCTGCTGTCAGGACTGTTCTGACCAGACCATTTGTGTGTAAACATCATTTTGTAGCTTCTTTAGACATCAACATTTGTTTCTTTTAACATCAATAAATAATGGGCACTCATATTCAAGATGAAATATCTCTGTGGCTATTCATAAAGCACCTTAAAGGTCATACACACTGGCCAATATCGGGCGTTCTGTTGAACGGCCGATATATCGCGGGTCCGTCGGCCAGTGTGTACGTGCGATATGTCTGTGAACTCCATCGTTCACAGACATATCACGTCGGCCCTGCAGCACAGCCGACGGCCAATATATCTACCGATATATTGGCGCGTCGCTGTGTGTGTACGGGCGGGCGGCCGACCGCCCGTACACATGCTGCGGCAGCCGGCGGTGATTGACAGCTCAACTGGCCGGGCGTGTGTACACGCCCGCCCAGTTCATGATGTCAGTCCCACGGATCGGGCAGTGTATATGCACAGCACACTGCCTGATCCGTCCATAGATATATCTGCAGATAAATTGATCTGCAGATATATCTATCAGTGTGTACCCACCATTAAGAGACATTGCAATTTGAAGGTGTGTCAAATTATAACTTTAACATCATTTTCAAGCTATTTCATATGCTCACGTTTACTGGGAAAATACGAAACATAATTTCCAACTAATAAAAAAGTGGAAACCAAGTCAGATGTACGCTAGCTCAATGTTAACATTCATCTCCAGTGGGTTGAGATCTGCGTCTGTGCGAAGATGGTCGCAATGCCGCCTAAGCCACAGCATGATTCACATGCTGCAGCCATTTGGGGTTGGGGAAGGGACTGCAACGACCAACATTACAGGAAACATGAGGCTTGTCAGCCCTGTTTTCTGGGTGTGCCGAGGTCATTGGCTTCACTGTGCCTGGAAGCAAGAATTACACAGTCATCCTGAGTAACCAGAGTTTGCTCAAGTGACCAATGTTCACACAGATGATCTGATGCTGCGTTTTCGGGCACAGCAGCGGATCATTATAGTCTTTCCACTACAGATGCCTACTGCTGCTTTTTCATACATTCGCACAGCAGCTGCGTCCATCTCTGGATCAGGTCTATAGTAGCTAAATAAAATGCTTTCTCCCTGGTAAACAAGGTTACCATATGATGACCAAAGTACTAAGTGTGTTATTCTTACACCTTGGGATAAATGTAATAGCCTGTGTACTGCAGGCATTGATGGGTTCCCGGTGAGTCTGCCCGATGTTTTAAAGCAGCATTCATTTAAAAGGCAAACGGGGATTGGGTATCTGCACACTCAAACCAATGTAATATGGATGTTTCTATTTCTAATCCATCTTTTTTGGTTCAAAAACCCCTTTTAATATTATGGTCAATAATTATCCAATAAGGGGGTGCTGTCAACTACAGTATGTAGGACAAGTAACAGTTTGGGAAGAAAGGAGAGAGAATCTGTTTTGTTGACGCACAAGGAGAATAAAGAATTGTTAATATTTAAAATATAACTTTATTGTTCTTTTAAATAAAATTCATGTGATTGTAGTTCACATATTAATCCTAGACTACAGTGAAACATAAAAGTTAAAATTGACAAACATTACATACATGTGAATGAAGAGAAAACAAAGTTGGTGAATTAAAGATTTAAAATGTGTCCACGTGTCGTTATTTATTTGGTATGTTGTGTTTACATCTATTATTTGTAATGGGATATTATAAATTATGAGGTCATCAGATTCACCCGTGCCTCATGGTTTTACACTAGACACCCTAAATGTGCTAAATCTGTATCAGAGTTGATCCTAGGTATGTCCCCCTTTATGTCATATTGTCACCAGATTGCCGCTCTCTAATGAATACCTCAAAGGAAGGCTCCTTATTAGTTAGAGGCTAAGAGCGCAAGTAATTGTGACTATGGGTCCTCATTTCAATTGGGGGATCATCATAGGTATACAGTTACATTATTTGTTTCCATGCATATGGTATTCTCTGATTGAATTTTGTATCTCACAAAATATTTCCGTATGTGCGGTCATCCTCCTGCTTGTTAGTTATTGCCCTAGTGAGATGCTCATTAATAATGGGCTGCAAGTGGAAGTTATGATAGTTCAGACCCATAGAGAAACCATACTATTCACCATAAGTGAATATAATTGTTTGTCAATTTTAACTTCTATGTTTCACTGTAGTCTAGGATCAATATGTGAACTACAATCACATGAATTTAATTAAAAGAACAACAAAAGTTATATTTTAAATATTAACAATTCTTTATTCTCCTTGTGTGTCAACAATACAGGTTCTCTCTCCTTTTTTCCCAAACTGTTATTTAAAAGGCAAAACCAGAGATTGGCTTTACCTTTTAAATGATTTCTACTTTAAAACATCAGGCAGACTCAACAGGAGCGTGCCATCGCAGGCTATTACATTTACCCCCTTATATGTACAGTATATCCCCGCTTTTATTGGTATCCGGATACTAGGTCGAAGTGACTAAGGTCAACAGACATAAGGTCGACCACTATTGGTCAACATGCATTAGATCGACATGGCAAAAAAACAGCTAGATATGGGAAAGGTTGACACATGAAAAAGTCATGGAGCAAGGCACCATACCCACAGCATGGCGAGCAAAGCGAGACATGCAAGGGGACGCGGTTTACTAATGGGGGTTCCTGGTCACTTTACGGAGTAAACGACACCCCCCCAAAAAAATGATGTCGTCCTTTTCATGTGTTGATCTTTTTCGTGTCTGCCTTTTTTGTCATGTCGACCTTTTGGTGTCGACCTTACTCAGGTCGACCCTATGATCCATAACCCTTTATTTATACGTATGCACAAAAAGAAATACAGTTCATGAAGCTTTTTTCAGTAACCATTAGTCTACCTTGTTATGATTTTATACTGTATATGTGTCACTGCATAAAACATTTCTCATCTTCTCTAGATCAAAAGCTCAAGTGGAAAAAGATCTGTTACCTTCTGTCTCAATATATGTTGCTAGCTGTATTGTTATTAATAAATGTACTGTATGTTTTGTCTCCAGCAATGTAACATAATGCTAAAAACTTGCTTGCACCTAGATTGGCCGAATTGGATGGTACTGAGGTATCCTAATGTAAGCCAAGTACAGTATGTACAGTGCAACTGACAACACATGCAGACCAGCATATACTGTACACATGGAAAAGCCCTATATTTTTGCAGGTGGTAAGGTACAAGTGCAAATAGGTGATGATTACAAATGATGGCACTAGCTTCTCAGACAATGATTGGTGCTTTTTTTGTCACTTAGTTGTAGATTATGTTTTTGCGAGATGGCGAGTTCAGGGGCATATTGGGACACCAGGTACAAGGGACAGCCCCCGCTGGGCCGGCTGTCTTGTTGGTGTTCCGGTCTTCCTTCTCCCTCTGGGGTTGGGGAGCATCCATGTTGCCAATCACATCGAAATCGTGATTTGCAACTGAACCTGTTTTTATGTGCACTCTGTGCTGCATCTGTATCAGAGCCATACAGCCACTGGGTACTAAGATCCAGTGACTTGTAGAAGCCGCAACCTCTATCCTGCACCTTCTGCACATGCTTGGCACCCCACCGCATCTTCTCTGCTCTCCGTCCGGCATACTGGAAGTGCCCCTGAGTAACTCCTGAAGTCAGAGTATCTTACCAAATAAATAGTGCAAGATTCAAATGTATTTCTGGCCGGCAGCCACTAGATGGCACCCAATGAAGCTATTCTAATGTTGCTCCGTACAGACGCGATCAGCTGCTGGCTCTACATTTCAGTTCGCACCCCCTGGAGGTGGTGAGCTGAAATGTGTGAAAAGTGACCCGTTTAGCCACCTGACACTAATGGGCGTGATCAGCACGATAGGGGAGATCACTTGAATATCGCCCCCCTGCGATCTCCCGTCATTTTAGACGGGCGATCAGGGGCGATAACAAATGAATTCCCCCCTTGACACTATGAGGCTGGTTTAATTGTCTCCCCTGCTGCCACTAGATGGTGCTCATTGGAGCAATTCAATTGTTGCTCCATTTGGGCGCACATGCAGCTGGGATGACACATTTCAGCTTGCAGCTTCTTGAAGTGCCAGCTGAAACGTGCATAAACGACTTGGTTTGTACTTTAGACGGGTTTAGCCGCTTTGTGCAGCTAAACCCAGTACTAATGAGCGCCCATACAGGGCATGCGTGCCCAACGGGGACAACAATTGAATAGACCTAGTGGGCACCCAATATGTTTGGGCGCCTACGCCTACAAAAAAAATGAATTGGCCCCAATTGACCTGTCAACATTTTAAACGTCAGTATTTTGACCATGTAGGGATTTTGACCTTGTCGTGATTTTGACAGTCAGGATTTTGATTGTAGGTAAATTGACCGCATACCATTTTGACTATATACAATTTTGCCTATACTACAAACTAAATTGTACACTTTCTAGTCAAAATTGCCATGCCTGCACAGTCTATTTTTTCTTGGGATACCGACCCTGTGGGAGCGCACATCGGTATCGCAAGCTGTATACACACGGTGCGATATGTGCTAACTTTTCTTACGATTTTGACTATATACTGAAAATTGTAAGCACACATCGCACCGTGTGCCACACAGCCACACCTCTTCCAACTAAGCCACATCCATTTTTTCAGCACGCACACTTTTCGTTTCGCAGGCCACGATTTGAAGCTGCAGAATGTTGGGAGGTATGGTTAAACTGCACAGAAAAAAAATGATTGACAACATGATCACAGTAACAAGGGGGACATGTGCCTAAGCCAGATGCATATGCAACTGTAACAGTTTGGAACACATAAATGACGCTCATTTTGCAGTCAACTTTGCCTCTGACAAGCTATTTATCTATCATATGACCATTCCATCATATGGTTCATTGATCAATTTGTGAAGAATGTTTCCTTGAATTAAAATCTCTTTTATGTATAAAAAATTCCCTGGAAAGTACCCAGCCCCCACCGCAAATCTTTAACTCTCATAGTCTCTGTTACCAAATTCAGACTTCTGAAGAAGCCAGATTTAAATGACAAGTCTTAATAGGTTTCTTTGGTATACATTTAATTTACAGGCTGTCGGGATCGCAGCGGTCAGGATACTGGTGCCGGAATCCCGACATCCAGAATCCCGGCGCAACAGGCTATTCCCACTCGTGGGTGTCCACGACACCCATAGACTGGGAATAAATCCTGTGGCGAGCACAGCGAGCCCCTGAGCCCACAGCATGGTGAGCACAGCCAGCCCGCAAGGGGACTCTTAGCGTTCACCCCGCTGCCAGCATTCTGGCGGGTGGGATGTCGCTGTGCGGATATTGACAGCCGGCATTCCGTCCACTGGTAATCTACACCTCTAGTTACTGACTGAATACTGCTGCAGAATAAACTAACACAAACTATTGTTCAGTATAAAGAATACACCATTACAGGAGGATGTACAACACAGGCTGATTAATAATATTGCCACATAGATGTAGTTCGCAGAAATACTTCCTAAGGACAAGTGTTTAATAAACCAATTGGGATCCGGTCTGAAGATCGACAGTGTCTAGGTCGACAATGTTTAGGTCGACCACTATAGAAACCCTGTCGACCTTCCATCCATGTCGACCTGGTGACTGTCGACCTATAGTAGTCGACCTAAACATTGTCGACCTAGACACTGTCGATTTGATGAACCACACCCAAACCAATTATCTTTATTTTAATGTATGATATTTTATATTAAGAGTAATTATGTTTTGTATAATGAATAAATAGAAATCATATTTATTTGATCGTATTTAGCACGAATTATCCTTATATGTTCTTTTTTAAATGAAAACATTATTTTTAAATATACGCAACTTGCACATATAAATATACAGTATATTTAACTTACAGACAGGTTGTCTGATTTGCGTCTATATAGATACACATATCTCCACATTCATATATTAGTAACGTGGTAGTTGAGAAAGACCTACCAGTATCTCAGGCAGCAACAGGTATGACCCCACACATGCCATTCTAGATATAGCAGCGCAGCACACCATACTGCATGGATTTTATCACTGTAAGTTTCTTCTTGTGTTTTACAAAGGAAATAGCTGGTCCACTAATGTGATCTTTCCTTACTGATGGCTTCATACAGCCCTCACCGCTCACACGGATTATCCAGATGAGTGTATGCTTGAAACTAAAAATATTTGTTTTACATATTCATTTATTCCTATTCTGTCCATCAAAATGAATGTGCTTAAAATAAATGGGTCATAATGTTTTATTAGCATTGCAGACCAGCTCTTCTGTCTGATGCCACATGAACATTGCTGAGGCCACTGCAAACATTTGGCTGAATTGATGCAAGGGGCACATTTCTGAGATTTGTCTGATCCATAACTATTAGCTTGCAGAACTGATTAAATGTATCAAGTCTACAAGGAATATGTTATTGCTGCATTTGATCATGTCCAGTTCAGTCTTCAATGATAATATAGATATATAGGTTTAGTCTCCCATATCCACAGTATTTTGGATATCTGAATATTCCACATTTTGGAATATTTGCTTACCATAATGAGATATCATGGGGATGTAACCAAGTCCAAACACGAAATGCATTTACGTTTTGTATACACCTTATACACATAGCCTGAAAGACAAATTTGCACACTATTTTTAATAATGTTGTACATAAAACAAAGTTTGTGTACAGTGAATCATCAGAAAGCAAAGGTTTCACTAGGTCAGTTGCGCTCAAAAATGTCATTATTTGGGATATGGGATAAGTGAATTTATTCCACTGATGTGAATTCATGCCAGAGATTTCCAAACTGTTGGAGTTAAGGTCCACTTTTCAATGTACATTTTAGTTTGGTCTCCCTATCAACCCGAACCAAAATTGATACACAGGGTAAAGCAGATTTCTAGAAGGTTTTCAAATGTTTACTTTTGGAAAAAAATCACAACCAAAACAAACCTAGAACAAATGCTTTTTGTGTCCAGATGTTTTTGCTGTAAAATAAGAAGCAGGACTGGTCTGTTAGGTATCTCAGTAGGTATCCTGGACAGTTTGAACCCTGACTATGGTTAGAGGTAGTAATTTGAATCACTTAGAATGTATTACACTAGCATCAGGACTGCAATCACGCAGATCCCCATGTCCTGATACAGTGAGGGGAGAGGCGAATATAACACAATGAATATTCTATTTCTCTGCTCTTTGTACCATAGACTTATCTTTTCTGCAACCACATGTGGGTTATTACTTGGAGTCACAGGTCTCCTAACGTTTTGTCGCAATTGCGCAGGCTCGGTGGCAGAATTTGGTTTGGTTTCTCCCTACTTCTAACGACAAATAATGATGTAGCGTAATCTTAACGATCTAATAGCCTCCTCAAAGACTGTGCTCTGGAGAATATACAGTATAGCACATACTAATAAAGAATATTTTGTTGAAAAAAGAAGTAAAATACTAAGTTACATAATGTTATAAAGAAAAGGTTACAGGTTACATAGTAAAAAGTGTTGCAATTGCAAATAAAAGGAAAAACACATAGATTAACATGCAGCTAATCTGTTTTGGATGAATGAATGAAAAATGTACAAAGTTTCTAAAATAGAAGTATAGTCCAGACACTTGGAAAACAGCAAAGCTACCCTGATGGCATTTTCTAGGTAAAGGTAGCCGAGATAAGCACCTATAGAAGATCTTTATTATCAGTGCCTCATAGTAAATAAACTCCAAAATAGCTGTAAGAATAAAAATAATTTTGTATTATTTCTATTTATGTTTGAAAGCATATTTTAGTGAAAGGTTGACATACAGCCGAATACAAATGGGCGTGAAATATAAAAATATACAAACAAGTTTAGGATATTTCCAGGAAACACAAAACTTCACATTGAATATATGTAACCCGAATCAGACATATTTCCACTGAATATATGAGCAAGTTCTGTCATTTGAATGAGTAGAATTAAAATGATTGTATTATTGCTATTTCAAGGATAAGGTATTTCAACAAAATGTAGTAAAAACTAAACAAACATCCTAGAGTGACCAGAACCCTCCATAGCGACTGTCAAAGGTGTAGTAAAAGGCAACCATAGTTTAAGCATAGTACAAAAAGAGATTCAAAAAAAGGGTACCAGTACTAAGAACCTCCAGATTATTCTATTTTGTTAATGCATTAATATTTTAGTAATTACAGGGCAACGCCACACAAACTTTTACATTTTATCTTCAGTGGAGTTTCATTACATTATGCAAGTTTGACATATGCACACCAGGATCAGTGAGATCTATGCATGTTTCTGTGTAAAAGTTAAAAAGTAGAAAAAAAAAATACGCTCCTCTCCCCCACCAAAAGCATAACCAGAACCGGTCTCTGTGAGCCGTTCCTTGCTGAAAAAATACAGGGGAAAAATTACTGAGGTCCCCCTGTATTTTAACAATGAGCACCAGTCTCTTGGACCAGTCCTTGTTCCAAAAATAAAAGGGATGGGGGACGTAGGGGTTGTAATAAGCAGGTAGCCCAGGGATCACGTGCCACAGTCCTAACTCTACATCTCTTGGTGTTGCTGGAGTGGTGGAAATGAATGTGGAGGGTGAATATGATCTACAGGAGATGGGGCCCTCCCACAGCAGCTAGCACCTATTGGGTGAACTTCCTCTAGGTGCAGACTTCCCCCACACTAACGTACCCTCCTCCTTAAAGCTGCACATGACCCAGGCTGGACCTCGCTAACAAGCCCGTTGCCATGTAATTAGTACCCCCTCATCTCGGCGCCCCTGGAGAGAATGTGTGTATGGGTGCTGATGGGTGTTGGTAGTGAATGGGAGGGAAGGGGGCACCAACAACTATCTTGCCTCCGTGCTCCTAGTATGAACTTATGCCCCTGACTGCATACCTGACTGGGTAAGGACAACTACTCATTACTTACTACAGGCCAATCTTCCTACTAAACGCCAATCTCAATCCTTGCAAATAGGCAAAATACCATACTTCCCAATTGCGTTGGGCAGGATATGCTGGCGGTCATTCCGATCAGTGTCGGGATTCTGGTGTCAGTATTTCAACTGCCAGGATCCTGACCGGATCCCCTTCCCAATTTAATACACTCTGATCAGGTGGGCTTTGTCCTGTCCTGGCAGACACCTGACAAAATGAGATGCAACGGTGACCTTATTCACCACATAAATGTGCACAAGCTTTCTTCAATGGTATTTGTCCTGTATGCAGAGAAAGCCTTTGATTGGGTCTCCTGTTCATTCATGATTCAAACCTTCTGTACGCTGTTTTTTACGGCATATACTCAAGCTCTATCATAACCCGTCTACTTCAGACCTGGCCAGTGGATTACAATTGGGTTCCTTTAATATCCGTAATTGTACCAGATAGGGCTGCCCTCTCTCCCCCTTAAAATTTGCTCTCGTCATTGAACCAGACAGGAATGGACTCAATTTCCTACCTGCCCTGGATCCTTCCCAAACAGAGATCTCTTACCAATCCTTCCAATTCCTGTGGTCACAGTCATGCTTTCTACTTGGGACAATCTTAACCATAGGCCTAAGTTTTCTCTCTCTGAATACATTTCCTTAATATCCCCCCCCCCACCACCACCACCACCACCACCACCACCACCACCAACAGAGGAACCATCCCCCATGGCAGCTATTTGGATCTTTGTGGGTATCACTTGCATTTGGCATAACAATGATAATGTCACATTACCCTCAGTCCAATTCCTACTTTTACCAATACATCAAGATTCACCATTTTGTGATCTCTTCACTCTCATCCATTACCGCTCACCCCCCCCCCCACTCAAACTCATCACCTCATCACTCCAACTGCTCTGCACATATAATCCCAATAATAAGGGTGCAGATGCTGTAGTATACATACACCACATTATTTTGACCTGAACCTTCCCCTTCTGCTCATGAAACCATGGACTTGGCTTGGACTTAGAGATGACACCTGGGCTATTATTAGCTCTAATGTTTCTGAGCATTCTATCAGCATAGCCATAAAGGAGAATTACAACAAAGTGCTCACCAGTGTACGAACAACCATGAAATCTATCCAATTACTACTGACCTTGTGGTCATGTTCATAATTGACCTCATATTAGACTATGATGCAATGTTGTTGCCTCTGTGATGGCCCTTGATGCCCCCCTCATGCCAGTTAATGTCTGTGTGCCCAGTCCAACAGATAACTAAGTGCACCACTAAACTGATCATACATATTTCTTGTGCTGCCTAATGCCAGGTGGGTTGCAACTGGAAGGAACCTGCTCCTCCTTCTCATCAGGAACTGTTGAATAGGATCTGGCTTGTGGCACAGATGGAATTCATCACTAGCCTTTTAAACAATACAGTGGACAAGTGTCAATTGGTTTGTTTCTCCTGGTACTCATGTAACTGGTATAACTGATATTTCTTCCCCATCCTCGGTCATCTTCTCTACCCCCCCTCGTTCCTTTTCCTCCCCTTCCCTTTACCTCCTATACCCTTTCTCCGTTTACTTCATGCTACTTAACTCTTTCTATGTCTTCTCTTTACAATTTTCCTGTTCTTGTTACTCACTTGATCTTACCCTCTCTTACTCTTCTAGCTTCCCATTGCTATTTGCTTCTGTCACAATTTTTTTGCCTGGGACAATTATTCTGTCTGTTCAAGGTTTGTATCTCACTTTCTAGTAGTATTGTTGCTTATACTGACATTCTTTGGAGATTAATCTTCTATGGATTGTACCCCTCTCTTAATGGTTCTTGTCAAATTGCATTGGTTCCCCCCCCCCCCCCTCTGCTTTAGCCCTAATTAGCCGATGCACAATTGCAATCTACAGCATAATCTATAGCGGGATGGTATCAGGATCCCGGCGCATGGGATGCTGGCAGTCAGAATACCAACAGCAACATCCTGACACGCAGAGTCCCGACACCTGCTAGGTGACTATTATAAGCATACACCTCTACCCCCATATCCCTAAAACAGCCTAACCTGAACCCTACCCAGTGGTGCCTAACCCTAACCCCACCT
Source organism: Pseudophryne corroboree (assembly GCF_028390025.1). NCBI lineage: Eukaryota > Metazoa > Chordata > Amphibia > Anura > Myobatrachidae > Pseudophryne > Pseudophryne corroboree. The sequence goes on from NC_086445.1 coordinate 398,713,308, forward strand.
CCCCGCAGCCTAACCCTAACCAGCCCCGGCATACTTATGTTCGGGATGCTGACAGTCGGGATTCCGGCGCCGTCATTGCGATTGATGTCAGGATCCCTGTGTCGGTGTTCTGAGCAGTGTTAGGATTCTGGCATTGGTATTCTGACTGCCATCATCCCGTACTGCGGTATGCTGACTGGATTCCTCTACGGCATAGTACTGTGTTAAGCTGACAGTTATTTTAATGACTCAGTTTATTGCTGGAAAAAAAAATAGCTTTTTACCAAATGTTGACTATGAGTCTAAAACCTTAATAAATAAAATAACATTTTTAGGGTGCGAAGACTGGAAATTATGTTATAAAATGTTATAGCTTTCTTTACTGCGAATAAACCGTATTAGATCAGAGAGTCTGGGACAGTGAGTTCAGGACTGGAGTGGTAGAAAATAAATGTATGTGAGAATACCAGACATATCATATCTAATTCATTGTGGGGTAGATTATATTCTGTTCCTGACCAGGGAGCCTAGTTATTGAAATAAATGAAACATTTTAGTATTTAAAATGGAATTATTGGAATTTAGGTTGTAGATAATCTGAAAGGGTGAACATCAGTCACATAGTGCCATATTCAATTATCATTACTATTGTAACAATTCAAGAAACATTTTCATTTGGCACCCAAACTAAACCTATTTTAATGACCTCTTTAAACAGTCATTGTATGTCTTCAAATGAATGCCAGAACTGTGTAAACCACAGTACATTTAAACACTATTTTAAAAACTTTTATTGGCATTTCCATCTTCTTTACTGAGCAATTTATTGGTGCCAGGTTCATTTTTAAACTCCATAAAAAATGATGATGGATGGAGATGCACTGTGCTAGTGGCTTGCAGCATGCTTTTACGTGACAGTGTTAGGTTGCACAGCGTGAAATGCTTATCCTCATGAAACTGAAGCCTCCTGTGCACTCAGTACTTGGTGTCACACATTGAAGAGTGTGTCATTTGATCAATGCTGCTCTGTGCTGGAAATCCGGAGGCGTCACAAAGACATTAAACAATAACGTAAAAACATCACAAAGTTTAGTTAATATGTTGAGTCATGTTAGATGGTTTTAAGCGAATATATGTGTGTTATTATGTTTTTAAATAGAAACACCTCAGGGTGAAGTTATTACACAGATTTACAACTGCCACAGTGATTGAAAATAAAGACGCAGTGGAGACTAAACAAAAAGGGTAACTTGACAAACTCTTAGATAAAGTACTTTGAACGCTTTTTAACACAGAGTTTACCTCCAGGCAGCAGATTGCAACACACATCAATAATCTGTGGCATGGGCCTGAGATGAGACAGATATTTAATCTCTCAGTTTTTTATCCTGCATCCAATAAATGTCTTTCTAACAGCAAAGATGCTCTGTTGTACTTCACTTCTATTCTTACAGTATCATTTTACTTTCACTTTCTCTGGGCCATCAAGGCTGATCAAGCATATCACAAAGCACTGCGCCAAGCAACAAGAAGGATCAGCCGAGGCTTGAGAGGAGCAGCTGCCTCCACCCACTGTCCCCATTACCCCATGTCTGTGTGGTGAGCGCGTATCTGAGCTACTCCTCTGTCATTGCCATGAACATGGAGGACATATGGGAACACAGAATTATCAACATTTACCACATCCCTAAAAAAGATGTGATTACAATAAAACGCATTGGAAGGCACTTATTGCTGTGCTGGTAAAGCAACTCATGCATTCTTGTGGGATGATGTGGATGTGTTGTCTAACAACTGCTGCAGTCAAAGTTTAGTCACATGTATTCAAGAAATTTCTTTAAGTAGGCGTGTTTAATCTGTTGTTTAAAAAAAAAAAAGATTTATGACATTTTTGACATACTGCACAATGATTGGCCTTGGCACTCTTGTTGGGTGGCTCTGGTGCAGTGGTAGACTTGCATGTAAAGATCTCAATCTGAGTTAACCACGATTGGAGTTACAAACCATCTTAGGAAGCCACTAATGGTTAAAGCATTTTCATGAATTTTAAAAGTACACACAAAAGTTTGTTCAATTAAGAAGCACAATATGCACTTGGGTCAAAACCTGGTTAGATAATAGGAAGCAGCGCGTTGTGGTTAATGGATCTTTTTCAACTTGGACTGAAGTGCTAAGTGGTGTGCCGCAAGGCTCAGTATTAGGACCGCTATTGTTCAATATTTTCATTAACGACCTAACAGAAGGTCTAGAGAGCATGGTGTCAATTTTTGCAGATGATACTAAATTGTGTAAGGCTATAAATACAGAGGAGGATGCCGAGTCTCTTCAGAACGACTTAATTAAATTAGAAGCATGGGCAGCCAAATGGAGAATGCGCTTCAACACAGACAAGTGTAAGGTAATGCACTGTGGTAACAAGAACATAAATTACACCTACCTACTAAATGGGGTAAAATTAGGGGTTTCTGTACTGGAAAAGGACTTAGGTGTCCTCATAGATAGCAAGCTAAGCAGTAGTACCCAAAGTAGGACTGCAGCAAAGAAGGCTAATAAGATATTAGCATGCATAAAACGGGGTATTGATGCTAGGGACGAGAGTATTATACTCCCGTTATATAAATCACTAGTGAGGCCACACCTTGAATACTGTGTACAATTCTGGGCACCGTACTACAAAAAGGATATCCTGGAGCTTGAAAAGGTACAGAGGAGGGCGACCAAACTAATTAAGGGCATGGAGACGATGGAATACAAGGAAAGGCTTGAAAGACTAGGCATGTTTGCATTGGAAAAGCGGAGACATCTACAAATATATAAGGGGACAATACACAGAGCTTGCGCGGGACCTGTTTTTGGTTAGATCAACACAGAGGACTCGTGGACACTCGCTCAGGTTAGAGGAGAGGAGATTCCGCACAATACGGCGTAAAGGCTTTTTCACATGTTTGGAATTCCCTGCCCGAGGGAGTTGTAATGGCGGAATCTGTCAACACCTTTAAGAATGGGTTAGATAAATTCCTAATGGATAAGGATATCCAGGGGTATGGTGCATAGTCATGCATTATAGTTACTATAAATAGGGATAAAATGTAACGGCTGACAGCAGCATCAGTCAGAAATTTTACTCAAATCATCATGCATAGGAGACCACAAATAGGTTGAACTCGATGGACAATTGTCTTTTTTCAACCTCAGATACTATGTTACTATGTGTAAGAAAGTTAAAAACTTACTACACTACATCTATATCTATACGCACCAGTCCTGGTTTAGTAAACACATGAATTATATCAGATTAGATTCCACTGAAACAATACCTTGCAGTTCCTACAGTCAGGCGGGAGTTTAGTAAATTATGTGCAAGTCAGTCAGCATTCTGGGATTCCAAAATGTATTTATTCATTGTTGGCAGGAAAGGGAACCCTGATATTCCACTTCCTTTCTGAGCAGGAAGAGCAGAACTGCACCAACTCCTCCCATGATCCCTATAAACTTATTGGGGCATTGGCAAAATATTTCTATGACAGCCATATATTTCTAGTTGTATTCCTGGTAGGATGAGATATATCTATCACATTTTTGTTCCAAATTTGTATTTTGGCAGGCTTACAATCCTGTTGGGCACAGATTTCCCAGGAATTGAAGCTTCTCCCTTTGCAACTATGGGATATGTAAGTGATGGGTACAATCTGGCTTTTGCCCACTCCACTCAACTGAGACTGCCCTGGTGAAAGTCACCAATGACCTGCTTTCGGACAAATACAGGGGCCACTTCTCTCTGCTCATCCTTCTGGACCTCTCTGCTGCCTTTGACACCGTAGATCATTCTCTCCTCCTGCGCACACCCCAAAACGCTGGCCTCTCTAGCACTGTCCTTGACTGGTTTTCTTCTTACCTCACTAACCGCTCCTTCTCTGTGTCTGCTTCCAGCACCACCTCACACCCTTCCATCCTTCCTGTTGGTGTCCCTCAGTGTTCTGTCCTTGGACCCCTTCTGTTCTCCCTGTACACCTCTTCCCTGGGTGCGCTCATTAACTCCTTTGGCCTTCAATACCACCTCTATGCTGATGATACACAACTCTTCCTCTCCTCTCCTGATCTGTCCCCCTCTATCCTCTCCCAGGTTTCCAGCTGCCTCTCCGCAATCTCCTCCTGGATGTCTGAGCGCTCTCTGAAGCTCAACATGGACAAAACTGAACTCATCATCTTCCCCCCATCCAGAGCAACACCCCCAACCAATATCTCTATCATTGTTGACAGCACCACCATCTCCCCCGTTCCCCAACTCCGCTGCTTGGGTGTCACTCTTGACTCTTCCCTCTCCTTTGCACCCCACATCCAAGCTCTGGCACAATCCTGTCGTTTCCAGTTACGCAACATTGCTCGTATCAGGCCATATCTCTCCCAGAGTGCAACTAAACTCATCATCCACTCACTGGTCATCTCACGACTTGACTACTGCAATGTTCTCCTCACTGGCCTTGCTTGCTCCCATATTGCTCCCCTCCAATCTGTCCTAAACTCTGCAGCTAGGCTTATCTTCCGCTCCCGCCGCACCACATCTGCCACTCCCCTTCAGCCAAAATCTACACTGGCTCCCATTCCCCTACAGAATCCTCTTCAAACTCCTCACCCTCACATACAAGGCCATCTCTAATTCCACTGCTCCCTACATCTCCAACCTCCTCTCCCTTCATACTCCCTCCCGACCCCTACGGATGACCAATGACCGTCGCCTCTCCACCGCCCTGGTCACTGCTTCCCATGCTCGTGTTCAAGACTATGCCCGTGCTGCACCCCTTCAGTGGAACGCACTCCCCCGCTCCATTAGACTCTCCCCGACCTTGCAAAGCTTCAAACAGGCACTAAAAACCCACCTATTCATCAAAGCATACCCTCCCGATACATAACCGAGTCCTTAAGCCGCGCCTCCACCCCCCTTACTCATGCCGTGAACATCTCAGCTTTGCTTGCATACTGCCATCAGGCTAACTCCCACTTGCCTGCACCTCTGGTCATCTGTCTGTCGCCCTCCCCACTAGATTGTCAGCTCTTCGGAGTAGGGCCCTCTTTCCTCTTGTTACCTAAGCCCTCGTCTCGACACATTTCACTCGCAGCTCTCCCCTACTCAAAGACCATCTTTACCCTGCTAGTAAAGGCTCATCTTCATCTATGGCCACCAGCCTCTAGTAGTACAATGATCACTCCCTCAATACTTACATCTTAGCTGTATTATGTCTTGAGAATGTGTGGTGCTCTATGTTACCTGTACTCTATTTCTGTTATTTATTTATTTACTGTAATGCTATGTTTTGTCTCCCTGTACTGTCCTTTGTACGGCGCTGCAAAACACATGTAGCGCCTTATAAAAAAATGTAATAATAATAATGGGTAACCTGATACACCTTAAGGACCACCATCACATATACGGTAAGCAAGCCAACATTAAGTTTTATACAGAATGACTATATAGCCATTTATTTGTGTCAACTGGAGTTTGCCTCGAGATTCTGTAACGAATACTGTAGATGATGTTGTAGCCTTAGAAAAGGTTTTCACAGATATTTTTGATGTACTTGAATCAACATGTATAAAAGCATGATACTGTTGTGTTCCCTGAATAGTTACTGACTGGCTGAAAGGATCATTCAAAAATGTTTCAGACTCAATATAGTCTTCTTGCGTTGTGAACGTCAAATTAATTCCAGATATATTTTCTGAGATCCGGTCTGAAGATTGACACTGTCTAGGTCAACAATGTTTAGGTCGACCACTATAGGTCGGCAAGGTTTCTAGGTTGACAGGTCAAAAGGTCGACATGTGCTAGGTCGACAGGTCAAAAGGTCGACATGAGTTTTTCACATTTTTTTTTGAACTTTTTCATACTTAACGATCCACAAAGGACTACGATTGAAACGGTAATCTGTGCCGAGCGAAGCGAGACACCTTGCCTGAAGCATGGAGAGCGAAGCAAGCTATGCGAGGGGACACGGTGCATTAATTGGGCTTTCCGGTCACAGTACGGAGAAAACAACACCAAAAACCATGAAAAATGCATGTCAACCTTTTGACCTGTCGACCTAGCACGCGTCGACCTACAAACCCTGTCGACCTTCAGACCCTGTCAACCTAGTGACTGTCGACCTATAGCGGTCGACCTAAACATTGTCGACCTAGACACTGTCGATCTAATGATCCACACCCATATTTTCTACTGCCCATTCATAAAGTTATATATCCATTGTGTATAACAAGAAATCATGGCTTGCTTAGGTGATGGACAAGAATGAAGACAAATTAAAAGTGACCTTCCTTCATCCAGCTGGACCTTCACCATCATTCAAGGAAGCCTGATGTACTATGGATACCTTGAATAGATGTCTTATGCAAAGTCGACCCTATATGTCAACTGAAGAATTTATGTCATGTCTCCTGATGACACTTTAAAAACCACTGAGGCATTGTCAAACTATCTTCAGCTAAAATTGTTGACTGACTAATACAATGTCAAGTATTTCTATTCAACTTGATTTATATAATTAAACTAATGAAGCCATCAAATCTATTATTACCTATTACTACTTACAATGCATCTGGCTTATTTATTAAATTCATTTAAAATTATTTTTTTTTTTTTAATATTAGATTTTTATTGAAATTTTGTACAAATTATAAGTACAATTGAATTTGTAAATGAAAAAATAAAACAGAAATAAGGGGGAAGACAAGTACATAACATAACATAACTAATTAAGACAAGGGAAAGGAAGGTTAGGTATCAGGGACATCTGTGAATAGCAATAAAATCAGAGTGTAAACATAATGAAAGTGGGGAGATCTGAAACCCGTAATGAATTGAGTTAAGTTAAGTTAAGTTAGGGGCCATCTTGATTTGGGGAGTTAAGCTCAGAAGGGTCAGGTGGGGCAATCATGGTACCGGATAAACTACTTTGGCCCGATTTTTCTCTATATAGGAACCACTTATCCCATTTCCTACTCATCTTGGGAGTCCCGGGGGGAAATCCGCCCTCCGACGTTTCAAACACATAGTGTTGATGAACTTTTTGTTCTATCATTAATAGCGTGGGAACGACCGCCGACTTCCATTTGGAGGCAATGGCGGCCTTAGTTGCTATGAGTATGTGACCTAAAAGATATCTGTCGTTGTTAGACATCTCACCACTGTAGTAATGAAATAGTGCTATTAGGTGGTCAGGTGTGAGGGATACTCCCAGGACAAGCGACATGAAAAGAAACACATCTCTCCACAGTGACCGGATTGTTGGGCATAGCCAAAAAATGTGTAGAATATCCCCCACCATTCCACAGTTTCTCCAGCAACTGGCAGAGACCTCAGGCCAAATCTTGTGTAAGCGTTCCGGCGTAAAGTACACCCTATGAACCAATTTGTAATACATTTCACAGTGATTTGTACATTTAGAGATTTTAAAGCAGGATTGAAAGATAGTTTTCCAAATATCCTCAGTGAAGACCGCAGGGAGGTCTTTTTCCCATTTGGTCTGTGAGGGGAATACCCCACGCCGGGCCTCAGTCACGAGATATTGGTACCATCTGGAGATACCGCCTTTATTTCTGACAGGCAACAAGAGTGACATCAGCAATTTAGAGGGGCCAATATGGGGGACTCGGTTGGGAGAAAAACTTTGAAGCCAATGCCAATGCCTCAATTGCAGATATCTGTGAAAATCTTGTTTAGGTACCTGGAATTGTTCCTGAAGTAGGGAAAATGGGACTAATACACCGTCCCGCAGGACATCCTTCAAGGTGGTTAGGCCTCTGTCACGCCAATGGTGTAGGTGAAGGTCTGGGATCATTGTGGCTATGGTGTGGAGAGACAATTGGGGGGAGGGAAGAGCTCCGGTGGGGAGGGATTTAGCTACGATTTTCCATGCTAACAACGTTGCCTGGACCGCCGAGTTTTCCACCCCTTCTAGAGGGATAGAAGTTGTAGGCAGCCAAAGCAAGTCAGATAGTGCGAAGGGGGAGACAGCACTCCGTTCCAGTGACACCCATGGTTTTGGGGCGTCTTGAGTGAACCAGTCTCTGGCCTGAGCGAGTAAACAAGCATTATGGTATCTCTCTAGATCTGGGTAGGCCACTCCCCCGTCACACTTCCGCGCATATAGGGTGGATTTTGCTATCCTCTGTTTTGAGCCCCCCCACACATAGTTTGATAGTAAACGGTTAAATCTATTGCAAATATCTTTAGGGAAGGTCCTAGGAATGGTACGGAAAAGGTACATTAGTTTGGGTAAGACCACCATCTTCGCAGCCGCTATTCGTCCGACCCATGGTCATAGTTACATCCCATTAAATCTCGCCCTCTGGAGATTTGCACACCCAAGTATTTAAGTGACCTGAGTTGCCATGCGTATTTGCAGGTCAACTTTAGACGCCTAAGAACGTCATCCGACATGTTCAGAGGAAGGGCCTCAGTCTTGGTGGTATTTAGCTTATAATAGGAGATCGCTGCATAGGAGTCTAAGAGAGAGTGTAAATGCGGTAATGACGATTCAGGGTCGCTAAGGCATACTAAGATATCGTCAGCAAAAAGACATATTTTATGGTGCGTCCCTTCCACCACAGGGCCAACAATGGGGTCTAGTGTCCTGATCCGCTCCGCCAAGGGCTCAATAGCCAGTACAAAAATGAGGGGTGAAAGGGGGCAACCCTGACGGGTCCCATTTGTGATATTGAATGTATATGAATTGCAACCATTGGTGAACACCGAGGCCGATGGGGAGGAGTACAGGGCCAATATGGAGTCGAGTATCCTGCCTGCAAATCCAAAGCAGTCCAGGGTAGCCCGTAGATAGTCCCAGTGCAGCCTATCAAAAGCCTTTTCTGCATCTAAAGAGAGAAGCAAGAGAGGCTCGTCCCGGGCTTGGCAGCGTTCAATCAAATTGATAACCCTCCGTGTGTTATCAGATGCTTGTCGTCCAAGAACAAAACCTACCTGGTCAGGGTTAATTAGATTGGGTAGGAGTGGGGATATCCTATTTGCGACTAGCTTAGCGAACAATTTAAGATCCGTGTTTAAGAGTGCTATCGGGCGGTAGTTCTGGACCACAGCAGGAGATTTACCCGCCTTAGGGATGGTAACTATACGGGCCTCCAACATCTCTTTCGGGAAGCATGTGGAGTCTGAGGCTTCGTTGAAAACTGACACTAAAAGCGGGGCAAGAGTAGATTTAAAAGCTTTATAGAAGTTGGCGGGGTATCCGTCTGGGCCCGGGGCCTTGTTTACTGGGCAGGATTCGATAGCTGCCACAACTTCCTCATGTGCCCAGGGCAAACTAAGGGATTCAAGGGTCTGAGGGTCAATAGTGGGGAGGGACAACCCCTCCAAGAAACCAGCAATATCTACCAAGGAAGGCTGGGGGGTATCGGGATCCTCTCTAAGGTTGTACAACTGTGCATAGTATTCGGCAAACGCATTTGCTATCTCTCCCGGGTCGGTTACTTTAACTCCCGATGCCGTATATACAGCATGTATGCGTTCTTTAGCTCTACGTCCCCTTAGTTTACGCGCCAGCAAGCGTCCCGCTCTGTTGCCAAGCCTATAATATTGTTGGTTGAGACGCTGCAGATTGCGATGTACCTCCGCTAGGGCAAATACGTTCACTTTGTCGCGGGCAGCAAGGAGTTCCTTAAAGAGGGCTTTATTATTGGGGTCACTTTTGTGTGCAGTTTCCAGGCGAGCAGCCTCCCGTTCGGCCGAGGCCTGTCTACTTTTGTACTCGCGTTTAAGTCTAGCTGCTATTTGGATTGCAGAGCCTCTAACCACTGCTTTCAGAGAACACCAATGGTTGAAAACGTTTGTGTCCTTGGGGCAGTTAGTAGCTAAATATAGGTCTAAAGATTGCTGAATGGCCTGGCGGGCCTCAGGGCGGGATAGAAGGTGCGGGCCCAGTCTCCAGGGGCCATGGGGGACCACTCTCTTGTCGGCTTCCCAGTTCACAACGAGTGGTGAGTGGTCTGACCAAGACATGGGTAGTATGTCCACCTTACTAATGGCAGCTAACGTCCACTTATCAACTAACGCCAAGTCTATTCTAGAGTACGAACTGTGAACGTGGGAAAAGAAGGTGTAATCACGTTCTGCAGGGTGTTTGGCTCTCCATGCATCATACAGCGAATATTCAGCTAACAATTGGCCGAATCTGCCTGAGGGATCCTGGGCCGGACTGCTACGTAAAATTCGGGTTGGGCGAGAGCGATCTATATTGGGGTCCAGCACCATGTTGAAATCTCCGAGGATCAACAGGGCTCCTTTCGTATGCTCTTGAAGAGTTTTACAAAAGGTTCTAAGGAATTTTATTTGTTTGGTATTGGGGGCGTAGCAAGAGACCAGAGTGGTCTCCACATTATCTAGTCGACCTACTAAAATTAAATATCTCCCGTCAGGGTCTTCATATTTAGAGGACAGGACAAACGGGCAGTGTTGTGCTATGAGAAGGGCAACGCCGGCTTTCTTGGTGGGTCCATTTGCAGTGTAGCAAAGGGGGTAGCGTGAATTAGTGAAGAGGGGAGGATTTTGACTCTGAAAATGGGTTTACTGAACAGCTACTACTTGTGCTCGTAGCTTATAAAAATAGTTCAAAGCTACGCTACGTTTTTGAGGAGAGTTAAGCCCCTTGGCATTAATGGAGACTATCTTCACCATTTTCAATTACAGGAGAAACTGATACCTCTGATGGCCAATATCTGTGTTGAGACCGGTATACCTGATAGGGAGGGGGAAACATATAGGAATACATGTGGGGAGACAAACATAAAATATAGGACAAAACTAAACTAAATTGATCTCTCGTGAGATCACGTCCAGTCGCCATACTAAGGCGACTGTGTAGGCTAAGGGAGGGGTTAGCGGCATAACTCCCACCCACTGCCATACTTATTCACTTTAAACCAAAGAATATAAGGACATCTTGATAACATAATAACAGATGTATGCACTTCTGTAGAAACGGAACCTGAAGAGCAAATACGGCGGAACACAAGTGCTCCAACATAAAAAGAGACAAAAAAAAACCCAGAACTATTACTTCTAACATGAGAACTGGACCAGCGGCTCATGTAGCTTATCCCGCTTTAAGAACTAATCCCACAGGCCAGTTTAATATAAACAGTCATATCCAGAGGGGCGCCAGGCACAGTTCCCCAAAGAGAAAAAGAGCAGCTAATTGAGCCTAGCAGGGAATCATTGAAATGCTTCAAAACACGCACATTTCTTTCGCTATGTCCAGCACCCCCCATCTCAACAGACTATGGCCCTTTATGCATGGGATAAAGCCTTTATCTGAAGAGTCGCTGGAGTCGTAACATTATTACTATGACGGTAAAGTATCTGTCACAGAGCCAGCATCCTCATTTCATCGACGACCAGTCCTGCTGAAGACGTCGGGGGGAGGAGCCCGCCGTGGGTTCCGTGATGTTCCAAGATTTAAGCAGCTTTTCTCCTTCATCTGCAGTGGAGACAGAGACAGTGGAGCCATCCCGGTGGATCAGCAGCTTGGTGGGGAAACCCCATCTGTATGGGATGTCCGCCTTTCTGAGGTCCGTAGTGATCTGGTGAAATGATCGCCGCTTATAAAGAGTGGCCGCAGATAGATCCCCAAAGAGTTGAAGTCCTTGTAGGGCTGAAGATGTATCAGACGTCGGTCTGGATGCTTTCAATAAGGCCTCTTTAACATGGAAGTAGTGCATCTTCATGAGGACGTCTCTCGGTGCATCTCCTGGGGCTGCTCTGGCCTTCGGTAGCCGGTGTATTCGGTCAATAATGAGGTCTGTAGATGTAAACTGAGGCGTCAGGGCCTTAAAAATGGTCACCGTGTAGTCGTGCAAACTGCTGTGTGACACCGATTCGGGGACTCCGCGTAGCTTAAGATTGCTGCGACGCGATCTATCTTCCAGATCCGTGACCTTGTCCCGTAAAAGCTTCACCTCTGCCTCCAATGCATCATGAGAGTCCAGTAAGTTGTTATGGGACCCCACGACTTCTTCCATTTTAGTTTCCAAGTGGTCCGTACGACCACCCAGATCATCTATAGATTGTTGGCACGCCGTTAAGGTGGTGCGGAACTCAGCTGCAACTTCCTCTTTAAAGCGGGTCAAAAGCAACTTCATAGTGCCCACCGTGAGGGCCTCCCCGTCTCCAACCTTATCCAAGGACGTGGCTGACGGACGCACCTCCAGTGACGGAGGGGTCTGGGGAACTGCCCCTGCTGTAGAGGGCCCGGTGACTTTAGGGCCCGGCATTTTCGGGGATGATTTGAAAAAAGAAAGCTGCTGTGCAGGTTTTGACGGTTTGCTGCGCCTAGTGGGCATGGTAAAGCCCAGATGAAGATAGCTTAATATATCCAAACACTGAGGATGGAGAAACCGGGAGGCTCCACTTTTCCAAAAGCTAACAAGACATCACGTGGATAATGGCAGAGGTGGGAGAAATCTCTTGGTTTACATCGGTATGAGCGGTGCAGACAGGGCCATTACGCTAGTTGCCCTCACTTTAAACAATGAATTCCTGGCCGTCTCAGGAGCAGGGTTAGGGGGTGTACTCCCCTCGTCAGGAAAGATTCAAACCGAGATAGGTATGAGGCGGTCGCGGTAGGGACAGGAGTCGCTCCCTTTTTATTTACCCCTTTTCTGCCTTGGTGTGTTAGGCCTCTATGTTGCAGCCCCGTGAAGGCTGATGGTTGTGGGAAGTCAAGCCAATCGTCAGGCCCTTCCGGCCAGCCACCCACGGCCGTGGGAGGCCACTCTGGAAAGCAAGGGTGTCCCAAGGCCCCCAGTCGTGGGCAAGGGTATCCGCAGGGGGGGGGGGGGGAACCCTCCACCACCCACCAAGGGCAGCACTCACTCCAGGGCACGGACAGGTGATGTAGGCAGGTTAGATGTTTGCAGGGAGCGCACCTGCAACAGTTGTCGTCTCTCTGAGCCCCAGTCAGTCTGATGTCGGAGGGAGGGCGCCCGCAGCGGCGCCAGGCGGACGCCGGCTAAAACTTACGGGGAGGGAGGAGAGACCCGCCGTCTGCTCGTCCGAGCCGGGTCTGAGGTTCACACTCACCCGGGGGGCCGTCAGCTGTCTCCTCCTTGCTGCAGCCGGATCGCCTCTCCAGCTCCCGGCACCCAAGATGGCCGCCGCTCGCGTAGCGGAGCTCGTCGAGCAGCTCCGATCCGGGACTCACTCCTCCTCGTCTCCCGGCGATGGGCACTGGTAGGTTGCAGGGGATTCACCAAGGGGGTAGGGGTCGAGCGGGTCCTCCAGGCGTCCCGGCAAGGCAGCCGCCCAGCCGACGGATGTTATCTGAAATTGAGGTCCCGGCTTCGGGGCAGGGAGTAGGCCGCAATCCGCGGGAGCCAGAAAACCGGCTCCCCGATTCCGCAGCTCCACTTCCCCGCTCTCTCACTGCTCCAGCACCGCAGCTAAGTGTCACAGGGTCTTATTTGGGACGTGGGGAAGGTATTATTCTGTATTTAGCTCCCAGGTCCCTGAGAGCTCACTGAGATTGCTGCCTACTCGCTCAGCATCCAGGCCACGCCCCATTTAAAATTATTTTTAACTGTGAACCCATTATCCTCCCATTTTAACATTTTGACAAACATTTAACAATAGTATAAACTATTTCCTGAACTTTTTAGTCGACAAACTTCTTGAGATAATCAAGATCAAAAATGTCAGTTTGAATTTGAAAAAGGTTTTTCCTCACAAAGCCTATTGTGTTGTATATCATATAAAAGGGCATACAAAACACAGTAAACTTATACCACTCCCACCTCTCTAACTTAATTAGGAGAGCAGCTATGGCGAAAATATGTGGATTTTTAACAGATTTTTTTAAACTTTACATAGCCATATTTTGGAAATGGCATGAAATATTTAAATAATATTTTGTATTTTTTAGACTACATATATACTCTCCATATACCATATACCAACTTTTATCAAAATATGAGCTGATGAGGTAAAATCAGTGTGTTGATTTGACATGGATTGACTGCTACCTTTTATTTCAATGGCAAAAAAAGACCTACCCACTCCCATATCACTCGTGTAATAGTCTGAATATGTATATGGAGAGCAAAAGTGTGAACTTCACATTTTCCTTCCACTTTAAAATGATCTCTTTCCTTAACGAAGGCTTTTCTGTGATGGCCCTTAAATAATACATTTTAATCCATGTGGAATATATTTTTTTGTGGTTTTATAACATTGAATAAATGACACTTGCAAATGTTCTTCTCCAAAAAGTAAGAAAGGACGGATCCATTACCGGCGGCCGGCATCAGCGACATCCCGGCCACCAGTATGCCGGCAGTTGGGCGAGCGCAAAGAGTTCCCTTGCCGGCTCGGTGGCTTGCCACAGGTTCTGTTCCCACTCTATGGGTCTCGTGGACACACATGAGTGGGAATGGTCCTGTTGCGCAGGTATTCTGGCTGCCAGCATTGCCAGCTGTCAGGATTCCGGCATCGGTATCCTGACCGCCAGGATCCCGACACCTGACAAATTAAAAGTATACTGAAAGGACAGCGCAAAGTGAGTCCTATTCTAAGTATAGGCATGATACTCATTCCCCAGTTCACAATTCAGGTGGTTTAACAGAACAGAAATGGCTGTGGATCTTTCTGTAAGCAAGGACAAAAAAAATAAGAATTTACTTACCGATAATTCTATTTCTCATAGTCCGTAGTGGATGCTGGGGACTCCGTAAGGACCATGGGGAATAGCGGCTCCGCAGGAGACTGGGCACATCTAAAGAAAGCTTTAGGACTATCTGGTGTGCACTGGCTCCTCCCCCTATGACCCTCCTCCAAGCCTCAGTTAGGATACTGTGCCCGGACGAGCGTACACAATAAGGAAGGATTATGAATCCCGGGTAAGACTGATACCAGCCACACCAATCACACCGTACAACTTGTGATCTGAACCCAGTTAACAGCATGATAACAGAGGAGCCTCTAGAAAAGATGGCTCACTACAGCAATAACCCGATTTTTTTGTAACAATAACTATGTACCAGTATTGCAGACAATCCGCACTTGGGATGGGCGCCCAGCATCCACTACGGACTATGAGAAATAGAATTATCGGTAAGTAAATTCTTATTTTCTCTAACGTCCTAAGAGGATGCTGGGGACTCCGTAAGGACCATGGGGATTAGACCAAAGCTCCCAAACGGGCGGGAGAGTGCGGATGACTCTGCAGCACCAAATGAGAGAACTCCAGGTCCTCCTCAGCCAGGATATCAATTTTGTAGAATTTTACAAACGTATTTGCTCCTGACCAAGTAGCTGCTCGGCAAAGTTGTAAAGCCGAGACCCCTCGGGCAGCCGCCCAAGATGAGCCCACCTTCCTTGTGGAGTGGGCATTTACAGATTTTTGGCTGTGGCAGGCCTGCCACAGAATGTGCAAGCTGAATTGTACTACAAATCCAACGAGCAATAGTCTGCTTAGAAGCAGGAGCACCCAGCTTGTTGGGTGCATACAGGATAAACAGCGAGTCAGATTTCCTGACTCCAGCCGTCCTGGAAACATATATTTTCAGGGCCCTGACAACGTCTAGCAACTTGGAGTCCTCCAAGTCCCTAGTAGCCGCAGGCACCACAAATAGGTTGGTTCAGGTGAAACGCTGAAAACACCTTAGGGAGAAAATGAGGACGAGTCCTCAATTCCGCCCTGTCCGAATGGAAAATCAGATAAGGGCTTTTTCAGGATAAAGCCGCCAATACTGACACGCGCCTGGCCCAGGCCAGGGCCAACAGCATGACCACTTTCCATGTGAGATATTTTAACTCCACAGATTTAAGTGGTTCAAACCAATGTGACTTTTGGAACCCAAAACTACAGTGAGATCCCAAAGTGCCACTGGAGGCACAAAAGGAGGCTGTATATGCAGTACCCCTTTTACAAACGTCTGAACTTCAGGGACTGAAGCTAGTTCTTTTTGGAAGAAAATTGACAGGGCCGAAATTTGAACCTTAATGGACCCCAATTTCAGGCCCATAGACACTCCTGTTTGCAGGAAATGTAGGAATCGACCCAGTTGAATTTCCTCCGTCGGGCCTACTGGCCTCGCACCACGCAACATATTTTCGCCAAATGCGGTGATAATGTTTTTCGGTTACATCCTTCCTGGCTTTGATCAGGATAGGGATGACTTCATCCGGAATGCTGTTTTTCCTTCAGGATCCGGCGTTCAACTGCCATGCCGTCAAACGCAGCCGCGGTAAGTCTTGGAACAGACAGGGTCCTTGCTGGAGCAGGTCCCTTCTTAGAGGTAGAGGCCACGGATCCTCCGTGAGCATCTCTTGAAGTTCCGGTTACCAAGTCCTTCTTGGCCAATCCGGAGCCACGAATATAGTGCTTACTCCTCTCCATCTTATCAATCTCAGTACCTTGGGTATGAGAGGCAGAGGAGGGAACACATACACTGACTGGTACACCCACGGTGTTACCAGAGCGTCTACAGCTATTGCCTGAGGGTCCCTTGACCTGGCGCAATACCTGTCGAGTTTTTCCCAACGGTTTATAAACAAGTGGAAGACTTCTGGGTGAAGTCCCCACTCTCCCGGGTGGAGGTCGTGCTGAGGAAGTCTGCTTCCCAGTTGTCCACTCCCGGAATGAATACTGCTGACAGTGCTATCACATGATTTTCCGCCCAGCGAAGAATCCTTGCAGCTTCTGCCATTGCCCTCCTGCTTCTTGTGCCACCCTGTCTGTTTACGTGGGTGACTGCCGTGATGTTGTCCGACTGGATCAACACCGGCTGACCTTGAAGCAGAGGTCTTGCTAAGCTTAGAGCATTGTAAATGTCCCTTAGCTTCAGGATATTTTTGTGAAGTGATGTCTCCAGGCTTGACCATAAGCACTGGATATTCCTTCCCTGTGTGACTGCTCCCCAGCCTCGCAGGCTGGCATCCGTGGTCACCAGGACCCAGTCCTGAATGCCGAATCTGCGGCCCTCTAGAAAATGAGCACTCTGCAACCACCACAGGAGGGACACCCTTGTCCTTGGTGACAGGGTTATCCGCTGATGCATCTGAAGATGCGACCCGGACCATTTGTCCAGCAGGTCCCACTGGAAAGTTCTTGCCTGGAATCTGCCGAATGGGATTGCTTCGTAGGAAGCCACCATTTTACCCAGAACCCTTGTGCATTGATGCACTGAGACTTGGCTCGGTTTTAGGAGGTTCCTGACTAGCTCGGATAACTCCCTGGCTTTCTCCTCCGGGAGAAACACCTTTTTCTGGACTGTGTCCAGGATCATCCCTAGGAACAGAAGATAAGTCGTCGGAACCAGCTGCGATTTTGGAATATTGAGAATCCAATCGTGCTGCCGCAACACTACCTGAGATAGTGCTACACCGACCTCCAACTGTTCCCTGGATCTTACCCTTATCAGGGAATTGTCCAAGTAAGGGATAACTAAAATTCCCTTCCTTCGAAGGAATATCATTATTTCGGCCATTACCTTGGTAAAGACCCGGGGTGCCGTGGACCATCCATACGGCAGCGTCTGAACTGATAGTGACAGTTCTGTACCATAAACCTGAGGTACCCTTGGTGAGAAGGGTAAATTTTGACATGAAGGTAAGCATCCCTTATGTCCCGAGACATCATGTAGTCCCCTTCTTCCAGGTTCGCAATCACTGCTCTGAGTGACTCAATCTTGAATTTGAACCTCTGTATGTAAGTGTTCAAAGATTTTAGATTTAGAATCGGTCTCACCGAGCCGTCCGGCTTCGGTACCACAACAGTGTGGAATAATACCCCGTTCCCTGTTGCAGGAGGGGTATCTTGATTATCACCTGCTGGGAATACAGCTTGTGAATGGCTTCCAAAACTGTCTCCCTGTCAGAAGGAGACATCGGTAAAGCAGACTTTAGGAAACGGCGAGGGGGAGACGTCTCGAATTCTAATTTGTACCCCTGAGATATCACCTGAAGGATCCAGGGGTCTACTTGCGAGTGAGCCCACTGCGCGCTGAAATTCATTGAGACGGGCCCCCCACCGTGCCTGATTCTGCTTGTAAAGCCCCAGCGTATACTGAGGGCTTGGCAGAGGCGGGAGAGGGTTTCTGTTCCTGGGAACTGGCTGATTTCTGCAGCCTTTTTCCTCTCCCTCTGTCATGGGGCAGAAATGAGGAACCTTTTGCCCGCTTGTCCATGAAAAGACTGCGCCTGATAATACGGCGTCTTCTCATGTTGAGAGGCGACCTGGGGTACAAACGTGGATTACCCAGCTGTTGCCGTGGCCACCAGGTCTGAAAGAGCGACCCCAAATAACTCCTCCCCTTAATAAGGCAATACTTCCAAATGCCGTTTGGAATACGCATCACCTGACCACTGACGTGTCCATAACCCTCTACTGGTAGAAATGGACAACGCACTTAGACTTGATGCCAGTCGGCAAATATTCCGCTGTGCATCACGCATGTATAGAAATGCATCTTTTAAATGCTCTATAGGCAAAAATATACTGTCCCTATCTAGGGTATCAATATTTTCAGTCAGGGAATCCGACCACGCCAACCCAGCACTGCACATCCAGGCTGAGGCGATTGCTGGTCGCAGTATAACACCAGTATGTGTGTAAATACATTTTAGGATACCCTCCTGCTTTCTATCAGCAGGATCCTTAAGGGCGGCCATCTCAGGAGAGGGTAGAGCCCTTACAAGCGTGTGAGCGCTTTATCCACCCTAGGGGGTGTTTCCCAACGCACCCTAACCTCTGGCGGGAAAGGATATAATGCCAATAACATTATAGAAATTATCAGTTGTTATCGGGGGAAACCCACGCATCATCACACACCTCATTTAATTTCTCAGATTCAGAAAAACTACAGGTAGTTTTTCCTCACCGAACATAATACCCCTTTTTGGTGGTACTCGTATTATCAGAAATGTGTAAAACATTTTTCATTGCCTCAATCATGTAACGTGTGGCCCTACTGGAAGTCACATTTGTCTCTTCACCGTCGACACTGGAGTCAGTATCTGTGTCGGCGTCTATATCTGCCATCTGAGGTAACGGGCGCTTTAGAGCCCCTGACGGCCTATGAGACGTCTGGACAGGCACAAGCTGAGTAGCCGGCTGTCTCATGTCAACCACTGTCTTTTATACAGAACTGACACTGTCACGTAATTTCCAACAGTTCATCCACTCAGGTGTCGACCCCCTAGGGGGTGACATCACTATTACAGGCAATCTGCTCCGTCTCCACATCATTTTTCTCCTCATACATGTCGACACAAAAGTACCGACATACAGCACACACACAGGGAATGCTCTGATAGAGGACAGGACCCCACTAGCCCTTTGGGGAGACAGAGGGAGAGTTTGCCAGCACACACCAGAGCGCTATATATATACAGGGATAACCTTATATAAGTGTTTTTCCCCTTATAGCTGCTGTATAGTTAATACTGCGCCTAATTAGTGCCCCCCTCTCTTTTTTAACCCTTTCTGTAGTGTAGTGACTGCAGGGGAGAGCCAGGGAGCTTCCCTCCAACGGAGCTGTGAGGGAAAATGGCGCCAGTGTGCTGAGGAGATAGGATCCGCCCCTTTTTCGCGGACTTTTCTCCTGCTTTTTTATGGATTCTGGCAGGGGTTAAATGCATCCATATAGCCCAGGAGCTATATGTGATGCATTTTTTGCCATCCAAGGTGTTTTTATTGCGTCTCAGGGCGCCCCCCCCCCAGCGCCCTGCACCCTCAGTGACCGGAGTGTGAAGTGTGCTGAGAGCAATGGCGCACAGCTGCAGTGCTGTGCGCTACCTTGTTGAAGACAGGACGTCTTCTGCCGCCGATTTTCCGGACCTCTTCTGCCTTCTGGCTCTGTAAGGGGGCCGGCGGCGCGGCTCTGGGACCCATCCAAGCTGGGCCTGTGATCGTCCCTTTGGAGCTAATGTCCAGTAGCCTAAGAAGCCCAATCCACTCTGCACGCAGGTGAGTTCGCTTCTTCTCCCCTTAGTCCCTCGATGCAGTGAGCCTGTTGCCAGCAGGTCTCACTGAAAATAAAAAACCTAAACTAAAACTTTCACTAAGAAGCTCAGGAGAGCCCCTAGTGTGCACCCTTCTCGTTCGGGCACAGAGATCTAACTGAGGCTTGGAGGAGGGTCATAGGGGGAGGAGCCAGTGCACACCAGATAGTCCTAAAGCTTTCTTTAGATGTGCCCAGTCTCCTGCGGAGCCGCTATTCCCCATGGTCCTTACGGAGTCCCCAGCATCCACTTAGGACGTTAGAGAAATTGTATTTGCAGTTTAATACTTATAGAATCTAGTTTTGCATATTATTTATTTCACATTAACACAGTAAATGTATTCTGTAGTGCTGGTTTCTTAGGTGAATAGTCCAATGGGAAAGTGCTTTGTCAGGTTAGTCTTTTTTTTCAGTAGTGCTGTCCTAACATTCAATCATCGTTAATTAAATGTAAGAAATCGGAGCTCAATAAATGCAAAATTGAAACAGTCCAAGTTCTTTTTTTTGTAAAATTATAAAATGACGTCATTATTTAGATCATTATTTCTTTCAGATATTAAATATAAACTACCGCATTTATACAGTAAATAAATGTAATAAAAATAATAAGAGATAAATATCTCTGCATCCCTGCCATCACTTTTTAGGCTTTTCTTCTGTCAAATCCATCCGGAAATGGCTATTTGCTTTTTCATAAATAAACGCATGGGTAATCATAGAAAGCCAGGAAGAGGCTGGGGGCAGCCCAGCAGGTGGCGGCGTGCTCGGCTCCTCCCCAACAGGATGATAAATGGGGACTTGACACTTGAACACACTCTAAAATGTAACTTCAGGGACATGGTCTACTGACCCACTAGACCACGTCACTTTATTAGTCATGCATAAAGTCTCGACTCTAATTTTCAAGAAAGTTGGGAGGTATATAAACAGCAGTGAGACTGATACTATGTAGAGCAGTGTTTCCCAAACTTGGTCTTTAAGACACTTTAACAACCCAGGTTGTAATGCTATACATATAATTCTCACCAATGCAGCACTCTAAACACATAGCTTCTGTTCCTCACTTATGTAACCTTAGTAATACTTTAACCTCACACTAGTGTGATGCTTTTGGGCGTTTGGCAGGTGCTGACCTGGGGGTTCTGTGCCCTGGACTTGAACCTTAGTGTTAGGGGACCTACCAGATGAGGTTACCAGGTAGTGGTTGGTGGGCCCACATTTTTAGCCAAAAATGATGCTAAGCACCTCTGTTTTGCTCTGTTATATTGCAGCGTTTATTAAAATTATTCTGATTAGGAGTGCTTAGTACTATAGAGTGTGTATCTGCATTTTCTTTTGTTGTGTGTGAAACTACAAGTCTCAGAATGATAGCACCTCTTACTATGTTAAGAAGTAGGGTGTGTGCAGTCCAAGGTCGTCATTCCCATGTAATTATATAGATACAGTAGCTGATTTCTCTAGTAAATAAATCACTGCCTAAAATATTTTATTTCTATCTATCTATCTATCTATCTATCCTTAAAAAAAGAAAGAAAAGAAACTGTAAACAAAAGGATTAGTGGAAGTCTATTATCTTGGATTCATCAATGACAATGGTGTAGGTACAATAAATACACAGCACAGTGAGTGGAATGAATTACTAACACTGCTAGTACATTTCCAAGTGACATGGCTTAATTGAAATGCTTTATCTGAGTGTTTATCTGGCAGAGGTGCAAACATAGTTCACTCTCTGCTTCTGTGATTACCAGGGCTAATAGCAAGTAGTTTTCATTTCATGGATTTAATAAATTCAAAAGGAAATGATTGGTGTCTGCATGTCTGCATTTCCTAGTGTAAATTTCACAAATGAATTCTATTTTTTCCATACAGTCTTTTAAATTCTATTAACGCCTGGTCAGCTTGACCACTATATACTGTAGCTGAGGGTATATTTTTCATCTGAATACAAATCTTAAGACATGTTTATAGTTATTCAATACTATATAAAAAAAACAACAACAACATAAATGTAATATAGTGCAGCAGAGCTATTACATGCTAGCTGTCCTCAATGAATCAAACAGACTACATTGAAACATTTGCAAACAATACTCAATATGCTATAATAGAATATCTGACATGCATCTACCAGTAAGCAAAAATAGTAAAAAAACACAAAAAAAAAAAACACATGACACTGGCCTCTAATGGTAAGAAAGTCCTACTGGGAACTAGTACAGGTTGAATAATAGTGAAACTGCTGTTTCCGCATGAATATTGTAACTACAGTATAGGAACTGGGGGCGAAATTATTACAGAGGTCTTTGGCATTAAGGACCCGCAGAACACCGCTGTCCACATCGACTTCTAGGGGAACAGTGATATAGGGCCTGATGGACACTAAGCCTGTCACCACTGCATCTTTCTACGCAGCAGATGTGAGAATATATGCATATGTTGCAGCTGCTGACTTTTGTAGAGAATCCCACCGCAGGTGTCTCAAATCCACCACTTACGTACAAAGACGCAGCACATCGGTCGCACCATTAAAGCTCTTACTAACCCTATGTTCATGCAAAATGTTCATTGGAAATACGACGCCAGGGCCAGTACAGCTGTGTACGAGGATGCAGTCGCTGGCTGCGGCACTCCCCAGAAATGGTCACAGCATATCGTAATAGTACAGAATTGGAAGTCAGGGGTAAGGTCAGGCTACATGAGCTACAGTAGGTTATTGACAGAAGCATTACTTAAGGCCTATTTATCAGTGACATGCGGCAAGGAGGCACTGGCTAGTATCAGACACACATATATGATATGGTGGGGAGTTTCCACTGTGAAAATAATTGGATCAATACAAAGATTATATGAATAATACAAAGATGATATTTACAAGTTAGAAATATCTTTTTTGTATTATTCTAATCATTGTTATAGTCAAAACTCTGGAGTGTACTGGAGTATAACAGGTAAGACTCTGTCATCCCTGCCTACCCTGGTTATTCATTAACAAATGGCAATAATGATGATTTTCTATCATTGCAATTTATGCTGTCCAGTTGCTCACACATTCACAGTGGACAGAAAGCCCAGGCTGTATTATAGCACATCAGGTAGTACAGTTTTCCTGGTTTAAATCAGGACTGCATACTGCTCTAAGTAGTGCCACCTTCTAAGACACCGGCCTGTCGCTACTCGGTTCCTGCACACTGCCTAGGAACTATTACATACAGTTCGCTGCCCCTAAATGGTATTTGATATTGAAGTATGAGTAACTTTACATGTTATTTTAGAGAAAATAAAACTAAATAAAATGTGTGAAATGTTTGCCAAAAAGTAAACCGTTCCATGGCACATTAGTTTCACAGGCAGTGGTTTTCTGAGTGGGTGCAACTACCTCCCCTGTGTAAGATATACTGTAGGTACACAAGAGGTTGGTTACACTTCTCATACCCACCATCCGCCATATCAAATTCACCAAGCTGGTTGATCAGCAATTGTGATGAACAGCCAATTTGCAATTTGTGTAAAGCCCATAAAAAGGAAATTTAATAATGACAGTTTTCTTCCTCTCTGTACATAACCCTACAGCAGCAGTGGTAACCTTTCAACAAAACGACTATAATGCAAATTCTGTCAGCAGAAGAAGTAATTGGGGGAGCCTTTAGTGTTTTTTATTTCAATCTGTCTAGGATAATACAATGCAATAATATGAAGTTGCGTAACCTGCTAGAGTGCATTTTGTGCTTGGAGTATGTCACTCACAAAGCATGGTAGCTCGAGATCCCTTGAGCAAAGTGGTGATTACCGCAGTGTAGCAGAAAATAAATACTGAAGAGATTAAATTTGACTGTGGCATGTCAGCCTTTTTATTTAATGCTTCCTTATCACACAGCGAAACTGCATCCTGGCTCATATACTGTAGCTGCTTCCAAAAACCTCAACAGCATTTGAGATGCTTTTTAATAGACCCTTGAGATTATACATTCAAGAAATAGTATATTATAATGTTAAATCAGTGAGCATAACTGCTAAAGAATCAAGGTCAATTTACATATTGCAGAAAAGGAATCTTCATTTCATATTGTTGCAAAGAGGCAAAAGAAACATTTTGTTGCCCGAGATTGTTTAAATGGAATATTTTTTTCCTTTTAATAAGGTTTTCTTGTTTTTTTAAACAAAGGCCTGGGGCTTTTGTCTGTTTTACTCGCATAACATTATTTGGGCTAAAATTGTGTGTTTCTGACTTGTACATTAGCATATTCTTTTTCAGGTATAACGGTCAAAAGATTGATGACCACACAGTACTTCCCAAAATTTTCTCCGGGGATTTGTGACAAGAGAATGTGTATCCGATACACACAGAAGGAGTGATAAGCCTATTTTATGCCCTTAACTGCACCCCATCCCACTCACTATCCCATTCCCTTTGAATGCCGTGAGAGCTTACAGAAGAGCCATTCATTGATCTCTATTTCTAGTATAGGTTGAATATTGTTAAAATGCGGAACTTGTTAAGAACAGCAGTAGACGGATCATGGCTCCCAAGTATCGGCCCAATAAGGACATAGCTGTTGTGATCGGGTTAGAGGGACAGAGTTCAATTCAGAAAATTAGGGTGACTGGGAGGTATGCTATCATCGTATCACCCCTAGCTTCACCATCATTGCTCACATACCCAGAACAGCATCCGGGGAAACTGTGGTGGTCTCCCCCTAGTTACCCTTTCCCTGTAATAATAACACCAACAGTGCTGATCTTAGAAGCTGGAAAGTTGTTGTTTACTAGGGAGGGGATCCTTAATTCTATATGCCGCTTACCTATTTTTCTCCTAATAATTAAGTCATCGCTAATGAGCTGTGATAATTGTGCAAAATAAGGTACATACTGTTCTGCTGAAATAATGAGCCTAATTCAGATGTGGTTGTTCTTGTGCAAGTGCGATTATAAGCTAATATGGGCAGAAGCCTGAGCATAGGGACGTCCACTGCTGCCGCATGATTACTGTCCGATGGGATATAATTGCTGATACATTGGTATATGTATAACATACCATCGTTACCAGATTATGTTAATTAAATATCTCCCACAGCCTGTAACATGGCAGTTAGTAGCTGATTGGCTGGTACTTTATCTCCGCCCACTTTATCTCTCTCCAGGGGTGGGATGTTATTGCTGGAGATTGCCGGAGGTGTGGGATACCCGCCAACCTTGAACTTTTTTTTAAAGGGGCAATCACAAGGCACTTGCCACGCAGCGGTCTCCGTGGCTCGCTGCGCTCACCACAGGTTCTATTCCCACTCAAGTGGGAATAGTCCCTGCTGGTCAGCATGTCGACTGGCGGGATATGCAGGGTTCAAGATCCTGGCGTCGGTATTGTGACCAGCAAGTATGCTACAGAGTAACTCTCTCCCAGTAATTTCTGCTAAATGTAGCCTACAGGCGTTATGGCGTTACTTGCTGGGGCCAAGCTGTAAATCTGACAGCATCACAGCCCCTATAGCAGGGATGGGGAACCTTCGACCCTCCAGCTGTTGTTGAACTACACATCCCAGTATGCCCTACAACAGATTTAGCATGGCCAAATAGCAAAACTGTGGCAAGGCATGCTGGTATGTGCAGTTCAACAACAGCTGGAGGCCCAAGATTCCCCATCACTGCCTTATAGAAACATATGGGGCCTTTGGCTGCTGTTGGAAATGGAAGGACTGTGGCAGATATGAAGATATATGCTGGCTGCTGCAGCCCCCCATGGTACATTGGGCTGATACTTAATATTTGTGGGTACCCCACAAAAGTGGGTGTTTTCAGGGATATCCCACAAATATTATCTGATAAACAGCCCCTAAATCTGCTACATTTAAAAAGTATGCTGTTGTCCAGGGCTATGTGACTTTTGCAGAGTGAGTGATATTAGATTAACACTGGACTTTTATGTTTATTAAACTTCATTATAAACAATATGTGTTAAATCAATAAAATAAGCTGTAGAGTAGATTATGAGCCTCTAATTAAACACATAGTGGAAATAAGGCCAGTAAAGTAACAACTGTACAATCAATTAAGTGAGTACTAAGCTCTGTACATGATTATATTGGCAATTTTGAGCCAGAACGAAAAGCTATTGATCAATAGACTTTGTTCCATTTCAGGGCGCCTTACATTTAATTTACTGTCAGACTAAATCACTCACATGTCTCTTTAAAAGAGCCACTAAGCCTAAAATACAGCTTGATCCAATATGAATAGACATCTTGTAGCATTCCCTAATATATTCAATCCTCTGTTTTACACATCATGTCAGAGCTGGCAGGGTAAGGAGGTATCCCAATAATGGATTTGCAATCTCTTACTGCAAATTTGTTAAGAAGTGATACTTGATGGTAGGAGAGAATGGTGCTATAAAGTGGGAGTACTGTGTATATGTGTCCTTGGCATGACAAGTTTTACAATATTTCACATTTTATATACTCTTGTTCTGTAGTGAAGTGTAATCCATTGCGCTTTATAAGACATTTTCGATCCTTAAAAGCTTTCTGCCGTTTTCTTCAATAGGGTTACTGACAGAAAGTCTAAATTGCACAGAAGGATTTGAAGTTCCACTAAATTCTCCTACAATGACTACTTTCTACTCTTTAAAAAGATATACAGAAATGTATACATCTTAGGTATAGATGTACAATACTGGGCATCACAATTTTCCCAGCAAACCCCTGCAATATTGTGTCAGTAGACAGCAGCAATTGCAGGATAAAAGCTTCATGTTGGTGGTGTAGAGCATCACAGAAAGAGAAATGTGATATTTATGCAAACAAAAACATTTGTTTTAAGGCTAATCCTTACTAATGAAGACCTGTATTTATCTAGAATAATTAAAATATTAGATATTGGGTCATAGTTTGTTCAAAACATTTAAGCTCACAGCCAAACTTCAGAGATCCTCCTATTTGCCAGTCCTTACACTGACATCTATGCTTCAAACAACAATTAAATGTAGCTCAAATCAAAACATCCATTTTCGAAGGGATATCCGCAAATATTATGTATGAATGAAGGAGGGCTTATATCTGCTGTGGTCCTTCCATTTCCGACAGCAGCCACAGCTCCATAGGCTACACCGCAATAAATACCTGTAACGTAGAGAGCACTGATATTATTATATGGCCATTGGTGTGTTGTTAGTGTGTGTGGCTGTTTAAAGTACAATATCACTGTAGTTATGTGTTCCCTCTAAGAGGAAGCTATAGTGAGTAAAACTATTTACAGTAGCTAGCTAGAAGTTAGAAAGCCGCAGGCTAAAATGCTGTTTAATGGTCAATTGCTGGAATTCGAAATTTCCACACATGAAATTGATGTTGTTAGCATTAAACAAGATTGTACCACCCACATCAATTTTGCCGATAGTCCTCCTTATCACAGTGTATCACTAAGTTTAGCTCATGGGTTAATGTTTGACAGTTTCCTATACAGTGCAGTACAAATTCAAATGCCTTTTATTTGTCCTAGCTTTGGCGTGTTATTTAAGTCAAATATACTGTATATTATTCTATAAAATCTCATAAAAGTTGGTTTAGTATTAAATGTGCAGGTGGGCGGTGACGAGGGTGGGGCTGAGCTATTTGCATCATCAAGCCCCGCCCAACCACCGGGAAAAGACCGCGATTGGTCAATATTTGCAGTGGGACGGAGCTAAAATGACACGATTAGCATATAATTGCGTCATTAGGCTCCACCCCCTCCGTTGGTCCGCTATTTTGCCGTATTTTTCTCTCCATTCTGCCCACTTCACTAGGAAGTGGACAGAATGTGGGAGGGGTGTCCACTCTTCCAGGGCTGCGGGGGATTACTTGAGAAACCGGGTGTCTTGCACAGAATCCGGGAGAGTAGGTTAGTATGCTCTGTAGCGCTCCTGCAATGGCTGTCACATATACAGTATGTAGTTAGAAGACAGCGCATGCGCAGTAGTGCTCGGGGAGGATTGAAGTGACAGCTAATGCGATGCTTTTATTACAAAGACATCGAAGAGACGGTTTCTGTGAGTTTTAATACATTCAGGAGATATATCATTTCTTATTGACGCGAATAGTGGCTAAAATAAATGTAAATTATCGGGTTTAAAACCCAATTATTGGTAAATATGTCCCTTAGGCAGTGCTCGATGTGGGGCGGTATGCACCGGTATGGCATACCGCCACTTCCGCACAGAATCAGGGCTGTCTCTTTCCCCCACCCCTCTGGAGACTGTGTCTGCGACCAGGGACACAATAGCACATCTGCACTCCCACCCGCATCCCCTGCTGGAGGCTGCAACCACAGACAATAGCACAACCAATACCCCCCATCCCTCCACTGGAGTCTGCCTGATGACTCGTCTGAGCTCACAACCAGTGAACCGTGGAGTCTGAAGTTAGTAAAACTGTCTGTTACTTCAGCCTCCTTGGATCACTGACTGAGAGATCCAAGTCATCAGAAAGTCCCGCCCACACCTCAGCATCTAATATCCAGCCCAGTGTGGCAGTCAGCAAGGATCAGTAGCCCAGGTGGTCACCTTTCTGGCAGGTGGTATTTGTATGAATTTAAGTCCCTGTTGGGTTAGAGGGTGGGGTATTGTAATGCTGATGATGATGAGGATCTAGGAGGAGGAGCAGCAGAGTAAGAGATTAAGAGGAGAAAGGGGAGCACAGTGAGGCTGCGGCATTTGTGGGATGGACCAGGGGGAGCACAGAGAGGCATGTGAGAATGGGACAGGGGGAGCACAGAGAGCCACGTGGGATGGGAAAGAGGAGCACAGGGGAGCACAATAAGGAAAGAAGGGCACAATATGGTTAAGTGGAGGAGGGAGCACAGTGTGGTGAGTGAAAGATTGGAAGGTATAAGGAAAGCATAGTGTAGGAATGGGAGAAGGAGAGTACAATGTGGGTGTGGAAGTAGGAAGGGGTAAACAGTGATGAATATAAGTTCTGGGATGGGACACTATAATAATAATATATGCACTGCCCCTGCCCCATCAAATTACTTCCTCCTTTGCACCCCGCCAGCTGTGTTGGGGTCACTAGAGGAGGGGGCACCATTCTTTATTTATTTTGCCTTCTGGGGCCCAGTTTGAACTTCCGCTCCTGTTGCTTAGTAAGTAATCAGCCTGCTATCTGTGTGTTACATACGTTGCATACGTGTAGCTATTACTGGGTCAGGGTTTTTAAAATATTAAGCATGGGAAATTAATTGCACTGTGCCTATGGATGTATGTGGGGCAACATTTGGAAATGTAATACTTTGTACTGTGACACAACTTGAAAGGATCAGTGCAAGTGGATTGGTCTTAGCACATTGTAGTGGCTCTACTATGTGGCCACACAGTAATGAGTAGTAGGGGCAAGTAGCCCATTTGGTGAGTGAGTCCTTTGGGTAGATTGCGGTTTGTCATTCTATGACTGCCCCCAAGCTCTTGTGTCTCCCACTGCTATCTTTGCTAGCCTGGAGGACCACTTGAAGGACCCGTTGGATATGGTGCTGTCACCGCAGGTTCAAGCTGAGCAGAAAGGTGAATTGGCTGCTTATCAACCGCCTCGCGTAGCAAATGGTGCGTAAAATAGATATAGCCTATGTGTGTGATTTTTCTCCTATCAGTGCCTATGGGGCATACGAAATAGGTCCGAGTTTGCCAGAGGTTCGGGATGTTGGCCAATCTGACTTTTTTTGAAACGACAATCATGTACTGTACAAGGGATGGTTCTGCCTTGTAAATGATTGCTGCTTTTTAAAAACCTTAGAGATTGGCCAGCATCCCGTACCGCCGACAGACTCGTACCCTATTACATATTTGTGTATTTTCTCCTACCACTGCAGGTGTGGCAGATGTAATGTGCAGAGATTTAGATTTGGGTGGTATGTGTTCAAACTGAAATCTTAATTGCAGTGTAAAAATAAAGCAGCCAGTATTTACCATGCACAGAAACACTATAACCCATCCAGATCTAACTCTCTCTGCACATGTTATATCTGCAGTGCAACAAGGTTTTGCCCAATTGCTTACTTTTTTTGTTTGCTGACAAACCTGAATAACCCCCCATGTCCCTTGTCTGTGCGGTCGAATATGCAAGGACTGAGACTCACACTTTTAGTGACCGTGCAGGCTGTTATACCTATTGGTGCATCCTTATACACCACCATTGGCTGCACCATTGAAACCTGCACCAGCCCTATGGCAGATGTAATGTCTCCGTCTGTACATGGCCTCTCATGACACACCGACTGAACTGACCATTATTGTGTTCATTTCTAGCCATCCCCCAGTCACCGTCCAGCAACACTCATCACCAAGGGCGCAGCTACCATAAGTGCAAGGAGAGCAGCTGATATGGGGCCCAGAGCAGGCCCATCTTCCCTGTCACAGATACATGTTTTATATACAAGGTAGTAGCTACCGTAGGTGCAGGGAGTGCAGCTGCTATGGGGCCCAGAGCTGAGAGGGGCCCATCTTCCCTGACACAGATACATGTGTTATATACAAGGGCATAGCTACCATAGGTGCAGAGAGAGCAGCTGCTATGGGGCCCAGAGCTGAAAGGGTCCCACCTTTCCTGTCACAGATGCATGTGTTATATACAAGGGCGTAGCTACCATAGGTGCAGGGAATGCAGCTGATATGGGGCCCACAAAGTTCTGGCTACGCCCCTGCTCATCACATTTCCACAACATTTTTGATAGCATCTGTCTTGATCACAACAGCTGTGATATCACTCGCAGCCCAACATACATTCTGCAGCATTTGGGGGGCGGCAAGTGGCACTGCTCTTTAAAACGGGGTGCGTTGTAGGTATGTCGGGCACAGGATCTAGATCACCAGATGCAGACTTACTGGAACTGCTGTCCAGATCCTACAGCCAGTCTGAGGAAGCTTTGGCTTATGCAGACTGGCCATGGTCTGCTACCATTGTGAGCAGCGACCGACAGTTGCAATGGTTGTGATGGTATTCCAATATTGTGTCCTCTCAGCTCTGGGCCCCATAGCAGCTGCACTCCCTGCACCTACAGTGCACTTGGATCTCGCAGATGCATGCAGAAAAAGTAAAACTAATAAAAATTAACATGATCATTCTCAATTAAAACACGTAGGCATGCTTCTCCCCAGAGATCTTCCTAAATTGCATTCACTTAATTTTGCTCTCATTCTCACAAAAATCCACAGGAGCTTAACTTATGGTCACATAGGGGCATCTCGTGATTCGGGAGGATCACTGTGATTAAAATTAATATCTTACCTAGGGTGCAGGCCCAGCGCTACCCGATCAGCAAATGGATGCAAGCAGGAAGGCGCCATCCCCGCTCTGCATCCCTGCTGCTGCACCTGTCACACTGAATGACAGGCAGCAGCACCGGCAGCTTGAAGCAACTCCACCTTTTACAGCGGCAGAGTGCAGGGCCTGAAGAGGGGGCGGAGCTACACTGGGATGAGGAGGTGGAGTTACACTAGAATGAGCGGGTGGAGCTTCACAGGACCAGGCTTCTGTGCAGAGGGATAGGAAACAGATCTGCCCAGCCAGACTTAGATAAGTGGATGGAAAGAGAGTGAAAAAGTGTGTGTGGTTTTATATGTATAAGTGGCACTTCTGTGGGCATTATGTATAAAGGGGTGCTACTATGGGGCTATTATGTATAAGTGGCACTTCTGTGGGCATTAAGTATAAGCGGAACGTCTGTGGGCATTATGTATAAGTGGCGCTACTACTTTGGGCATTATGTGTATAAGCAGCACTAATATTGAGGGCAATAGGTGTATAAGCAGCACTACTACTGTGGGCATTATGTATAAGCGGCACTTCTATGGGCATTATGTATAAGGGGCGCTACTACTGGAGACATTATGTATAAGCAGCACTTCTGTGGGCAATATGTATAATAGGCACTACTACTGGGCGCCTTATGTGTATAAGCAGCACTACTACTGGTGGCATTATGTGTATAAGCGATGCTAGCACTTTGGGCATTATGTAAAAGCGACACTACTACTGGGGGCAATATGTCTATAAATGGCATACTGGGGGCATTATGTGTAAGGCGCTATTAGTGTGGGCATTATGTATAAGCAGCGCTACTACTATGGGCATGATGTGTATAACCAGCATACTGGATGCATTATGTGTAAGCGGCACTACTACCATGGGCATTATGTATAAGCAGGACTACTACTGGGGCATGTGTATAAGTGGCACTACTGTGGGCATTGTGTGTAGAAGCGACATTACTACGTGCGGTGTAACGTGAATAAGATTGTGCTACTGTTTGTCGTAATTTGAAATAGGGGTACTATTGTGTGGCCAGCCTCTTCCTTGTAAGAACACACACCTTTTTTCAGCACGCGCCATCGGTGCACGCTGTCCCTTTGTGAAGTATGGGAGAATGCAAATTTATAGTTTGCAGGGGGGGCACCAAACACCCTAGCACCAGCCCTGCTAGGGTACTTTAGCTTCTTCAAGTGCTACCAATTTGAATCCCACATGGGTGGTTTACAGATCTTCATCGGGGAGTGAAGAACTTTATATGGGATGGGAGAAACCCTTGATTTAAACATGATATTTATTCAGACGGCAGCACCTGGGCTGTCTTCAGCTTACTCACCTTTGTACTTATTATGAAGCAGTTATGCTCAGTAGAATTCTAGGCTGTACTAGATTGCGTTCTCCTAAACAGTGCATGCTTATTGAAAACCCCTTTATACAGCCCTCCTTCCACGCATGCCCTGGCTTTATACAGTAGTCTGCCTACCATTTCTCACCTGACTCATGGTCCTACGTTAGATGTATAGAAAAGACTTAAGGGTTTGGATTGCACCTCTTTGGATCACTCTCTCTTAACTCTTATTTTCCAATCCAGCATTTTCTCCTGGGGTTTCCAGAATGGCTTTCAAATCTTGGTCACAAGAATGTATTTCATAAATCGGGCAGTTGCTGGGACCTTCTGGGATGTTATCCTTTAGTGATATCAAAACCTAGTGCCATTTACCTCATAATGGGGGTCATTCCGAGATGATCGTAGCTGTGCTAAATTTAGCACAGCTACGATCATTCACACTGACATGCGGGGGACGCCCAGCACAGGGCTATCCCGCTCCGCATGTCAGTGCCGCCCCTTCCCCCTTCACACTTCAAGAGTAGCCCCCGACCAGCGCAGATTTAGCGTGCTGGCCAGGAGCTACTCATCGCTCCCCGGCCAGCAGTGGCTGCGTGTGACGCATGCGCAGTTCTGACCCGATCGCACCGCTGCGATAAACTGCAGCGTGCCATCGGGTCAGAATGACCCCCAATGATATATGGAGGTGCCTCCAAGTGACTTTTAGCAAGGACTTGTAACTTAATGCCTTTTGAGCAGCTGACAATGGGGGTCATTCTGACCCGATCGCACGCTGCAGTTTATCGCAGCGTTGCGCTCAGGTCAGAACTGCGCATGCGCCAGCGCCGCAGTGCGACGCATGCCAGACGACCAAAGGCCGTCAGCCCGCTACGATTGCCTCTGCCTGATTGACAGGTAGAGGTGGTCGCTGGGCTGGGGGGGGGGCAGAACGGCGGTGTTTGGCCGCCAGTTTCGTGGGCACGGTCCGGCCAACGCAGGTGTGGCCGGACCGAATAAGGGGTGGGCCGCAGCGGCTGCGTGACGTCACACGCAGCTGCTGCGGGCCGGGGAGCGGAGAGTGGCTCCCGGCTAGCACGCTAAAGCTGCGCTGGTCGGGAGCTACTCTTGAAGTGCAAAGGTATAGCCAATGTGCGATGCCTTTGCACTTCTGCGGGGGAAGCCAGCACTGACATGCGGGGCGGGATAGCCCTGTGCTGGGTCGTCTCCCCGCATGTCAGTGTGAATGATTGCAGCTGTGCTAAATTTAGCACAGCTAGGATCATCTCGGAATGACCCCCAATGTCTCCAGCTTATCCTACTCATGTATCATCCTCTATTTACAAACTCCTGATTGAAAGCCGCTTTTCAAATTGCCAAAATTTGCTAGAAATTGGGAGAGAGATCTTGGAGTGGATTTTACTGACTCCCAATGCTTCTTCTGTATTTGAAAAGTCCTGGGGAAGTTCCACTAATATACAATATTAACTACTGCCACAGACTTTAAGGTATTCTCTAGATGGTACCGATGTCCGCCAATTCTGTTTAAAATGTATCAGGGAGCATCTGTGAGCTGCAGGAAGTGTGGTATGACTGTAAGGACACCCCTTCATATTTGGTGGTCTTAGTCGCGAGGGAGATGTTGTGCTCAGATTGTACCAGATGGGCCTGAGTTTTGACTTTTGAACCGGATTATCATGCCTTTATCTGTGTACAAAAAAAATCACTATTGAAATATCTCAGCTAAGGCTGTGATTACTGCGTGAAGGAGATCTACATCGCTCTGACCCTTTTCATTAGTTTAAAAGGATGTAATTATATAAGTCAATGGACAACATTATCTTGTCGTCTGT
Organism: Pseudophryne corroboree; assembly: GCF_028390025.1. Taxonomy (NCBI): domain Eukaryota; kingdom Metazoa; phylum Chordata; class Amphibia; order Anura; family Myobatrachidae; genus Pseudophryne; species Pseudophryne corroboree. Next base: position 398,747,735 of record NC_086445.1, read on the forward strand.
GGAGAAGTTTAGGAAATATTCAACGTTGTGGTTTACCTCGTTGGAATTCTGTAAATAGGAGAGATACAAATCCGTTTTCGGCTCATAACAGACCAGGCTGCTTCCATTGCGATCCGGCTCCATAATTCTGGTTCACGGTGTATTTCCTTCTCTAATTATCTTCTCTTTTCTCTTTTTACCTTTCTTTTACTTTCTTTTCCTCTCTTTACTCTTAGGTTAATACGACATCTTTTCATCTTGTATGCTGAGCTATTAGGTTCACAGTGATGTATGACTTGTATCCATTCATACTCTAGTTACTGCCTTGTGATTCTGTGGACCTACTATTATGTTTTTGTCCTTCTGCAGTTATGATTATTGTACACTGTCCTGGCACTATTAACTTATTTTTTATTATGTGCACTGGCTACTTACTGTCATGGCACATTTTCATTTTTCTATATATGAACTCTTGAAAACCAATAAAGTTTACTTAAACAAAAAAATTAAACTAATAAACAATATCTTGAAATAAACATATTTGTAATATAACACACATTTGTGCCCCCAATAGACAATATGCACACATACCTGTGCCCCAAATTCATATTAAACACAGTAATACATTCAATTGATAATATGCCACACCATAATGCCAAATGATAATTCACCACACTGTTATCCCCCCAACTGGTAACATGTTACAGAATAGTGCCTCCAACTAGTAATATGCCACACAGTTATGCCACAAATTCATTGTAATGTCTCCAATTAATATGCCACACTAAAATGCCCGAATTGATAAACTGCCACATCATAATGCCCCCAAATGATAATATGCCACACCATAATGCTCCAGTTGATAATAAGCCACACATCTATACCCCATATTTACAATATGCTACACAGAAGTGTGCCCAATGAAATATGGTTTACACATGTAAATAGAAATATGGTTTACATATGTAAATACATGTGTTTGCCTCAGATCATACTGTACTTGCTTACTCTCCTGGAAGATGCAGTAGACGCCTGAATTTGTGGGCAGTCTCCTGGACCCCCGGAAGAGTAGACGGCACTCCCGCATCCTGTCCACATCCTAGGTAAGCGAGTACTATGGGGAGGATAATGCAGTTAATCGCAGGTAAACAAAGAGGGCTAAATCACATACTGCGCACACCCCATCTCGATCGATACACTATTTGTGGAATTCCTGTGAGGGAGTGGGGCTTAATGATATGTAGCACCAAGCCCTATGTCTACCTCCAGTAAGCTGCGTCTCTCCTCTGGGCAAAAACAGGTAAACTTGCTCCAGATCACTATGCCTGCTGTGGAATTTTACAGTGTTGATGGAGAAGCCAAGATGTAGTCTGCCAGGAGCTGGAGAGCTGCACTGAAAGAGGCCGTCGAGGAGGTCTGAACCACACCACCACCTGTAGTCTGTGGAGAGCCCAAGAGTACAGGAGGCATTGTGGTTCAAACCTTCTTGGTGGCTCTTGTACGGTGGAACAGCATGCAACACAGGGCGCCTTCTACTATTTCTCAAAGCGGGGTGTGGGGCCTGCTAGAACCCAAGGGCTAAATTTCAGCAGGTGACAGGCTATGTTTGGTCTGCGTGTCTTCTCTGGTTTACAGTAGCTTTATAAGACTTAGGGGGGTATTCTATTGCTAGCAGTAATTTACCACATGGCAAAAACGGGCTAATAACACAACTGTAGCCCAATGTTATTATTCTATTGTAGCCCGTTTTTGCTGTGCGGTAAACTACCCGCTATTGGCCGATAACACATGGGATCCGGGATAAGTCTCCAGATCTATATGATATTTTTGCAAAAACTAGTCTCCTGGGGCTGCTCATCAAGGATAAGTGCCGTCATCGGAGGATAAGCACGCCACATCGGGGCTAATAGGATAGCCTCCAGCGAATTTATTAGCAGTGGTAAATTATCGCTGCTAATAGGATATCCCCCTATATTTATTTTTAAAATAAATCATTTAATATCTCTTTCTAGGTGACACATACATTCTCATTAGTAATAATTGAAGAAAGTTGTTAGTAAGAGAATAAAGTTCAGTATAATGTGAAATTTAAAATGACTTAACTCCAGAACATCATCTAATTTGAGTTTTTAAAACTGAGCTTTACTGGTCAACACATAATTCTGATTTAGACAGAATTCTGATTTATTAACATTTATTTAGTTCCAAAATGCAAACACAAAAGAAATAAACCAAATTAGACAAAACTGGTAGTATTCTTACACTTGAAAAAGGCAGAACAGATGCAACATGAAATACGCATAAAGACTAATGATAATTATATACTAGGCCCCTCAAGTGCTCATAGAGCATAGTATTATCTCCTTTACCTTATCATGCTGCTTCCCATCTTATCCAACATCACTCTAATGAATTTATCATGATTAGAAATTGTAGAAATGGAAGGAAGCAGCCCAGTAAAAGGACAAAATAGCAAGGGCAACAGAAAGCAGAACAAGCAATAAAAGCATATGTACAATGGGCATTTTGCCTGCTGCTACTGGACATGTCAAACAACACACATAAACAAAATAAAGCAGACAATGTCAATTTCATTATTAGAATTATGTAGTAAACAAAGTTGAGGCAAAGGGCCATCATTTTTCACTTGACAGATCTTAAGAAACATAAGTCACAGTCCTTTTATAGAAGTTAACGGTCATAAACTGGGTACACACTGGCGCAACGGGGATGAATCCCCTTCAGCCCGAATTGCCCCTACACACAGGGGCGACTCTAATGAAAGACGAAACGACCATGTTCTGTCGTTCATTAAAATATTACAGGACGTTAGCGGCTGACGATAGGTTTGATGGGCAGCACATCAAACCAAGCATCTGTCGCATGCGACCGCAGGATCGCACAGTCCTGTGTACACACTGAGAAATGTAAGCGATATGTCTCTCTAAAACTGTGTTTGATGTTGCTCCAGTGTGTACCCAGCTTAACACCCACAAAACAGAGGTTTACAATATAATATTTGCACAATAACATTCCACAGGTTCATGCAGTATAATAGGGCTAAAAGCCTTCGGTATCCGGATGATAGGTCAGAAAGTTAAAAGGTCGAAAGTCAATAGAACGACATGCATATGGTCGACATGGTGAAAAGGTCGACAGGTTCAAATAGTCGGCATGGCAATGGTCGAGGTGAGGTTTTGTTTTTTTTTCTTCAGATCTTTCATACTTTACTATACACTTGGACTACGGCTGAGAATAGTGGTAGCGGAGCGAGGGACGCAGTAAACTAATTGGGGTTCCAAGTGCTGAAAGGTTAAATTTGACAATAAAAAAAAAATTATGTCGACATTTTCAAGTTGACCATTGCAGTGTCGACCTTCTGACCATATCGACCTTTTGACCATGACTACCATTTGGTGTCGACCTAGACACTGTTGACCTTTTGACTGTCAAACTATTATACCATAACCCTTCCACCAGTTGGCACCAAGCAATGCAGTATCTACCTGATGTCCAAAACTTAAACTGCAAAATGTAGTGAGGTCTGATCTATCAAACACAGTACTGTAACTACGGCTCAGGGTTCCTAAAAAAAAAAATATATATATATATATATATATTTAATTGTGCCTAGATTTGTATGCTTGATTATGTACTAATGTAGTTGTATTTAGAAGTACCACTTGAATCTCTGAGATTGCACAGATTGTGAACTATGTATATTATAACAAACCTTCACATATAACTATAATAGTCAGTATCAGACTAGTGTTTCTTTTTTCCATCAAGTGTATATTACTTTACATATGAGACTATACAAGAACTCTGTATAAAGAAAGACAAATAACGTGTATTTATTTTTCATACAAAAGCTAAAAGCACATTTAGAATAGTTATGTAGCATAAATAACATGTAGGAGCTGGACTGCTTAATTGTTTCTATTTATTATAGAAATTAATTTAGTCCATCTGGAACAAAAACATTGTTAAACTTGGCACAAGTGCTTTTGCTGATGGTAATAAAATGTTCATGAGTCTCATTCTGAGATCCCTTTGTAGAGCTGTCATTGGCCATTTCTTCTATTAAACAGCAATATAATACCTGTGTCTGGTACTTGTAATAACTTATGGTCTGTGTAAAGTGCACCATACAAGTTTATCTTTTTCGTACTGCTTAAACTGTGATGACCTGGACTGAGGACACGGTAATTTCATAATATATTTAATGGAGTTACATCAATAGGGGGCATATGGGTATATAAGTTGGTGCAAGTAGCCTGCCACGTATCAGCTTATGTACTGTACCTATATCCTACTGTCCTGACCTTGGAATTGAAAATGGACAACAAATCAGGTCACAGATAACCTGTACCCCATAAATTAAAATCAACATCAGGGAAACAAATGCTATTACTGCAGGTCTTTTACACAGCCATACTGTATATCTCCCTGTTTTCAGCCATCTGTCATACACGCACTATAACCAATAGCTCAAGTATATGCATACCTCAGTTTCTTGTCCTACCCTTGTATCACTGTGGTCATGGTACCACACCATTTCCTGCCACCCACTAACACACAGTATACAGTTGATTATGGAGGGACAACGGATATAACCAATTCTGGTGCTGCCAGTGAGGCCCTTTGAGAAACGTATAATAGGCATTCTCCATTTGTTTATCACTCCTGTTTTTACATTTTCAAAGAAAATTTCTACATTTCCTAATATACTTATTGGTTTAGTCAAATTTCTGTCCTAAGTTAAGCTTGAGTAAACATCTGGACTTTATTACGTTTCACTATCACACATTTACAAAGATCCATAAGATTTCAGACAAATCCCTTGCACCAAATAGGGCTCACGCAAATGCGCACTGATAGTAATGACGGCCACTTTCACAAGAGCCTGTGTAGGGTTGGTGTGACCACATAGATGCATTTCTTTTCGAGCAATCTGTCTGGTTCCACAGAAGCATTGCTTCAACTCTGAACCAGACCCCAAGACTTTTTATTGCTCATAAAAAATATTGAAACTAGATTCTGATTATCTGTCATGGGTCACAATGGCATACAAAAGTAAAAAGTTGTTACGCACACCAGTGCTAACAGGAGTATACCGGTGTATGAACAGAAAGGGAAGCGAAGCAAACGAACTCACAGACAGTATAACATAACATACACAGGAGGTGATGGAATAACTAATAAACACAAAGTGAACGGAGAAGCCCAAAGGCTCAGGAATTGGGTGTCTCCCTAGTGTCAGGAATGCTCAGATGGAATAGAGCGGACAATGAAGCGAGGTGTAGTGATTTAACATGTGGAGCACCTGAAATGATGTTGCTAAGAGCAACAGAAAAAACCCCAAAGGGTTACCAACGGGTGTGGGAATAAACTCCTTGGTCAGAGATAGAAATATAGACACAAGGAGAGTATCCACAATCCTAACCCCCACTTGCAGGGCACAGGTTCAGCTTACTGCCACTAAACTGACACCCGGACGCCCTGCACAGTGAGGGAGGATTAAGCAAGCAGGTCTGAGAGTACAGCCGCAAACCTGCTGGGTTCACAGAATAGCAAAAGAACCCCAGCAGGTCAAACAACTGACTCCAGTCTTACTGCTAGGTCCGGATTGGCAGAATGAAGTACCGAATCCCAAGGCCTATTCGCAGTAAGCAACAAGTAAATACAAAGTCACACAGTACTAGCTAACTCTCTGGAACTGACTAACAAACAAAGATTCAGCAGCATTTGCCTAGCCTGAGAGGATGGTTTATATAGCAGGTGCTGTCCACGCCCCACTCAGACCTCACAGACTGTGAGCACAAAACCAGCGCCGGATTCCCTGCCGTGCACAGAGCCTGTAACCACTACACAGTAAAAACCCGGACCGGAGTATCAGATGCGCTCAGGTTACTTCGCTGACACTTGCCTCCCGGTTGCCATGGCGACGTGGCAGCACAGAGCAGGAGATCCTAACAAAAGTGCTTGAAACCTAATTACATGTGAAGGTGATATTGTTAATTCAATATCAATTTATTATATAAGCAATACTTTATTGTTTAAACAAAGTATGTGACAGATTTCACTGCAAACTTTTATAGAGATTCATAAAATAATTTTATTGGTGGGGCAGAATATAGATGATTGCAGGAATTAATCTTCTGTCTGCTGTGTTATTATTTAAAACTTCTAAAAAGTTCAGTTGAATTCCCCTTTAATATTGGCCCAATAAAACACTAACCAATAATCAACATACTGTAGCTAACAAATAAAGCTTTATCCGACTGAAGCACCTTGAAATACAAAGACTGTAAGAGCTATTAAGTTTCTTCAATATCAAATAGCCACAAGGCTCCTTAGTTGCCTGCGTATTACACCTCTCCACATATTATGCACTTACAGCAATGATAACATCACTAATATTTACTTTAACCCCATGAAATTAAGCCCTATTTCCTGAGGTGTTCCTTACCGCAGGTCTTCTAACTAAGGGGGTAATTCAGAACTGATCGCTAGGGTGCGTTTTTTGCAGCCCTGCAATCAGATAGTCGCTGCCTACAGGGGGAGGGGTAAAGCCTGTGCAAGTGTGCATTTGCTTCTTTAGCAGAGCTGTACAAACACCAGTTTGTGCAGTCTCTGCGCAGCCCAGGACTAACTCATCCGCTGCAATGTAATCCTGCTGATCGGGGCCGGAGCCCGCCTAGGTTTTTCCAGACACTCCTGCAAAACGGTCAATTGACACCCACAAACAGCTATTTCCTGTCAATCACTTAGCGATCGCCTGTGAGATCATTTTTTTCGCACCATCTTGTCGCTAGGCACCGATGCCAGGTGCTGTTGTGCGACACGCCGGTGCATTGCGGTGCATACGCAAGCGCAGTTCAGATCTGATCGCAGCGATCAGGTCTGAATTACCCCCTAAATTAGGGCCTGATTCACAGGTGCAAGCAGATTATATGCAGCTACAATTTGTAATGTACAAAAATATACAAATGCCAGTTTAAGCATTCTCTTTGTGCACTACCGTGCAAGGGGACTTTCTAAACCCTGCAATGCCCACTTTGCATATGTGAACAATGGTCAAGTGCGCTGGGGGATCCGATTACTCCATCAATGCACAACATAGAATTCTCCAGCAGCCCCTGCTTGGCGCACATCCTCCCTTTCTTAAGAAATACCCACTTGTCTGCTGTGCTGCAAATGAAATTGTAGCTGCATGCCAAAACACGACCATACCACTCCCATAACACGCTGTGCTCTGCTTAAGCGGATGGGGAATGGGTGGTAATGCCCCATTAATTTGATGCTGGAGGGGTAAAGTAATAATAAAAAAATGACACTGGTCACAGGGGAGGTGGGGTGCTGTTGTGTACTTCAACCACCAGGATGTTTCCAGGAATTAGGGACTTTGCAGACAGGTTTGACTTCAGCATCTTTGGGTAAGCAACACACCACATAGGTCTGGATGAATCTGTTCCATCCACAGTGTGTTCTCCCAGATGCATACCACTTGCCATAAGACAATCTGATAGTCAAGCTCAATCTCATGATCACACTATGGGTCACTGCTCCTTTGGAGGAGTCCATTCAATGGGTATCAGCCATGATGGCTGCAGTGAAGAATAGCTCTGTGTACATCTGTATCAATCAAGTACATATCAACAAGGCTCTTATGAGACCACATCACCCTATCAAGACTGTGGATCAAGCGATTGCTGACATGTCCAATGTCAACATATTCATAACACTAAATGCCAAGTGTGGATTTTTGCAGATTACAACAAGGAATCATCCATGCTAACGACGTTCATGACATCAGTGGGCAAATATGCTTTCCTCATAATGCCATACGGTATATGCACTGGCACTGAATTCAGTGGTGCACGGAACACCTCTTTGAAGGATACTCTTGCAAAATCATTGTGAATGACATTCCGTTAAGTGGTCACACCATGGACGAATAGGATCTGCACCTTACAAAGGTGTTGCATAGAATCTGTGCTCTCATCATGAAGCTAAACCCTGACATGTGCCGATTTCTTATGTGGGTAACCTACTGACCTCCTAGGGTGTTAACCCTAACCCAGCCAAAACCCTGGTAAGCCAACAGATACCCACTCCTGCAGACAAGCTCAGAGTTTCCTAGGTATGACCAACTACCTATCCAAATTTTTGACACAAAGCGAAGTTACTGCTCTGCCTCATCTGCTCCTGCATGCAGACACTGAGTGGTGTTGGAAACAACACTATGATACTGCTGTCTCTCATCTTTATTCCATTTTAAGCAGTTGTCCTGTTCTTCAGTATTTTGACATTCTCCTTCTGATCCTTATCTCTGCAAATAGCCTATCGCTTTTGCTTCTAGGGTTCTCGCTGAGACCCAGTCAAGTTATGCATAAATTGAGAAAGAGCTGCTGGCATTAGTCTTTGCCTGCAAGAAGTTCCATGACTTAATTTATGTCTGGCTTGTCCTGGCTGAAACGTATGATCAATATTTGATTGCGATTCTGGGTAAACCTCTGCTCTTTACTTCTGCCTGAATCCAGTGTTTTGTACCTAAGCTTCAAATGTACCACCTTGACATAGTGTACAAGCATGGCAAGGAGTTCATGTTGCAGATGCCCATTCCCATGCTAATGAAATTGTAGGACTGGTAAGAAATGTATCTAATTTGTGGTGTACTTGTCCTTAATTTATTGATAGCCAACTGTGGGTTTACATGATTTTACCTAAAAGACAATAAAAATTAAACCACCAAACTGTCTACTTAAAAAAAAAAAAAAAACAGATATTGAAAAAGCAATACTTGGCTGGATCATTAATAATGGCCCAGACTAGTTAACGTTAATATAGCGCTTAACCAGGTTGCTCTCTCTGCGGATATCTGCATTTGTCAATTGGCTAACATTTCCATCTGTTAAAGCTTGACAAGCATTGAAGCAGTACATGTTCCATATTGTCGAAGTCAAAAATATTACATAAAAAGAACATACAAACTACACACACATATAAGTCGCTATACTTGCAAATACGCGCAGCGAGCACAGCAATATATGGTAACACACGCATTTACACGGACATGCCACAGAGATGGATTCGACACTTATTTCATGCAGTACATAATTGTGGTGGTATCAAGCACCAGACATCATGATGATTTAGAATTGTATATGATGGAGTGGTGTCATGTATGTGTATTATTTGAACGAAACAAGATAGACTGGTCATGTTTACTATTGAAGCAACCAGATTGATGTGTAGATTCATTTGCTACTTGTTATTAAGTTATAGGACATTGCAACAAATAGTTAGGATTACATGTATGAAAGCTAAAAATCACTATTATTAGGACAGTGGACAGGAAGCTCAGGCCAGCCCCTTTGGATGTTTTCAAGGCTAAACCTGATTAGCACATACAAAGAGACTAGTGTCTCATCATGAATGAGAGAGAGTCCCCCTCCCCCAAACTAGATAACACATTGCTGATCACACAGGTAGGCAGTTCCTGGTTTGGTCTCTGAGGAAGATGGAGTCCCAGCATTACTTTACAGAGAGAGAGAGAGAGTGATATGGAAAGACGAATTTATATAACTTAAGGATAATGGTATTGTATGCTGGCATGTAACTGTAACTGTATGTAACTGTATGTTTTAACTGCTTACTGTGTGAGTGTAACCATGTATCTATAGGTATACTGTACTTTGTAATATATTGAATCCATATCCTTTTAATAACAAATATATACATCAATGAGCTTTGGAACTCAGATAATGTGTGGGTGTATTGTTTTCTCTTATGGGATGCAGTGTTTTGCTATGTATAGTGCACATTCATGGCACATGGTAATAAGATGTGCAGGCGTTTACAATATGTATTAGAGCGGGCATTTTAAATATTTGTGAGGAAATAATTTGGCATTCACAATGTCTACCCTTGCTCAGTAGACTTGCCAATGGAAAGGCAGTTCTATTCCCAATTTCTAAATTGAGCAAATGTTTCTCCAAAGAAGCATGCATGGAAAAAAGGCATTCACTCACCCGTATGCAGAGTTTTACACATCTCTAGATCTGGCCACTGCTATATGTATGCCTAATTTGCTACTAATCACCATCATAAGTGCATACTTGCTCTAACTCTATAAACGGTGCAAAAGATCCCCTGACCTAACTTGCAGATGCATCGTCATGCCCTCACACAACTTTGCTTACTTGATAAGCTCCAGTCCCAGTTACAACCAGTAGCAGATTTTACCTATGGGCTGCAGGACTGCAGCCCATGAGGTAAAATCCGCCACCTCAACTCTGTTAGTGAGGCCAAATGCAGTCCGTGTAAGTCTTATTTGTGAGTCACAGACACACAAGGTAGACGCATGGGAGGTGTTTCCTCTGTCTTGTACTGTCAGACCAGGCTGTGATAAGCAAAGAGCTGGCTTCCTGTAGGAAGCCACTCCCTGCCTTAGGCGCAGCCCAATACAATCCAACTTCTATGGGCTGCAGCCAATGCAGTCCATGGAAGCTGGGGGTTTGCACATGCACAGTTGTACCGCATCACCTCCCCGGGCATGGGGGTAGTGACAGCACACCTACTAATTGTGAGTAGAAGTCGCAGCTGGTTACAACTTAGTACTACCTCTTCGGTCGTACGTGTAGATATGTGTGACTCTCAGCCCAGTGTATATTAGGCAAATTTACCACCAAAAGCACATAACAGAAAATAGTGTTCATTTCCAGCCTGTATCTTCTCAACAAATATCATAGTCAGAGAGTAATCACATCCAAAAATGATAATCTATATAGGAGCATTATATATATATATATATATATACACAGTATGTAAACGTAACATAAAAGTGTCTGCTGCCCTCCATATTAACTGCATAAAGTGCAATCCAATGCAGCCTGTACAAATAAATCAGCTTTATTATTTTCTTCGGCGCTCTGCATTTGTCCAGTGGATCAGGAAACACTTTAGTAATATATATTTTTGCACACAACCATCAATGGCAAGCACTTAGCAGAGCACAGTGAAGATACTCTCAGGGGACGAAGATATTGTACTGAACAGACTGTAGCTGCTCCTCTTCCCATTTAGCATTGTTACAATATTGTAATCCTACAGTAATGCAAACCGTAAAATGCTAAACTGTGACAATGTATTTTAATAATAGATATGTATATATCAAATCTAATCTTTTACGCCTGCCTTCTGTTTACATTTCTGCTGAAAAGATAACAGCAGGCATTATAATATATTGTAACAGTGCTCTAAAATAAGAAACAAAGTGCTACGCAGATTAATACAAATAGCCATTCCCGTTGTGTATTTGGTACAGGGGGTGAGGATGTAATCATGCTGTATTTATGAATATGGTTATCATAATCGACTTTCACCTTGAAAGCAACCTCTGAGGCTTGCCAGTTAGAGAACTGTCTCTGTTTACACCTGCTATGTCAGCTTCCTTTATTGTTAGAGAGATGTTAAAACAGCAATCAGCTGCCTGCAAAATGTGCCTCAAACTGCTCAAGCAATTGCTAATTAGAAGGGAATGTTTACTTTACATCCTGTGCTAGTTTTATATGTGACATGCCATCAAACTGCCTAATTAAATTTGCCATACCCTTTCATCTAAAGCAATTTCTTCACGAGGCACACATCTTCTAAAATGCAGCCACTGTGGCAGCAATAATATATTTTCTAATTTATTTGTTTTAACAGAAGGCAAAAAAAAAAAAAAAGCACAAACCGTGTGAACTTTTGACATGTATTACAGAGTTATTGTGTTCTTGGCTTGCAAAAATATACCTAAAATGTTAAAATTCCAAACAGCATAGCTACAACTGCTTCCTTCTATATTTGTAGCCTTAAAATAACGGAATGCTTTTAAAGACATATAAAACTTTAATGTGATGTGCTGAGTTTTTATTTTATTATTATTATTATTATTATTTCTAAATGTTACATTTTAGTATCATTGCCTGTGTTTAAAAAGTTTGTTCCCCAGAAATACAGAGGATGAGCTCATGTAGGTTGGTGTGCGTTCTCTTTTTATGTGACAGATGCCAGTGTGCTAGGAGCACAGTGTCTTACAAGCAAACCTTTTATTTCCTCTCTAATGATAAATCTTTCCAGTATTCTAAAACAAGCATAGAAAAATGGGCTCTTACCAAACATGAAGGGATCCGCAGCTGCTGCGTTAGGATGTATCCATCCTGAAAGCCGGTAAGATGTAAACAATCCTTCCTTTGAGTGTCTTGCTGGGTGAGCACACATGCATAGCACAACAGAGAGCACTTATATAAATAGGACAGCCAGTACTGACAATGCCTGCATATTGCTTGGCTGCTCTCAGTTATGTGACATGCGCTTACAGCACTACTCTAGTTCTGAATGGAGAAGACTGCATGTACAGTATCTCACCACCACAACATATACAAAGATGTCATGCTTTAAGGCATGCTGGGGTTACTACAGGGACTGAAATGGCAAGCCTGTATAATATAATAAGCCTACCATCAGGGATCATCTATTTATGTATTTATGAAAAATACTGGTATTATCACAGACTAATGCAGCAACAAAACACTGGTAAATTGCACTGTTCTGAGCATAAAATTATGTAACATATAAATGCCATGTGGTTTCAAAGTCACAGCAAATAGAAAATGAATTAAATGTGTGGATTTAGCATAACACCTGTAGCCAACCACAATGCATCCTGACATTGTTTAGCTCTAGGCCGCGGGGTCATAGGTCTAGGTGACACTGCATCTCCTTCATGACGTAACGTTAAACCCTATGGATTCAGGCCAGTCTACGATTGATTTGAACCAAATGGCAGAGAAGCTCTGTCTCTTTCTTCTGTATCTCCAGGCTTATTACACTCAGAGCAATGTATAAATGGTACCTCAATATGGGTCATGTACTCTAGGGAGCAATTTGGGTTCTAGTATAGTGGCATAGAAAAGTACCTTACGATTGCTGGCCACATGATCACTGTGCATTGCATTAGAAGCTCACTGAGCAAAGGACATCCTGTGATATCATTTATGATGTAATCAGATATTTCCCACAGTGTAGGTAGCCCATGCTGCTGCAAGAGATTCCTTCCAGACCTTCCCTGCCTGTCAGAACAGATAGATACTAGATACAGTGTAACATCTATCTAACATGTCAGCTGCTGCTAGATCTATGCTATCTGAAATCAATCAATGCTGATAGTAGAAGAAACAAAAAAATACTTAACATTATAAATGTAACAAGTAAAATGTAAACAAAAAATCTAACTTTATATCTAGGCGCTGTAACTCCTCATACCTTAAATAATGTCAACTCATCTATTATTTCTATGCTCGCATAAAGTAGTTGTTTCATTTTTGGAGGTACATGTTTTTCGATGATTTAAGTAATTGGCTAAAAGTAATTACGTCATTTTAGGAAAAATTATGGAAAAGATACAAATGGTAATATTTATAAAACGCACCATTCACTTTTTAACCATTGGTTAGATACAGTCTATAGCAAAGTGTAACTTCCATTATTTGGAAATGAAACATTTTCTATCCTTTAAAGTTTTAGCTCTATTCAATTCACTCCATTCCTACTCTCTTTACTATGCAGGTTCCTGTAGATAATCTCTACTGGTCAGAGGGTCTGATTCAGAGGGGTGGTCTTCAGTATGTCAAGGGGCTCATTAGCGCTCGCCCAGCTGTCGGTATGCCGGCGGTCGGGATCCCTGCGTCGGTATGCTGGCCCCCGGGATCCCGGCCGCCGGCCACTCATACTACACCCGATTCAGAGATGGACACAGTTCGTACTGCAGCTATGTCTTTGGGTGCAGCTGACGAAAACATGAAAAACCAGCATAAGTAAATAGATTTTTCCTGATTGTTTGTGTGTCCGAAGATGCAGCATCAGATCACTTGTGTGGCCATCTGAGTAACCCTCATATTACGCAGGATGGTCAGGCTGTTCACACTGCTGGGGCAAGGAAATCTGTGCCCGAAGATGAAGACCTTGGCCTCGCCACTCCTAGAACGACAGGCACTTATTTTCGGACATGTTGTTCAGCTCCACCCACCCCCAAACTGCAGCATCCTGTCAATCCTACGCCTCAGGAGGCACTGCGTGCAATCACATAGGACCCATTTGCAGCCGCCTAACCATCTGAGATGTATCAATCAAGAGTACACAACAATAAAGCATAAGGAAAAAATCCACATATTAACATAAGTTTGCCAAGTCTTTAAAAGCCATTCATGCTTTCTGCTGGGTCACAAAAGCACCACCATGCTCAAGTGATAAAGTTGCTTCTTATTCATTTTGGAGACTAAATAATAACAAAATATACAATACATTCTAAAATATTACTAAACCTCAGAGCAGTACATAATGTTGTGTTGGTTTTGTTTTTTCAGTAAAATCTGCATCATCCGTGGCCAGTCAATGAGACTGAATTCTTATATGCACTTTTCGTCTGGTTTCCATATTTATTTATTTTTTTATTACCAGTTATTTATATAGCGCACACATATTCCCCAGCACTTTACAGAGAATATTCACCCATTCACATCAGTCCCTGTCCCAGTGGAGCTTACAATCTATATTCCCTACCACATGTACACAGACACACAATCACGCTATGGTTAATTTTCATTAGGAGCCAAATCTACCAGTATATTTTTAGATTGTAGGAGGAAACCGGAGTATCCGGAGGAAACCCATGCAACCACGGGGAGAATATACAAACTCCACACAGTTAGGGCCATGGTGGGAATCGAACCCATGACCCCAGTACTGTGAGGTAGTAATGCTAACCATCCGTGCTGCCCAATCCATAGAATATGTATGCATGAAAACTTGACAATAAATGTCTAAAATTGCATTTAGAAAAAAAATGTTGCTTTAATTCCTGCTGCAAAATTCGTGATTGCTAAGTAAAGTAAACACCTTATGGTGGGAAGAGAATTATCAGCCTAATCCGCTGATTATTAATAGTGTGTAGCTGCGATTGGCCACAAATTATTGTCAGACATGCCGAATGGTCCGGCATGTTCGGCAAATCAGATAATTTGTGAGCTGACCCTGCCCAAGTGACCAACGTTTCCATGATAAAATGTGTTTCGGTCTGACAGGGTATGGCCAGCATTATACTGAGAATACATTAGACAATTATCTGAGTGATCCCCCTGATATTGGGTAATAGCCCAGACAATTACTGTGTATGTGCACAACCGATCCAAAAATATTGATTGGTCAAGTTGCAAGTTGCCACCGACCAACGGACATTTCCCTTGCTCTTTCACAGGGAAATGCCTCCGTCAAAGGGGAGTAAAGCAGATATACTGTGGCCATACAATGTAAGATATATCATAGTGAATGTCCACGATATTTAGTGGGAGATGTGATATGACTGGTTGTCATGAATCAGGACGACAGTCATCAGGTCAACACAGTAATGTCTCAGCATGCTCAGTATTTTTCCCCTTGTCCCTAGCCCTAATCCTAACCCTCCCCCAAGTCTTTAACTCCCCACCTCCACCAGCTACATAAGCCTAACCTCCTGCCGCAGCCTAACTCTAAACCTAACCCATGCACTGACAGCCAATTTATCTGACCGTGTATGCCCAGCATTAATCTTTCAGACCCAGCACTGCAAGTATGGCTTGGGGACAGCGTACCATTAAGAATTTGGCCACTAGTGTGTTGTACCGAACACCACCACCTTCTCCATTTGTCAATCGCCTGCTAAAATTTTGTGCCCCGCGTTTCCTTCCATACAGCCAGAAGCTAGAGCTCACTCCTGAGCTCCGCCTTTCGGCTCCCACAGCGTGTGTAGGGAGAAACGTCATGAGGAGAGGACCTGTTAGTACGATGGCGGGCACAGGAGCGGGGCATCTGGTAACTAAAGTGCTGTGTCTTTATGGCATAACGTGTAAGTGACATTACTATGGTAACTATGTGTAAGGGACAATACTACTGTGGGCATTCTGTGTAAGGGACAATACTACTGTGGGTATTGTGTATAAGCAGCACTACTACTGTGGGCATTGAGTATAAGCGGGACTTATGTCGATGACGATGTCAAGTACTATGCACATGAGTCGGACCAGTACTATGCATATGCAGTAGGGGTATGCAATGGGTTGGATTCCATTTGCCGGTGGTCGGGATGCCAGCAGTGAAAATACTGACCGCGGCAACCCTAAGTTGAGAATCCCGACAGGGGCAAAGAAAGAATACTTAACTTTCCCCAATGCCCCCCAACCCTAACTCTCCCTTCCCGCAGCCTAAACCTAACACCATCTCCCCCCCTTCAACGCAGCTTAACCCTAAGCCTCACCGGTGGTGCCTAACCCTAACCCCTCCCCCTCCCACAGCCTAAACCTAACCTCTGCCCCACCTCACAATCTAACCCTCCTTGGGGGTGCCTAACCCTAATCCCCCTCCCCGCAGGCTAATCCTAAACCTCCCCCAGCGCACGCTGCTTACCTCTCCTGAGGACCGGTACACACTTGTTCGGGATCCCAGCAGTCTGGATTCTGGTGCTGGGATTGTGCTCCTAGTCAGGATGCCGTCTCTGGCATTCAGAGCAGTGTCGGGATTCCAGCGTCGATACTTCGATTGCCCGGATCATGAGCGGTGAAAGCAAAGCGGCTTCAGAATGTCAGTGATTGACAGTCTAATGCCATTTGGTGACGATAGGGGCTGGAGAGGGGGTGGCAATGTCCTCCGTTTCTCACAACGGAGGTGTGTCGCTGCTGTGGTGGGGGTGGGATGAGGTCAGGCTCTCCGTCCGAGGACGGACATTTCCTGGCCAATTAATAGCTCCTGCAGCGGCCGCACAAGCGAGTAGTAATACAGATCAGAAATGCAGCAGGAGGGGTGACGGCTCCTACCGCATTACCATATTAGTGCTGCTGCTTCTATGTAAGCAGCCATGATAGCAACTTCGACCACATATGACTCAGACTCTATGTGTATAAGGGGCACTACTGTGTGCTGTATAAGTGACATTACTACTGTGCTGCATAATGTGAACAAGAGGCTCTGCAGTGTGGCGTAACGTGTATAAGCTGCACTATTACGGAGTGGCATAACATTTATAAGGGGTATTACTGTGTAGCATAACGAGACTAAGTGGAACTACTGTGTGTCGTAACATGAGTTTGGGACACTAATATGTGGTGTAATGTGAATCACGGGCACTACATGCAGTGTAATGTAAATAAGATTGTGCTACTGTGGTTGTGTAATTTGAATTGGGAGTACTGTTGTGTGGCCATGCCCATTCTTTGTGAGATCACACTTCTTTCTTTGCGCGCTGTCCCTTTATAAAGTATGAGAGGGAAGGTGCAAATTTATAGTTTGCAGGGGTGCGCAGAAGAACCTAGACATCTCTATTCTGGTGGCTGAAACAAAGAGGAGCCTGGGACACACTTTCTGCAGTATCCCTTGCTGGTTCACCAGCCTCCACGGCTTCTCTCCAGAGTGAGTTCACTTCAGATAAGTGCCAGCAAAAGCGGTCTGTGGCAGCGGGCTTTGTGGTGGCACTGGTGGATAAAAGAAACTAGGTAATTGTTTTCGTCTGCGACTGTCAGTGGCGTGCGCCTGATGGGGCAATTAAATTTTTGCTTAGTTCAGGCATGAAAGCTGCTGGTGCTAGCATTTCAGATTGCATCCCCCTGAGGTGGTGAGCTGAAATGTGTGAAAAGTCTGCTGTTTGTGCTCCAAAGAAAATATGAATATTGCCACCCAATCACTTTAGACAGGAGTTCCCATCACTTTAGATAGGAGATCGGGCACAAAAAAAAATTGCCCCCTAGAGAGAGTTAGACACCTAGGGCCTAATTCAGACCTGATCACTCCTCTGCGAATTTGCAGAGGTTTACAATCAGATAGTCGCTGCCCAGACAAAGTGAATACCTGCCCCGTGCAAGTATGCATACACTGCATGAAAAGCGAGTCGGCTGCAAATCCATTCGCAACTTACTCACCATCAAATGTTTTTTCCAGTCTGTGCGTAGCCCAGGACTTACTCCTACAGTGCGATAGAAACAGGTTGTTCGGGGCCGGAGCGGACGTCACACACCTTCAATGAAAACGCTTGGTAAACGCCTGCATTTTTCCTGACACTCCCAGAAAATGGCCAGTTACACCCCCCCAAATGTCCGCTTCCTGTCAATCAACTTGTGTACGCCTAGTGATCAAAAAATATGTTGGATTCTTTCGCAGATTGGCCTCGTGCATGCGCACTATGATCCGTATCCATGCACAGTCGATCGATAATCACCCGCCTTGCAAAATCACAGAACAGCGATCAGGTCTGAATTAGGCCCCTAATTATGAAATACTTTCAGTTTTTAACACAAGGATTGTTTAAGAAAAAAATAATTAAAAAAGCTGCATTTTCAGGTGGAAATGTTATCATGGTAAGTACCAGGGCCTCCATCAAGGGGGTACGATAGGGACAACTGTTACAGGCCCACTCAGTCTGACAGAGAGGGCAGGACCCTGGCCGCCCTGCCTAATACCACCCGCCTCTTGCGTCTCTTAGTGGCCGCATTTCACTGGCCAAGCAGTAACCAACAAGCTGCAGAAGAGAAAGCCCTGCCAGCGCCTCTGTACTGTAAAGAATATTGTGCAGCAGACAGTATTCCGTATAGAATATTATTTAAAATGTCCTTCCCAAAATGGGCGTTGCCTCTGAGGTGACAGTTATAAAAGATTCTAGAGGAGGCGGTGGCCATTTTGGGAGTGATATTTTCAATGGTTTGAAGGGGACAGACACAGGCCTGCAGCGGTGGTCGCTGGGACGCGGGGGGATCTCCTGACAATGAGCAGAACCCCTGACAACGAGGAGGTACTGTGACATATGGCATTATTACTGCGTGGACATAATATGGTGACAGGGGCATAACTGTGGTGCTTAATATGGGGGGTCATTCCGAGTTGTTCGCTCTGTATTTTTTTCTCGCAACGGAGCGATTAGTCGCTAATGCGCATGCGCAATGTCCGCAGTGTGACTGCGCCAAGTAAATTTGCTATGCAGTTAGGTATTTTACTCACCGCATTACGAGGTTTTTTCTTCGTTCTGGTGATCGTAATGTGATTGACAGGAAGTGGGTGTTTCTGGGCGGAAACAGGCCGTTTTATGGGTGTGCGAAAAAACGCTACCGTTTCTGGGAAAAACGCGGGAGTGGCTGGAGAAACGGAGGAGTGTCTGGGCGAACGCTGGGTGTGTTTGTGACGTCAAACCAGGAACGACACTGACTGAACTGATTGCAGATGCCGAGTAAGTGTGGAGCTACTCAGAAACTGCTAAGAAGTGTCTATTCGCAATTCTGCTAATCTTTTGTTCGCAATTTTGATAAGCTAAGATTCACTCCCAGTAGGCGGCGGCTTAGCGTGTGCAAAGCTGCTAAAAGCAGCTTGCGAGCGAACAACTCGGAATGACCCCCATGGTGCAAGGGGCATTAATATGGTGTTGCTCAGAGTATGTGCAGGAAATTTTATTTTTTATATATATATATATATATATATATTTTTTTAATTTTTGTAATTTTTTTCATATTGTTCTTTATTTTTCTTTTATTTTGAACATTTTTTGGAGGTGGCTGTCTATGTTTTCAGTCCCACAGTTTCTGATGGCAGCCCTGGCATGCACACACTCAGAGTACCTGTAAGAAAACAATTCTACTTGTACCAATGTTCAGAACTAAAATCTAGAGCTTAGTGGAAACCAGTGAACGTTAATAGCATGAGGACATCACCTTTCAAGGTGTGTTAGATTATATTTTTATGCCTGCAAACTTCTGGGCATGTGTTCAATTATTGTTTTACATTATTTTTTCTAAAGAATTAATTAATTTGCAAACAGATTTGAATATGTCCACCATGAGAGAATAAATGATATGTACTGTAATTAACTTATTAAATCGCTATACATGGCAAGCATGCCTGTGTATCTCTATTAAGAGTTGATTAAAAAAACAGCCACATAAAAAAATGATCAGTTGTTAAACAGAGACGAATAGCTAATTAATAATGCAAATAAAACATGTACTGAATTTGCAATTAACACAATTTCATTAGACTAATTAGTGCTCTCCATTATCACCAATTATTTGTGCATCTTGATTGATATGCTGTATGTCCCATTCTTAAGCCCTGTACAGACCGTGCATCGCTATCGCTGGGGGGGCATACACACACGGAGAGAACCGTGCTTAACTTCTAAGCAATCTAGTCAGATTGCTTAGAATTTAAGCACGGCTCTCCCCGTGTGTACCCCCTTTACTAGTCTTTCAAATAGATTTGTGACTACAGCAAATACAGTACCTAAATAAGGGGAAGCTAAACAAAACAGGAAAGCAATAATAAAGGCACAGCAGGCTGATGCTATAATAGCAACATAGCTAGCAGTCATGTCATGGAACATACAGTACACATCTACTGTACAAAGCACATGTCTCTTAGCTTATATAAAACCGTGGCAAGAGCAGCTACTAACTTGGAATGCGGCGGTTTTGAAAAGGTCCTCTCCGCGAAGGGAATCTAGACGCGCAGTGAGGCAGCGTCTAGTTTCCCTTCACGGAGAGGACCTTTCTGTGCAGCGCTATGGGAGAGACGTCATGACATCTCTCCCATAGCAGAGAAGAACGGCGCCGGAGACAAAGTGCACTGGTCGGGAACAGGAACGGGGCTGGTAAGTATTTTTTTTTTTTTTTTACTAGGTGCACAGCTACTTTTGAGCACTACTAATGGAAGCACAGCTGCAGGGGGCATACTAAGGGGGGCACAACTACTGGGGCCACAACTAATGGGGGCACAGCTGCAGGGGGCACAACTAATGGGGGCAAAACTAATGGGGGCAAAACTACTTGGGCCACAACTAATGGGGGCACAGCTGCAGGGGGCATACTAAGGGGGGCACAACTAATGGGGGCACACTAAGGGGGACACAACTAATGGGGGCACAACTACTTGGGCCACAACTAATGGGGGCACAACTACTGGGGCCACAGCTGCAGGGGGCACACCAAGAGGGGCACAACTACTGGTGCCACAACTAATGGGGGCACAGCTGCAGGGGGCATAACAGCTACTGGGGGCACAGCTGCAGGGGGCACAACAGCTGCAGGGGGCATAACAGCTACTGGGGGCACAACAGCTGCTGTGGGCACAGCTCTACAGGGTGCACAACGCTACAGGGGGCAAAACTACAGGGAGCAGAACTGACCACACCCCTTTCCTATGAAGCCACTCCCCCCTTTTTGCGGGTGACTTCGGCGCGCACTAACCCTATTTCGCCGTCTCGATGGGGGGGGGGGGGGGGCGCCAAAGGAAACTTTCACCCTGGGCGCCACAAGGTCTAGAACCGGCCCTGGGTACACAATTAGTGATAAATTAAACAACATCGCTCATTTTGACCCTTCCTGAGTGACATTGTTTACTTTATCGCTAAGTGTGTATGCCGCTGCCGCCGATCGATGCGTGGCCTCATGGGTCGTTAACAACCCTCGGTCTCGGCCGTGCATGCAGCTCAATTTGGACTCATTGTCCAAAACTGCATGCTCCGGCATCATAGAGCTCATCGCCTAGTGTGTACCTACCTTAAGCTGTTTATTTACAGACAAACAACAGTCAGCACTTGGGAGAAGCAAGACTAGTTTATTGCTAGGTACACACTGTGCAATAATTGAGCCAATAAGCCAATTCTCAGTTGGTTGGTTGGTTGGTTGGTTGGTTGGTTGGTCTGATTAATGGACAGTGTGTACATAAGCACAGCACATGGAGCCAATTGACAGATCGGGACCCGACATCAGTAGTGCTGCATGATATTCATCGGTCCCGATGAGCAGATGTTGTCCAGCAATTGCAGTGTGTACAGACATGTAAAAAACATCACATCAACGATCTGTATCGTTCTTATGGGAACAATAATGGGTTGGCATGTATACAGGAAACTGGATGTTCTCTGAATGATTTCAGCTGTCCAAAAAAAAAAAAAAAAAAATTGTGGATCACTCTTCTGATCTGTCAGGTGTGTACCTAGCTTAAGATTCTTGATGACCCTGTGCTAAGCGTAAATAGTCAGAGCAAGGGGGTAGCCAGAACTCTGTGGACCCCATTGCAACATTTTGAAGAACCCCTGTCCTAATGCTTCTAAAGAGACACCTCTCCACAACAGTTGTTAATATTATGACCCATAATTGTGACCTAGTTCATTTTATGATCCATAGTAGTGCCTTTGTTCATGTTATGTCACATTGTAGGGCTGCTAGTACACATTATGCAAAACGGTATCCCCAATTAATATTATGCACCACTATAGTCTTCCACACTACAGAGCTGCCCACAGTTCATATTATGCCACATTATAGTGCCTCCACTTCATATTGTGCCACAATACAGTGCCCCAGCTCACATTATTTAGCATTATACTGCCTTCCAGTTCATTTTATACCACATTCCAATGAGCAGATCCAGGGGCATAGCTAGAAATATTGCAGGCCCCAAGGCAAAAATTTGTGAGGGCCTCTATGTACCACCCAATGGTGAAAATGTATATAACACATGTAACTTTGACAGGGAAGGTGGGACCCTCTCAGCTCTGGGCCCCATACTCAGGGCCACCATCAAGGGGGTGCCCTGTGTACAGCTGTCCCGGGCCCGGCTAGTCTGACAGATTATTATCTGAAGAACAGTGTATAAGCCTTGTATGTTTTGCAATAATACCATATATAAATAGCTATAGAAATAAAATGAAGAAGATACAATTTATTTATTTTAAAATGTTGATCTGTTGTTTTGATATCCATATGAATGGACTGGCACCACTGAGGGCATATGTGTATCTCTCACCACTGGGAGCATTGTGTAAGGGGCACCGCTGGGGGCATATGTGTATCTGGCACCGCCGAGGGCATATCACTTCAAACTAAATCTACACCCCGTGAGCCTACACTGCTTTTCTCACCTGCATTTCTGCAATTCTTCTGCTCGGATTCCCTTACAGTCTCCTCTCCTACTTCCACTTTCCCTCAACCTATTCACCTACTTATCACTATGTCAAGGCTTTCCTATACTCCCCACATCACTCAGTGTCTACCTAATAATGTATCTTTATCCTTACCCCCTAGTCTCCTACACCTCCTCCTCTCTCCCCTCCTCTGTCTCCCCTCCATCCCTCTGTTTCCTTCCCCCACCTTTCCTGTTACCCCACTTTCATTCACCTCTGCCCCATGGTCCTGCTACCCCACAACTCAGCCCTGCTCCCTCTCTCCCTTCCCTGTCACCTCCCCACACCCCCATCCACATCACACTGACCTCCCTCCCTGCCCACCTCCTGCAGTTTCCCCTCCTAGCTCAGGCACTCGTACCATCACTACTCTCTCATCACCCCTGCCCTCAAAATTAATCCCACCTCATCGCTACAGCAACCCTGATAATCTCATTCACATCTCTCCCACAGACTTATACCCCCTATCCTGTGCACTCTGGAATGCCAGATCTGTTTGTAACAAACTGGTCCCCACTCATGACCTTTTCATTTCCAAATCCCTACACCTACTAGCCATTACTGAAACTTGGATTACGCCCTCTGACACTACTTCTGCTGCTGCTCTCTCTGCTGGGGGCCTCACATTCACACACACACCCCGACCTGGGGGTCGCCATGGGGGTGGTGTCGGGGTCCTTTTACCTTCTAGTTACTCCTACCAACTCATACCACCAGAACCATCCCTTATATTCTCTACATTTGAAGTCCACGCCATACGCCTCTTCCAACCAGTCCATCTTAGAGTAGCTGTCATTTACCGCCCCCCTGGCACTGCTTCCAAATTCATCGACAACTTTGCTTCCTGGCTTCCCCACTTCCTGTCTTCTGACATTCCCACCATTATCCTAGGTGATTTCAACATCCCTATTGACATCCCCACACAATCCCCTGCCTCTAAACTCCTTAACCTCACCTCCTCACTTGGTCTCTCCCAGTGGACCTCCTCACCCTCCCATGTGAATGGGAGCTCACTGGATCTGGTCTTCACTCACCGCTGTGATATCTCTGATTTTTCCAACTCCCCATTTCCCCTCTCTGACCACCACCTGCTCTCCTTTAACCTATCTCTCTCTGCTTCCCCATCTCTACCTCCTAAGGCTACCATCACTAAGCGTAACATTGAAGCTATTGACACCACATTCCTTTCCTCCCTGTTTGACTCACTTCTCTCTCCTATTCTCTCTCTCTCATGCCCTGAACAAGCCACTTCCACATACAATGCTTCTCTTCTGCTCTTGACTCTGTTGCTCCACCAACCACTATTCACCCTCGCAAATTAACACCTCAACCCTGGCACACCAAATGCACCAGATATCTGCAAAAATGCTCACGTACTGCTGAGCGACACTGGAGGAAATCACGCTCTAAGGCAGATTTCCTCCATTTCAAACTTATGCTCTCATCCTTCAGTGCTGCCCTTTCTCTTGCTAAACGGTCATACTTCAAGAACCTCATCTCCTCCCAGTCTTCCAAACCCCCGGCGCCTCTTTGCCACTCTCAACTCACTCCTCTGCCCACCTACACCTCGTCTCCCTTCCTCACTCTCTGCTCTTGACTTTGCCACTTACTTCACATCCAAAATTGACTCCATACGTCAGGACATCACATCACACCAGACCATCAGTAACCAGCCTTCTCCCATCCCTTACCAACCCTCCCCATCCCTCGCACCAACTCTGTCATCTTTCTCCCATGCATCTGGAGAGGAAGTCATGGCCCTCATTCGTTCCTGTCCCCTCACCACCTCCCCACTTGACCCTATCCCCTCCCGCCTCCTCCGCTGCCTCTCTTCTTCTGCTTGTTCCCATCTTTCCCACCTTCTCAATCTCTCTCTCTCATCAGGCACTGTCCCCTCTGCCTTCAAGCACGCACTCATCTCTCCTATTCTTAAAAAACCTACCCTTGATCCAAACACTCTCTCCAACTACCGACCCATCTCTCTCCTCCCTTTTGCCTCCAAACTCCTTGAGCGTATTGTCTACAACCGCCTTACTTCCTTTCTTTCCTCACACTCACTACTTGACACATTCCAATCTGGCTTCCGTCCTCTCCACTCCACTGAAACTGCCCTTACAAAAGTATGCAATGACCTCCATGCTGCTAAATCTAAGGGACACTACTCTCTACTTATTCTACTTGATCTCTCTGCTGCTTTTGACACTGTGGACCATCCTCTCCTACTGCAAATCCTTCACTCCATTGGTCTGCATGACACTGCCCTCTCTTGGTTGTCGTCCTACCTTTCTGACCGTTCATTCTCTGTCTCCTCTCATGACTCCACCTCCCCCTCACTTCCACTAACTGTAGGGGTACCCCAAGGTTCTGTCCTTGGTCCTCTTCTCTTCTCTCTCTATACGTCCTCACTAGGTAAGCTCATTAGTTCTTTTGGTTTCCAATATCATCTCTATGCTGATGACACTCAAATCTATCTTTCCTCTCCAGACCTCTCCCCTACTCTCCTCACTCGTATCTCCAACTGTCTCTCTGCTATCTCTTCCTGGATGTCCCAGCGCTTTCTTAAACTTAACATGTCTAAGACCGAGCTGATCATCTTCCCTCCCTCCCGTATAACCTCACCTCCTACAATCTCATTATCTATTGATGGCACTACTATCTCCTCTACCCCCCAAGTGCGCTGTCTTGGAGTAATCCTTGACTTCTCCCTCTCCTTCAAACCACACATTCAGCACCTCTCACAAACCTGCCGTTTTCATCTAAAAAATATTTCCAGGATCAGACCCTTTCTGACCCAGGATGCTACTAAGACTCTTATCCACTCACTGGTCATCTCCAGACTGGACTACTGTAATCTCCTCCTGACTGGCATTCCTGACAAATACCTCTCTCCACTCCAATCTATCCTCAATGCTGCTGCCCAGCTCATTTTCCTCACCAAACGCACTACATCCACCTCTCCTCTCTTACTAGACCTTCACTGGCTCCCCTTCCCTTTCAGAATCCATTTCAAACTTCTCACACTTGCTTACAAAGCCCTCACCCACTCCTCTCCCATCTACATCTCTGATCTTATCTCGCTTTACACTCCCACCCGTCCTCTTCGCTCTGCTAATGCTCGCCAACTCTCCTGCCTACGGATTACTTCCTCCCACTCCTACCTCCAAGATTTTTCACGTGCTGCACCACTTCTCTGGAATTCCCTACCTCTCCCTCTCAGACTCTCCACCTCTCTACAAAACTTCAAACGGGCTCTCAAGACCCACTTCTTCACCAAACCCAGCCAAATCTCATCCTAACACTCTGTTCTACACTCTCTATGTACCCCAATTGTGTCACCCCTGTCTGTCTACCCCTCCCCTTTAGAATGTAAGCTCTCACGAGCAGGGCCCTCCTCCCTCATGTGCTTACCCTTTTCTTACTTTAATAATCTTCAGCTGCACCAAATCCAGCAGTCTTCTGCCACCTGATACTTATTCCAGTGTCATCTGCTGATGTAGCTATGTTTATTTACCCTGTACTTGTCCTATATTGTAGCCAACTGTAAGTTGCTGTTTTCCTAGTTGATTATTTGTTTATGTACTCTGTAATTGGGCGCTGCGGAACCCTTGTGGCGCCATATAAATAAAGGATAATAATAATAATATGTGTATCTCACACCACTGGGAGCATTGTGTAAGGGGCACCGCTGGAGGCATATGTGTATCTGGCACCGCCGAGGGCATATGTGTATCTGGCACCACTGGGGGCATATGTGTTTCTGGCACTATGGGGGCAGCATGTTTATTTTGATTGTATTTCATTTTTTAAAAAAGTTATGTTAACTTGTTACTTAGGTTTGATGCTTTTGGCCAAAATATTAAACTAAAGGACTCTTGATTACTTTAAAATATTAGCATCCTTCCTTAAGGATCTGATACTGAATTGGCCAATTAGTTTTCATGGTTAGTCACCATGAAAAATAATTATTTAAAGGATTTAATGAGGGTGGTTAGGTACCTGCCTAAAGAGTCCACCTTGACGTGGTGGCAGGCTTGATAATTTTTGGCCAAAAAATGTGCCTAAAATATTTTTTGTAAAAGTGTGTGTGTGTGTGTGTGTGTGTGTGTGTGTGTGTGTGTGTGTGTGTGTGTGTGTGTGTGGGGGGGGAGGCTGCCTATATTGTCAGTCCTGGGCTCCACAATTCCTGGTGGCAGCCCTGCCCATACTCCCTGTACCTATAGTAGCTACGCCCTTGAGTCAGACCATATGGTTCCGGAAACTGACTAACTGACTGGAAGACTGTCTTGTTTTCATGCCACACCCAGCAACATTTATAAAACTGTACTGTATACAGATAACGTTTTTGGTTGTTTTTTTACAAAAACTGTACATTTATGTATTTTCTATAATTCGAAGTTTTGTAAGTATGTAAGTACGGTACTGTATATATAAATAAAATTAACAGTAACCTATATAGCGCCAGAATTTTCCATTGCACTTTAAACTTGGGAACGGTAATCCAGTAATTAAAAAAAGTAAAATAATACTGGGTAATAACAGACAAAGAGGAAAGATGGCCTTGCTCAAAAAATATATTGGAGATATACAGTGCGTGGAAAAAGCTGCACTCTCAATAATCATATATAAACAACAGCTGAGGTGCATTGTCTTCCAGAGGGAAATGTCGCAAAACACTGCCTCCATAATATTACATTTTCAATAGGGAAGCAAGTGATCCCAGCTGCAACATGACTTGGTCTTGAAAAAGGTCCATGCCAGGACCGAAACGTCGACCTCTGTATACTTGGTCATGTGAGTGTTGATTAAAATAATTTTTTCTACTCTGGTGAGTGCTTCCCTATTGAAAATTGTATCTATATATATATATATATATATACACACATATATACATATACATACACACATATGTGTCCACTGACACCTGCACCGCAAATCACGCCATACAGCCCTATTTAGTCCACCACGGATTTTGCTAGTCGTGCCAAAATCCTAAATTGTACACCAGGGGTATTTTAACATGCGTAACCCCAGCTGCTATGGAACTATACATCACAGCAAAACTGTAGCAGGGCATGCTGTTATGTGTAGTTCCACAGCAGCTGGAGGGCCACAGCAGCTGGGGAGTTAAATACCACTGTAGTACACTATGGGGGTCATTCTGAGTTGATATCTCGCTAGCTACTTTTAGCAGCCGTGCAAACGTATTGTCGCTGCCCACTGGGGACTGTATTTTCACTTTGCAGGAGTGCGAATGCTTGTGCAGCAGAGCGCCTGCAAAATAATTTTGTGCAAAACAAGACCAGCCCTGTAGTTACTCTTCGTGTGCGTTGATTCTCACGATGGAGGGACGGCTTTTGACGTCACACACCCGCCCAGCGTTCGCCCAGCCACGCCTGCGTTTTTCTAAGCACTCCCTGAAAACGGTCGGTTGACACCCAGAAACGCCCACTTTATGTCAATCTTCCTGCGTTCGGCCATGCGACCGAATGCTTCGCTAGAGCCTGTGCTCTTTGTACCCGTACGTCGCGCGTGCGCATTGCCGTGCATACGCATGCGCAGATTAGCCTTTTTTTTCACTGATCGCTGCGCTGCGAACAAAGGCAGCTAGCGATCAACTCGGAATGACCCCCTATAAGTGAACAGACACAAAAATGAGGGGGAAAAATAGCACAATGAAGGAAAAAGTAGCAAAGCTGAGGAAAAAGTTTACAATCCAGGGTGAAGTGGCAAAAGACAGGCCCAGAACAATGCTCCCCACTAGGATATAAAAAATTAACAGAGGAAAATACTCATATATTAAGGTTTCAATAACCAGAAATTTAAAAAATATCAAACAACTCACATATAAAAAACTGTATATCAGCATATATCATAAAAAATGAAATGAGTATGCCTACCAGAACAAAGGAATGCGGTAACTGAATGAAGCACTGTAGGTAGAGGCTTGAAAGTTCTGTGATTCAGGTTCACACAAACCACGTCTGCATCTACAGGGCAAGTTGTTAGGGAAGAACCCAGGAAACGTAATCTACTTTCAATGTTTGGGCCTAATTCATGTTTGTACGTAAATGCAATTTGCGATTCGCAAGGCTATGGAGCTACTAATGTTAGTAAGCGAAGCTGCCGCCCAGGAATGAAAACAGACGCCCACCAGAGTCATCGCAAGCTCAATCCCAATTGCGTACACGTTAGCAAACTATGTGGTATATTCAACTGAAGTCAAAAGCTGCCGTCTGTCGAAAAGACAGCAGTTTTTCGACTTTTCTAGGTCGGAAGGGGTTCCAACCTATTCAATCTAACCCCAAATTATTCGACAAATCCAGGAATTCACGAAAAGCACATGGATCGGCGGAATAGCTGCCGATCCGCGTGCTTGTGTCGAAAACGGGGCCAAAACCGACAGGTTTTAGCCCCCTTTTCGACCATCTCAATTCATTAAAAACCACATGGTCAGATTTCATGCAACTGCGTCGTCCCACCCTGTCCCCCCGTTTTTGACGAGGAGATCCGTTCTGCAGATGTGCATAATATAATGTTTAAATATTTAAAAAAATACTTTTTCAACTTTATTAAATAAAATAAATTAAAAAAAACAATGTTGTTAACGCTTTTGAAGGGAAAAAATAAGAATTTACTTACCGATAATTCTATTTCTCGGAGTCCGTAGTGGATGCTGGGGTTCCTGAAAGGACCATGGGGAATAGCGGCTCCGCAGGAGACAGGGCACAAAAGTAAAGCTTTCCGATCAGGTGGTGTGCACTGGCTCCTCCCCCTATGACCCTCCTCCAAGCCAGTTAGGTACTGTGCCCGGACGAGCGTACACAATAAGGGAGGAATTTTGAATCCCGGGTAAGACTCATACCAGCCACACCAATCACACCGTACAACTTGTGATCAAAACCAGTTAACAGTATGATAACAGAGGAGCCTCTGAAAGATGGCTTCCTAACAATAACCCGAATTAGTTAACAATAACTATGTACAATTATTGCAGATAATCCGCACTTGGGATGGGCGCCCAGCATCCACTACGGACTCCGAGAAATAGAATTATCGGTAAGTAAATTCTTATTTTCTCTATCGTCCTAGTGGATGCTGGGGTTCCTGAAAGGACCATGGGGATTATACCAAAGCTCCCAAACGGGCGGGAGAGTGCGGATGACTCTGCAGCACCGAATGAGAGAACTCCAGGTCCTCCTTAGCCAGAGTATCAAATTTGTAAAATTTTACAAACGTGTTCTCCCCTGACCACGTAGCTGCTCGGCAAAGTTGTAATGCCGAGACCCCTCGGGCAGCCGCCCAAGATGAGCCCACCTTCCTTGTGGAGTGGGCCTTTACAGATTTAGGCTGTGGCAGGCCTGCCACAGAATGTGCAAGTTGGATTGTGCTACAGATCCAACGAGCAATCGTCTGCTTAGACGCAGGAGCACCCATCTTGTTGGGTGCATACAATATAAACAACGAGTCAGATTTTCTGACTCCAGCTGTCCTTGCAATATATATTTTTAATGCTCTGACAACGTCCAGTAACTTGGAGTCCTCCAAGTCACTTGTAGCCGCAGGCACTACAATAGGCTGGTTCAGATGAAATGCTGACACCACCTTAGGGAGAAAATGCGGACGAGTCCGCAGTTCTGCCCTGTCCGAATGGAAAATCAGATATGGGCTTTTGTAAGATAAAGCTGCCAGTTCTGACACTCTCCTGGCCGAAGCCAGGGCTAGTAACATGGTCACTTTCCATGTGAGATATTTTAAATCCACCTTTTTTAGTGGTTCAAACCAATGAGATTTTAGAAATTCCAAAACCACATTGAGATCCCACGGTGCCACTGGAGGCACCACAGGAGGCTGTATATGCAGCACTCCCTTAACAAAAGTCTGGACTTCAGGAACTGAAGCCAATTCTTTTTGAAAGAAAATCGACAGGGCCGAAATTTGAACCTTAATAGATCCCAATTTGAGACCCATAGACAATCCTGATTGCAGGAAATGTAGGAATCGACCCAGTTGAAATTCCTCCGTCGGAGCACTCCGATCCTCGCACCACGCAACATATCTTCGCCAAATGCGGTGATAGTGTTGCACGGTTACTTCCTTCCTTGCTTTAATCAAAGTAGGAATGACTTCTTCCGGCATGCCTTTTTCCTTTAGGATCCGGCGTTCAACCGCCATGCCGTCAAACGCAGCCACGGTAAGTCTTGAAACAGACAGGGACCCTGCTGAAGCAAGTCCCTCCTTAGAGGTAGAGGCCACGGATCTTCCGTGATCATCTCTTGAAGTTCCGGGTACCAAGTCCTTCTTGGCCAATCCGGAACCACTAGTATCGTTCTTACGCCTCTTTGCCGTATAATTCTCAATACTTTTGGTATGAGAGGCAGAGGAGGAAACACATACACCGACTGGTACACCCAAGGCGTTACCAGCGCGTCCACAGCTATTGCCTGTGGATCTCTTGACCTGGCGCAATACCTGTCCAGTTTTTTGTTGAGGCGAGACGCCATCATGTCCACCATTGGTCTTTCCCAACGGGTTACCAGCATGTGGAAGACTTCCGGATGAAGTCCCCACTCTCCCGGGTGAAGGTCGTGTCTGCTGAGGAAGTCTGCTTCCCAGTTGTCCACTCCCGGGATGAACACTGCTGACAGTGCTATCACATGATTCTCTGCCCCGCGAAGAATCCTTGCAGCTTCTGCCATTGCACTCCTGCTTCTTGTGCCGCCCTGTCTGTTCACATGGGCGACTGCCGTGATGTTGTCCGACTGGATCAACACCGGTTTTCCTTGAAGCAGAGGTTCTGCCTCCACACTCCCTGGAAGTTTCTTCCTTGTGTGACTGCTCCCCAGCCTCTCAGGCTGGCGTCCGTGGTCACCAGGATCCAATCCTGTATGCCGAATCTGCGGCCCTCCAATAGATGAGCACTCTGCAACCACCACAGAAGAGATACCCTTGTCCTTGGAGACAGGGTTATCCGCTGGTGCATCTGAAGATGCGACTCTGACCATTTGTCTAACAGATCCCTCTGGAAAATTCGTGCATGGAATCTGCCGAATGGAATTGCTTCGTAAGAAGCCACCATTTTTCCCAGGACTCTTGTGCATTGATGTACAGACACCTTTCCTGGTTTTAGGAGGTTCCTGACAAGCTCGGACAACTCCTTGGCTTTTTCCTCCGGGAGAAAAACCTTTTTCTGAACCGTGTCCAGAATCATCCCTAGGAACAGCAGACGAGTTGTCGGCATTAACTGGGATTTTGGAATATTCAGAATCCAGCCGTGCTGTTTTAGCACTTCTTGAGACAGTGCTAATCCCCTCTCTAGCTGTTCTCTGGACCTTGCCCTTATTAGGAGATCGTCCAAGTATGGGATAATTAATACGCCTTTTCTTCGAAGAAGAATCATCATCTCGGCCATTACCTTTGTAAAGACCCGAGGTGCCGTGGACAATCCGAACGGCAGCGTCTGAAACTGATAGTGACAGTTTTGTACAACGAACCTGAGGTACCCCTGGTGTGAGGGGTAAATTGGAACGTGGAGGTACGCATCCTTGATGTCCAAGGACACCATAAAGTCCCCTTCTTCCAGGTTCGCTATCACTGCTCTGAGTGACTCCATTTTGAACTTGAACTTCTTTATGTACAGGTTCAAGGACTTCAGATTTAGAATAGGTCTTACCGAGCCGTCCGGCTTCGGTACCACAAATAGAGTGGAATAATACCCCTTTCCCTGTTGTAGAAGAGGTACCTTGACTATCACCTGCTGAGAGTACAGCTTGTGAATGGCTTCCAAAACCGTCTCCCTTTCGGAGGGGGACGTTGGTAAAGCAGACTTCAGGAAACGGCGAGGCGGATCTGTCTCTAGTTCCAACCTGTACCCCTGAGATATTATCTGCAGGATCCAGGGATCTACCTGCGAGTGAGCCCACTGCGCGCTGAAATGCTTGAGACGACCGCCCACCGCCCCCGAGTCCGCTTGAGAAGCCCCAGCGTCATGCTGAGGCTTTTGTAGAAGCGGGGGAGGGCTTCTGTTCCTGGGAAGGAGCTGCCTGTTGGTGTCTCTTCCCCCTTCCTCTGCCTCGTGGCAGATATGAATATCCCTTTGCTCTCTTGTTTTTAAAGGAACGAAAGGACTGCGGTTGAAAAGTCGGTGTCTTTTTCTGTTGGGGAGTAGCTTGAGGTAAAAAGGTGGATTTCCCGGCTGTAGCCGTGGCCACCAAATCTGATAGACCGACTCCAAATAACTCCTCCCCTTTATACGGCAAAACTTCCATATGCCGTTTTGAGTCCGCATCGCCTGACCACTGTCGCGTCCATAAACTTCTTCTGGCCGAAATGGACATAGCACTTACCCGTGATGCCAGTGTGCAGATATCCCTCTGTGCATCACGCATATAAAGAAATGCATCCTTTATTTGCTCTAAAGACAGTAAAACATTGTCCCTATCCAGGGTATCAATATTTTCAATCAGGGACTCTGACCAAACTACTCCAGCACTGCACATCCAGGCTGACGCTATAGCTGGTCGTAGTATAACACCTGTATGTGTGTATATACTTTTTTGGATATTTTCCATCCTCCTATCTGTTGGATCTTTAAGTGCGGCCGTCTCAGGAGAGGGTAACGCCACTTGTTTAGATAAGCGTGTGAGCGCCTTATCCACCCTAGGAGGTGTTTCCCAGCGCGCCCTAACCTCTGACGGGAAAGGGTATAAAGCTAATAACTTCTTTGAAATTAGCATCTTTTTATCGGGGGCAACCCACGCTTCATCACATACATCATTTAGTTCTTCTGATTCAGGAAAAACTATAGGTAGTTTTTTCACACCCCACATAATACCCTGTTTAGTGGTACCAGTAGTATCAGCTAAATGTAACGCCTCCTTCATTGCCAAAATCATATAACGTGTGGCCCTACTGGAAAATACGGTTGATTCGTCACCGTCGCCACTGGAATCAGTGCCTGTGTCTGGGTCTGTGTCGACCGACTGAGGCAAAGGGCGTTTTACAGCCCCTGACGGTGTTTGAGGCGCCTGGACAGGCACTAACTGATTGTCCGGCCGTCTCATGTCGACAAACGACTGCTTTAGCGTGTTGACACTATCCCGTAATTCCATAAATAAAGGCATCCATTCTGGTGTCGACCCCCTAGGAGGTGACATCCCCATATTTGGCAATTGCTCCGCCTCCACACCAATATCGTCCTCATACATGTCGACACACACGTACCGACACACAGCAGACACACAGGGAATGCTCTTAACGAAGACAGGACCCCACTAGCCCTTTGGGGAGACAGAGGGAGAGTTTGCCAGCACACACCAAAAGCGCTATATATGACAGGGATAGCCTTATAATAAGTGCTCCCTGTATAGCTGCTTTTATAATATAATTTTTGCCACTATTTTGCCCCCCCTCTCTTGTTTTACCCTGTTTCTGTAGTGCAGGGGAGAGACCTGGGAGCCGTCCTGACCAGCGGAGCTGTGTAAGGAAAATGGCGCTGTGTGCTGAGGAGATAGGCCCCGCCCCTTTTCCGGCGGGCTCGTCTCCCGCTCTTTAGTGTATTCTGGCAGGGGTTAAATATCTCCATATAGCCCCGGAGGCTATATGTGAGGTATTTTTTAGCCAAATAGGTTTTCATTTGCCTCCCAGGGCGCTCCCCTCCCAGCGCCCTGCACCCTCAGTGACTGCCGTGTGAAGTGTGCTGAGAGGAAAATGGCGCACAGCTGCAGTGCTGTGCGCTACCTTTAGAAGACTGAGGAGTCTTCTGCCGCCGATTCTGGACCTCTTCATGTTTCAGCATCTGCAAGGGGGCCGGCGGCGAGGCTCCGGTGACCATCCAGGCTGTACCTGTGATCGTCCCTCTGGAGCTGATGTCCAGTAGCCAAGAAGCCAATCCATCCTGCACGCAGGTGAGTTCACTTCTTCTCCCCTAAGTCCCTCGTTGCAGTGATCCTGTTGCCAGCAGGACTCACTGTAAAATAAAAAACCTAAGCTAAACTTTCTCTAAGCAGCTCTTTAGGAGAGCCACCTAGATTGCACCCTTCTCGGCCGGGCACAAAAATCTAACTGGCTTGGAGGAGGGTCATAGGGGGAGGAGCCAGTGCACACCACCTGATCGGAAAGCTTTACTTTTGTGCCCTGTCTCCTGCGGAGCCGCTATTCCCCATGGTCCTTTCAGGAACCCCAGCATCCACTAGGACGATAGAGAAATCGTCAGTTAAGTGGTAAAAAAAGTCGAAGTGAGATGCGGGAGCAGAGACCGGGAGAGCCGCGGGCAGACGGGGGAGAGCAGTGCCAGAGGATGTCACAACTGACGCTCACTGCAGCGTCCACCCGGCTCCAGCAAGTGAGACCTCGCTTGCTGGAGCCGGGTGGAAGCTGCCGTAAGCGGCGGCTGTGATGCGGGAGCAGAGACAGGGGAGAGGAGGAGACGGGGGAGTGCAGCGGGCAGCGTAGCCGGAGGATGTCACAGCCGCCGTTCACAACAGCGTCCACCCGGCTCCAGCAAGCGAGGTTTTGCTTGCTGGAGCCGGGTGGATGCTGCCGTGAGCGGCGGCTGTGACATCCTCCGGCTACGCTGCCCGCTGCTGTAGCGCTGCTCTCCCCCGTCTGCCCATGGCTCTCCCCGTCTCAACGCCCGCATCTCATTTCGACTTTTTTTAAAGTTGCATTGAGATTGCATTGAATAGCCCAGGTCGGAATGGATTCGACTTCAATGAATATACCCCTATGTGCCTTATTCAGGGATGAACGCAGCCGCTAGCCGCTGTGTTTGCATGTAGCTGCCGTGTCCATCGGATCTACATACTGGCCATAGTGAGCACTTGCAACCCATCATCATGCAATTGCATCCCGGAAGAATGCGATCGCATAGTGATTGACAGACGCAGGCATCGGGGGGCAGTGCCACGGATTTTACTGGGTGCGGTCCAGACAACTCAGGCATGTCCGGACCGTTTTCGGGGGCGGCTGCGTGACATCACACACAGCCACTCCGAGAAAAAAAATGTTGCCAGATCACCTGCCAGGCGGCACATCACACATGCTTGGTCGCCCCCAGCATGTGAGTAACTGTATGCTGCGGAAACAAGATCTGCGTCCATCTCTGAATAACCCTCTATATGCAATTACAGA
This sequence comes from Pseudophryne corroboree, assembly GCF_028390025.1. NCBI lineage: Eukaryota > Metazoa > Chordata > Amphibia > Anura > Myobatrachidae > Pseudophryne > Pseudophryne corroboree. The sequence goes on from NC_086445.1 coordinate 398,783,862, forward strand.
GAAAATGGAAGCTAAGGGTTGGTCTATGGCTACGCAGAATGGCCACAGCAGCAGCGAATCAGACGCCATGTATTTGCATGGGACAATCACGAAGCCATCAGCAGATGGCCATGACACATCTGCATTTTCCCAACCACTCCCCTAAAATTCCCCGTAAACACCTCCAAATGGCCACTTCCTGTCAATAACTCTGTGACAAAGTTCTCAGTGCGAGCAGGATTGCTATGTCACTCTCGTGTGTGCGCACTGCGATTGCAGGACATGCAGTTTGTCGATAATCGCGCCGTTGCGTGACAATCAGCCATTGCGTACAAAAATAAATTAGGCGCTATTTCTGAGGCACAGAAGTCATTACTGTGGCTTCTTAAATAGGCATGTAAAGTCTCATACATTTATGTTATTTATTTATTTATTACCAGTTATTTATATAGTGCACACATATTCCTCAGCGCTTTACACAGCATATTTGACCATTCACATCAGTCTCTGCCCCAGTGGATCTTACAATCTATATTTCCTACCACATGTACACTAGAGTTAATTTTGTTGGGAGCCAAATAACCTACCAGTATATTTTTGGATTGTGGGAGGGAACCGGAGTACCCGGAGGAAACCCACGCAAGTACAGGGAGAATATACAAACTCCACACAGTTAGGGTCATGGTGGGAATTGAGCGCGCCGCCGACGGATGTCTCACCCGTGCAAAGGGTGATAGAGAGCGGCTTCCTACAAATTCACCTTGTGCAGGAAAACTATTACAGTGACTCAGTGAGTAATAAGAACCGTACAGTTTTTCAATATAAATATCTATCCAGTCCATGGAAAAGTTTACATCAAATTATGGTCACAGATGCTGAATACATCAGACGGAGGACATATCTTTATTAGAACTGTGAGATACGGAACAACCATTAGAGTCAAATTTCATTGAAAGTCTCTTTTTACAATATATAGTGACCCTCTCTTACATGTTTTTATTTAGGCATGTATTATGCTAATATCTGAGGTGCAATATACCCAAGTTTTATGTGTTATCTAACATTGGTCTATTATTAATCTATTTTTTTATTTATGTGTATTCTTTCGATTTTTCTGATGCTAGCTTAATAAATTGTTTTTTATATATTTGGTATCATTTTATTGGAGTTAAGTGCCGGCCTGGTGTTTGTTTCTAATGGTGGGAATTGACCCCATGACCTCAGTGCTGTGAGGCAGTAATGCTAACCATTACAACATCCATACAGGAGAGGTCTAAAGTAAACATTATGCGCCACAATATTGGCAACAGTGACAAAAGGAAATGTCAATCACAATCCTAATCCTTAATTTATGTTCTGGGAAGTACAGCACAATGATTTCAAAATCCGGATCTGCATCTGCACAGCCTGTACTATGTCTGCCCTAAAGTGACCAATTCTGTTCTGTAAAACAGTGTTGTTATGACACCAAGTCTAATTTTGCTTTCTGTTGTAAACATGTAGTGTGTATGCTAGTTCTCATTGCCATTTTTACAGATGTTTAATTGCCAGTGACGTGCGGTCAAGGAAGGCCCACCTGCCATACTCCTGTATACTCTGGAGTTTTGACTGAAAATTATTATAATAATAAAAAGAAGATATAACATAAATATCACCTTTGTATTATTTATATTATCTTTGCATTATTCTAATAATTTTTATAGTCAAAACCCACCACCAAATCATATGTGAGTGTGGAAATCGTCTGATACTAGTCAGTGCCTCCCCAGCCATTGACCTCACTGCACCTCACTGTTAATTGCCAATGTTAAGGAAATAATACTATGAATTACTGATAAATAATTCCATTAAATAAAACCACATGTACCATTATTGTATTGTATGGATGTGTGCTGACCATTCAAAATTAGATGATGCTTAAATCTTTCTATTACCTTTAACAAAAAGTGAAAGCAAATGTTTATAAAAATTGGAGGAAAATTCTATTTTGTTAATGTAACCTATTCCCGCAGGAAGGTTAGTTATATATCAAGCTCCCCTGGTATGTTACTAGGAGCTCCTTCTCTTCCCCTCCTTGGGGACTATATTAGTGCCTCCACCCAAGCTAAAGTAATGAGGCGGCTTGCTTGGGTAAGCCGAGGATGCAAAAGTGGTAATGCACCCTTAGATTTTCCTCCACAACCTACAGGGTCCAGGGGATTGAGTATCAATAATTACTGTTACCATGTACCGTTCCAATAAATGATAAAGTCTCCCCGTGGAATTATAACCCGTATTACCTGTTCTATGTTTTCTTTCCAGGTTGGATTATCTCTTCACGGGCACACTACACCAGGTAAGTACTGCAGTTGTTTTTTTTATTACCATGTAATAAAGAATTGTACATTCAAATATAACCTAACACTTAAGAACTAGTAACTATACTCTACTATACATATTACTGATGCATGCAATACAAAAAACTCTATAGGTACCTTGTCTATAGTCTACTAGACTATAGCCCTGGGGATTTTAGAAAAACATAGCTGCGCAGCAAGATCTACAGTATACTTTAAATGGGGTCCCAGATATTAGTTAAAGTCCAACTGAGAAGTTCGGTGGACTTAAGCTTCTGTGGATCAGGTGAGAAAGTATCACAATGTATCTCAATTACCTCCGTCTTTCCATAACCTGGGATACTACTGAAGAAATCAATGTCGGAGGCGTAGCCAGCTGCCCTAGTTGCGGCAACTCCGGGGGTCAAAGTCTGAGATTGAGGAATGATGGTATGGTTTGAGTGTTATGTGGCTCCGTACGTCTCTCTGGTTATGTCCGACTAGACCCGTCTACCCTTCCTAGGGTTCAGGCTTATACTCAGTAGTGCTGTGGGGTAGGATCCCCTAGTCTAACTTTATGTGGTTACTTCAGTAGATAAAGCTTTACATTACACACCTAAACGATATATAATGATAGACAAATAATGATGCCGTTTCCAAAAGAGAGTTAATGTACTTGATATGGTTTTATTTGTTTTTTTTCTCTTTGTATGTGCACCTAAGGACGCTCTCAGTGTAATAGTAAATGCAGGATCAATCTAGAATTCATTTGGTTAGATGACAACAGGGAGGTAACCTATAAACAATGGCGCGGACTACTATTCTCCTCTTGTTATATTACCTTTATAAAGGTTCACTCCTTCACTGAATAGGTAGCCTTCTTTGCTACACTAGCTCTCCAATCTGCAATTGTCTCACGAATGTCAACAGTTAACCCGTCGGAAAATAATTGATCTGGGAATCACTGACTCGGGCTAAATTACCCGTGTCACTGTGTTGCATCAACGAAATGTGACGTTAACCAGTGAGCTCTAGGCGGGGCCCACTTCTAAGTGTAGTGTCTGAAGATGAATCTGGCTCCCTCACTGAATGTAGGACAGATTGGTCATCAACAGCCTAGACATTCAACCTACACTTATATGGTGAGGGCTCAGAGTCTCGAGGTAATGAAGTGTAGTATAATTAGGGAGATAATTACTCTTTCAATATTAATGCTGTATATGCTGCTCCCCCAACTCACAACAATGATGATGCTGTATAGGCTGATGGTAGAAAGAACTGAATCAGTGTAGATCAATCAGCCCCTACACAGCGTCCTCCGTTGCTATGGAGTAAGGGACCGCCTGTCTGTCTCTTCTCCTCCGCTAACTAGGCTGTCCCTTACTGCTGCCGTGGCTCCCAATTGCTACCACATATCGGATTATGCCCCACTTTCACGATACTCAAACAAAATGGGGCAGTTGGGGCAGTCTCACCAGCGCTGCTGTCGGGCACCTCTAGCTGCCGTTCTCCCTGCTCCAGCGCGGCTCCCGTCCAGAGCCTCTCGCTATGCAGCGCAGCGTCTCGGCTCCTGTGTCCGCTCTCCACGATAAGCGGCTACCTCTGGAGGCTCTGTACTTCGATCTCCACCGCCAACTCTCTGGTATATGAGCGGCTATCTCCGGCGGATCTGCACTCTGGTCTCCCCCCGCTTCTCTCAGGTGCGTATCAGCTACCTCTCCTCAGCGCTTCTCCCCCCGGCCTCTTCCCTCCTTGTCCTCCTAACCGATCTCTCCAACCGTTTTTTCTTCCTCATGCCTCTTCTGGAAACTTCTTCCTCAATACCCCCGTGCCCCCGGGCTCCCTCGTGCCCACTCAACTAACATCAGCAATCAGCATGGCTACTCATATTATTCTTATAAATTATAATTGAGTACATTTATCGGCTATATATAAAACAAATGCAGTGCTTATTCCACTCATAATATTCTTGGGGCTACATTAAAAAATAAAAATAAATATGTACAGTAAAATGTATATTTATAGGAATGCGTGGAACAAAAAGGAAAATGAGAATGATGCTTGTGAACAGTTTAACAATTTCAACTTCAACTTCATAACTTGATATTGTGCTGTCAACGTTATGTCGACATTGTAAATGTTGACCCAGTGCCGTAACTAGCCATTTTAGCGCTGTGTGCAAGAAACGACAGTGGCGCCCCCCCCCCCCATGTAAGACAGGGACAGTGCGCGCCGCAGGCGCGTGCAAAATTTATAGGGGCGTGGCTTCATGGGGAAGGGGCGTGGCCACAAAATAACAGCAATTCATACTACGGTGCACAGTAGTCTACATTATTCAAATTACGCTGCACAGTAGCGCCACTACACCAGGTAGAGCCCCTTTTATACATTACAGCAGACAGCGTCCCCCTTTTTACACATTACGGCAGCCAGTCCCCCTCTTTACACATTGCGGCAGCCAGGCCCCCTCTTTACACATTGCGGCAGCCAGGCACCCTTTTTACACATTGCGGCAGCCAGACCCCCTTTTTATACATTGTGGCAGCCAGGACCCCATTTTACACATTGCGGCAGCCAGGACCCCATTTTACAGATTGCGGCAGCCAGGACCCCCCCTTTTTACACATTACGGCAGCCAGTCCCCCTCTTTACACATTGCAGCAGCCAGGCCCCCTCTTTACACATTGCGGCAGCCAGGCACCCTTTTTACACATTGCGGCAGCCAGACCCCCTTTTTATACATTGCGGCAGCCAGTCCCCCTTTTTACACATTGCGGCAGCCAGTCCCCCTTTTTACACATTGCGGCAGCCAGGCCCCCTTTTTACACATTGCAGCAGCCAGACCCCCTTTTTATACATTGCGGCAGCCAGGCCCCCTTTTTACACATTGCGGCAGCCAGACCCCCTTTTTATACATTGCGGCAGCCAGGCCCCCTTTTTACACATTGCGGCAGCCAGGCACCCTTTTTACACATTGCGGCAGCCAGACCCCCTTTTTATACATTGTGGCAGCCAGTCCCCCTTTTTACACATTGCGGCAGCCAGTCCCCCTTTTTACACATTGCGGCAGCCAGGCCCCCTTTTTACACATTGCGGCAGCCAGGCACCCTTTTTACACATTGCGGCAGCCAGACCCCCTTTTTATACATTGTGGCAGCCAGTCCCCCTTTTTACACATTGCGGCAGCCAGGCCCCCTTTTTACACATTGCGGCAGCCAGACCCCCTTTTTATACATTGCGGCAGCCAGGACCCCTTTTTACACATTGCGGCAGACGGTGTCCCCCTGAGAGAGAGAGAGAGAGAGAAAAAGAGAGAGAGAGAGAGAGAGAGAGAAAGAGAAAGAGAAAGAGAGAGAGAGAAAGAGAAAGAGAAAGAGAAAGAGAGAGAGAGAAAGAGAAAGAGAGAGAGAGACATACTTACCTTCTCCCCGCTGACAGGCTCCTCGTGCAGCTCCCTCTCGGTGCAGGCTGTGTGAGGTGAGAAGGAGGAGGAGGGAGGGGGAGCAGGGAGCCGCATCAGCGCTATTTGATTGGTAGTAAGCGCCGCTGCAGCATCCCCCTCTTCTTCTGTATTGGTTGCCTGGCGCTGCTGTGGATGCTGGGATGAAGGAACCGCATCCCAGCATCCATAGCAGCGCCGGGCAGCCAATACAGAAGGAGAGGGGGATGCTGCAGCGGCGCTTAGTACCAATCAAATAGCGCTGCTGCGGCTCCCTGCTCCCCCTCCCTCCTCCTCCTTGAACCCGGCGCTGGTCTCTCTCCTCCAGCGCGGCGCACGGCGCACACAGAGGCGGCATGTAATGAGTCAATTTGACTCATTACATGCCGCTGGCCGTTGCCCCCTTAGGGCAACTGCGCTGTGTGCCAAGCCCCCTTGGCACACACGTAGTTACGGCCCTGTGTTGACCTATTGACTATATACCCTCAATAGGTATTCAGCATTGTAAAAAGACCCTACAGAATAAACGGGATGCGGCCAAGATGCCGGCTGTGGGGATCCCGGCTGTCAGAATCCCGACAACCATTCAGAATACAGACATCGGAACTCCGATTGGGTCAGGATACCGAGGCCAGAATCCTGACAGCAGGCATCTCTACTGTAAGTATGGCCGCAAGGTTAGGTTTAGGTGTCAGGCTGGGGGGGAGGGTGGAAAGGTTAAGGGTAGACTGCGGGTAGGGTGGGTAAGGATTTGGCACCCTCCGGGGGTTCAGGGTCAGGCTGTGAGGTCGGTAGGGTTAGGTTTAGCCAGCAGAAATGGAGGATTAGGTTTAGGCGACTCCAGGGGGTGGTTAGGGTTTGGCATTAAGGGGGAAGGTTAGGGTTAGGCTGCAGGTAGGTAGGGTTAGGGGGAGAGGGTAGAACACCCCTTACTCACCCCTGTCAAAGTTTTGATCTTTGGGATCCCGGCATCAGTATTTCGATTGCCAGGATCCCATACAGCGGTAAAACATACTAATTCCTTGCACAAGACACAGGGCCTACCATAATATCCTCCAGGTTGCTTAAAGTGCTGATATTTCTGGGATTTCGCCGTGAGATTTAAAGCAGCAATTTTAAAAGGCAAAACCAATTACCTTAAAAAAAAATGTCGCTTTAAATCTTGCAGCTAAATCAACAGAACTTCTCCACTTTCAGCAAACTGCAGGCAATTACATGTAACACACATTTCTAGCTGATATTTTGAAATTACCAACTGCTTGTGTATGGTGATAAATTGGGACACTAAATCCTGTTATGTACCAGAATTTGACAAATTTCTAAAACAGGTAAATTACATGTCACATATTACTATGTTTATTTTACCAGATAGTAAAGCTGGATTTGCACAAAATGTTCACAACTAGTAATGTAGTATAATTTTTCATTATTAACATACAATAAAAGTGATGCCTTCCCAAATCAGACAAGAAACAAATCACTAGCTATTTAAATCTCAATTCAAAAACAAATAACACTGTAAAATCAGGTTAACTTCAAGAAAAACCTTTCATATCATATTTTCCATTACGCCAAAAAAGAAACAATTTAAACATACATTTTATGCCTGCAACCTACTTGATTCTTTAACAGTCCATTCTGCTGTAGATTACAGTGTAACAAGAGACCGTATCAAATCACAGACTGTTCTTTTGTTGAACGTGGAACTGCAACATCCTGAAAACTGAGCTGTGCTGTTAACTGCCACTTGCATCATCCACTGCAGCTGATGGGATTTCTCTGCTGCACAGAGAACCATGGAGTGACTTAGTATTGCATGAGATGGGTTTTATTGTGACATTCAGATTTACAATACTGTGACAAAATTCTGCTGGGGTTTGAATGCACTGCCTCTCTGCTTCAGTGCCTGCCCTCTGACCCTTATGTAATAGCTTGCTAGGTGCAAGAACCAGCACAATTGCATTGACTTAGGACCCTATTCAGTAAGGATTGTAAATTCAGCTTTTTAGCAGAATTTGTAATCCTTTGTCTCGCATGCTGGGGGCCGCCCATCACAGGTTAAGGCCGCCCAGCATGCTAACAGCCCGCCGCGACCACACACTAATTGTGATCGCGCCGTCATTTTGGCCGCTGACATCACTTTGATCACTGCCCCGATCATGCCCATGCCATGCCCCCCCCCCCCCCCCCCGTTCCGAAGCCCCGGTAAGTTTTGCCTTTTAAATTATTGATGCTTTAAATCTATGGGCTAAATCAACGGAATTGCGCCAGTTCCTGCAACGCACAGGCTATTACAGACAGGCCTATAAGTTTTCTGTATAATTTCTCACCAGTACGTATGTCTTCTCCACTGTAATGAGCCCTGCGGTAATAAGTTTTCAGCAGCCTCCAGCAGGTTTTTATTAGCAGTGGTTTTTATTTGTATCTGAGCTTTCTGTCCCTTAGGGGGGCAATTCTTCAAGCTCTGCAGAGCTCTGCCTCTACTTTACACTGTGAATAGCAGCAGTGAATACTAAAACAACTGGAAACAGCTGATCCGAAGATCAGCTGCCCCCACCAGCCCTGGGTGGTTCACACGTGCACACAAAGAACAGTGGGGCAAATGTATTAAACCTGGAGAAGGGATAAAGAAGTGATAAAACAGTGATAAGTGCAAGGTGATAACGCACCAGCCAGTCAGACCCTGTCATTTTTCAAATCCGTAATGATTGGCTTTTGGGCGTTATCACCTTGCTCTTATCACTGCTTTATCACTTTACCCCTTCTCCAAGTTAATACATCTGCCCCAATCTGCCTGGTGAAAGGCGCTGAGCGAGGTGGACAGATCTTTGTAATGCCGGTCCTCCTTCCCGTAGGAAGGAGTTTGGGTCTGGGAACAAACGCCATATGAAGATGGCGAAGGTTCCTACTGTCAAGCTCTGAAAATGTTATATCTTTAGAGTTTGATGAATTTTGGTCCCCATGCAGTACTATTGTATGGGGACCAAAATTCATCAAGCTCTAAAGATAGAAAGTGGGCCAGATTGAGACTGAAAGGTAAGCAGGAGATACACGTGCTATCTCAAGCACTAAGTTTATATTATTTCTACAAAAGAATGTGAAAATGTTAGTTTTCACTTATTTTTGTAGAGAAATTAAGTCCTCCTCCTAATTCTAGGTCCATTGCCTTTTGCCTTCTAAATATCTAAATGGCTTGTGTATGCAGTATTCCAACTGTAATTGATTACCCTGGGTCTGCCTTGTTCTCGGTCCAGTCACCCTTAATTTACCCTGCTGAAGTTCCAAATTTCCCCATGCTACCTAAGGTCCAGCGGCCTCTAAGTACCAAAAGAAACAATGCACTGAAGTCAAGAGCATTCTGCGACCACTAAGAACTCTCCAGTAGTGGTTTGGGAGTCAGGTTCTTTCCATTTCCTTATTTATGTTATGCCTACTTCGTCTACTTGGATATTCTTTGTTACGTCTGTGTATTATTTATTTTTTCATTTGACTCCTGGCATTGAACGCTGCCTTGCAAACTTAGTGGCAAAGGGATTAAATGAAACATACTCCTACTGCTGCCCCCCAATACTACAATATACTTTCCCTCACACAGTTGAGATAGTGCTTAAGATACTTAGGGCCTAATTCAGAACTGATCGCTCCTCTGAGTTTTTGCAGAGGTCTGTGATCAGATAATCACCGCTCATAGAGTGAAAGCCCGCCACCTGCAAGTGTGTGAATGCATGTGTACGCCATGAGAAAACTTCGCCAGACAGCGGACATCTGCAAATCCATTCGCAACTCACTCACCATCTAATGATTTTTCCAGTCTGTGCGTAGCCCAGGACTTACTCCTACAGTGCGATACAACCAGGCTGAAGAGGGACAGAGCTGATGTGACACACCCACCCTACCGCTTGGGAACGGACACTCCCAGAAAACGGCCAGTCACCACCCCCAAATGTCCACTTTCTGTCAATTAACTTGCCACAACAGCGATCAGGTCTGAATTAGGCCCTTAGTACCCTTCCATCAGTCTTGAGTGATAACCAGAGTCGGAGCTACCTGCTCATCAACGGTATGCAACGCAGGGAGGCGCCAAGCTGAAGAGGTGCTCTCCCTGCTCTGCTACCCTGCTGCTGCTCATGTCAAACTGGATGACAGGACAGGTAGCAGCGCTGGCAGTGTAGCACGGCTTCCTCCCCCTCCTTCTCCCAAGAGAGACTGCAGGACGCGTACGGAGGGGGGCACATATATGAAGCACTATAAATATATATAAATATATAAGGAGCGTGTGGTACATGAGTTGTTAAAAGTTTCTGTGTTTTCCCTGTCAGAGACGGGAATCTGCCCATTATAGCGATTTAGTACACGTGTGTCGACATGTGTGAGTGCTCTGCCACAAACAGCTATGGGAATCCCTCTGTCGGCATTGCCGACTCCTGATGGTACTTGATTCAGTAGATGAAGTGTCAGCATGTCGGTAGTTGTAAGCTTTTCCAAAGTAAATACAGTATGGGAGGCACAGTCGTATGTTGGTGACCCTGTCGGCACCAACTGTTATAACTGGGTGTAATTTAACATGATAATGTAAAAAACCTATACCTGTATATATATATATATATATATATATATATAATAAGAATTTACTTACCGATAATTCTATTTCTCGTAGTCCGTAGTGGATGCTGGGGACTCCGTCAGGACCATGGGGATAGCGGCTCCGCAGGAGACAGGGCACAAAAGTAAAAGCTTTAGGATCAGGTGGTGTGCACTGGCTCCTCCCCCTATGACCCTCCTCCAAGCCTCAGTTAGGATACTGTGCCCGGACGAGCGTACACAATAAGGAAGGATTTTGAATCCCGGGTAAGACTCATACCAGCCACACCAATCACACTGTACAACCTGTGATCTGAACCCAGGTAACAGCATGATAACAGCGGAGCCTCTGAAAAGATGGCTCACAACAATGATAACCCGATTTTTGTAACAATAACTATGTACAAGTATTGCAGACAATCCGCACTTGGGATGGGCGCCCAGCATCCACTACGGACTACGAGAAATAGAATTATCGGTAAGTAAATTCTTATTTTCTCTGACGTCCTAAGTGGATGCTGGGGACTCCGTCAGGACCATGGGGATTATACCAAAGCTCCCAAACGGGCGGGAGAGTGCGGATGACTCTGCAGCACCGAGTGAGAGAACTCCAGGTCCTCCTCAGCCAGGGTGTGTCCCTGACCAAGTAGCAGCTCGGCAAAGTTGTAAAGCCGAGACCCCTCGGGCAGCCGCCCAAGATGAGCCCACCTTCCTTGTGGAATGGGCATTTACATATTTTGGCTGTGGCAGACCTGCCACAGAATGTGCAAGCTGAATTGTACTACACATCCAACTAGCAATCGTCTGCTTAGAAGCAAGAGCACCCAGTTTGTTGGGTGCATACAGGATAACAGCAAGTCAGTTTTCCTGACTCCAGCCGTCCTGGAAACCTATATTTTCAGGGCCCTGACAACATCTAGCAACTTGGAGTCCTCCAAGTCCCTAGTAGCCGCAGGTACCACAATAAGCTGGTTCAGGTGAAACGCTGACACCACCTTAGGGAGAAACTGGGGACAAGTCCGCAGCTCTGCACTGTCCGAATGGACAATCAGATATGGGCTTTTGTGAGACAAAGCCGCCAATTCTGACACTCGCCTGGCCGAGGCCAAGGCCAACATCATGGTCACTTTCCATGTGAGATATTTCAAATCCACAGATTTGAGCGGTTTAAACCAATGTGATTTGAGGAATCCCAGAACTACGTTGAGATCCCACAGTGCCACTGGAGGCACAAAAGGGGGTTGTATATGCAGTACTCCCTTGACAAACTTCTGGACTTCAGGAACTGAAGCCAATTCTTTCTGGAAGAAAATCGACAGGGCCGAAATTTGAACCTTAATGGACCCCAATTTGAGGCCCATAGACACTCCTGTTTGCAGGAAATGCAGGAATCGACCGAGTTGAAATTTCTTCGTGGGGCCTTCCTGGCCTCACACCACGCAACATATTTTAGCCACATGTGGTGATAATGTTGTGCGGTCACCTCCTTCCTGGCTTTGACCAGGGTAGGAATGACCTCTTCCGGAATGCCTTTTTCCCTTAGGATCCGGCGTTCAACCGCCATGCCGTCAAACGCAGCCGCGGTAAGTCTTGGAACAGACATGGTACTTGCTGAAGCAAGTCCCTTCTTAGCGGCAGAGGCCATGAGTCCTCTGTGAGCATCTCTTGAAGTTCCGGGTACCAAGTCCTTCTTGGCCAATCCGGAGCCACGAGTATAGTTCTTACTCCTCTACGTCTTATAATTCTCAGTACCTTAGGTATGAGAAGCAGAGGAGGGAACACATACACCGACTGGTACACCCACGGTGTTACCAGAACGTCCACAGCTATTGCCTGAGGGCCTCTTGACCTGGCCAGTTTTTTGTTCAGGCGGGACGCCATCATGTCCACCTTTGGTCTTTCCCAACGGTTCACAATCATGTGGAAGACTTCCCGATGAAGTCCCCACTCTCCCGGGTGGAGGTCGTGCTGAGGAAGTCTGCTTCCCAGTTGTCCACTCCCGGAATGAACACTGCTGACAGTGCTATCACATGATTTTCCGCCCAGCGAAGAATCCTTGCAGTTTCTGCCATTGCCCTCCTGCTTCTTGTGCCGCCCTGTCTGTTTACGTGGGCGACTGCCGTGATGTTGTCCCACTGGATCAATACCGGCTGACCTTGAAGCAGAGGTCTTGCTAAGCTTAGAGCATTGTAAATTGTTCTTAGCTCCAGTATATTTATGTGGAGAGAAGTCTCCAGACTTGATCACACTCCCTGGAAATTTTTTCCTTGTGTGACTGCTCCCCAGCCTTTCAGGCTGGCATCCGTGGTCACCAGGACCCAGTCCTGAATGCCGAATCTGTGGCCCTTTAGTAGATGAGCACTCTGCAGCCACCACAGAAGAGACACCCTTGTCCTTGGAGACAGGGTTATCCGCTGATGCATCTGAAGATGCGATCCGGACCATTTTCCCAGCAGATCCCACTGAAAAGTTCTTGCGTGGAATCTGCCGAATGGAATCGCTTCGTAAGAAGCCACCATTTTTCCCAGGACCCTTGTGCATTGATGCACTGACACTTGGCCTGGTTTTAGGAGGTTCCGGACTAGCTCGGATAACTCCCTGGCTTTCTCCTCCGGGAGAAACACCTTTTTCTGGACTGTGTCCAGAATCATCCCTAGGAACAGCAGACGTGTCGTCGGAGACAGCTGCGATTTTGGAATATTTAGAATCCACCCGTGCTGTCGTAGAACTACTTGAGATAGTGCTACTCCGACCTCCAACTGTTCTCTGGACCTTGCCCTTATCAGGAGATCGTCCAAGTAAGGGATAATTAAGACGCCTTTTCTTTGAAGAAGAATCATCATTTCGGCCATTACCTTGGTAAAGACCCGGGGTGCCGTGGACAATCCAAACGGCAGCGTCTGAAACGGATAGTGACAGTTTTGTACCACGAACCTGAGGTACCCTTGGTGAGAAGGGCAAATTGGGACATGGAGGTAAGCATCCTTGATGTCCAGGGACACATATAGTCCCCTTCTTTCTGGTTCGCTATCACTGCTCTGAGTGACTCCATCTTGATTTGAACCTTTGTATGTAAGTGTTCAAATATTTCAGATTTAGAATAGGTCTCACCGAGCCGTCTGGCTTCAGTACCACAATATAGTGTGGAATAATACCCCTTTCCTTGTTGTAGGAGGGGTACTTTGATTATCACCTGCTGGGAATACAGCTTGTGAATTGTTTCCAATACTGCCTCCCTGTCGGAGGGAGACGTTGGTAAAGCAAACTTCAGGAACCTGCGAGGGGGAGACGTCTCGAATTTCCAATCTGTACCCCTGGGATACTACTTGTAGGATCCAGGGGTCCACTTGCGAGTAAGCCCACTGCGTGCTGAAACTCTTGAGACGACCCCCCACCGCACCTGTTTGTACGGCCCCAGCGTCATGCTGAGGACTTGGCAGAAGCGGTGGAAGGCTTCTGTTCCTGGGAATGGGCTGCCTGCTGCAGTCTTCTTCCCTTATGGGGACGAAAGGACTGAGGCTGAAAAGACGATGTCTTTTTCTGCTGAGATGTGACTTGGGGTAAAAAGGTGGATTTTCCAGCTGTTGCCGTGGCCACCAGATCCGATGGACCGACCCCAAATAACTCCTCCCCTTTATACGGCAATACTTCCATGTGCCGTTTGGAATCTGCATCACCTGACCACTGTCGTGTCCATAAACATCTTCTGGCAGATATGGACATCGCACTTACTCTTGATGCCAGAGTGCAAATATCCCTCTGTGCATCTCGCATATATAGAAATGCATCCTTTAAATGCTCTATAGTCAATAAAATACTGTCCCTGTCAAGTGTATCAATATTTCCAGTCAGGGAATCCGACCAAGCCACCCCAGCGCTGCCCATCCAGGCTGAGGCGATCGCTGGTCGCAGTATAACACCAGTATGTGTGTATATACTTTTTAGGATATTTTCCAGCCTCCTATCAGTTGGCTCCTTGAGGGCGGCCGTATCTGGAGACGGTAACGCCACTTGTTTTGATAAGCATGTGAGCGCCTTATCCACCCTAAGGGGTGTTTCCCAACGCGCCATAACTTCTGGCGGGAAAGGGTATACCGCCAATAATTTTCTATCGGGGGAAACCCACGCATCATCACACACTTCATTTAATTTATCTGATTCAGGAAAAACCACATGTAGTTTTTTCACACTCCACATAATACCCTTTTTTGTGGTACTTGTAGTATCAGAAATATGTAACATCTCCTTCATTGCCCTTAACAAGTAACGTGTGGCCCTAAAGGAAATTACGTTTGTTTCTTCACCGTCGACACTGGAGTCAGTGTCCGTGTCTGTGTCGACCGACTGAGGTAAAAGGACGTTTTAACGCCCCTGACGGTGTTTGAGACGCCTGGACAGGTACTAATTGGTTTGCCGGCCGTCTCATGTCGTCAACCGACCTTGCAGCGTGTTGACATTATCACGTAATTCCTTAAATAAGCCATCCATTCCGGTGTCGACTCCCTAGAGAGTGACATCACCATTACAGGCAATTGCTCCGCCTCCTCACCAACATCGTCCTCATACATGTCGACACACACGTACCGACACACAGCACACACACAGGGAATGCTCTGATAGAGGACAGGACCCCACTAGCCCTTTGGGGAGACAGAGGGAGAGTTTGCCAGCACACACCAAAAACGCTATAATTATACAGGGACAACCTTTATATAAGTGTTTTTCCCTTTTAGCATTTTATTATATATATACATATCGCCAAATAAGTGCCCCCCCTCTCTGTTTTAACCCTGTTTCTGTAGTGCAGTGCAGGGGAGAGCCTGGGAGCCTTCCCACCAGCATTTCTGTGAGGGAAAATGGCGCTGTGTGCTGAGGAGAATAGGCCCCGCCCCCTTTTCGGCGGGCTTCTTCTCCCGTTTTTCTGAGACCTGGCAGGGGTTAAATACATCCATATAGCCCCCAGGGGCTATATGTGATGTATTTTTAGCCAGAATAAGGTACTATCATTGCTGCCCAGGGCGCCCCCCCCAGCGCCCTGCACCCTCAGTGACCGCTGCTATGAAGTGTGCTGACAACAATGGCGCACAGCTGCAGTGCTGTGCGCTACCTTATGAAGACTGAAAAGTCTTCTGCCGCCGGTT
Organism: Pseudophryne corroboree; assembly: GCF_028390025.1. Classification (NCBI taxonomy): domain Eukaryota; kingdom Metazoa; phylum Chordata; class Amphibia; order Anura; family Myobatrachidae; genus Pseudophryne; species Pseudophryne corroboree. Next base: position 398,799,317 of record NC_086445.1, read on the forward strand.
TCTGGACCTCTTCACTTTTCGGCATCTGCAAGGGGGTCGGTGGCGCGGCTCCGGGACGAACCCCAGGGTGAGACCTGTGTTCCGACTCCCTCTGGAGCTAATGGTGTCCAGTAGCCTAAGAAGCCAATCCATCCTGCACGCAGGTGAGTTCACCTCTCTCCCCTAAGTCCCTCGATGCAGTGAGCCTGTTGCCAGCAGGACTCACTGAAAATAAAAAACCCTAACAAAACTTTTACTCTAAGCAGCTCTTTAGGAGAGCCACCTAGATTGCACCCTTCTCGGCCGGGCACAAAAATCTAACTGAGGCTTGGAGGAGGGTCATAGGGGGAGGAGCCAGTGCACACCACCTGATCCTAAAGCTTTTACTTTTGTGCCCTGTCTCCTGCGGAGCCGCTATCCCCATGGTCCTGACGGAGTCCCCAGCATCCACTTAGGACGTCAGAGAAATATATATATATATATATATGTATGGTACGGTTCCATTGAGATGTGGCGGAGTGTTATTAGAATTATATATATTTCTCTAACGTCCTAGAGGATGCTGGGGACTCCGTAAGGACCATGGGTATAGACGGGCTCCGCAGGAGACATGGGCACTTTAAGAAAGTCTTTAGACCTGGGTGTGCACTGGCTCCTCCCTCTATGCCCCTCCTCCAGACCTCAGTTTGATACTGTGCCCAGTGGAGACTGGGTGCTTTTCAGTGAGCTCTCCTGAGCTTTCTGACAGAAAGTATTTTGTTAGGTTTTTTATTTTCAGGGAGCTCTGCTGGCAACAGACTCCCTGCATCGAGGGACTGAGGGGAGAGAAGCAGCCCTACTCTCTGAGTGCAGGTCCTGCTTCTTAGGCTACTGGACACCATTAGCTCCAGAGGGATTGGTACGCAGGATCTCACCCTAGCCGTCCGTCCCAGAGCCGCGCCGCCGTCCCCATCGCAGAGCCGGAAGATAGAAGCCGGGTGAGTATGAGAAGAAAAGAAGACTTCAAAGGCGGCAGAAGACTTCATGATTTTCACTGAGATAACGCACAGCACTGCAGCTGTGCGCCATTGCTCCCACACACCTCACATACTCCAGTCACTGTAAGGGTGCAGGGCACAGGGGGGAGGGCGCCCTGGGCAGCAATATAAACCTCTTATTTGGCAAAAGGAGCATATATACAGCTGGACACTGTATATATGCAGGAGCCCCCGCCAATTTTACACTTTAGCGGGATAGAAGCCCGCCGTCGAGGGGGCGGGGCTTCTCCCTCAGCACTCACCAGCGCCATGTTTTTCTCCACAGCACCGCTGAGAGGAAGCTCCCCGGACTCTCCCCTGCTTATACCACAGTAGAAGAGAGGGTTTTAAAGAAGAGGGGGCACATAATTCGGCGCAGATAATAACAGTGCTACTGGGTAAACATTAAATTGCTGTGTTTTTTCCTGGGTCATATAGCGCTGGGGTGTGTGCTGGCATACTCTCTCTCTCTGTCTCTCCAAAGGGCCTTGTGGGGGAATTATCTTCAGATGAGCATTCCCTGAGTGTGTGGTGTGTCGGTACGTGTGTGTCGACATGTCTGAGGTAAAAGGCTCTCCTAAGGAGGAGATGGAGCAAATGTGTGTGTGAGTGGTGTCTCCGTCGACAACGCCGACACCTGATTGGATATGTGAAATTAAGTGCTAAGGTAAATTTATTGCACAAAAGATTAGAGAACAGACAGTGAATCTACACATGTCTGTCCCTATGTCGCAGAGACCTTCAGAGTCTCACAACGCTCACTATCCAAAATAATAGACACTGATATCGACACGGAGTCTGACTCCAGTGTAGACTACGATAATGCAAAGTTACAGCCAAAACTGGCAGAAAAGTATTCAATATATGATTATTGTAATAAAAGATGTGTTGCATATCACTGATGACTCATCTGTCCCTGACACGAGGGTACACATGTTTAAAAGGAAGAAAGCTGAGGTAAATTTCCCTCCTCTCATGAAGAAAAAGAGCGGGAATCTCCAGACAAGAGACTGCAGATTCCCACAAAGAATTCTCAGGGAGTATCCTTTCCCTACTAGGGCCAGGATACGATGGGAATCTTCCCCTAGGGTGGACAAAGCTTTGTCGCGTTTACCCAAAAGGTAGCGCTGACTTTACAGCTATCCTCAGGGATCCTGCAGATAGCATGCAGTAAAAGTACTTTGAAGTCCATTTACACACATTCTGGTACACTACTCAGACCGGCGATTGTGTCGGCATGGGTTTATAGCGCTGTAGCAGCGTGGACAGATACCTTATCAGCGGAGATTGAAACCCTAGATAAGGATACCATGTTATTGACCCTAGTATATGTGTGTGTATATATATATATATATATATAAAAATTTATATATATATATATATATAAATTTATATATATATATATATATATATATAAAAGATGCTGTCTTATATATATATATATATATATAAAACATGCCCAAGGAGACATTAGTCTACTGGGTTCTAGAGTCAAAGCTATGTCGATTTCTGCTAGACGTGTCCTGGGGAACATGCAATGGACAGGTGATGCCGACTAAAAGAGGCATATGGAAGGTTTACCTTACAAGGCTAAGGAATTGTGTGGAGAAGGGCTCTCGGACCTGGTCTCCACAGCTATATCTGGTAATTCTGATCTTTTGCCTTATATTCCCTCACAGCCTAAGAAAGCACGACATTATCAAATGCAGTCCTTTCGGTCGCAGAATAACAAGAAAGTACGAGGAGTGTCCTTTCTTACCAGAGGTAAGGGCACAGCTAGTTCCCAGGAACAGAAGTCCTCCCCGGCCTCTACTACATGCACCGCATGACGCTGGAGCTCCGCTAAGGGAGTCCGTCCCAGTGGGAGCACGTCTTCAACTCTTCAGCCACATCTGAGTTCACTCACAGGTGGATCCCGGGGCAATAAAAATTGTTTCTCAGGGTTACAAGCTGGAATTCGAAAGGTGCTTCCTCGCCAGTTTTTCCTTATCGGACCTACCGGCTTCTCCCCCAGAAAGGGAGATAATATTAAATACAATTTACACATTGTATCTCCAACAGGTGGTGCTCAAGGTTCCCCTCCTGCAACAAGGAAGGCGATATGACCTTGGCTGTAGTCCCAAAACCGTACGGTTCGGTCAGACCTATTTTAAAATTAAAATCTCTGAACCTATACGGGAAAAGGTTCAAATTTAAAGTGGAATCGCCCAGAGCGATCATCGCCAGCCTGGAAGGGGGGGATTTGATGGTGTATCTAGACATAAAGGCTGCATACCTTCATGTTCCCATTTATCCACCCCATCAGGCGTACCTGAAAATTGCGGTACAGGATTGTCATTACCAATTTCAGGGTAATTGGCGGAAATAGTGGTGCTCCTACGCAAGCAAGGAGTCACAGTTATCCCATACTTGGACGATCTCCTAATAAGGGCGAGATCAAAAGAGCAGTTGTTCAACAGCGTGTCACTTTCGCTGAAGGTGTCACAGCAACACGGCTGGAGTCTCAATTTCCCGAGGTCACAGTTGGTTCCTATAACTCGTCTGCCCTTCTTGGGTATGATTCTGGATACAGACCAGAAATGGGTTTACCTTCAGATAGAGAAGGTCCAGGAACTCATGACTCTAGTCAGTCAGGGACCTATTGAAACCAAGACAGGTGTCAGTGCATCACTGCACTCGACTCCTGGGAAAAACATTCCCTTAGGCAGGTTCCATGCGAGGACTTCAAATGGGACCTACTGGACAAGTGGTCCGGGTCACATCTACAGATTCATCAGTTGATCACCCTATCCCCCAGGGCCAGGGTATCTCTCCTGTGGTGGCTGCAGGGTGCTCACCTTCTAGAGGGCTGCAGATTCGGCATTCAGGACTGGATCCTGGTGACCACGGACGCGAGCCTCCGAGGCTGGGGAGCAGTCACACAGGGAAGAAATTTCCAAGGTCTTTGGTCAAGTCAAGAGACTTGTCTTCACATAAACATATTGGAACTAGGGGCCATATACAACGCCCTACTTCAAGCGGAGTCCTTTCTTCGCGACCAACCAGTTCTGATCCAGTCAGACGTCACCGCAGTAGCTCATGTAAACCGCCAAGGCGACACAAGGAGCAGAGTGGCGATGGCGGAAGCCACCAGAATTCTTCGCTGGGCGGAGAATCATGTTAGAGCACTGTAAACAGTGTTCATTCCGGAAGTGAACAACTGGGAAGCAGACTTCCTCACCAGACATTCGTCCTGGAGAGTGGAGACTTCATCAGAAAGTCTTCGCACAGATTGCAGTTCGGTGGGGACTGCCACAGATAGACATGATGGCGTCCCGCCTCAACAAAAAGCTGCAGAGTTATTGCACCTGGTCAAGAGACCCTCAGGCAGTAGCGGTAGACGCCCTAGTGACACCGTGGGTGTTCCAGTCAGTCTATGTATTTCCTCCTCTTCCTCTCATACCCAAGGGTTGAGAATAATAAGAAAAAGGAGGAGTGAGAACAATCCTCATTGTTCCAGATTGGCCACGAAGGATCTGGTATCCGGATCTGCAGGAAATGCTTACAGAAGATCCGTGGCCTCTTCCTCTAAGGCAGGACCTGTTGCAACAGAGCCCATGTCTGTTCCAAGACTTACCGCGGCTGCGTTTGACGGCATGGTGGTTGAACACCGGATCCTAGCGGAAAAAGGCATTCTGGATGAGGTCATTCCTACGCTGATAAAGGCTAGGAAGGACGTGACATCTAAACATTATCACCGTATATGGCGAAAATATGTTTCTTGGTGTGAGGCCAGGAATGCTCCTACAGAAGAATTCCATCTGGGCCGTTTCCTTCACTTCCTACAAACTGGAGTGAATTTGGGCCTAAAACTTAGGCTCCATTAAGGTTCAGATTTCGGCCCTATCCATTTTCTTTCAAAAAGAATTGGCTTCTCTCCCAGAAGTTCAGACTTTTGTGAAGGGAGTGCTGCATTTTCAGCCTCCTTTTGTACCTCTGGTGGAGCCCTGGGACCTTAACGTGGTGTTAAGTTTCCTTAAGTCACACTGGTTTGAACCACCTAAAACGGTAGAGTTAAAATATCTCACTTGGAAGGTGGTCATGTTATTAGCCTTGGCTTCGGCTAGGCAAGTGTCGGAATTGGCGGCTTTGTCTCATAAAAGCCCCTATCTGGTTTTCCATGTCGATAGAGCGGAGTTGCGGACACGTCCTCAATTCCTGCCTAAGGTGGTATCATCTGTCAAAGTCGAAAAATATCATGATGCATATGCCTTGTACTAACCCCATGCACATGCCCGCTGCTCGTGCACTCAGTCTGCCGTGCGTGCACATATATCCGCAATTTGCGTAAGATCGCTCTGGCGATCACGCGCGTGGTATGCGCATTTACGGTAGAGTTTGTGAGCGTGTAGCGGGCGACTCGTTCGTAGCATATTTAACCCAAATAGTGTGTTTTGTATTTAATATTCCCCTAGACAATGTCAGCGAGTATGTTTAGTTTAAACTGTTCCTGGACAGAGAGATTCCTCTTTACATGATAGGAAGGGTCAGACAAAGGTTGAAAGGTGGTGTCTAGTATCCAGCTGTAGGGTATTTTAAGAGTAACATTCCGGTGCTAGTTAGGAAAGGATCGCTCGCTCCTGCGTATAGTTATGTACAAATGTAGTTTATGAACATTAACTGTATTTGCTGTAAATTACACATGCGGCGGGAATCCTGAGGATACCTCCAACCAGAGCAGTTGGGGAAAGACACAGCCCACCTGTTCAAATCCACCTATGACCTTTGCTATAATGTGGAGACACATCCCTGTGTCCAATGAACAATGAGATACAAGGTACCATTGTATTGTGAATGTATGTTGTGCTATATAAAGACCACCATTGCCTGGCCAGACTCACTCTCTCTCTGAAGGCTTTCTCCCTGAATGCTGAGGACTGGATCCAGGTCGCGCATGAGAATCATCCCCACGTATGTATTATTCTCTGTAGCCATTTTGTTCGCCATTCGTTCTCATTGTGTTCTCATTCTGTTCGCTCTTGTTTGCGATTGTTCATGTATATTCTCAGTTATTCTGTTTAGATTTCCCTGTTAGTTTGTAGTGTATAACTTGTATTGTGTTTCCCTTTTTCTCTAAACCATCCACGGCGGTGTTAGAGCTGCTGTGGTTTTTAAATACAAACCAGGTCTTGTGTTTTCACTGTTTATTGCAAAGGGCTTTTCTTAGGGACTCAATTGCTCAAACACCATACACATTGTTTAAAAGGTTCTAATCGTTACATCATTACAGTACTTGGTTATTAAGGTTTAAAGTATAAGTATATTCTCACTGTGTTTTATTAGCAAGGTTTAAAGGTTATCCACTGTGTGTGCGCCCGCTGTGTGTAATCCGTACACTCAGCGCAGCGTGTGTACGCCAAGTGCGTACCACGTGCGGGACTCTGTACGCAAATAGCGTACAAAGTGCGTAGCACGTGCACCTGGTCTAGCGGCCATAACGGCTCCACGGTATTAGTATATAGCTTCATGTTTAAAGGTAATAATTGACATTATCAATTGAGGGCTCGTCCGGTCCTCCTCATATCCGCAGCCTAGCAGGACAAAGCAGATTTCTATCTATCAGCAAAGGGCAGGAAGGTAGTATCCCCTGTTAGCCGTTTAGTGGTCGGGGATACAGTAGTGCTGATTAGATAAGCGTCTGCTCCGCTTGGTTTGTAGGGATGCTGGTGGGATCCGGATCCGAAAGGTAAGAACGTAAAGCTATTGTCTTTTAAATCTGTTAAATTTCTGTTTGGTTTCAACTGCGCACGCAACACACGCAACATACGCACGCATTTGTATTTTATCTGTGTATTTTCGCATATCTACCTTTCTGTTTGCCATTAGCATTGATCACGTGCTGGGAAATTTGTTGCTATTTCGTGAAAAGTAAAAAGTAATATTTAAGGGAGTAATTGTAAAGCACACACGCAGCCTGACCCAGTTATAAAGGTTTATACAGGAGATACTGTGTGGTGCTTGGTAAGCGATTATAGTTAAATATCGTTTGCATTTATAGAAGAGTGTTATTTGTGTTACTGCGGACGTATACGGCCTTTGTATACGTGTCTCGGACCACGTGCGAGATTGCGTACGCAACGCAGAGGCCTACACACGTGGCGTGTTTACGCAGCGTGCGTACAGATACGCCCACTAAATACAAATCACACGATAGCATTGATTTAGTCAAGTAGATACGGAAGCCACGCGATAATAGCACAAATTTGTTCAGTTTCCAAAATTTTAGTTTAAAAGATCCTTCTCTTATTGCATCACCTCTGGGATTAGCCTGTTTTACCTGAATGAAAGTAATTTTCTGTACAGAAAAATCAAAGTGTATATGAGTGAGCAGGAGTGAGTGTAAAAATAAAGGTTTTTTTGTGAACCCATAATTCGAGATCCCGTCGGATAACACATCAGGTGAGTAGACACTTGGTGGCGTGGGAGTGGCTTTCTCACGTTAACATTGTATAAGGTATAAAGGAGCAAGGTAGCAATCAGCAGACCAAAAGGTCGGCGAAGTCAGAAAACCGTTAAAGGTACCTAGCGAAGTTCTGAAAACCCTGACTTGAGAAAGGTCAGAGGTAGTGAGCGCAGCCCCGGGGGTTTGCGTAGTACCCATATAGGCCCGCTTTGAGAATACGCTCCGGCTGAGGTTTTGCAGCCCAAACAATCGATTCCGTTGGTCGTGCAGCGGATAAGTAATAGTTACTTATACGCAGTGCGACTGGACCGCACGCTACTGTGTACATTAGTTAGTTCACCTTGATACCCACTAAATTTGCTGCGGGATCATAGACGCTAATTGTACAGGTAAACGTGATTTGTGTAGGTTTTTTTATTTTAAGGGAGTTTCGCTGTTCACTCAGGAAATCTCCAACAACTGATATTTACTGGGAGGGGTAGCATACTCCCACACGCTCTCAGTAAATAGAGGTTATAAAAGATCCCGAGGTTGGGTACTACCCGCACTGGAAAAAGGGCTATATGGACACAGGGTTGGTGTATAGGCCAATAGGGGCGTGAGTGGGTGAAAGCGCTCGGAGAACTTTCACCGTCGCCTTACCACTGAGTAAGTTGGTTTTTGTAAGGGTTCGCTGAAAAGGCAATACCTGCAAAGAATGGGGGCCAGTTGCTCAAGTAGGGGACGATCAACAAGGGTTCACGTTGATATTTGTCAGCCCAAAGGGTCGGCGAGGTACATGTGTGAGAAATATGGATCACACGCAGAGGTCTTGTGCAATGAGTGGGAACGTATGTCTGTGAACGATGGGGAACAGTTCCCTAGGGTAGGCAGTTTTAATCCTGAGGTTTTGCAAAATTTAAGGAGAAGGATATGTCTGATTAAATCCGGAAAGCAACGGATTAGACATTATGATTATTTACAGTTATGGCAACAGGAAGGTGAGATACAAAGGGGATTAGCTCAAGCAGCTGGTTCCAACCCTAGCAGGAAACTAGTAGCAACAGCACCACCACCACCATACATAACAGGAGAGAAAATGGCTACAGAGAATGGCATACTGGTATATGATAAAAGTGCACTTAATAAATGTATTAATGATAAGAGTAAAGTAGATAAGTGTATTGATGCTAATGCTAACCCGTGCAAGTTGTATCCCATCTTAAACTTCCCTCAGGACTGCGACCAGGAAGATGAGCCCACAACGATATCGGCACTCTCTTTAGCAGCCACCATACAAGAGACTACAGTGGGCACGGCCCAACCAGTAAGAGGAGTAGCGAAGGCCCCTAGTGGAGGGATAGGTGAGGTCGTGTCCACGGGTAAGTACGGAACTGTACATTATGCGGAAACAATTACACCTCACATTGTAGAAGAAACACAGAGTGATGTAATTGAACTTAATCCTGTCAGGGTGATCGCAGTCCCAAATAGAAAGACTGACGCTCAGGGAGTCACTCCCGTCAGGAACATTGCGATGCATTGCCCCTGGTCCCGGACAGAATTAAGGACAATTATGTCTGAAGTTCCTGATCCCAGGAAAGATCTAGCCGCATACCAAAGGTTCATTAAAGAACTAGGAAACGCTGCCGAACTCACTAACAAAGATTGGCGGACAGTACTGCGGGCATGTTTGCCCTCTACTATTGACCCTTTGAAATTCATTACTGATTGTAAGTTAGATGAAGAGAAACCTCTCACTGATGCATACAATCAGGAAAATGTTAAACAGATCAATCTGCAGTTAGGAGTATATTTCCCAACTGTTGTCAAGTGGAACAAAATTTTCTCCATTAGACAAAATGAAGGGTAAACTTCTGACTATTTCCATAGGGCATTAGAGGAAATGGCTAGGTACACTGGAGTTGTAGACATTGAAGAAAATGTGCACCATAGAGAGGTAGCGGTGTCCGTATTAATGGATGGTTTAAAGGAAGTGTTGAGAACTAGGGTACAAACCACTTAACCTAACTGGAGAGGTATGTCGGTGGCTGCTTTGAGAGAGACCGCTGTCGGGCATGATCGGAACATCATTAGACACTGGGAGTCACAGGGCGATAAGCTGATGGCAGTAAGTATACAGGCCCTTACAACAAGGCCACCTCAGCCTAAGCCCCAGACCCCTGAAGGTAAGTCGTATGTGGTAAGATGTTATAACTGCCAGAAGGAAGGACATATTGCACGGAGTTGCAGATTTAGAGACCCACATAAGGTATATTGACCCCCTAGACAAGAACACGAGCAAAGTTATGACACACGTAATTGGAATCAGGGATCATATAGGGAAAATTTTGGGCCACACCTGTAGTCTGCAGCCAGTGAAGTATAGTTGGTAGATCATATCTTGTAGATTCAGGGGCGGCCAGGTAAACTCTGTGATTTATATTTAAATGTTTCCTCTTCATCTCTGACGTTCACCAGCAGAACTACAGCTCAAACGTCACATGTCTACTTGGTCTTTTCAGAGGTCTACCCAACCCCAGTATATCTTACCAGCATCATTGTGCCTGGCCACGCACAGAGGGTGGAGAGTGGAAATACTGGTGGGGGAGACTGTGCAGAGATACCGATAGACATGTTGGTGTGACAGCCTGATGGTGAACGGAAATCTGACAATTTTTCTCTTTTTCTATTATTCTCTCTCTTTTTGTTCTTTCATGTTCTACGGATGGTATGTCACACAACAGTTAAACAAATGGTAATGCAAGATTTATGCTCCTTACAGAAAGATCGCTGATTCAGAAAGAATATCGTATCACTGAAGTGTTCGTTTTGGGAAGACTGAGAGGCAGCACTGTTGAGATAGCATCTGAGCAAGAAGAACAACAAGACTAGAGACGAATTATTGTAACAATTTTCTTTCCCTCCTAATTATTTTCTTTCCCCCATTACAACTCTTTCTTTCCCCTCCTGCAAGATGGACTTGCCCCAAGAGACTGCATTCCGTGTTTTCCTGTTGACCCTGTTGTTGACCAGAGCAGTCTGTTTCGGTGAGAGTACCAGAGAGGTCGAGAAAGGATCTGGAATGGGTTCTGATGACAAGGATGGATTCGTAGAATTCCAAGAGCAACACAATCACCGAGCAAAGGCGAGTATCAGAAAACGATCTGGTAGTCATGACACTAAGACACATTGCGAAGGATTGTTAGCTGAAGAGAATTGTATCTGTAGGAATTGTGAAAACATAGTTGAGGACGGGTGCATCCAGAGATGTCAGTCCAGCCTTAATATCAACATGGACCGACATCCATTGAGTGACTATCACTCATTAGTGGGTAAGGTTTTAAACCAAACGGAATGCTGGGTGTGCTCACAAGTACCTCAAGGTCATAGAAAGTCAGGACTAGTGCCATACACTTTAACGATAGATGAGGTACTTGAATTAAGGGGTGGGAGACCGGTGGACAAGAAATTTAATATTTCTAAGCCTCCTAGTTTGAAGCTCCACCAATATCATGTGGATAGGTCCTTAATATGTTTTAACATTTCCAATCCCCGAAAGCCGGGAAATTGGGAAGTGACATGGAACAACCAAACCATGACATTCTCACACAGAGCCGATAGAATGCCCGTAGACTCAGAACTTATACGCCAAATAGCCAACGGTGGGAGATATTTTCAGTATAGGTACACTCTAGGAAGTAGGACCATGCGAGTTGGAGAAGTATCACCAGGATACTGTGCGCATATCATACAGCCTGATACGTGTACTAGACAAATGAGAGAGTTAGGGATAGGATTTTTCACCTGGAAGGTTTGTAATATGGTGATGTCATATTCTGTCCCATATGTACTCCCCGATGATGCATATTTCATATGTGGGAGGAAGGCGTATAAGTGGCTTGCCCCAAACTCAGAGGGATTGTGTTACATTGGAAGAGTGTTGCCAGTAGTAATGACCATTACCCATGAGAAAATGAAAGACGTTCACCGCAATGCTCAAGCTCCTTACACTCACACCCATTACAAACACATTGTAAAGAGACACCTTATAGATAGGACAGAGCACGCAGCCTCTGATTTGATCCACAAATCCACCGGGATTCAATTCCTACTCGCGCTAGATATCACCCGTACCGCCAGAGGAGTTATAAATTTTAGGTATATAACTGCACTAGCGAACCTGATAGACAATATCACCGAGATGTATGATGACACCTTCAGGTATACTGGGAGAGAATTGCAAGCTTACAAAACGGAACTGATCCAGCACAGGATGGTTCTCAATTACATCACAGCGGTGACAGGCGGGTATTGTGTCACCCTAGCAACTCAGTATGGTGTGAAGTGCTGTACATACATCACAAACAGCACTGATGACCCAACCGAGGTCATAGATCAAAAGATGGACGATATCTTGCAATTGAAGTGGGAGTTATGAAGGAGACACAACCTTACCCTTACTGCTGTGAGTAATGAACTGACCGGCTGGGTATCATGGTTGAACCCACGCAATTGGTTCTCAGGTTTAGGAGAATGGGCTCAAAATGTTATCGTTAATGTAGGGAAATTTCTCTTATGTATCCTAGGAGTTGTCATAATGATTGGATTGATATTCAGATGTGTTCGGATTTTAATGAATTGCAAGCGCAGTACCAAATTGATGAGTTTAAGGGGCGAGGGCATTGTTACAACAACTGGTTTCATTTATGACCCATCAATCGAGACAATGTTTTGATAAAATGTGATTCCACGGTCCGTTTCTTTCACCCGTTTCTCCTTTGTTTTTCTCCAAGGTAAAAAGACATCCACTCGGAAGAAGATTTTGATGACCTTTTATACAGACCATTGATGAACTTTTTCACAGACATTTGATGAACTTTTAGAGACTTTAACTTTCTATGGACACTTGAAAAACTTTGCTTACCACTTACAGCAAAGATACAGCAATCCGGACAAGACATCAACAAGACTTCAACAGACATCCAAGGACAATCACACACATTACCATATGAATGCATTTATAACGCATGTTTCTTATCTTCATCTCTACGATCTTCAGGTAGTGACACACATAGTCGACAGGTAATATAAGTACATATATATTAGCACTCACATATTTTCCCCCTTCATCAACTAATCAACTAATGTGCACCCCATTTGTTGGAACTAAAAGCCGAAAAGAGCTCGGTAGAGTTTGTTAGCCCACTTACAGACCCTTAATACGGGATAAGAAGGATTCAATGTATACTTCGCAATACCTCGAAGCTTATTTTAGAACATGTACGGCACGATGATACATGACCCCTCAGACATGAATTTCATACATACATGCTTTCACTATCCCACTAGGTCATACATTTCCCACCTTCTCCTCTCCTCCCCACACCCAATCATATATAGGTATTTCACGGTATTATGTATTTTTCTGCTTAAATTGTTTAGATAGTGGCAGTTATTGTTGACTGCCAAAGGGTGGACTGTCAAAGTCGAAAAATATCATGATGCATATGCCTTGTACTAACCCCATGCACATGCCCGCTGCTCGTGCACTCAGTCTGCCGTGCGAGCACATATCCGCAATTTGCGTAAGATCGCTCCGGCGATCACGCACGTGGTATGCGCATTTACGGTAGAGTTTGTGAGCGTGTAGCGGGCGACACGATCGTAGCATATTTAACCCAAATAGTGAGTTTTGTATTTAATATTCCCCTAGACAATGTCAGCGAGTATGTTTAGTTTAAACTGTTCCTGGACAGAGAAATTCCTCTTTACATGATAGGAAGGGTCAGACAAAGGTTGAAAGGTGGTGTCTAGTATCCAGCTGTAGGGTATTTTAAGAGTAACATTCCGGTGCTAGTTAGGAAAGGATCGCTCGCTCCTGCGTATAGTTATGTACAAATGTAGTTTATGAACATTAACTGTATTTGCTGTAAATTACACATGCGGCGGAAATCCTGAGGATACCTCCCACCAGAGCAGTTGGGGAAAGACACAGCCCACCTGTTCAAATCCACCTATGACCTTTGCTATAATGTGGAGACACATCCCTGTGTCCAATGAACAATGAGATACAAGGTACCATTGTATTGTGAATGTACAGTATGTTGTGCTATATAAAGACCACCATTGCCTGGCCAGACTCACTCTCTCTCTGAAGGCTTTCTCCCTGAATGCGGAGGACTGGATCCAGGTCGCGCATGCGAATCATCCCCACGTATGTATTATTCTCTGTAGCCATTTTGTTATCCATTTTGTTATCCATTTTGTTCGCCATTCGTTCTCATTGTGTTCTCATTCTGTTCGCTCTTGTTTGCGATTGTTCGCTATTGTTCATGTATATTCTCAGTTATTCTGTTTAGATTTCCCTGTTAGTTTGTAGTGTATACCTTGTATTGTGTTTCCCTTTTTCTCTATACCATCCACGGCGGTGTTAGAGCTGCTGTGGTTTTTAAATCCAAACCAGGTTTGTGTTTTCACTGTTTATTGCAAAGGGCTTTTCTTAGCGACTCAATTGCTCAAACACCATACACATTGTTTAAAAGGTTCTAATCGTTACATCATTATAGTACTTGGTTATTAAGGTTTAAAGTATAAGTATATTCTCACTGTGTTTTATTAGCAAGGTTTAAAGGTTATCCACTGTGTGTGCGCCCGCTGTGTGTAATCCGTACACTCAGTGCAGCGTGTGTACGCCAAGTGCGTACCACGTGCGGGACTCTGTACGCAAATAGCGTACAAAGTGCGTAGCATGTGCACGTGGTCTAGCGGCCATAACGGCTCCACGGTATTAGTATATAGCTTCATGTTTAAAGGTAATAATTGACATTATCACATCCTTTCATATGAACCAGCCTATTGTGGTGCCTGTGGCTACGCGTGACTTTGAGGATTCCAAGTCCCTGGATGTGGTCAGGGCTTTGAAAATTTACGTAGCCAGAACGGCTAGAGTCAGAAAAACAGAATCACGGTTTGACCTGTATGCTGCCAACAAGCTTGGCGCTCCTGCTTCAAAGCAGACTATTGCCCGCTGGATTTGTAACACCATTCAGCAGGCTCATTCTACGGCTGGAGTGCCGTTGCCTAAATCGGTTAGGACCCATTCCACTAGGAAGGTGGGCTCTTTTTGGGCGGCTGCCCGAGGGGTCTCGGCATTACAGTTGTGCCGAGCTGCTACTTGGTCGGGTTCAAACACCTTTGCAAAATTCTATAAGTTTGATACCCTGGCTGAGGAGGACCTCATGTTTGCTCAATCGGTGCTGCAGAGTCATCCGCACTCTCCCGCCCGTTTAGGAGCTGTGGTATAATCCCCATGGTCCTTATGGAGTCCCCAGCATCCTCTAGGACGTTAGAGAAAATAAGATTTTAAACCTACCGGTAAATCTTTTTCTCGTAGTCCGTAGAGGATGCTGGGCGCCCGTCCCAAGTGCGGACTACTTCTGCAATACTTGTATATAGTTATTGCTTCAATAAGGGTTATGTTATAGTTGCATTGGTCCTGAACTGATGCTATGTTGTTTCATACTGTTAACTGGGTAGTTTATCACAAGTTATACGGTGTGATTGGTGTGGCTGGTATGAATCTTGCCCTTGGATTAACAAAATCCTTTCCTCGTACTGTCCGTCTCCTCTGGGCACAGTTTCTCTAATTGAGGTCTGGAGGAGGGGCATAGAGGGAGGAGCCAGTGCACACCCAGGTCTAAAGACTTTCTTAAAGTGCCCATGTCTCCTGCGGAGCCCGTCTATCCCCATGGTCCTTACGGAGTCCCCAGAATCCTCTACGGACTACGAGAAAAAGATTTACCGGTAGGTTTAAAATCTTATTATTTCCCTCAGACCCCTCGGGGTCGCAAGAATGTTATTTTGCCCGGTTACTACTCCCTGTTGTCGACGAATACTATGTCTTATGTCGACCATAATGTTTCCTGGTTAGATCCACAACATTGGCATTCATTACATGTTCATACACATTCAGAACACATTAAGGTCACTAGGGACCCTACTGTTCCTGACAAAATACATATATGTATGTCGTATATATAGTATATGTGTGTATATGTGTATTTAAATATGTATTTTCATATTACGATTTCTAATGAATGCTGAAGTACAATTATTCCATCTCATGTGCTGATCGCTCTGTTGATAAAGCTCTAGGTCAGCCGTGACGAGATGGTCTCAAATTCTCACGAGGAGTCCGAGTGTTTATTCTTTTCCCGCCGTGGATAGAATAAAGTGAAAGTCAACCCCTGTTCTACACGGGGCCCTGTCATAAAGGATCGTATACAGGAAGCTAAGTGATATCTTAATTATATGCTTTAATAATATTTGCATTACATGGGGGAGTGCTTACATTCAGAAATGGTCGGTTGCCTTGGCATCCGATATAATTACCCTAGAGAGAGAGGGGATATTCCTTAGGTTGGGTCTTCTCTAGAACATTGCAGCATGCTGCCGTGCGACTACGAGAGGTATGGGCCTCTTGGGTGCGCGGGCCACTTTCATGGCCCTCTCGACTAGGGGGGCGTGTTGGTTTCACCAAGGGCATGCGGAGGCTGGCTCCGAGGAATACTGGAGAATCTTCCCTAGGAAGGTGTAACCTGGTTTGGGGATGGCTTTGTTAAGTTGATCTCGGCAGATACCACTGGTAAGTCTACCTTCTTGAGCTATGTCCCTCACAACGGTTGATGATGCATTTTTGGTAGGATGCGCCATTTTGACCGGTTGGATACCGTTTTTTCCCCTTCTTTGCAGGTAGAGGAAGGTGATAAGGTAAGAGGTCTGCAGACTTTTCAAGTTCGCAGAAGCAGATATCGTCCTCTGTTCTACCACATCCACCGCATGTCGCGGGGTCTATCTTGCTGGAGCCCACACAGGTGGGAACTCGTCTAATACTTTTCAATCAGTCCTGGAATGGACTTGGACCAGTGAGTTAAGAATGGAGTCAAAAGGGGGACATACTGGAGGTTCCAGATGATTCCCCTCACTGTTTCAAAATAGAGCTTGCCGATTCTCCTCTGGACGGGGAGGTAGTATGCGACGCCATACAAGAGTTGGGTCAGGATCAGGACATTGGCCTGCTGTCCCTGTCACACACACAAAAAAAAAAAAAGTTTTTCGTGCTTCTGAGGCAGGGATCTTCAACCTGTAAAACAAGAAAGAGGGTTTAAATGCGGTTTCATCCGCATTAAGCTTACCTGGGTTTGTTATTCAGGATTGTCATTGCCATTTCACCGGAGTGATGGCAGTATGCTGGTCTTCCTTCAATAGTAAGAGCCATTATTATTCTGTACTGGGACGCTCTCCTGACTACGGCGAGGTCTATAAACAAGTGGTACAAATCGTTTTTTCTCTCTGACAGTTCTTCAACACAGAGAATCGCTGTTGATCCAAACGACGCAGAGGTCGGAGTTGGGAATAAGATTAGATACTGAACTGTTGAGAGTTTGTTTCTTTTTTCCTGTGGAAAGAGATCTAAGGATCCAGAGTCGGATCAGTGCAACAGTGTAAACCCGTCAATACGTTCCGTGATGAAGAAGATGGTTGCGGCCTACGAGGCCATTCGGTGAGCAGGTCAAATGCCAGAGTGGTTTTGGCGGGACCAGTTGGACATGTGGTCCGGGTCTCACCTGCACATGCACCGGAAAATAATCCTATTTTCCAGGACCAGGATATCTCTCCTGTGGTGGCTTCACAGTTCTCACCTCCTAGAGGGACGAAGGTTCGGGATCCAGGATTAGATCCTGGTGTCCATGGATACAAGTCTCCGAGGCTGGGGAGCAGTCTTTCCAGGGGAAAAGGTCAAGCCGGGTAGCTTGTCTACAATAAGCATTCTTGAATTAAGAGCTATTTACAACGGAACATCTTCTTCGCGATCTGCCCGTCCTAATTCTGTCGGACGACTTAACAGCAGTGGCATAAGTAAGCCGCTAGGGCGGAGAAAGAAGCAAAGCGGCAATGGCAGAAGCCGCAAGAGTTTTCCGCTGGACGGAAAGGCATGTTATCGCTCTATTAGCGGTCTTCGTTCCGGGTGTGGACAACGGAGAAATAGACTCCCTAAGCAGACACGATCTCCATCCAGAGGAGTGGGGTCTTCATCAAGAAGTTTTCACTGAAGTGACAAGTCTTTGGGGAATTCCTCAATTAGACATGATGGCGTCTCGCCTCAACAAGAAACTTCAGGGATATTGTTCCAGGTCAAGGGACACTCAAGCAATAGCAGTGGACGCCCTCGTGACAACGTGGGTGTTTCAGTCGGTCTATGTGTTCCCTCCACTTTCACTTTTCCCGAAGGTGATAAACATAAGAAGAACAAAGGCTCAGGCGATCCTCATTGTTCCGGTCTGGTCAAGGAGGGCTTGGTATCTAGATCTTCAAGACTTACTCATAGAAGATCCCTAACCTCTTCCTCTACGAGAGGACCTGTTACAGCTAGTACCAGGCGTGTATCTAGACTTACCGCGGCTGCGTTTGACGGCATGGCGGTTGAACGCCATATCCTAGCCCGAAAGGGTATTTCCGGTGAAGTCATTCCCACATTGCTTCAGGCTATGGAAAGGAGTAACGGCAAAACTTTTCCACCGTATTTGGAGGTAGTATGTGTCTTGGTGTGAATCCAGGAAGGCTCCTACGGAAAAAGTTCAGCTGGGTCGTTTTTCTCCATTTTTGCAAGCAGGTGTGGATACAGGCCTAAAGTTAGGCCCCATTAAAGTGCGGATTTCAGCCTTATCAATTCTCTTTCAAAAAGAATTGGCCACCCTTCCAGAAGTTAATACCTTCGGGAAAGGGGTGCTGCACATCCAACCTCCATTTGTGCCCCCAGTGGCACCATGGGACCTTAACGTGGTGTTGCAGTTTCTTATGTCACACTGGTTGGAACCTTTACGAAAGGTTGAGTTAACATTTCTCACTTGGAAAGTGGTCATGCTGTGGCCTTGGCGTCCGTAAGGCGGGTGTCTGAATTAGCGGCCTTGTCTCACAAGAGCCCTATTTGATCTTCCATGTGGATAGAGCGGAATTGAGAACTCGACTACAATTTCTGCAGAAAGTGGTTTCTGCGTTTCACATGAACCAACCTATTGTGGTGCCTGTGGCTATTGAAACTTTGGCTGATTCGAAGTCTCTCGATGTAGTCAGAGCTTTAAATATTTATGTCGCCAGAACGACTCAGATTGGGGAAACAGAGGTTCTGTTTATCCTGTATGCTCCCAACAAAATTGGGGCTCCTGCTTCTAAGCAGACTTTTGCTCGCTGGATCTGTGATACGATTCGGCAGGCTCATTCTACGGCTGGTTGCCATTACCGAAGTCGGTGTAGGCCCATTCTCCCAGGAAGGTGGGCTCTTCTTGGGCGGCTGCCCGTGGAGTCTCGCCGGTTCAACTTTGCCGAGCAGCTACTTGGTCGGGTTCAAACACTTTTGCTAAGTTCTACAAGTTTGATACCCTGGCTGATGAGGACCTCATGTTTGCTCAATCGGTGCTGCAGAGTCGTCCGCACTCTCCCGCCCGGTCTGGAGCTTTGGTATAGACCCTATGGTCCTTTTGGAGTTCCCAGCATCCTCTAGGACATATGAGAAAATAGGATTTTAATACCTACTGGTAAATCCTTTTCTCTTAGTCCGTAGAGGATGCTGGGCGTCCGTCCCAGTGCGTACTGTATCTGCAGCTATTGGTGGTTACACTCATGTGGTGTTTCTTTTCAGTCAAGTTGGTTGCTGACGTTATTCATGCCATGGCATGCGTTATGCTATTATTGGTCGTGTTTACACACAGGTTGTGTTACGTTTTCGGTCAGCATATTGCTGTATATTTTTCAAATACTAATTTATTAACACTATAGTTTTTTCACTGGTATGCTACGCTGGGCTTTCTGGCTTATGCTGGTGTTTTGGGGTGCCACACCCTGCACCTAGATATAGCGCTAGGGACCCCAAATATACAGAGATGCCTTGATGCGGCTTTGGGGCTTATTCACACATTTGCGCAAATATGTGTAACGAAGATCTCTGAATTCTATTATTATGTGGAATTTATATCTGGTTACGGTTATCATTCAGGGTGCTGGGGGAAACAAATGCCTTTTTTTATTGCTTAGAAATACCCCTCCCTTTCGAGCACCTGAATGATATCACTAAGCTAATTGAGCATCTACCAATATATATGTATATTTTTCATGCCATCGGCTGGTGTTCTATTGAATGCCACGTTCTGCGGCATGTTCGAGGTGTGAGCTGGTATGACACTCACAGTGTTTAAACAATAAATTATTTCCTCAAAATGTCCGTCTCCCTGGGCACAGTTCTCTAACTGGAGTCTGGAGGAGGGGCATAGAGGGAGGAGCCAGTTCACACCCATTCAAAGTCTAATAGTGTGCCCATGTCTCCTGCGGATCCATCCCCATGGTCCTTTTGGAGTTCCCAGCATCCTCTACGGACTAAGAGAAAAGGATTTACTGGTAGGTATTGAAATCCTATTATTTTACTATCCGACCTGTGCTCCCATGCCCTGGTGGATATAGTGGGGTCCCTGCTCTGTCACAGTGTCCACGCCAGCGTCGCAGTTCACCTCCTTAAACCGCGACCGGAACGCAATTTAATGGTGGGTCCCGCCTCAGTGGCAAACGCAGGATTTGCATGGGGAGGTTTCCAGAACTGGGTGGAGCCAATCACGGGGGTGGGGACTGAGGTGACCCAGTATATGCTGGGTCCGTAAAACTAGTGTGTCTGTGTGTGTGTGTGTGTGTGTGTGTGTGTGTATATATATATATATATATACATATATATATATATATATATATATATACATACATATATATATATATATATATATATATATATATCTACACATATATAGGGTTCACTATGGTATGCCGGCGGACGGGCTCCCGGCGACCAGCATACCGGCGCCGGGAGCCCGACCGCCGGCTTACCGACAGTGTGGCGAGCGCAAATGAGCCCCTTGCGGCCTCGCTGCGCTCGGCACGCTACGGGCACGCTATTTTATTCTCCCTCCAGGGGGGTTGTGGACCCCCACGAGGGAGAACAATTGTCGGTATGGCGGCTGTCGGGATCCTGGCGCCGGTATACCGTGCGCCGGGATCCCGTCAGTCGGCATACTGAAGACAACCCCATATATATACCATGTGTGTGTATGTATATATATATATATATATGTATGTATATATATATATATATATATATATATATATATATATATACACACACACACACACACACATACATATACACATATACATCGCAGATTAAACATGCATATATATATATATATATATATATATACACTGCTCAAAAAAATAAAGGGAACACTAAAATAACACATCCTAGATCTGAATGAATGAAATATTCTTATTAAATACTTTGTTCTTTACATAGTTGAATGTGCTGACAACAAAATCACACAAAAATTATCAATGGAAATCAAATTTATTAACCCATGGTAGTGATGTGCACCGGAAATTTTTCGGGTTTTGTGTTTTGGTTTTGGATTCGGTTCCACGGCCGTGTTTTGGATTCGGACGCGTTTTTGCAAAACCTCCCTGAAAATGTTTGGTCGGATTCGGGTGTCAGTGTTCGCAAAAACGCGCTATAGCGCGTATTTTACCCCAAAACGGAGGATGAGGACTCACTTTATAATAATGGGAGGGTCCCCGGGGACGCGCTCCGCTGGGATGCACTCTGGCGCTGTGCGCTTGCTCTGACGTTACTTGTCAGACATGCGCGTCAGGAGGCTGCTGCTGCTGTGGGCGGGAGGACGCAGAGAGTACCACGCTCCCGCTGAGAGGAGCGAGGGACTGCATGATCATGCCGCCGACCACGGGAAGCCGCAGCGCGGCTCTCCGGGGAGGGAGGAGGTTCGAGAGAGCCGGAGTCTGTGTCGGAGCTGGAGCCGCGGCCGGGTGACATTACTCGGCAGTAATGAAGTTTGCCGGACCCGCCACCAGGAGACAGCTCCCTGCAGTGCAGAAATTGAGGATGCAGGTAGGGCGCTGGGACAGTGGGGAAAGGAGTGTGTGGTGCTGGAGTCAGTGTGCAGGGCCAGGCAGAAACAGCAGCATGCCAATGCTCCCTTCACGGTGTCTGCCCCTTCTCCAGCCCAGTGTCCCCCAGCATTACTGACCCTGCCAGCAGAGCATTTCCCCCTTCCCTCCCCATCCAGTCCACTGTGCCATCTCACTGTCCTCCCATCTAGAACCCTCAATCAGTCCAGACACACTGATCCCCCCCCCACCCAGTGTCACACCCCTATCTCACTGCCACCTTCCCACCCTGCTCAGTGTCTCCCCATTCATAGTGTCCCCCCATACAGTCCAGTGTCCACCACCATCTCATGGACTCCCTCATCCCAGCCTCCCCTCCCCCAACCAGACCCCTGCCCCCATCTCACTGCCCCCTCAACAAGAACCCCACCAGCCAGTCTCATTACAGTGCCTCCTCATTCATTGCAGTGTACTCCCTTCTACTGCTTAAGGGCCCTACACATTTAACGATCCACGCCGAGCTGCCCGACGGCGGATACAGCCGACGGGCGACCCAGCGGTGGGGGGCAGTGACGGGGGAGTGAAGTTCCTTCACTCCTTCCGTCACCTGGCTCCACAGAAGTGCAGGCAAATATGGACGAGATCGTCCATATTGGCCTGCATGCACAAGGGAAGGGGCACCAGCGATGAACGAGCGCGGGGCCGCGCATCGTTCATCGCTGGTGCCTCCACACTGAAAGATATGAACGGTATCTCATTCATTAATGAACGAGATCGTTTGTATCTTTCAGTCAGATCGACCAGTGTGTAGGACCTCTTAGTGATCCTGCATCCCACCACCATCTCTCTGCCCCGTCCCCTCCAGACCAGTGCTTTACCTGACGCAAAGTGTATAACATGCTTTGCCTGGCGCAAAGTGTGTAACGTGCTCTGCCTGGCACAAAGTGTATAACGTTCTCTGCCTGGCGCAATCTGTATAACGTGCTCTGCCTGGCGCAAAGTGTATAACATGCTCTGCCTGGCGCAAAGTGTATAACGTGCTCTGCCTGGCGCAAAGTGTATTACGTGCTCTGCCTGGCGCAAAGTGTATGATGTGCTTTGCCTGGCGCAATGTGTATGACGTGCTCTACCTGGCGCAATGTGTATAACGTGCTCTGCCTGGCGCAAAGTGTATGACGTGCTCTACCTGGCGCATTGTGTATAACGTGCTCTACCTGCTGCAATGTGTATAACGTGCTCTACCTGGCGCAATGTGTATGACATGCTCTGCCTGGCGCAATGTGTGTGACGTGCTCTGCCTGGCGCAATGTGAACTGGCACTATTATGTGGTCACGCCCCTTCCCCATGAAGCCACGCCCCTA
Source organism: Pseudophryne corroboree (assembly GCF_028390025.1). Classification (NCBI taxonomy): domain Eukaryota; kingdom Metazoa; phylum Chordata; class Amphibia; order Anura; family Myobatrachidae; genus Pseudophryne; species Pseudophryne corroboree. The sequence goes on from NC_086445.1 coordinate 398,822,090, forward strand.
ATTTTTAGCAGCGCAGTCCTTGCTTCCATGCTTTGGAGAATGGGAGGGGGAGCACCTATTCACTTTCTGCTGGAGGGCACCAAAGTGTCTAGTTACAGCTCTGGTGCAGGGTGTCCTGTATGCCACACAGCGCAGCAGCATTGTCACCCCCTCCTCCCCCATGCAACACTTTTAAGTGTCAAAATCAAGTCTGTGTGTTTTTATATTTGAATCATTTAATACGATTAATAAGAGCCTTCATCCCGATGGGACCCAGAAAAGGACAGGTAGGACCCCAATTTTTAAAAGTGAGGGGTCCCTGGGACCCACTTTTTTTTCGGCTCAGCGCGATCACTGGGTGTGTTCTGGATTCGGGTGTTTTTTTACAAAAAAACATCAAAAACAGCTTAAATCATAGAATTTGGGGGTCATTTTGATCCCATAGTATTATTAACCTCAATAACCATAATTTCCACTCATTTTCAGTCAATTCTGAACACCTCACAATATTATTTTTAGTCCTAAAATTTGCACCGAGGTCGCTGGATGGCTAAGCTAAGCGACACAAGTGGCCGACACAAACACCTGGCCCATCTAGGAGTGGCACTGCAGTGCCAGACAGGATGGCACTTCAAAAAAATAGTCCCCAAACAGTACATGATGCAAAGAAAAAAAGAGGCGCACCAAGGTCGCTGTGTGACTAAGCTAAGCGACACAAGTGGCCGACACAAACACCTAGCCCATCTAGGAGTGGCACTGCGGTGTCAGGCAGGATGGCACTTCAAAAAAATTGTCCCCAAACAGCACATGATGCAAAGAAAAATGAAAGAAAAAAGAGGTGCAAGATGGAATTGTCCTTGGGCCCTCCCACCCACCCTTATGTTGTATAAACAGGACATGCACACTGTAATGAACCCATCATTTCAGCGACAGGGTCTGCCACATGACTGTGACTGAAATGACTGGTTGGTTTGGGCCCCCACCAAAAAAGAAGCAATCAATCTCTCCTTGCACAAACTGGCTCTACAGAGGCAAGATGTCCACCTCATCATCATCCTCCGATTCCTCACCCCTTTCACTGTGTACATCCCCCTCCTCACAGATTATTAATTCGTCCCCACTGGAATCCACCATCTCAGGTCCCTGTGTACTTTCTGGAGGCAATTGCTGGTGAATGTCTCCACGGAGGAATTGATTATAATTAATTTTGATGAACATCATCTTCTCCACATTTTCTGGAAGTAACCTCGTACGCCGATTGCTGACAAGGTGAGCGGCTGCACTAAACACTCTTTCGGAGTACACACTGGAGGGAGGGCATCTTAGGTAGAATAAAGCCAGTTTGTGCAAGGGCCTCCAAATTGCCTCTTTTTCCTGCCAGTATACGTACGGACTGTCTGACGTGCCTACTTGGATGCGGTCACTCATATAATCCTCCACCATTCTTTCAATGGTGACAGAATCATATGCAGTGACAGTAGACGACATGTCAGTAATCGTTGGCAGGTCCTTCAGTCCGGACCAGATGTCAGCACTCGCTCCAGACTGCCCTGCATCACCGCCAGCGGGTGGGCTCGGAATGCTTAGCCTTTTCCTCGCACCTCCAGTTGCAGGAGAATGTGAAGGAGGTCACGTTCCGCTTGACTTGACAATTTTCTCACCAGCAGGTCTTTGAACCTCTGCAGACTTGTGTCTGCCGGAAAGAGAGATACAACGTAGGTTTTAAATCTAGGATCGAGCACGGTGGCCAAAATGTAGTGCTCTGATTTCAACAGATTGACCACCCGTGAATCCTGGTTAAGCGAATTAAGGGCTCCATCCACAAGTCCCACATGCCTAGCGGAATCGCTCTGTTTTAGCTCCTCCTTCAATGTCTCCAGCTTCTTCTGCAAAAGCCTGATAAGGGGAATGACCTGACTCAGGCTGGCAGTGTCTGAACTGACTTCACGTGTGGCAAGTTCAAAGGGTTGCAGAACCTTGCACAACGTTGAAATCATTCTCCACTGCGCTTGAGTCAGGTGCATTCCCCCTCCTTTGCCTATATCGTGGGCAGATGTATAGGCTTGAATGGCCTTTTGCTGCTCCTCCATCCTCTGAAGCATATAGAGGGTTGAATTCCACCTCGTTACCACCTCTTGCTTCAGATGATGGCAGGGCAGGTTCAGGAGTGTTTGCTGGTGCTCCAGTCTTCGGCACGCGGTGGTTGAATGCCGAAAGTGGCCTGCAATTCTTCAGGCCACCGACAGCATCTCTTGCACGCCCCTGTCGTTTTTTAAATAATTCTGCACCACCAAATTCAATGTATGTGCAAAACATGGGACGTGCTGGAATTTGCCCAGATGTAATGCACGCACAATGGCCCTCATTCCGAGTTGTTCGCTCGCAAGCTGCTTTTAGCAGCTTTGCACACGCTAAGCCGCCGCCTACTGGGAGTGAATCTTAGCATAGTAGATTTGCGAACGAAAGATTAGCAGATTTGCGAATAGACAGTTCTTAGCAGTTTCTGAGTAGCTCGAGACTTACTCTGCCACTGCGATCAGTTCAGTCAGTTTCGTTCCTGGTTTGACGTCACAAACACACCCAGCGTTCACCCAGACACTCCCCCGTTTCTTCAGACACTCCCGCGTTTTTCCCAGAAACTGCAGCGTTTTTTCGCACACACCCATAAAACGGCCAGTTTCCGCCCAGAAACACCCACTTCCTGTCAATCACACTACGATCACCAGAACGAAGAAAAAACCTTGTAATGCCGAGAGTAAAATACCTAACTTAATAGCAAATTTACTTGGCGCAGTCGCACTGCGGACATTGCGCATGCGCATTAGCGACTAATCGCTCCGTTGCGGAAAAAAAATAACGAGCGATCAACTCGGAATGACCACCAATATTGGTGGCTTTGTCCGATGTCACAAATCCCCAGGAGAGTCCAATTGGGGTAAGCCATTCTGCGATGATGTTCCTCAGTTGCCGTAAGAGGTTGTCAGCTGTGTGCCTCTTCTGTAAAGCGGTGATACAAAGCGTAGCCTGCCTAGGAACGAGTTGGCGTTTGCGAGATGCTGCTACTGGTGCCGCCACTGCTGTTCTTGCTGCGGAAGGCAATACATCTACCCAGTGGGCTGTCACAGTCATGTAGTCCTGAGTCTGCCCTGCTCCACTTGTCCACATGTCCGTGGTTAAGTGGACATTGGGTACAACTGCATTTTTTAGGACACTGGTGACTCTTTTTCTGACGTCTGTGTACATTTTCGGTATCGCCTGCCTAGAGAAATGGAACCTAGATGGTATTTGGTATCGGGGACACAGTACCTCAGTCAAGTCTCTAGTTCCCTGTGAATTAACGGTGGATACCGGAAACACGTTTCTCACCATCCAGGCTGCCAAGGCCTGAGTTATCCGCTTTGCAGCAGGATGACTGCTGTGATATTTCATCTTCCTCGCAAAGGACTGTTGGACAGTCAATTGCTTACTGGAAGTAGTACAAGTGGTCTTCCGACTTCCCCTCTGGGATGCCGATCGACTCCCAGCAGCAACAACAGCAGCGCCAGCAGCAGTAGGCGTTACACTCAAGGATGCATCGGAGGAATCCCAGGCAGGAGAGGACTCGTCAGACTTGCCAGTGACATGGCCTGCAGGACTATTGGCTTTCCTGTGTAAGGTGGAAATTGACACTGAGGGAGTTGGTGGTGTGGTGCAGGAGCTTGGTTACAAGAGGAAGGGATTTACTGGTCAGTGGACTGCTTCCGCTGTCATCCAAAGTTTTTTAACTTGTCACTGACTTCTGATGAATGCGGACCAGGTGACGTATAAGGGAGGATGTTCCTAGGTGGTTAACGTCCTTACCCCTACTTATTACAGCTTGACAAAGGCAACACACGGCTTGACACCTGTTGTCCGCATTTGTGTTGAAATAATTCCACACCGAAGAGGTGATTTTTTTTGTATTTTGACCAGGCATGTCAATGGCCATATTCATCCCACGGACAACAGGTGTCTCCCCGGTTGCCTGACTTAAACAAACCACCTCACCATCAGAATCCTCCTTGTCAATTTCCTCCCCAGCGCCAGCAACACCCATATCCTCATCCTGGTGTACTTCAACAGTGACATCTTCAATTTGACTATCAGGAACTGGACTGCGGGTGCTCCTTCCAGGACTTGCAGGGGGCGTGCAAATGGAGGAAGGCGCAAGCTCTTCCCGTCCAGTGTTGGGAAGGTCAGGCATCGCAACCGACACAATTGGACTCTCCTTGGGGATTTGTGATTTAGAAGAACGCACAGTTCTTTGCTGTGCTTTTGCCAGCTTAAGTCTTTTCATTTTTCTAGCGAGAGCATGAGTTCTTCCATCCTCATGTGAATCTGAACCACTAGCCATGAACTTAGGCCAGGGCCTCAGCCGTTCCTTGCCACTCCGTGTCGTAAATGGCATATTGGCAAGTTTACGCTTCTCATCAGACGCTTTCAATTTTGATTTTTGGGTCATTTTACTGAACTTTTGTTTTTTGGATTTTACATGCTCTCTACTATGACATTGGGCATCGGCCTTGGCAGACGACGTTAATGGCTTTTCATCGTCTCGGCCATGTCTAGTGGCAGCAGCTTCAGCACAAGGTGGAAGTGGATCTTGATCTTTCCCTATTTTAACCTCCACATTTTTGTTCTCCATTTTTTAATGTGTGGAATTATATGCCAGTATCAATAGCAATGGCCTACTACTATATATACTGCACACAACTGAAATGCACCACAGGTATGGATGGATAGTATACTTGACGACACAGAGGTAGGTAGAGCAGTGGCCTTCCGTACCGTACTGCTATATATACTGGTGGTCACTGTCAGCAAACTGCAAAACTAAAATGCACCACAGGTATAGAATCTAGATGGATAGTATACTTGACGACACAGAGGTAGGTAGAGCAGTGGCCTTCCGTACCGTACTGCTATATATACTGGTGGTCACTGTCAGCAAAACTCTGCACTGTACTCCTCCTATATAATACTGCTGGTCCCCAGTCCCCACAATTAAGCAGTGTGAGCAGAGATATATGCAGCACACTGAGCACAGAAATGGAGTGTTTTTCAGGCAGACAACGTATACTGGTACTCCTCCTATATAATATACTAGTGGTCCCCAGTCCCCACAATAAAGCAGTGTGAGCACAGATATATGCAGCACACTGAGCACAGATATGGAGTGTTTTTCAGGCAGACAACGTATACTGGTGGTCACTGTCAGCAAAACTCTGCACTGTACTCCTCCTATATAATATACAGCTGCTCCCCAGTCCACCACAATTAAGGAATAAGCACAAATATTTTTGCATCAAGATTAATAAACGGAGAGGACGCCAGCCACGTCCTCTCCCTAACATTTCCAATGCACGAGTGAAAATGGCGGCGACGTGTGGCTGCTTATATAGAATCCGAATCTCGCGAGAATCCGACAGCGGGATGATGACGCTCGGGCGCGCTCGGATTAACCGAGCCATACGGGAGAATCAGAGTATGCCTCGGACCCGTGTAAAATGGGTGAAGTTCGGGGGGGTTCGGTTTCCGAGGAACCGAACCCGCTCATCACTAACCCATGGAGGTCTGAATTTGGAGTCACCCTTAAAATTAAAGTGGAAAAACACACTACAGGCTGATCCAACTTTGATGAAATGTCATAAAAACAAGTCAATATGAGGCTCAGTAGTGTGGGTGGCCTCCACATGCCTGTATGACCTCCCTACAACCCACACAAGTGGCTCAGGTAGTGCAGCTCATCCAGGATGGCACACCAATGCGAGCTGTGGCAAGAAGGTTTGCTGTGTCTGTCAGTGTAGTGTCCAGAGCATGGAGGCGCTACCAGGAGACAGGCCAGTACATCAGGAGATGTGGAGGAGGCCGTAGGAGGGCAACAACCCAGCAGCAGGACCGCTACCTCCGCCTTTGTGCAAGGAGGAACAGGAGGAGCACTGCCAGACCCCTGCAAAATGACCTCCAGCAAGCCACAAATGTGCATGTGTCTACTCAAACGATCAGAAACAGACTCCATGAGGGTGCTATGAGTGCCCGACGTCCACAGGTGGGGGTTGTGCTTACAGCCCAACACCGTGCAGGATGTTTGTCATTTGCCAGAGAACACCAAGATTGGCAAATTCACCACTGGCGCCCTGTGCTCTTCACAGATGAAAGCAGGTTCTCACTAAGCACATGTGACAGACGTGACAGAGTCTGGAGACGCCAAGGAGAACGTTCTGCTGCCTGCAACATCCTCCAGCATGACTGGTTTGGCAGTGGGTCAGTAATGGTGTGGGGTGGCATTTCTTTGGGGGGCCGCACAGCCCTCCATGTGCTCGCCAGAGGTAGCCTGACTGCCATTAGGTACCGAGATGAGATCCTCAGACCCCTTGTGAGACCATATGCTGAATTACCCCCATTGTCTGCAAATTTTATAATTTTTTCCGATTGCTCGACCAAGGTACAGTCATTGGTGTATAGAGAGAAGAGCAGGACATCCTTGGGGGGCCCCCATGCTGATCAAGCGCATGTCTGACGAGAACTTTCCTGCTTTCACCACTTGTTCCCTCGCTGTCAGGAAGTCAACAATCCAGGAGCATGTTGAAGTTTTGGTTGCAGAATGCACGGGACAATTGTGCTGAATGCTGAGCTAAAGTCGACAAAAAGGTCCCTAGCGTAGGTGTCTGGATGGTCCAGGTGCTGTAGGATGTAGTGCAGCCCCAAGTTGACTGCGCTCTCGATGCGGTAAGTGAACTGCAGGGGGTCTAGATGGGCGTTCGTCACTTCTCTCAGGTGGTTCAGCACAAGCTGCCCAAATGCTTTCATGGCCACTGATGTTAGCGCAATTGGCCTGTAGTCATTCAGATTTTTAGCAGTTGCGTTCTTGGGAACTGGGACAACTGTTGAGCATTTGACGCAGGAGGGAACCATGCACGTCTCCAGTGAGGTGTTAAAGATCCTGGTAAAGATGGGGGCAAGCTGAGCAGCGAAGGTCTTCAGGGCAGTTGGCGATACGTCGTCCGGGCCTGTGGCTTTCCTGGGTTTGACCTTGTTGAACATGTCTTCCACCGCTCCTATGTCCACCCGCAGAGCCTGGGAGGGGGCAGCTATGCTCTGATCAGGGGTGGGATTAAGGTCGGGGGCTGCTTCCTCGAACCTGCAATAAAAGTTGTTCAGCTAGTCCAACAGTTTTTGGTGCACAACGATGTGGGTTGGGGGTTTCTTGTAGCTAGTCATGGCTTGCATACCTCTCCAGACTGATGCGGGGTCGTTGGCTGAGAGGTTGTTTGTAAGCTTGTTGGTGAATTGCTTTTTTGCCAGCCTAATCTCGCAGGTCAGGAAGTTTCTAGCCAGTTTGTATAGAGCCCTGTCTCCGCTGCGGTGGGCCTCCTCCTTGGCCCGACGGAGCTTCCTGAGCTGAGTGCTGAACCACAGCTTGTTGTTGTTGAAGGAGCGGAATGTCTTGATTGGCATGCACATGTCCTCACAGAAACTGATGTAGGATGATACTACGTTGGTCAGTAGACAAGGTTTCAAAGACCTTCCAGTCTGTGCAGTCAAAGCAGGCCTGGAGCTTCAGCTTTGCTTCACTTGCCCAGATTTTTACAGACTTAACTACCGGTTTTGCCTTTCTTAACTGCTGGGTGTAGATTTGGAGGAGGTGAACTAGGCAGTGGTCGGAAAGGCCCAGGGCAGCACGGGGGATAGACCGGTAAGCATCCTTAATGGTGGTGTAACAGTGGTCCAGGGTGCGCCCTTCCCTGGTGGGGCATTTGACTTGCTGCCTGAACTTCGGTAGCTCTTGGCTCAGGTTTGTGCTGTTGAAGTCACCCAGTACTATGAGCGGTGAGTCCGGATATTTGAGTTCTGAGTCCGATATCCTAACGGCCAGTTGGCGTAGGGATTCGTTTGCACTTGCATGGGGGGGGGGGGGGGGATATACACTCCCATCAGGACTATTGAGGCGAATTTCCGGTGGAAGTAGAAATGTTTACAGTTGATGAGAAGCGTCTCCAGAAGCGGGGTGCATGATTTGCATAGGATCGTGACGTTGGTGCATCACCTTTCATTTATATGGAAGCAGATTCCACTGCCCCTGGTTTTGCCAGAGAGCTCCTTGTCGCGGTCAACCCTGAAGAGGCTAAAGCCCGGAAGGGACACTGAGGGGTCAGCAGTTTGGTCGTCCAGCCACGTCTCAGTGAAGCAAAGAATAGACGACCCAGCAATGGCCGACCTCGCGTCGCTTATGAGCAAGGACAGCTTGTTCATCTTGTTTGTTAATGATATCGTTCAGTGTGTACGCACTATATCGGCTGCCCAGGAGGGTAGGGGAAATATTAGGAGCTATTGCTCATGGAGTGAATATTTTGAATGTGGACTGAAAAATGGAGGTGGTCTGGACTCCTACTAATAGAAAAAGAGAGGACCAAAAGGCTTAAGTCGGAGAATGCCGGTTCCACGTCTAAACACCATGGCATTCTTCGACATAACATCTCACTGAATTGAATAGCTCCGGGAGTTCCTTCCTGACACAGATCAATTGGCACTGAATTTAACTGAGCCCAAAGCAAAGGCCTCTCATTTGTGATGGGGTTCCTACAGAAGCAGTAGCTATGTTTTAAAGGATGTAACCCCTTTCAGTTTGTGAGTAATCAATGGGTAAACAATGGTTGTGTTGGTATATATTTAATAAAATATTAAAATATTTGGTGTCCCTGTCCTGTATTTTGTTTGATTTTTTTTTCCACAGGTAGAGTACAGGTGCCAGTGGGCCCCTGATATATGCATGCTGGCACTTGTGGTTTGCCAAGTGCCATTATGCCCTGGAAGGCTTCCTGGACCTGTAGTCCACCTGTAAAGAACAATAGCATTTAGACCTTATTATGACTATAACCAATGCACCCAAATCCGAGAGTGTGCGGAGAAATGCCCTAAGAATTTTCCTTGAGAGAGGAGACCCCATTTTTTTGTTTGGGAGGGGGGGGGGGGGGGGGGCGCCTCTCTGCCGAAGATTGATATTCGATTCTTGTTGGATTTGCAGTGGTATAGGGGCTTCAAATCTAATGATCGTTACTGCAGTCATGTTAAAAAAGACCTTCTAGTCGAACATAGGGGGTCATTCCGAGTTGTTCGCTCGGTAATAATCTTCGCATCGCAGCGATTTTCCGCTTAATGCGCATGCGCAATGTCCGCACTGCGACTGCGCCAAGTAAATTTGCTATGCACTTAGGAATTTTACTCACGGCTTTTTTATCGTTCTGGCGATCGTAATGTGATTGACAGGAAATGGGTGTTACTGGGCGGAAACAGGCCTTTTTATGGGCGTGTGGGAAAAAACGCTACCGTTTCCGGAAAAAGCGCAGGAGTGGCCGGAGAAACGGAGGAGTGTCTGGGCGAACGCTGGGTGTGTTTGTGACGTCAAACCAGGAACGACAAGCACTGAAATGATCGCAGATGCCGAGTAAGTCTGGAGCTACTCAGAAACTGCTACGAGGTGTGTAATCGCAATATTGCGAATACATCGTTCGCAGTTTTAAGATGCTAAGATTCACTCCCAGTAGGCGGCGGCTTAGCATGAGCAAATCTGCAAAAATCTGTTTGCGAGCGAACAACTCGGAATGACCCCCATAGTCATGTGCACATTTTCTAATCCTGGGTGTCTGTCTGTGCATTTTTTCACTCTATCGGCATATGGATTGCTACGCTACAGTGTTTTCCTGGAAAACACTGTAATGTAACAGTTTGTATGCAGATACAGCCACAGTCACACATAGAAAATATAGGCATGCCACTTATTATTTTAATCAGCAGTCTGCTTGTGCGTCTTATTCGCATAGTGATGTGAATAAGACCCGTTTCTGGCAAAAAAGACGCCCGAAGTTAGCAGCATTGCATAGTAACTGCCGGTTCACTCATTACAGTCATCTAGGGGTGCATGGCATATTGAGGATAGATGTATGAGGGCACATCTGTAAATACTGTTTTTTGACTGTAATTGGCTGTTGATGCTCGTCAGATTGCAATAGACGGCAAATCCACTACTTAAGCAAATTTACCCTGTAGTCTCATCATTGTTTTGGTTTTCATATCAATGATTTTCTTGACACACAGCAGAAAACACTAAATAAAAAATTAAATGATAATAAAAATTGATTACTGCATTCCAATTACATCAGTACTGGTCTTAATTATGGGTATAAAGAACAATTCATTTTGCTCAGTTACTTTCACGTCAAAATTTATTATATCTCTGCAGTACCAACATTGTTTGAATTTCCCAGGAGAAACATTTCAAACGGTTACAATGACAACAAGTTATTATATTGAGAAGTCTTTAACTGTGAGTCACTGAACAGTAATTAGTCATTATTTATACATACTGTAGCAATCCTTTAACACAGCTACCATACCGGGTTACTGTGTCTTCCCTAGTTTAAACTGACAACTTCTTACATCCACAGTCTATAACAAAATTTGCAAGCTACACAGATAGCACCACATATATGATATAGAGTAGGATGATTAAAACAAGAAAGCAATTACAGATATGAGGCCTGATTCTGAGACTCACATAATGCAACCCCAATTCAGGCTGTTCTCTGAGATCGGAAGTCCCATACGAACATCTGCCAATATTCTGAGTCTTACACATCAGTGCGACCACAGTACCCACAGTCATCTGTTTTCGCGAGCAGCCATCACCACTACCATGAAAATCGCCAGCACTCCAACCCATTGATTGGATGATTCTGTGTAGCTCAGAATAGTATAGCTCAGAATAGGAAACAATTCTATGCACACTCCTATGACAAATTTATTTAAGTGTGAACCTCCACTTACTGCCGGGTTGCAACACAGTAACATACATTCAGCCACAAGTGAAAAGAGATTGAGACACTGAACAGAGCAAGAACATGTGTAGGGCACTACTAATGTGTGACATAATGTGTAAGGGGCATTATTGTGTGGCATATTGTGTATAAGGGGCACTACTACTGTGTGGCATTATGTGTATAAGGAACACTACTAATGTGTGGCATAATGTGCTATAAGGGGCACTGCTAGTGGGATAACATGAAAAAGTGGCTTTACTGTGTGGCATAATGTGTATTAGGGGTACTACTGTGTGAATAATGTGAACAAGGGGTACTACTCTGCTGTGCAACGTGAATAATGGACATTACTATATGGTGTAATGTGAAGACGGGGCACTACTGTACAGTGTAATGTGAATTAGGTTGCACTACTGTGTGGTGCAATTTAAATTGAGGGTACTAGTGTGTGGCCATGCTCCTTCCCCGCATGACGGCTATTCTTATTGATGGGGCTGCCCCTATTTAAAGTATGGGGGGGGGGGGCAATGCTCTTCTGACAGAGGGCACCAAAATGCCACCCAGCAGTGATAAGAGACTCCCACCGCAGCCATCACAAACTCAATCGCAGTTGCTTACACATTTGCATCAAATCCTCAGTTCAAGCGAGATTGCAGCGGCACCTTAGCGCATACGCATTGTATTCTCAGCACATGCACAGTCTACTGATAATAGGTCTGTTGCGTGATAATTGCCATTGTGCACAAACATGAATAAAGCCCACTGTGTACACACTCACCGTAATGCATGCTCACATCCTCCTCAATTTGCAACTAGATTTTCAGAGAATGCATGAGTTGAAGCAAGATGGTGGCTTTTGCAGCTGAGCAAAGGGATGTATATAAAAAAGGAGAGGTGTTACTAGAAAAGTAGGGAGAAAACACTCGTATGCCTCAATTTGCAGGAAAAATAGAATCAAGTTTCCATACACATTTAACGTTTTGCCCGATTTGTTGATCGATTAACTGGAAACCAAAAAATCGGGTGGATATCATTTAAGTAGCACCCTAAGAGGCATTACTAGCAATGCTGAGTGCTCATATGTGCACAAAGAAGCTGTTTTCTTGCATCAGCTCAGAGTTCTTGGTCATTATGTCATACCATTTTAGTGGGGTCTGTTTTATGCCTTCATATTGCATACTCCGAGCAGTGCAAATTAAATTGCTAATTGACAATTCCAGTATTCCTTCACATTCCTGAGAAAACGCAGCCATAAACAATGCTAAAGTGAGCAGCATTTCAGGAAGACAACAAATATACTTAAGTTTATTTTATTGAAAATAGTGGTTCTAAATAGAGATCGCAACGACCATGGTTTGCCATCAATGGTGAAGATATAATAGTTCTCCACCATCGATGACAGAGAGCTCGGCGACATATATTTTTCCTACCCCAGTATCATGGCACAGAGCTTAGCTCCACCCTTAATGTGACTTCCTAAGCGACACCACCTTGACTTATTGGTCTGCCATCTGCTGAGTTCAGCCTGATTGTCATTGATGGTGTAAACCATTGATGGTTTCCCATCAATGGTTTTCTGCATCGATGTAAACCACTGATGGCACCATCAAAGGGGACCTGTAGATGGCCATCCCTAGTTCTAAAGTGGTAGAAAAAATTTAGTTTTATACAGTACCATTTTAAAATTTCTGTGTCACTTTGTTCACCCTACTAAGGTCCAGAGGTGTCTCCGAGGGAAAGAGGGTAGGTGCGAACCTTGATGTAGACTGAATGGACTGTCCGATGCAACCGTGCAAAACCAAAGTGGTCCTTTTTAAAGTACCAACACACATATTTTTGTTGCAGACAACAGACTCTAAAAAACTCGGCAGAAACTAGATCCTAGAAGTATCCGGTACCATTGTCACTAACAGGATAACATGGAGGTTTCCTAATATACTGTAATAGCTTTTAGGCAAGCAAATAACTTTTTAGATGCTAATGTAAGAATTGTAGGAAATGGTACACAAAGGTACAGTGAAAGTGTGATTGAAGTGTAATTATTGGGACAGGGAGAAAAACGTAAGTGAGATATGCTAAACTTAAGCCTTCAGTAAATTATTTTTGGCTGACAAAATTGTGCCAGTTATAATGAGTTTGAAAATTGGTTTCCCTTAAGTGGTCTTGTGGGAAATACTGCAATAACAACATGAGCACTTTTTAGAAATCAGTCTTTTGTAGATGGAATGTGAATATTAACTCAAATTGTTAACTTTTGCTGAAATACTATAGAACTAGCTAAAGTGTTCATTAATTTTTCAATTTGAACAATCAAATAAACAAAGTTGCAAAGGAATAATTTACAGTAGAATGCAAACAGTACTAAATAGAGCATATTTGTTTAGTAATTTATTCCTCAAATTCCATAACCTCTGGTGGAGAAACATACAGGCCTGATTCCGAGTTGGACGTAGATTATTAGCAGACTGTGCATGCTCTGCACCATGCACATGAACCTTGATGGAGGATAAGAGAGCAGACGGTTTGCTCTGTGTGTGACGGCTTCTCTATGGGTGATATGGGAATTTAAGGAAGGCAAGTAGATTGTTACTGTGCAGAAGCACTGAACATATGCGTCTAGTGGAAGTGTCATGTTGTGGACATTTAGCCCAACTTCCATGCTTGTTTGAGTCATGTGGGTGGAGATTGGACACCTGTTTCAGATGGATCTATTGCAGCCAACATAAGGATGATGGCTGTTTGTATGAAGCAGCAAGGATACTCACATAGACAGATTCAGGGCTGCCCACAGAAGGGAACAAGGACACATGCTGGGGGCCCGCAGGCACTACTACAGGGAGGTGCTAGTGAGGCACATACCCAGTGCAAATGGAACCATTCCTGCATCCTAATAGAATCCTCAACAAGGAATACTCACTGCATCTTACCACAAAGGACTAAGCAGAAGTTATAATCTCTAATTGAGAGGAGCTACATGCAGCCTTTAGCTGGGTACACAATGGGCGATATAACTATACTGTGTGCACGTCAGCGGCTGTGTACTCCAATATGACTGCAGCACAGCAAAATGTCTGTCTCAACTGATGTCAGGGCCAATATAACTGCAAATTAATCTGCAGTGGCTTGACTACATCATAAACTCGATTGGCCCCAACAAAAACCTTATACCCACCTAACTCAAAACTTCACTCCTTGGGGTATATTTACTAAGCTCCCGATTTTGACTGATTTGGTGTTTTTTCTTCAAAGTGTCGGGAATTTACGAAACTGAAATCTCGGCAGTGATGAACGCATTCGTATTTTTTTGGAAGTCAAAGAAAAAAAATACGAATGAATACACCATCGGTCAAATACGCCTGTTATTTTATACAACTCGGTAATTTACTAAAAATTCGTATTCACGATCACTGCCGGCAATAGCCAAACACTGCCGGGAAAAAATACAAATCGTAAAAAAAAGCAGTTTTCAAATAGACCTGCTTTTTTTTACCGTGTTCTGATAGGTATGCACGGTTCAGTGAGATCCGTGCATGTTTATCAGTGGGAAGGGGTGGAAAGAGTTAAAAATCAGGAAAAAAATGCGTGGGGTCCCTCCTCCTAAGCATAACCAGCCTCGGGCTCTTTGAGCTGGTCCTGGTTGTAAAAATACGGGGATAAAATTGACAGGGGTTCCCCCATATTTTAAACAACCAGCACCGGGCTCTGTGCCTGGTGTAAAAAATACGGGGGACAAAAGACGTAGAGGTCCCCCGTATTTTTAACACCAGCACCGGGCTCCACTAGTCAGAGATATAATGCCAATATAACGCGGGACACTTTTATATTGGTCCCTGCGGCCCTGGCATTAAATCACCAACTAGTCACCCCTGGCCGGGGTACCCTGGAGGAGTGAAGACCCCTTAAATCAAGGGGTCACCCCCTCCAGCCACCAAAGGGCCAGGGGTGAAGCCCGCGGCTGCCCCCCCCCCCCATCCAAGGGCGGCTGATAGCCACAGTGTAAAGAAAAGAATATTTTTTTTGTAGCAGTACTACAAGTCCCAGCAAGCTGGTACTTGGAGAACCACAAGTACCTGTAGTTCTACTACAAAAAAAATACCCAAATAAAAACAGAACACACACACCTTGATAGTAAAATGTTATTAAACATACATGCACACTTACATTCATACATACTTGCCTATGTTGACACGAAGCAGTCGGTCCCTTTCTCCAGTAGAATGTACACAATGAAGCCCTGCACGGATCACACTGAACCGGCCGGGATTCATTGTGTTAAGTCCGGCAGTGTTTTACTAATCACTCCTGTAAAACACTGCCAGACATTACGAATGACATCGACGACATCGGAAAACACGACAATGCAGAATACGACAGCATAGTAAATGAGGCGTAAAAAAAACCAAAATGTTGCAAATTATCACTCCCGATGTCATTCGTGTTTCATCTTCAACCAAATTCCGAAAAATACGAATTTTAGTAAATATACCCCCTTGTGTCCGGTAGGAGTGTGAAATACACAAGCCTGGAGGTATAAAGTGCATCCGGAAAGTATTCACAGCGCTTCACTTTTTCAACATTTTGTTATGTTACAGTCTTATTCCAAACTGGAATAAATTCATTTTTTCCTTAAAATTCTACACACAATGGGGGTCATTCCGAGTTGATTGTAGCTGTGCTAAATTTAGCACAGCTACGATCTTCTTCCCTGACATGCGGGGGGACGCCCAGCACAGGGCTAGACTGCCCCACATGTCAGTCCAGCCCCCCCTCGCAGAAGTGCAAAGGCATCGCACAGCGGCAATGCCTTTGCACTTAAAGAGTAGCTCCCGGCCAGCGCAGCTTTAGCGTGCTGGCCGGGAGCTACTCATCGCTCCTCAGCCCGCAGCGGCTGCGTGTGACGTCACACAGCCGCTGCGGCCCGCCCCCTCCCTCCCCCTGTTCGGTCCGGCCACGCCTGCGTTGGCCGGACCATACCCACGCCGCCGTTCCGCCCCCTCCCGCCCAGCGGTCGCCTCTGCCTGTCAATCAGGCAGAGGCGATCGTAACCCTGCTACGGCCTTCGGCCGTCTGGCATGCGCAGTAGGGACCCATTCGCTCTGCTGCGTTAAAGCGCAGCGAGCGAACGGGTCAGAATGACCCCCATACCCCATAATGACAACGTGAAAAACGTCTTGAGTTTTTTGCAAATTTATTAAAAAACTAAAATAAAATAAACAACTAAGAAATCACATGTACATAAGTATTCACGGTCTTTGCCATGAAGCTGAAAATTGAGCTGAGGTGCATCCTTGAGATGTTCCTACAGCTTAATAGGAGTCCACCTGTGGTAAATTCAGTTGATCGGACATGATTTGGAAAGGCAACCAATGGTCTATATAAGGTCCCACTCTTGACAGTGCATGACTGAGCACAAACCAAGCATTAAGTTAAAGGAATTGTCTGTGGACCTCCAAGACAGGATTGTCTCGAGGCACAAATCCGGGGAAGGGTACAGAAAAATATCTGCTGCTTTGAAGGTCCCAATGAGCACAGTGGCCTCCATCATCTGTAAATGGAAGAAGTTTGGAACCACCAGGACTCTTTCTAGAGCTGGCAGGCCGTCTAAACTGAGCAATTGGGGGAGAAGGGCCCTAGTCAGGGAGGTGACCAAGAACCCAATGATCACTCTGTCAGAGCTACAGCATTCCTCTGTGGAGAGAGGAGAAGCTTCCAGAAGGACAACCATCTCTGCAGCAATCCACCAATCAAGCCTGTAAGGTAGAGTGGCCAGACGGAAGCCACTCCTTAGTAAAAAGCACATGGCAGCCCGCCTGGAGTTTGCCAAAATGCACCTGAAGGACTCTCAGTCCATGAGAAACAAAATTCTCTGGTCTGATGAGACAAAGATTGAACTCTTTGGAATGAATACCAGGAGTCATGTTTGGAGGAAACCAGGCACCGCTCATCACCAGGACAATACCATCCCTACAGTGAAGCATGGTGGTGGCAGCATCATGTTGTGGGGGAGTTTTTCAGTGCCAGGAACTGGGAGACTAGTCAGGATAGAGGGAAAGCTGAATGCAGCAATGTACAGAGATATCCTGGATGAAAATCTGCTCCAGAGCGCTCTTGACATCAGACTGGGGTGACGGTTTATCTTTCAGCAGGACAACGACCCTAAGCACACAGCCAAGATATCAAAGGAATGGTTTTAGGACAACTCTGTGAATGTCCTTGAGTGGCCCAGCCAGAGCCCAGACTTGAATCCGATTGAACATCTCTGGAGAGATCTGAAAATGGCTGGGCACCGACGCTTCCCATCCAACCTGATGTAGCTTGAGAGGTGCTGCAAAGAGAAATGGGCGAAACTGACCAAAGATAGGTGTGCCAAGCTTGTGGCATCATATTCAAAAAGACTTGAGGCTGTAATTGCTACCAAAGGTGCATCAACAAAGTATTGAGCAAAGGCTGTGAATACTTGTGTACATGTGATCTCTTAGTTTTTTTATTTTTCATAAATTTGCAAAAATTTCAAAAACACTTTTTTCACGTTGTTATTATGGGGTATTGTCTGTAGAATTTTCCAGTTTGGAATAAGGCTGTAACATAACAAAATGTCGAAAAAGTGAAGCGCTGTGAATACTTTCCAGATGCACTGTATGACACTACTGTCAATCTAAATTGCAGTGTAAAAAAAAAGCTGCCCAGTATTTGTGGGCTACATGCTAAAAGCATTCAATATTTACCCTGCATGCCAAAACATTTATGTATTTGCACCCCTGACATTGCAACATGATTTGTCCATGTACACAGCTACAGTACTTGCTCTTTCTTACATTATTCTCAAATCAGAATAAGGCCTATTGTCTCTAACAGAAATACATAGAAAATAAACTCTTTACTGGAAAAGGCCTACTGCGCAACCCATACGGGGACTATATAACAAGCAGATGAAGCCATAGGCAAACGCAGGGGAGATTTCCGGTTGCCCAAAAACCCCCCTACCCTTGGCAAGTGGCAAATTATGACAACAGCAGCAATGGCATATAATACGATTACTAGAGTTGCCACCATATCATGCAGAACTACTGCACATGCCCAGTGGTAGCAGCTTTTTCTACCAAGATTGCTGTGTGTGTGGTTATGAGCCCTCATTCAGTGCACTGGACCAAAGAGTAGCTTCCAGAAAGAAGAGGCAGGAGCCTTACCATGAGGTGAGAGAATGTGTGCTTGGAAAGTGCAGTACTAGTTCCATAATGTATGTGCCTTTATTATAGTATGTTTAACATTTTCCTGATCACTTATATTATTTATATAATAATTTGAATATGTTTGATACAGCTCTACTATAGATCATCTATAATGTTCCGCAGAGTGGGATATTTGAAGATTGCATTTGGAAACCTCCCCTCTAAAAGTCCTGCGTTTGCCACTGGAAGCAAACTGCCACCATCGCTAACAACTTGAGGTGCCAACCCATCCAAAAAGAGAAAGTAAGGACTCACCTGGTCTGGTGGTGCTCTTGACCCAAACTGATCTCCATGCCATAGGCTGCACCCCAAAGAACCAATACAATAACCCTTTAACTCACAAGTGGCGCTTCGAACCCAGCTGTAAAATCAAAACCAAACACAAAAAACTATCACGGGAGGGTGGACAACGCCAAAACGAAGAGAGAGTCAGCATCTTCTTCAAACACAGCTAAGAACTATAAAACACCACGCCCAGACCAAACAAACTCGATTGGCCCAGACAAAAACCTTATACCCACCTAACTCAAAGCTTAACCCTATTGTGTCCAGGAGGAGTATGTAGTGCACAAGCCTGGAAGTATATGATACTACTGTCATATTATAGGAAATAATTTATACAACGTTCTGTAACTAGGGATTCTCCTTTCACACCCATATTATATTATACAATATGTAGACAAAAGTGATTGGGCACTGACAGCAAACAGATCAACGAGATTACATTGACATTAGTACTTTGTATCCACCACATGCAATGATTACTGCAGACACCCTTCTTGGCAAACTGTCCACAAGTTCCTGGACAACAGCAGGTGGTATGTTTTTTTCCCATTTCACCTTAAGTACAGTGACCAACTGTGACAATGAAGAAGGTAGAGTCGGCCTAGAATGCACCCTTTGCTCCAGTTCATCCCAGATGTTCTCAGTGGAGTTAAGATGTGGACTCTGAGCAGGCCAGTCCATCCCGGTTACCGAATTGTCTGTATACCATTCCGGCTACCATTGCTATTTAGACTTTGCCTTTCTTCAACGTCTTTCTGCAATACTGCCAGTGTTAAAATTCCAGATCAAGCCCGGTGAGCACTCCAGTCCGTTCTGGTTCCATTCTGGATGCTATTGTCATTTGAACTGCGTCTTACATTAATACTGTCAAGTGTCAAGATTCCGGATTAAGCACGGTCAGCACTACAGTCCAATCCAGTTTCATTTTGGATATTATTGTTATTTGAACTTTGTCTTCTACAGTCCAATCCAGTTTCATTTCGGATATTATTGTTATTTGAACTTTGTCTTCTATAGTCCAATCCAGGATATTATTGTTATTTGAACTTTGTCTTCTTCAGTCCTATGGATAGCTGTCCTGAACAAATGTCGATCTTCAGTCAAGCAGCTCAGTGTTGATAGTGTGGTATCAAGCCGTCTCGCTGCTGGTCTTCCCTTTTTTCATTGGTCTTCAACTTTTTCAAGCATAATGTCTTTCTCTAGGAACCATTGTCTTTGCATGATGTGTCCAAAGTAGGAAAGGCGCAGTCTTGACATTTGTGCACCTAGAGAGAGCTTTGGTTTTATCTCATCTAATACCGATTGATTTGTTCTTCGGACAGTCCATGGTATATATATTTTTTGTCTCCAGCACCATAATTCAAAACCGTCAATAGTCTTCCTATCTTACTTCTTGACTGTCCAGCTTACACATCCATACCATGTTACTGAAAAAACCATAGCTTGAATGAGTCTTATCTTTGTATGCAAAGATACATCTTTACACTTGACTATCCCTCATATCTGTTTCAGCAAGTGCTTTTCGTCTTTGGATTTCTGATCTGCTTGCTGCTTAAGTGTTGATTAGTGATCCCACTAGGTTAAAACGGTCTACTATTTCAATTTCTTCTCCATCATAAAATTACATATATAAAAAGCCTTTTTAATGACATGTTCACTAAATATGATGTAAACATGTGCTAGCTTTGTTACTTCAATGATAATAGAATAATTGGGCCCAGATTTATCAAGCCTTGGAGAGTGATAAATTGCACGGTGATAAACTACCAACCAGCTCCTAACTATCATTTTTCAAACACAGGGGCAGATGTATTAAACCTGGAGAAGTGATAAAGCAGTGATAAGTGGAAGGTAATAACGCACCAGCCAATCGGCTCCTAACTGTTCATTTACATATTGGAGCTGATTGGCTGGTGCGTTATAACCTTGCACTTATCACTGCTTTATAATTTCTCCAGACTTAATACATCTGCCCCAGAGCCTGTAACATGCCAGTTAGGAGCTGGTTGGTTGGTTCTTTATCACCATGCAATCTATCACTCTCTATAGGGGGGTACAGATGGGGAGATTTCTCCCAGAGATGCGTGCTGAGCGTTCTAGCACAGATCGCTCAGCACACATCTAAGGACGCTCAGCACACAGTGCGATGTGTGCTGAGCGAGGGGGGGGGGGGGGGGGGGGGAGGACGCTCACTCCACCCAGTAGTGAAGTGAGCAATCTGACTAGATTTGGCATGCATGTAGGCCAATCTAGAGTCAGCGATAGCGACGCATGGAGCCACGCTTCACTATCGCTATGGGCTATACACACGGAGCGATGTGTGCTTAATTTCTAAGCAATCTAGTCAGATTGCTTACAATTTAAGCCCCCCCCTTTAAAGGTTAATGGAAATTAACAGACATATGACTATTTACAGTAGTTAGAGGTTTTTTCATGTATACGATATTATACTTGGCAGATCTTTTTTCAAAACTTAACTTAACTGGTAGCTTAATTATGCTGTGTGACCATATTATCATGCATCAACCTACATATGTGTATTACCATAAGATTGGTTCTGTATATAAAGGGAATAGAGCATTTTCCTTACTGCTATATTGTATGTCAGTATGCATATCTCTTAATGGAAACATTTTGTGCAGAATAAAAGCAACATTTAGATCAATCATTAAGTAAACGATCTTCTGTGTGATATTTCCTTGACATTATAGTGTCATTCTTACTTTTTAGAAAAAAAATGATAAAGCCATCATAAATAAATTGTAAAAATAACATTTCATATACTAGATAAGAGAAGTAAACAGGTCAGTTGGTCAATATTGAAAATCAGGGGTATTTCCATAGATACTGTACATCTCTGATGGTCAAGACTGTACCAGGAAATAAAACATGGTAACTAAAAAGTATACAGTGCACAAATCTTTTGGTCAGTGTACAACAGACAGACCTTTTGATCAATATACGAAATCATTTACAGCTTGTTTCAGTATATTATTGTTTCCCATTTATATAGTGCTGCAGTATTAGACAGCACTTTGCCGAGAAAATGTAATCACTCACATCAGTCCCTGGCCCAGTGGAGTTTACATTCTCTACCACACAAACATACACACACTAGAGCCAAGTTATTTGGATGCCAAGACTGTGGGAGAAAACCAGAGGTGCTGGGAAAAACCAACATAAGTGTGAGACGCTACGGGCGCATAGTGGTTAGGGGGCTGTAGGTTGGTCAGGTCGCAGTCAACGCTTAAGCGCTAGGCCGCAGGTACCCAGTCGAGGTCCGCCCCCGCGCATTACTTCCCGGTCAGGCTCCCCTTGCAGGTAGGCTGTTAGCTGCGCAAAGTCCGGCCGGTGGCCGGGAGCTCCTGCCCGCCTCCGCTCGCGTATTTCTGTCCTAGGTACCGGAAGTGTGACCGCTCGTCACGCAAGTGGACAAGATAGAGTCGGGTGAGCAATCCTTTGTTCCGTGTGCGTTACGCAAGTTCGTCACTCCATTCCCCACCCCTCCCCCTGTTCGTGGGCGTTTCTGTCCGGGGTCGCACCGGGTGCTTCCACACCTCACAGGCACCCAGTCTGAGGCCACAAGTGGCAATGATGACCCATCATTGAGCTCGCCCGGGGGTGTCCCTCCTCCCCTCCTCTCTGTCTGTGCGTATGTAGGTTGTTGTCTCCTTTACAGGAACTATCCAGGACTCCCAGCTAGCAAGCCAGAGCCACCCCCGAGGGGAACCAGGAGCATCCGAAGGGGAACAGAGGGACCGCCCTCAGTAAGTGTAACAGACACCCGACCCACATCGGGCCCACAAAACAGACAAAGGGGGGAACTTCTACATTAGTATAACGGACTCTCATTCAGACTCCACACAAATGGTTATCTGGTAAGAAGTGACACCATGGTCTCCACACTGTGTGACAGCAATGCTAATCATTGTGCCTCTTTGTCGCCCATATTTAATGTAAAGCCCTCATTATTTGTATAAAACCACCTGATTGTGCTGCCACTTACTGTCATGATGAACACGGCTTTTTGCATTAGTTAAAGGGCACTCAGATTCGCAGTTGAGGCTTTCTTCACAGACAAGGTCACTGGCGTTTGCTATTTAGAAAATCTTAAATGTGGCCAACAAGATTTGTGCTACATCTACCGATCACTTTGTTGACATTGACTTAGGCTGGGTACACACTAGAATGATGTGTAGCTGACCATTTCAAACCCCGGTGAGAACCTGCATTGGGAAGTGCATACATACTTGCATGATGCAGGGGATGACGGCACGATATAGGATGCCATGCTGCATTCTGCAGTATGGCATCATACACGATATCTTCTGGGTGACATGCAGCATGGCAACCAGAACATATTGCATGTGACCGTGGGAGCATGTAAATCAGGCATACACACTTAACGATATGCCCGATTTGTTGTTCCGATTTGGCTGGAAAGGACAAATTGGGCCAATATCATTCTAGTGTGAACACACCCTTAGGGGTGTTTTACATGAATACAGCCCATGGAAACATACCATGGACAGATGTTACACCACTGATGAATAGCTGTCCCTTAAAGTACTGTATTACTTACCACCTGGTGATCTAAAGTTACCCAAATGATAAAACTCACTATGAAACAATTAGTGATGCAGCACGCCATAATTTGCAGCTGAATGCTGAATATTGGTGATGTCAATAATGATTTCACACTGGAGTGACCAGCATAATATGGTCTGTTTCCTCCTCATCAATAAAGCATTCTATTCCACTGCTTATAACATTGTGCATCTCCAGAAGTCTCAGAAACAAATGCCTTAGTCCCACCTTGATTAATTATCTTATGTATCAACAAGTACTTTAAATATACTTGCACTTTCAGACCCTTTACTCTTACAAATCCAATACCACTGATGGTCCATTTACTGCACATTACACACTAATAACAGGGGTGTCGTGTGATTAACATGTAACCCATCTTCCTTAGAGTACTGGAGGAATTGTTACTGTCCAAATTATGCCATCAATAGGTATTTCTACCAAAATTCAGGTTTGAGTGGAATTTTAGAATTAAGCAAAATATGATTATTCCACCCATTTCTGTATATTGGATTCTCAACATGTCCTGTGACGCAGTACTTACTCCTTGGACAACAAATGTTCCATAGCACGCTGCTTGTATTATAAAAGTCCTCCTTGGTAAGAGTTGGAAGTGTATCCCTGGATCACAGCAAAGATTAGATAACTGTCCTTACAAAGCATCTTAAGGGGGTACACACGGAGAGACCTGTGTTTAAAATCTAAGCAATCTGACTAGATTACTCATATTTTAAGCACATATATGCCGTGTGTATGCCCCTGTCACGATCCGGGTATCTGGACGCCATTTCTTACCCATCAGATGCCTCCTAAGGCTGGCTCAGCGCTCCAGGACCGGATCCCATCTGTTATCCTGATGTGTACATTCCTGTATCCTCTCCTGTCACTCTGGGACGCTGTCACAGTAAACGCCATATTACACCTGGCATGGCGTCTCCCGCGGCCTCCGCCGCCGTCCCTGAACTTCTGCATGCAGAGTGTCTGAGTGACGATTACGTCAGCAGCGGCCTCCGCTGTGTCCGCGTGGTTGGATGTGCATCTGTCAGCCTGGCGCCTCCTGTCTCCGGTGGCCGGCGCCGCCATTACTGTTTTCATTACCACATGGATTACAAACCAAACTTCCCTCCAAGTGTCTGCATGGGCGCAGCCATCTTGGATTCTGTCAGCTGATCATTTCCACCAATCTGTTCTCAGTATTGATAATCTGCATAATTGCCTAGCCAATCCCTTCCTTGCTGCAGGTATAAATACACTGTGCCTGAGCAAGGAAGGCGTCAGTGCTTTGGTTGTCAAACCTAGTTCCTGTTTGTCTCTCTCCTGTGATTGTCTTCCAGGTTCCAGCTCCTGTCTCAAGACTTCCACCATAGAGACCCGCACCAGCATTCCACCTGCGGTGTAGCCTGACTCTCCAATCCATTGTGGATTCATCTGTTTCCAGCTACAACATTACCTGCTTCCAGCTCAGCTTTCAGCAGAGTACAGCTTCCCTTAAAGGGCCGGTGTCCTTTCTACACTTTACCACTCTCCACCGGTATTATTATTTCATCGCTCCCAAGTTCATTTATTATTTAACTGGTTCCAGCCAGTATCCACTCCGTGCTAACAACAGTCTGGTTCCAGCCAGTATCCACAGCAGCTGTTTTACCTTCAGCAACCCAGCTTTTCCTGGAACACCAGCTGGCACAATCCTGGGTTATCTCCATTGCTACAGTCGGGCCTGGTAAGGACTTTCCATCTAGAAGATCATAAGAACTATCTCACACTACCAGTGCCCTGTGGCTCCTGCCATCCTGTAGTACCCAGGAACTGTATTTATTATTTGCTGACTTTTACGTTTTCTTTTACTGCTGCTGTGTTGCGGAGTTGTCATAATAAACATCATTGACTTTTATCCAAGTTGTCGTGGTCACGCCTTCGGGCAGTTATTATTCATGTTACTTACATGTCCAGGGGTCTGATACAACCTCCCAGGTTCCGGTACATCTCAGCCCCTACAACTGAGGCTGCCTCCCGTCAGCTCAGGCCCTCAGTTGTGACAGTAAGCACTGACCTAATGAATCCAGCCGGAGACCAGGATCAAGCGGCCAGGCCGATGCAAGAACTGGCAGCCCGACTAGAACATCAGGAGGCTGCACAGGGCCACATCATCCGCTGTCTCCAGGATCTCTCTACTCGGCTGGATGGGATTCAGACAACTCTCCGTGGATCAGGCGCATCTGGTGCGTCAACCACAGTGACTCCAGCTATAACCCCACCCACCTTACCCATTTCTGCTCCACGTCTTCATCTTCCAACGCCAGCAAAATTTGACGGATCTCCAAGATTCTGCAGGGGATTTCTCAACCAGTGTGAGATTCAGTTTGAGCTACAACCTGGCAATTTTCCCAGTGACCGTACAAAAATTGCCTACATCATCTCTCTTCTCAGTGGCTCCGCCCTTGACTGGGCATCACCGTTATGGGAGAGGTCCGACACCCTGCTATCTTCTTACACTGCATTCGTGTCAACATTCAGGCGCATCTTCGACGAGCCAGGCCGGGTAACCTCAGCTTCATCCGAGATTCTCCGTTTACGCCAGGGGTCACGTACTGTAGGACAATATCTGATACAGTTCCAGATCCTGGCATCCGAACTGGCATGGAACGACGAGGCCCTGTATGCTGCATTCTGGCATGGCTTATCTGAGCTTATTAAAGATGAGTTAGCTACCAGAGACTTACCTTCTAAGTTAGATGAGCTAATCTCACTCTGCACGAAAGTTGATTTACGTTTCAGAGAGAGAGCAACTGAGCGTGGAAGATCATCTGCTCCAAAATCTTCTGCTCCTCCTCCTCCTCGTCAACTGTCACCATCTAAAGATGAGCCCATGCAAATTGGCCGTTCCCGTTTAACTCCTGCTGAGCGCCGAAGACGTCTCTCTGAGTCTCTTTGTCTTTACTGTGCAGCTCCGTCTCACACCATCAATGCCTGTCCCGAACGTCCGGGATAACTCCAAACCCTAGCTCGCCCAGGAGAGGGCCGGCTAGGAGTAATGATCTCCTCTCCATCTCCTCATGATTGTAATCTCCCAGTCTCGCTTCAAGTTGCTCAACGTTATCGGAACGTCATTGCTCTCCTTGATTCCGGAGCAGCTGGGAACTTTATTACTGAAGCCTATGTTAAACGGTGGTCCCTACCCACCGAGAGACTTCCTTCCTCCTTTTCCTTAACTGCCGTGGATGGCAGTAAAATTTTTGATACTGTTATTGCTCTAAGGACTCTACCAGTTCGTCTGAGAGTGGGAGTTCTTCATTCCGAACTTATTTCACTTTTAGTGATTCCAAGAGCCACACATCCTGTGGTCCTGGGCCTTCCATGGCTCCGTCTTCACAATCCTACAATTGATTGGACGACTACGCAAATCCTGGCATGGGGTTCCTCCTGTGCAGAGACATGTTTGTTTAAAGTATTGCCTGTCTGTTCTTCCTCCCCCAGGTCGTCTGATGTTCCACCTCCTCCATATCAAGATTTCACGGATGTGTTCAGTAAAGCTTCTGCTGATATCCTTCCTCCTCATAGAGAATGGGACTGCCCGATTGATCTCATTCCAGGGAAGGTTCCACCTCGAGGCCGAACTTATCCGTTGTCTCTGCCTGAGACGCATTCTATGGAGGAATACATTAAAGAGAACCTAGCAAAGGGGTTCATTCGACCTTCTTCTTCCCCAGCCGGCGCAGGCTTCTTTTTTGTAAAAAAGAAAGATGGTGGTCTGCGGCCGTGCATCGACTACAGAGGTTTGAACGACATTACCATCAAGAACCGTTATCCTTTACCCCTGATTACTGAGCTCTTTGACAGAGTTAGCGGAGCTACCATCTTTACAAAGCTGGACTTGCGAGGTGCATACAATCTCATCCGGATCCGTGAGGGTGACGAGTGGAAGACCGCCTTTAACACCCGTGACGGACATTATGAGTACCTCGTCATGCCCTTCGGATTGAGCAATGCTCCAGCTGTCTTCCAGCATTTTGTCAATGAGATCTTCAGAGACATTCTATACCGTCATGTCGTGGTCTATCTAGACGATATCCTCATTTTTGCCAACGATTTAGAGGAACATCGTTTTTGGGTTAAAGAGGTTCTGTACCGTCTCCGTGTCAATCATCTCTATTGCAAATTAGAAAAATGCGTCTTTGAAGTCAAGTCCATTCCGTTTCTAGGGTACATTGTGTCCGGTTCCGGACTAGAGATGGATCCTGAGAAACTACAAGCAATCCAGAATTGGCCGGTACCCTTAACCCTCAAAGGGGTCCAGAGGTTCTTAGGGTTCGCCAATTATTACCGAAAGTTTATACGAGACTTTTCCACCATTGTGGCGCCTATTACTGCTTTCACCAAGAAGGGTGCTAACCCGTCCAAGTGGTCTGAAGAAGCCATGCAAGCTTTTCATCTTTTAAAACAGAGGTTCATCTCTGCGCCTGTCCTGAAACAGCCTGACATCGACTCTCCTTTCATCCTAGAGGTGGATGCCTCCTCCGTTGGAGTAGGAGCGGTGTTATCTCAGAGGGCTAAAGATGGCCATTTACATCCTTGCAGTTTCTTCTCCCGGAAGTTCTCCCCAGCTGAGCGCAACTATGCCATTGGCGACCAGGAGTTGCTAGCCATCAAGCTCGCTCTAGAAGAGTGGAGGTATCTGTTGGAGGGAGCTTCTCATTTAATCACCATACTTACAGACCACAAGAACCTTTTATACCTGAAGGGCGCACAATGTCTCAACCCTCGTCAGGCCAGATGGGCACTTTTCTTTTCCAGGTTCGACTTTAAACTCCAGTTCTGTCCGGGCTCTCAGAATCGCAAGGCCGATGCCCTTTCCCGCTCATGGGAGCAAGAAAATGAGTCAGAGTCTTCAGACAAGCATCCTATTATAAATCCGTTGGCATTCTCCACGGTAGGGATGGACTCTACGCCCCCATCAGGGAAAAGTTTTGTGAAGCCGATGCTAAGGAAGAAGCTCATGCATTGGGCCCATGCTTCCCGTTTTGCCGGACATACAGGTATCCAAAAAACCCTGGAGTTTATCTCTAGGTCCTATTGGTGGCCAACTCTGAAAAAAGACGTCTTGGAGTTTATTGCATCTTGCCCAAAGTGTGCCCAACATAAAGTATCCCGCCAGTCGCCTGCGGGGCAACTGGTTCCACTATCCGTTCCCCGTCGACCATGGACCCACTTGTCGATGGATTTCATTACAGACTTACCCATGTGCAACAAGTTCAATACCATCTGGGTGGTAGTTGACCGGTTCACCAAGATGGCACACTTCATTCCTCTCACCGGTCTTCCGTCAGCTTCCAAGTTGGCTCAAGTATTCATACAAGAGATCTTCCGACTCCACGGTCTTCCTGAAGAAATCTCAGATCGAGGAGTTCAATTCACAGCCAAATTCTGGCGAAGTTTATGTCAAGTCCTCCAAGTCAAGCTAAAGTTTTCCACGGCTTACCATCCTCAGACCAATGGTCAAACCGAGAGGGTGAATCAGGACTTGGAGGCCTTCCTCCGCATCTATGTGTCCTCCTCTCAAGATGACTGGGTTCAATTACTTCCCTGGGCCGAGTTCTGTCATAACAACCAGTATCATTCTTCATCTGCTTCAACACCATTCTTCACTAACTTTGGATTCCACCCTAAAGTCCCTGAGTTCCAACCGCTTCCAGCAACTTCTGTTCCCGCAGTGGATATCACCTTGCATCAGTTTGCCAATATCTGGAAGAGCGTACGATCAGCTCTGCTCAAGGCATCGTTCAGGTACAAGAAGTTTGCGGATAAGAAGCGTCGAGCAGTTCCTGCTCTCAAGGTGGGTGATCGGGTATGGTTATCCACGAAGAATTTGAGGTTAAGAGTTCCCAGTATGAAGTTTGCACCTCGCTATATCGGTCCTTTCAAGATTGAACAAGTCATCAATCCTGTTGCTTACAGACTCCAGTTGCCTCCCTTCTTAAAAATACCCAGGACATTCCATGTTTCCCTGTTGAAACCGCTGATCTTGAATCGGTTTCATTCCTCACTTCCTCCAACTCCGAAAGTCCAAACTCAACGAGGCGTTGAGTATGAAGTGGCCAAGATCCTGGACTCACGTCACCGTTACGGTCAACTACAATATCTTATTGACTGGAAGGGTTATGGTCCTGAGGAACGGTCGTGGACCAATGCTTCTGATGTCCATGCTCCTGCCTTGGTCCGGAGTTTCCATTCCAGGTTTCCTCAAAAGCCAAAGAAGTGTCCTGGGGCCACTCCTAAAGGGGGGGGTGCTGTCACGATCCGGGTATCTGGACGCCATTTCTTACCCATCAGATGCCTCCTAAGGCTGGCTCAGCGCTCCAGGACCGGATCCCATCTGTTATCCTGATGTGTACATTCCTGTATCCTCTCCTGTCACTCTGGGACGCTGTCACAGTAAACGCCATATTACACCTGGCATGGCGTCTCCCGCGGCCTCCGCCGCCGTCCCTGAACTTCTGCATGCAGAGTGTCTGAGTGACGATTACGTCAGCCGCGGCCTCCGCTGTGTCCGCGTGGTTGGATGTGCATCTGTCAGCCTGGCGCCTCCTGTCTCCGGTGGCCGGCGCCGCCATTACTGTTTTCATTACCACATGGATTACAAACCAAACTTCCCTCCAAGTGTCTGCATGGGCGCAGCCATCTTGGATTCTGTCAGCTGATCATTTCCACCAATCTGTTCTCAGTATTGATAATCTGCATAATTGCCTAGCCAATCCCTTCCTTGCTGCAGGTATAAATACACTGTGCCTGAGCAAGGAAGGCGTCAGTGCTTTGGTTGTCAAACCTAGTTCCTGTTTGTCTCTCTCCTGTGATTGTCTTCCAGGTTCCAGCTCCTGTCTCAAGACTTCCACCATAGAGACCCGCACCAGCATTCCACCTGCGGTGTAGCCTGACTCTCCAATCCATTGTGGATTCATCTGTTTCCAGCTACAACATTACCTGCTTCCAGCTCAGCTTTCAGCAGAGTACAGCTTCCCTTAAAGGGCCGGTGTCCTTTCTACACTTTACCACTCTCCACCGGTATTATTATTTCATCGCTCCCAAGTTCATTTATTATTTAACTGGTTCCAGCCAGTATCCACTCCGTGCTAACAACAGTCTGGTTCCAGCCAGTATCCACAGCAGCTGTTTTACCTTCAGCAACCCAGCTTTTCCTGGAACACCAGCTGGCACAATCCTGGGTTATCTCCATTGCTACAGTCGGGCCTGGTAAGGACTTTCCATCTAGAAGATCATAAGAACTATCTCACACTACCAGTGCCCTGTGGCTCCTGCCATCCTGTAGTACCCAGGAACTGTATTTATTATTTGCTGACTTTTACGTTTTCTTTTACTGCTGCTGTGTTGCGGAGTTGTCATAATAAACATCATTGACTTTTATCCAAGTTGTCGTGGTCACGCCTTCGGGCAGTTATTATTCATGTTACTTACATGTCCAGGGGTCTGATACAACCTCCCAGGTTCCGGTACATCTCAGCCCCTACAACTGAGGCTGCCTCCCGTCAGCTCAGGCCCTCAGTTGTGACAGCCCCCCAGCGATAGCGATGCGCGGCCCCACGCATCGCTATCGACAGTGCTAGATTGAGCCTGCATGCAGGCTCAATCTAGCGGGTCACTCACTTCACCGCTGTGTGAAGTGAGTGGCCCCCCGTCCGTCCGTCCGTCCCACATCGCGTTGTGCTGAGCGGGGCGAGAGATGTGTGCTGAGCGGTCTGTGTTAAGATCGCTCAGCACACATCTCTCCCGTCAGTACCCCCATTTAGTTTTATACATGCAGCGTGAGATTTACCAACAACATGCCTTTAGCAGGAGTTGGGAATGTCGCTGTAGTACAGCAGAAGTTGAGCGACCTGTCGCATCAAGTGTAATGTTGGCCCAGAGGTGAGTAAATGTAAGCATTATTGCAAATCTTAAACATCAACCAAAAGTAAAAACAACAGTAGACCTATACTAAGGAATAAACAGAGAGATACCAATTGTAAGTTTTAACCAAAAAAATAAAAATAAAACAAACAAACCCAAATCAGTTACGATTTCAATCCTTAATTAATTACCAGCAGAGTGTGGAACATCATACCAATGACTGGTTGATGACCAAGCTTATGAATACCAAGTTGCCCCCTCACCATTACATTGCAGAGGTGGAACAGATTAACCCTCAATGTAATGACAAGTCTCAAGGTCTCCAGTCCCCTCCTCTAGAATCCTTTCCCTGGCACCATCCACCACCTCTGGTACCCTCTCCTCTAACACTGTTAATATCACCATCTCCTCTCCACTGGTGTACTGTAGCTGAACTAAAAAAAAAAAAAGCATATAAATGCATTTTTTCATGGGAAAAACATAATCAGAATTAAACCCACTGAATTCTCCAAAAACCCATATATGTACCATATGTTGTACTGTTTTGTACTGTCATATGCAGATCTGCTATACTATAAGTACTTTCCTATACCCTGCATCATTATACAGGTGAAACTCAGAAATTAGAATATCGTGTAAAAGTTCATTTATTTCAGTAATTCAACTTAAAAGGTGAAACTAATATATTATATAGACTCATTACATGCATAGTGAGATATTTCAAGCCTTTATTTGTTATAATTTTTATGACAGTGGCTTATATGTTAAGAAATCCCCAAATCTAAAATCTCAGAAAATTAGAATATTACATAAAATCAATAAAAAAAGGATTTTAAATACAGAAATGTCAGCCATCTGGAAAGTATAATCATGCATATGTACTCAGTACTTGGTTTGGGCCCCTTTTGCATGAATTACTGCCCCAATGCGGCGTGGCATGGATTCTATCAGCCTGTGGCACTGCTGAGGTGTTATGGAAGACCAGGATGCTTCAATAGTGGCCTCCAGCTCCTCTGCATTGTTCAGTCTCATGTCTCTCATCTTTCTCTTGGCAATGCCCCATAGATTCTCTATGGGGTTCAGGTCAGGCGAGTTGAAATATCTCACTTTGCATGTAATGAGTCTATATAATAAATTAGTTTCACCTTTTAAGTTGAATTACTGAAATAAATTAACTTTTGCACAATATTCTAATTTTCTGAGTTTCACCTATATTCTGTTAACATTCAAAATAATCCACACAATTCTGGTTAAAATGCTATGCTGTTTTTCCTTTGACATCGTGCAGTGGTGCTCATTCCGAGTTAATCGCTAGCTGCATTTGTTCGCAGCGCAGCGATCAGGCTAAAAAACGTCAGTTCTGCGCAATGCGCACGCGCGACGTACGGGCACAACGAACTATGCAGTTTTGCACAGTGTCTAGCGATGCATTTCAGTTGCAGTGGTTGCCGCAGAGTGATTGACATGAAGTGGGCATTTCTGGGTGGCAACTGACCGTTTTCAGGGAAAACGCAGGCGTGGCTGGGTGAACGCTGGGCGGGTGTGTGACATCAAATCCGGAACTGAATAGTCTGAAGTGATCGCAAGCGCTGAGTACGTTTTGAGCTACTCTGAAACTACACAAAAAATTTTTGCAGGCGCTCTGCGATAAAAACGTTTGCACTTCTGCTAAGCTAAAATACACTCCCAGTGGGAGGCGGCATAGCGTTTGCACGGCTGCTAAAAACTGCTAGCGAGCGATCAACTCAGAATGACCCCCCGTATCTGATTGTTTATAAGCACTATAGGGAAAATTTTGGTGGCATCTGAGTAATGCTGGCCTAGGGTAGATAAAGAGATAACTACCCTTGTGCATAATACCACAGACACAGTATTCCTGTTTAAACTCTCTATCCTTTAGCTGGAAACATTAAGTTCCCCTTTGTGAATCCAACATGGGAGTATGAACACCAAAGTTTTACATTTTAATAAAATATTTGTTATGTTTTTATGGTATTAAAGAGTCACTTTTGCTTGCCACTGATAGCTTATATTTCCTTATCGCAACATTATTAACCTGCAGACTTCCTACAGCACAGATGTATTGTACAATGAGCCATCACTGAACCAGCACTTTCCTCTACTAAGCCTTATGTTGATGTAAGATATTTAAACCTACTCTGCTTGTGAACGCTTTGATCACAGCAGGGCCAACATGCAGAAGCTGCTTAGTCGTTTTCCCAGCATGCTCTGCTAGTAAGCAATATTCAAAGGTCAGGACAAAATTAGCAAAGCAAGTGTCAGAGAGTATGCAGCATTACCATGCATCAACCAAATATTAACATGATCCAGGATGAATAGGAAAATGTAAAGAAAATGCTGTTTTTAGTATAGCTTTAAAAACCATTATAAGCATTGCATACTATGCCTATATACAAAATACAGGATAGAGGAATGTATTGGTTGCACAGGCTAACTGATATTTTCACACATTGTTGCTTTCAGCAGAAATTAGGCCCCCACATAAAAATGATATTTAAATTACAAATTACAGCTGGGGGGTGCTACCACACACACACAAATTGTGCCAAGTTGAATGCAAAGAGAGATAACTTTTATTAGTACATAGGTGGTCATTCCGAGTTGATCGCTCGCTAGCAGTTTTTAGCAGCCGTGCAAACGCTATGCCGCCGCCCTCTGGGAGTGTATTTTAGCTTAGCAGAAGTGCGAACGATTGTAACGCAGAGCGGCTACAAAATTATTTTGTGCAGTTTCAGAGTAGCTTCAAACCTACTCAGCGCTTGCGATCACTTCAGACCATCCAGTTTCGGATTTGATGTCGCAAACACGCCCTGCGTTCGCCCAGCCACGCCTGCGTTTTCCCTGGCACGCCTGCGTTTTTCCGAACACTCCCTGAAAACGGTCAGTTGACACCCAGAAACGCCCACTTCATGTCAATCACTCTGCGGCAACCAGTGCGACTGAAATGCATCGCTAGACCCTGTGTGAAACTACATTGTTCGTTGTAATAGTACGTCGCGCGTGCGCATTGCGCCGTGAACGCATGCGCAGAAGTGCCATTTTAACGCCTCATCGCTGCACAGTGAACGAATGCAGCTAGCGATCACCTCAGAATGACCACCATAGTTATTAGTACATAGTTTAAGAAATGAGTTAAAAAGCGAAAATAAGGTTAAAATGTTAAAGTGAGATAGCAAAGAGTTGAAAGTGTTAAAAGAAGATGCACGGTGTGCCTTACAGCTCCAATATTTTGCATAAGTAAGGATGTCACAGAGGGATAACTGTATACATGGTATATTATCTATTCTTGTAGTCGCCTGCTGATCTATATCTGTGAATAACCCTCTTATGTGTTGCCAATAAAAGTTTATTGTTATATTGTCTCACTTTAATGTCATTCATAAAGTGGACACAAATTACTAATGGGCAAAGATGTAGTTCAATAAAGATTTTATATTATCCAAACACCTGCGACCTGCCTCCCAGTTGTGTATCTTGTATGCAAGATAGCAAGATGTGCAATCTTATATACAAAATACAACCAGATTACAGTAGAAGGGGCCTCATCCTTTTATTAGGTTTTACCAAAAATGATACACCTCATCCCAGTATGGTCTGAGGAGCAACCAGATGACAAAAGATGTTCATGTATCAAGTGCATGTGCACATTGTGGTTTATGTGAAGGTCAAGGTACTTTCCTATTTTACACTACACCTATTTTACACTATTTTCCTAGTTTACACTATTTAGATGGCCACAGCTGAGATTGTAAATAAGGAATTATTTCAAGGCTACTGGGAGTATAGCTAGGTAATCCCTATACAATAATTGTATAGGCATGTTTTATTGTAGGCTATAGTGTGTATGAACAATCGTTTTAGCGATTACCTGGAAAAATCATTGCCACAAACATGCTTCTTCGATCTGATTGGTCGGCCAATACAGAAAACCTTGACCTCAATCACCTGATATTCTGCAGTGTGTGGGCATTCTCTGCATATATCCCATGTTTTTCCATGATTATAGCAGCCGCCTTGTGGGCAGACATATGCAAATTCAGTGTGGTGTTGCAGGAAATCTAATACTTTGAAAAAAAAAAAAAATAATATGTGTAGCTCAGATATTGGGGCCAGAAAATCATCCCAAATGTCAGGACAAGCAAAATATCAGACAGTGGGGGTAATTCCAAGTTGATCGCAGCAGGATTTTTTTTTAGCAGTTGGGCAAAACCATGTGCACTGCAGGAGGGGGGGGGGGGCAGATATAACGTGCAGAGAGAGTTAGATTTGGGTGGGTTATTTTATTTCTGTGCAGGGTAAATACTGGCTGCTTTATTTTTACACTGCAAATTAGATTGCAGATTGAACACACCCCACCCAAATCTAACTCTCTCTGCACATATTATATCTGCCTCCCCTGCAGTGCACATGGTTTTGCCCAACTGCTAACAGAATTCCTGCTGCGATCAACTTGGAATTACCCCCAGTGTGTACCTAGCTTTACACGCTTATCATTTCCACAGCATATAATGATATATAGGCAAGCTTTTACAATTAAGAGCACATATGAACATTAAAAATAACAATAACTAAACCATAGAAAATACTTTTTCACACAGCATTACTACGTTTCTTAACAGCACTAATCAATGTAGTTTCGGTCAATTTATTCAGGACAGGATGGGTGTTCCTATTAGCAGCTGCCTAGGCAAATGCTAAAACATGTACTTTCACAGCTATTGGCAACAGAGAAAAATTGCACTAATGAGCTCTGTCCCACAGTGTACCTGCACATGCAGGTAGAAAGAGGTAGAGGGATCAGAAGAAAACCCTCTTGTACTGTCATAGCTCTTTCCTCAGGAAAATGGCAATAATGATCAGAGACAAAATCCATACATCATGGTTTTCGGATGATAGACCGACAATATATTGGTCGACAGTCAAACAAATAGTTTTGCTTTTCAGAGTATGGTATTATTATTATTATTATTACTTCATTTTATTTATAAGGCGTCACAAGTGTTTTGCAGCGCCGTACAAAGGACAGTACAGGGAGACAAAAGTTAGCATTAAAGTAAATAAAAAAATTAAAATTGAGTACAGGTAACAAAGAGCACCACAATTCTCAAAACATAATACAGCTAGGATGTAAGTAGCAAGGGAGTAATCATCGTACTACTTGGGTCTGGCGGCCATAGATAGAGATGAGCCTTTACCAGCAGGAGAAAAAACGGGTAAAGATGGTTGCTGAATAGGAGTAAGCTGTGAGTGAAATGTATCGAGAAGAGGGCTTTGACAACAAGAGGAAAGAGGGCCCTGCTCTGAAGAGCTAACAATCTAGTGGGAAGGGGCGACAGACAGATGACATGAGGGGCAAGCAAGCGGGAGATAGCCTGATGGCAGTATGTAAGCAAAGCAGAGATGTTCATAGGAGTCAGATCGTAGTCCCCGTTGATAATAATGGGGACTGCATTCTGCAGCGCTAATTAGCCATCTGCTTGAGATTTATGCAAAAATCTCCTGTATTAGGCGATTAGAATGCAGGGCCACCATCATGGGAGGGACTGCTGGTAATGGTGTCCCAGGCCCAATAGATAGGGGGCCAACAGAGGGTAGGGACAGACCAACCCCCCTGGCGGCTACGCCCTGCAGACCTGGGGTCAGGGATGGGGAGTGAGATCATTACTCCATGTGCCCTCGCACCCCAAAGCCTGAGACCATCTCCATGATACATTGTGTCCATATAGTACATGACCCCACTGCTGTCACGCTCTGCACCAATAAAGTACCCGACACCCTCTCCCGTCACCCTTTGTGCCCATAAAGTACCTGTCACCGTCTGCGCCCATATAGTACAGGACACTCTCTCCCCTGTCATCCTTTGTGTCCATATAGTAACCGTCACCCTCTCCCTTGTCATCCTTTGGAGGCCTTGCCTATTTTTCCTGTCCCAGGCCCCACAACTTATGATGGCAGCCCTGTTAGTACATAGCAACAATTCATAAAATTATGCAGAAACTACAGTTTCTACAAAAGTTTCTGGGGGAAAAAAACATAGTTTACTATAACAAACTCATGGCACTGTAGGACATTAATATTATCAGAAAAAATTGAAATTTCCTCATTTTGGAATATGGTGGTATAGTGATTATTTTTTTACATAAACTTTATTGTGAATTTCACTTGCAATGAGCGAGTGCCTGCATCTATGAACGCATGCAAAAGTGCAACTATTTACACCAACATGTCTGTGCCTTTTGTATAATATCTCTACCTGAGCCCTTTCCAGCTTACTATTAGTGCCCGCTCCACGATAGACTAGGACTAGGTAAAGAAAGAACATCTGGAAACATTGGCACAGTATACAGTATGTATACATCCTGATCCCTGGCATAGCTTCCATCTGACCCTCTCGGCATTTTGCTACGTGCCATGATGGTGTGAGCAACGACAAGGCAAACACTAGCATATTCTCTGATCACCATTGCCTACCAATACTAGTATAATGACTAATGATCATTGGTTCGGTTATCAGTAGCACAGCGCCCACTGCTGGCGCCTAACAGGAACTTGACACATTTCTGTGAGAACCGCGCTTACCTATAGCACCAATGGCATCTCTGGGTACGTAACTCCCTGCCCACGGGGCTGCTCACGTCCCTCCTGCCGGCAGCAGAGAGACAGCGAGACACCCGGGAGGAAGCTGTAAGTGTATGCATGCACTATATACTGTAAAGGTTTCTGGCTATGCCAGGCACTCACCACAGCTCCTCCAGGTCCCATTCCTGCAGCACTGCCAAGTCAAAGGTGTCCATAGTAGTGCAGGTGCAAGGTGGCTCCAGCAGTCCCGCTCACATGGCAGCTGCGCTCGCCGGCCGGTACGGGAATAGCGCAGCCGTTGATTGTAGCGCCCAGCGCACGCTGCGCCCTCTCCCCTTGTGACGTCCTCTGGAAGCAGCAGCGGCACAAAGAGCCCCGGAGATGCTCCCGTCTCGTTGCAGCGCTGCTCCGTCTCTGGCTCTCTCCCGCTATAGCCCTTTGCTGCGCTAGCAGCAGCTGCCAGACTGTCAGGTACAACCTATCAGCGTCCTACCAGCTCATGTCTCCTCATCTCCATGTGTGAGAGCCGCGATCCTCCGGGGGAAGGAGAAAAGTGACTGACATCTGCTCACCTCACATATACTCTACACACTACACTAGTCAGAGCAATATCCTCTCCCAGCGCCACATTGTGCCTCCCTGCTGGAAATGTAGTCTGCATGCATACAATAATAATATACAATGTTATATACATTATAATATATAGATAGAAACATACAATGGGTAAATAAATATCCATACACATACATACACATATATATATATATATATATATATATAGGGGCAGATGTACTAAGCCTCGGATGGAGATATAGTGGGTCATTCCGACCCGACTTCTTCGCAGCCGTGCGATCGGGTCGGAACTGCGCATGCGCGGCGGCCGCATTGCGCACGCGCGTCATTGCTGCCCAACGACAGTGACATCGACGAAAGAGATTGCAGCGGCGATCACAAGAAGACTGACAGACGGAAGGCGTTCTGGGGCGGATACTCACCGTGTTCTGGGAGTGGTGAGTCCAACGCAGGCGTGTCCAGGCGTTTGCAGGGTGGGTGTCTGACGTCAACTCCGGGACCAGTCACGCTGAAGACATCGCAGCCGGTGTGTATGTCAGGACCTATTTAGAAACTGCAAAAAATCTTTTTGCATAGCAGGGCTGCACAAGCGTTCGCAGCCTTGCTATGCAAAAAATCCCTCCCCCATAGGCAGCGACTAGTTGATCGCACGGGCTGCAAAAAGCAGCTTTGTGCGATCAACTCGGAATGAGGGCTATAGTGGACGGAGATAAAGTACCAGCCAATCAGCTCCTAACTGCCATATTACAGGTTGTGTTTGTAAAATGACAGTGAGGAGCTAGTTGGTTGGTACTTATCTCTGGCGTCTAAGGCTTAGTACAGTGTTCTAATGACAGAAATCCCACTGACATGATTGGACACACTAGATGACATGACCATACATTATTTCCCAATGACGGCACACCTCCCAGCATAACCATACGCCTGAACTACTTCCAACTGTCTCCAAAACGTCATCACTCCAAAAGTGTAAACAATAGCATCACTGGTCACTCACAGAGACACTGCTCACAGTAAACAGCCCATCCATGAAACTCCAGGTATATTCAATTAGAGTCAGATCCATTCTGACATGCATTTTTCGGAATGGATCCGACAAGCACTATTCAATAGGGTGGCCAAGTCGGATTGAGGTTATCGGAAACGGGGCCAAATCCTGTCGGATTTGGCCTTGTTTCCGACAAAAGCACGTGGATCCGCGGCTATTCCTTTGAGCCACGTGTTTTCCGGAAAAAAAACAGCCTCTAACGAATAGGTTGGAATCCCTTCCAACCTAAATCTGTCGGAAGCTGCCGTCTTTCCGAAAAGACGGCAGCTTCCGACACTTATTGAATATACAGCTTGGGTAGAGGATATTGAGTGTCAGTGTAAATAATGGATTCACTAATTAGGTCAAAATGCGGGTTTCTCTGATGGTTTTTAATAGTGGCACGGACAGCAGCACTGAGTGTTATGCTGGGTACACAACTCAACAATCCTTCGATCTTGCGATGGACCAATATAATGTAACAATATATCATATCCGCGTACACACTGTACAGTCCGCCTTATGATAGCACAAGATAGATTGTTACAGTATCAATGTTAGCAAACCACATCCTACATCACATGTCCCATCTGATATGCAGCACATGAAATGGAAAGTTACGACCACACAATCAAACAATGAATTGGGTGTAATTGGGTATCCATTGCGGATCGCAAGATTGGCCAATATATGGTCAGAGTATAGGGCCACTGATAGTAGTTCATGGATTCCACAGTTGTAAGGAGTGCTTAGAACCCAGTATAGTTCTTTTGGCAGATACCTATGTTAATACAACAATGCTTTAATACCCTATTTGTTCTTCTACTATTTCTTCCAATTAATGTAAAGTATCAACTGAATATTTCCCATTTATTTCTGTAACAATCAGACCAGAAGAAGAATGGGTGT
This sequence comes from Pseudophryne corroboree, assembly GCF_028390025.1. Classification (NCBI taxonomy): domain Eukaryota; kingdom Metazoa; phylum Chordata; class Amphibia; order Anura; family Myobatrachidae; genus Pseudophryne; species Pseudophryne corroboree. Next base: position 398,862,013 of record NC_086445.1, read on the forward strand.
GCTTCATCTTTCAGTCCCATTATACCATACAGTCAAATTGAAAGTAGAGAATGTTTTCTAAAATAGGAGAGTGTACTTAATCTAGTGCATATTATCTTGCAACTAATCATTGTGCTTTTACCCATAATGCAATTATTCTCCATTACTGCCTTCTGGGTTACAGGAAAAACTATACGGAATATAAAAATGTAACTGTCTTATAAAGTAGGTAACCATGCATAAAATAAATACATCTGTATGTCACTGAACAGTACAATGGGACAAAGGGGGTAATTCATAGTTGATCACAGCAGCAAATTTGCTAGCAGTTGGGCAAAACCATGTGCACTCAGGGCCGGTTCTACACTTTGTGGCGCCCAGGGCGAAAGTTTCCCCCCCCCCCAGGTAAAACAGTTGGTGCACACCGAAGGCGTGCATCAAGAAATAGGGGCATGGCTTTATAGGGGAGGGGCATGGCCACAGTTATGCCCCTTGTAGTTATGCCCCCAGTAGTTGTGCCCACTCTAGCTGTGCCCCCTGTAGAGTTGTCCCCAGTAGCTGTGCCCCCTGTAGCTGTGCCCCCAGTAGTTGTGCCCCCAATAGTTGCCCCCTGTAGCTGTGCCCCCTGTTGCTGTGCCCCCGAGTAGCCATTTACAAACACAAAAAATAAACAAGCAACAATACTTACCATCCTTGCTCCTGCTCCCGACTGCTGTTGCTGCTCCATCTGGCCGCCAGCTCTCCCATAGCAGCGCCACACAGACACTAGAGGTCAATTATGACCTCTAGTGTCTGACGATGGAGCCGGCTGCAGCGGACGCCCACACAGCCCACAGCGTCTCCTGCAGCCGGGGAGCGGGATGCAGGGTGACTGCTGCCGTGCCCACAGGCCACAGCACCCCAGAACCGCTCCTGTGTGCACTGCAGGTGTGGCAGATATAACATGTGCAGAGAGAGTTAGATTTGGGCGGGTTATTTTGTTTCTGTGCAGGGTAAATACTGGCTGCTTTATTTTTACACTGCAATTTAGATTTCAGTTTGAACACACCACACCCAAATCTAACTCTCTCTGCACATGTTATATCCGCACCCCCCCCCCTCACCTCCCCGCAGTGCACATGGTTTAGCAATACTGCTAACAAATTTGCTGCTGTAATCAGCCTTGAATTACCCCCAATATGCAGCATTACCATCCCTTGGCATATTAATGGATGAAAGAGATAACTCTTATTTTCTTATTTACTACTGTTATCCTCCATTATAGCCGGTGCGCTCCGCCTGATTGACAGACCAGGAGCTCACAGCCAATCAGGAGAGCGCTATGATGTGGCACTGCCTGGTCCCCCTTATTGGCTGCCTGGTCCTCTAGTGACAGGAATCAAAAACGGTCCCGGCAGTTGGGGAAAGGGGATACATATGTAAACATGTATCCCATTTAGTGCGTTGGACCGGGTTGATTCATTTTATTTTATTTTTAACCCTGTGGATGCCTACTGGGAACGAAAAGGACAGATCTCCACTGGATTCTAGGTGAGTATATTGTTTTTTTGTTTTTTTTACAGGTACCCTAATGGATTGTACATGGACCGAGGGGCTCCATGGGACACTAGGTAAGTATGTGTGATTGTATAAGTGTGCATGTATGTATAAATAAACTTTTACTTTCAGTGTGTGTGTGTGTGTGTGTGTGTGTGTGTGTGTGTGTGTGTGTGTGTGTGTGTGTGTCTTGTATTTTTCTGGGTATTTATTTTGTTGTGGAACTACAGGTACCAGCGGGCCCGTTAATTCTCAGCATGCTGGTACTTGTGGTTCTCCAAGTACCAGCATGCGGGGAGGCTTGCTGGGACGTGTAGTGCCACAACAAAAGACAATATTATTTTTTAACACTTCCACGGCTATGAGTCCGGCACCCACCGCCCAGGGGTGCCAGGGATAGCTTCGGGCTTCATCCCTGTCCATTGGGTGCCTGGAGGGGGGACCCCTTTATTTAAGGGGTCCCCACTCCCCCAGTTGACCCCGGTCAGGGGTGACTAGTTGGGGGGTTTGTGATGCTTTGGCAGCAGGAACCAATATAAAGTGCCCCCCCCCCCCCCCCCCGGCTGCGGCATCACCTCCCTGGCTAGTGGAGCCCGGTACAGGTTTAAAAAATACGGGGGACCCCTACTTCTTTTGTTCCCCGTATATTTGGAACCAGGACCAGTCCAAGAGCCTGGTGCTGGTTGCTTAAAAACGGGGGACCCCCAGTTAATTTTTTCCTCGTATTTTTGCAGCCAGGACTAGCTCAAAGAGCCTGGGGCTGGTTATGCTTTTCCACTTTTTTTTTTTTTTTACTATTTCTTTACTGTTCCAGACAGAAGCATTCATGGATCTCACTGATCTGTGCATGCTTCTGACTAAGTAATAAAAACATGACCTAAAAACCGCGTTTTTATTACAAAAATCACTTGTTTCCGTTACTAAAAATCAATAATCGCATGTGAATTTCGTTTTAACCTTAAAATTCGCATCCTTTTGCATTTGCGATTTTTAGCAGCAAATCGCAAGTTACAAACATGAGATTTGATGTTATTTTTTAGACAGCTAAAAAAATTGCACCCTATTACATCTAGCCCGTGGAGTGCAGCAGAATCACAAAGTCACAGAATGTAGTAGTGAAATACAAATTATGTTTATTATGAGTTGAAATAATGGCAGGGTAGTGCAGATAAATTAGAACTGCAGATGACAGAAAATTTTGCAATGGTCTTAACAGAAGTCCTAAAACAATAACACATACTGTACCTCCCAACATGACCCTCTCCAGGAGGTACAAATTGCTCTGCTCCTGGATTTTCCTCTTAAAGTATGATTGCCAGCACGTTTTGAACAGGTTAATGAATAAGAAAGGTGTTTCACCACAGGTGATGGCAATCATAAATTAAGAGGGAAGTCCAGGAGCAGAGCATTCTGTCCCTCCCGGTATGGTCATGTTGGGAGCAGGGCCGGTGCTAGGGTGTTCGGTGCCCCCCTGCAAACTATAAATTTGTGCCCTCCCATACTTTCCATACTTTACAAAGGGACAGCGCACATAATACCACCTGTAGTAGTGATGCTTACACACGTAACACCCCCTGTACATAGGCGTGCGCAGACGCCGACGTACGGGTGCCGCTCCGTACTTCCCCCCCTCCGCCAGGTAACTGACTACGTCCTCCACCCCTTCCACTGGGACATAAGACTGCTCACCTGGGCCGCCCAGGTAAGCAGTCTATATCCAGGACAGGGGAGGTGAGAGTGAACTATAATGCCGCGGAGGGGGAGAAGTCCGTAGCGGCACCCGTATGTCGGCGTCTGCGCACACCTATGCCCCTGTACCAGAGACAATTACACACGTAAGGCCACCTGTAGTAGTGACACTTACATATGTAACACCCCCTGTACTAGTGCCGCTTAAGGGGGGTACTTACGGAGCGATAATCTAAGCAATCTGACTAGATTGCTTAGATTTTAAGCGTGATTGCTCCGTGTGTACCCCCCACAGCGATAGGCTGCACATCACTATCGCTGGGTAAAATGAGTGGCGCCACTGTCTCCCCCCGCACGCTCAGCACACATCACGCTGTGCTGTGCAGTGGGAGAGATGTGTGCTGAGCGGTTCGTTCAGCACACATCTCTCCCACATTGGCCCGTGAACACGGGCCTTTAGACTTGTAACACCCCCTGTACCAGTGACGCTTACACACGTAACGCTCCCTGTACCAATGACGCCTGCACGTGTAACGTCCCCTGTACCAGTGACGTTTACACACATAACACTCCCTGTACCAGTGCCGCTTACACACATAACGCTCCCTGTACCAGTGCCGCTTACACACAACGCTCCCTGTACCAGTGACGCCTGCACGCGTAACGTCCCCTGTACCAGTTCCACTTACACACGTAACGCTTCCTGTACCAGTGACGCCTGCACGCGTAATGTCCCCTGTACCAGAGACGCTTACACACGTAAAACTCCCTGTACCAGTGCCGCTTATACACGTAACACCCCCTGTACCTGTGATGATTAAACACGTAACGCTCCCTGTACCAGTGCCGCTTACACACGTAACGCCCCCTGTAGCAGTGCCGCTTACACACGTAACACCCCCTGTATCAGTGCCACTTACATACGTAATGCTCCCTGTATCAGTACTACTTACATATGTAACACCCCCTCTACCAGTGATGATTAAACACGTAACGCTCGGGGGGTGTGGCCTGGCACAGGAGGAGAGCAGTCGCAGCTTCCATCAGCTCCTGCTTCTGTGCCATCATGATTCCCTCCTAGCCTGCTTTACCCTAGCCCTACGCCCCAATCTCCTTCCTTACCTCCTTCCCCTCACCCCCTGCCACCGTCCGGGGAGCGCCTCAGCCGGGGAGCGTACAGGCCCTACACTGCCAACGAGTGGTCGGACCGGTAAGGTGTCTTCCCCTACCTTTGTGTGGCCTTACCAATACCCCTGGCAGCCGGAGACCATGCACACTCGTGGGGCCGCCTGAGTCACGATCGTAAATTGGCACCTGCTCCTGTGCCTTCAGCCGTGGACTCCATCTCCCAGCCGCTACCCCTGCAGGTATTGGCACCAAGATCCACATTGAGCCATACTGAAGGCTATATATCACTCCCACCATAGAATATACAAGGCACCTGTGTATAAATATCGAGACACTGCTCCTGTCTCCTGCTCTATTATTGTCACTGCGCAACTGCTGCTACTAACGGGGTGTAGTACGGCTGACCGGCGGTCAGGAGACCGCCGGTCAGCTTACCGCCGCCGGGATCCCGGCAGCATACCGACTCCGGGATCCCGGCGGGGAGGGGCGAGTGCAGCAAGCCCCTTGCGGGCTCGCTGCGCTCGCCACGCTGCGGGCTCGGTGGCGACCTGTGGTCGCCACGGGTTCTATTCCCACTCTATGGGTGTCGTGGACACCCATGAGTGGAAATAGTCCCTGTTGGTCGGCATGCCGACCGTCAGGATAGCGAGCCGTCGGGATGGTGGAGGAGGTCATGTGACTGTCGGTCAGCTGACCGGCAGTCACATGAATACCACCCCTGCTAACGCTCTCCCATCTGCCCTGAGCGGATCTCCATCGCTGTTAGGTTGCTCATCAAGAACCCACTCTGCTGGCTTACTCTATCTCCCGGAGTCATTTACTCTCCAGTTTACCTATTGGGATTTATATTTCACTCTATTTCTCATACGTCCTAGAGGATGCTGGGGATGACATCAAGACCATGGGGTATAGACGGGATCCGCAGGAGACATGGGCAATCTAAAGACTTTTCATTGGATGTGAACTGGCTCTTCCCTCTATGCCTCTCCTCCAGACCTCAGTTTTAGAAATGTGCCCAGGTCGACTGGATGCACTCTGAGGAGCTCTACTGAGTTTCTCTGAAAAGACTCATGTTAGGTTTTTTATTTTCTGCTGGCATCAGACTCCCTGCTTCGTGGGACTGAGGGGGCAGAAGCAGAACCAACTTCCTCAGAGTTTCATGGCTCTGCTTCTGGCTGACAGGACACCATTAGCTCCTAAAGGGAACTGAACGCTAGCCGTGTCTAGATGCTCACTCCCACAGCACGCCATCACCCCCCTCACAGAGCCAGAAGTCAGAAGACAGGTGAGTATAAGAAGAATGATCTTCTATCAAGTAAGTGACGGCTGAGGTGCGGCGCGCCATTGCTGCCCACACACACAGGCACTACAGGGTGCAGGGCGCGCGGGGGGAAGCGCCCTGAGCAGCAAGAAAAATACCTCAAACTGGCTAAAAGGGGGCATAAGTTGCTGCTGGCACAGCCCTACCCCCGCCAGTATAAATATTACAGTGTTTGAATGAGTGTAAGGATGCGCCATTGCGGGGGCGGCGCTTATTCCTCAGGCAGCCAGCACACTACTCAGCGCCATTTTCTCTCCTCAGGCTGCAGAGAAAACGCTGGTCCTCCCTCCACTTCTGACAAGTACAGGGTGTTATTAAGGGGGGGCACAAAGCGATTGTGGTGCATTTGATAGTGTTTATTACTATTTAAAAAGCGCTGTTAGGCTGTGGACATACTGTGTTCACAGGAAATACCTGGGATTGTGAACTGGCTGCTCCTATCCTGTGTCCCTCTGACAGATTTTACTGTGGGTCTGTCCCCAAAATAAGTCCCAGTGTGGCTGTTGGTGTGCTGTAAACGTGTGAGGCATGTCTGAGGCAGGGAGTTCCTCCCCGGAGGAAGCCATTTTAGGGACACAGAGTTGTAATGTGGTGGCACTACCGGCACACCAAGAGCCTGCATGGGTGAAAGAGATACGTGACAGTATGCATCTGATTAACCGTAGATTAGATAAGTCTGAATCTAAGGCTGCATGCTGGAGAAAATCTGTGGAAGATGTGATTTTTCAGGATGCTGTAATTCCTTATGCGGGCGGCTCCTCTGGGTCACATAAGAGACCATTTGCAAATGTTGTAAACACTGATACCGACACGGATTCTGACTCTTGTGTCGACGATAGTGAATCCAGAGAGATAGATGATAAATCGGCAAAAAATATACAATATATGATTGTGTCTATAAGGGACGTGTTGGAGGTTACAGAAACCATTCCTGTACCTCAGGAGAAGGCGAATTTATGTAAGGAAAAGAAGTCCAAAGTCACGTTCCCCCCTTCACACGAACTAAATGCTCTGTTGGAAGGGATGTGGGTGAATCCTGATAAAAGATTTCGTATTCCCAAAAGGATTCACATAGCTTACCCTTTCCCGGCTGAGGACAGGAAAAAGTGGGAGTCACCCCCTGTGTTAGACAGTGCACTTTCCAGGTTGACAAAGAAGGTAATTCTCCCTGCTCCTGGCACGGCTTCTCTTAAAGAGCCGGCAGACCGCAAAATGGAAACGACATTGAAATCCATTTATGTTGCCAATGGTACACTGATTAGGCCCACTATTGCCTGCGCATGGGTGAGTCGCGCTATTGAAAAATGGTCAGAAAGCGTGTCATCAGAAATTGACACGATTGATAAAGATGAGATACTCCTTAAGTTAGGGAATATCAAGGACGCTGCCGCCTACATACTGGAAGCAATGAAGGATATTGGACTCTTGAGTTTACAGGCTGCTACCATGGCAGTATCGGCTAGGTGGGCGTTGTGGATTCGCCAGTGGAACGCGGATGCAGATTCCAAAAGAAACATGGAGGCTCTCCCATATAAAGGTGAGGCCTTATTTAGCGATGGCCTGGATGCGTTAGCCTCGGCTGCTACCGCAGGTAAGTCGACATTTTTGCCCTCTGCGCCTGCACCGGCAAAAAAGACCTATCACCCGAAAATGCAGTCCTTTCGGCCCAATAAATACAAAAAGACGAGAGGATCCCCCTTCTTTGCAGGAAGGGGAAAGAAGCCCACAGCGGCTCCAGGTTCCCAAGAGCAGAAGTCTACCCCTACTTCTGCCAAATCCCCAGCATGACGCTGGAGCTCCCTTGCGGGAGGCCGCTCGGGTGGGTGCTTGTCTCAAACTCTTCAGCCAGGATTGGATCCCTGGGTGTTGCAAATAGTATCCCAGGGGTACAAGCTGGAGTTTCAAGACGTTCCCCCATGCCGATTTTTCAAATCGACCTTGCCAATTTCGAGAAGCAGTAACAGCGGCAATCCAAAAATTATGTCAAGACCAGGTCATAGTCCTGGTACCGTTGTCACAACAAGGGAGGGGTTTTTATTCAAGCCTCTTTGTGGTTCCGAAACCGGACGGCTCGGTCAGACCGAACCTAAATCTAAAGGATCTGAATGGTTACCTAAAAAGGTTCAAGTTCAAGATGGAATCACTTCGGGCAGTGATTGCCAGTCTGGAGGAGGGGGACTACTTGCTGTCGGTGGACATAAAGGATGCTTACCTGCATGTTCCCATTTATCCTCCTCACCAGGCTTATCTGAGATTCGCGGTTTAGGATTGCCATTACCAATTCCAGATGTTACCTTTCGGTCTCTACACGGCGCCGAGGGTATTCACCAAGGTGATGGCGGAGATGATGGTTCTCCTTCTTCAGAAAGGAATCATTATGGGCCCTCATTCCGAGTTGTTCGCTCGTTGCCGAGTTTCGCTATATTGCGATTAGTCGCTTACTGCGCATGCGCAATGTTCGCAGTGCATCTGCGCCAAGTAAATTTGCTAAAAAGTTAGGTATTTTACTCACGACATAACAAGGATTTTTCATCGTTCTGATGATCGGAGTGTGATTGACATGAAGTGGGTGTTTCTGGGCGGAAACTGGCCATTTTATGGGTGTGTGCGGAAAAACGCTGTCGTTTCTGGGAAAAACGCGGGAGTGGCTGGAGAAATGGGGGAGTGTCTTAGTGAACGCTGGGTGTGTTTGTGACGTCAAACCAGGAACGAAACTGACTGAACTGATCGCAGTGGCAGAGTAAGTCCCGAGCTACTCAGAAACTGCAAAGAAATTTCTATTCGCAATTATGCGAATCTTTCGTTCGCAATTTTGCAAAGCTAAGATTCACTCCCAGTAGGCGGCGGCTTAGCGTGTGCAAGGCTGCTAAAAGCAGCTAGCGAGCGAACAACTCGGAATGAGGGCCATAATTCCTTATCTGGACGACCTCCTGATAAAGGCGAGATCCAGGGAGCAGTTGTTACAAAACATATCACTCTCTCTGTCAATACTCCAACAACACGGGTGGATCATAAATTACCCAACATCACAGTTGGAACCGACAACAAGGTTGTCTTTCCACGGGATGATTCTGGACACAGAAGTTCAGAGAGTATTTTTTCCGCTGGAAAAGGCTCTGGAAATACAGAAAATGGTAAAACAGATATTGAAACCATCAAGTGTGTCGATCCATCAGTGCATTCGGTTGTTGGGGAAGATGGTGGCGGCCTACGAGGCCATACAGTTTGGCAGGTTCCATGCCAGAGTATTCCAGTGGGACCTGTTGGACAAATGGTCGGGGTCACACCTACACATGCACAGAAAGATAATCCTGTCGTCAAAAAAACAGGATTTCGCTCCTGTGGTGGTTACACAGCTCTCACCTACTAGAGGGACGCAGGTTCGGGATTCAGGACTGGGTCCTGGTAACCACGGATGCAAGTCTCCGAGGCTGGGGAGAAGTCTCTCAGGGAGAAAACTTCCAGGGACGTTGGTCACAACAGGAAGCCTGCCTTCACGTAAACGTTCTGGAGCTAAGAGCCATTTACAACGGCCTTCAACAAGCGGTACATCTTCTTCAAGACCGTCCCGTGCAGATCCAGGCGGACAATGTAACAGCAGTCGCATACATAAACAGGCAGGGCGGAATGAAAAGCAGAGCGGCAATGGCGAAGGCAACAAAAATCCTCCGCTGGGCAGAAAAACATCTGTCGGCAATATTCATTCCGGGAGTAGACAACTGGGAAGCAGACTTCCTCAGCAGACACGATCTCCATCCAGGAGAGTGGGGCCTCCACCAGGAAGTCTTCGCAGAGGAGTTCCTCAAATAGACATGATGGCGTCTCATCTCAACAAGAAGCTTCAGAGATACTGTTCCAGGTCGAGAGACCCTCAAGCAGTAGCAGTGGATGCACTGGTGACCCAGTGGGCGTTTCCGTCAGTATATGTCTTCCCTCCACTTCCGCTGATCCCAAAAGTACTCAGGATCATAAGAAAAACAAGGGTTCGAGCAATCTTCATTGCCCCAGACTGGCCAAGGAGGGCTTGGTACCCAGATCTTCAACAGTTACTCATAGGAGATCCTCGGCCTCTTCCTCCTCGAGAGGACCTGCTGCAGCAGGGGCCGTGTGTGTACCAAGACTTACCACGGCTATGTTTGATGGCATGGCTGTTGAGCGCCGTATCCTAGCCAGGAAGGGTATTCCCGAGGAGGTCATTCCCACCCTTATTCAGGCCAGAAAGGGAGTAACGTCGAAACATTACCACCGTATTTGGAGAAAATATGTATCTTGGTGTGAATCCAAGAAAGCTCCTGCGGAAGAGTTTAATTTAGGACGTTTTCTCCATTTTTTGCAGGATGGTGTGGAGGCGGGCCTCAGATTGGCATCAATCAAGGTCCAGATTTCGGCCTTATCAGTGTTCTTCCAGAAACAATTGGCCTCTCTTCCAGAGATTCAGACCTTTGTGAAAGGGGTTCTGCACATCCAGCCTCCATTCGTGCCTCCAGTGGCACCATGGGACCTTAACGTGGTATTGCAGTTCCTTCAATTGGATTGGTTTGAGCCTCTAAAAAAGATCGAGTTGAAATTTCTCACTTGGAAAGTGGTGATGCTTTTGGCTTTGGCATCCGCAAGGCGGGTGTCTGAATTGGGGGCCTTGTCTCACAAGAGCCCTTAACTGATCTTCCATGAAGATAGGGCAGAGTTGAGGACTCGTCAACATTTTCTTCCGAAGGTGGTTTCATCTTTCCACATAAACCAACCTATTGTTGTACCAGTAATTACTGACACATTCACTGAGTCAAAATCTCTAGATGTGGTTAGAGCTTTGAAAATCTATGTTGCTAGAGCGGCTCGTATACGGAAAACAGAGACTCTATTTGTCCTGTATGATCACAACAAGATTGGCTGTCCTGCTTCCAAGCAGACTATTGCACGTTGGATTAGAAATACGATTCAGCAAGTTCATACTACGGCTGGATTGCCTTACTGATGTCGGCAAAGGCCCACTCCACTAGGAAGGTGGGCTCATCCTGGGCGGCTGCCCGGGGGGTCTCGGCATTACAACTTTGCCGAGCAGCTACTTGGTCAAGGTCAAACACATTTGCTAAGTTCTACAAGTTTGACACCTTGGCCGATGAGGACCTCAAGTTTGGTCAATCGGTGCTGCAGGGTCATCCGCACTCTCCCGCCCGTACTGGAGCTTTGGTATAGACCCCATGGTCTTGATGTCGTTCCCAGCATCCTCTAGGACGTATGAGAAAATAGGATTTTGATAACCTACCGGTAAATCCTTTTCTCCTAATCCGTAGAGGATGCTGGGCGCCCATCCCAGTGCGTACTTTACCTGCAGTTTAATTATTAGAGTTACACAAGTTGTGTTATCTTGGTTTCAGCATGTTGCTGCAATTGGTTCATGCCTTTTGGCGTGTGTTATGTTGAATGCCATGTGTGCGGCATGGTTGAGGGTGTGAGTTGGTAGATATCTCACCACTAGTTAAGTAATTCCTTTCCTCGAAATGTCAGTCTCCCTGGGCACAGTTCCTACAACTGAGGTCTAGAGGAGGGGCATAGAGGGAGGAGCCAGTTCACACCCAATGAAAAGTCTTTAGAGTGCCCATGTCTCCTGCGGATCCCGTCTATAGCCCATGGTCTTGATGTCGTCCCCAGCATCCTCTACGGACTAGGAGAAAAGGATTTACCGGTAGGTTATCAAAATTCTATTATTCACCCTCTATACCCCACGTGCTGGACTTTTAAACTAGGGGTACACTCTGACTTTGCAGTACGGACTTATTTTGTCACCTGTTCTGTACACTACCTACACTGCACTACCTGCCCCTTTTTGCCTATTCCCGAGACTGCTCTATATCTTACCGCACCCCCCATTGTGTTGATCGAGATGTGGCAATTTAACGGCTAAGATACTTCATATGTGAGACCCGTTGCACTCTTTAAACTTCCTACTCTCTGCGTACTCCTGTTGCTGTCGCCCCACTACTTCGGCTCATTTGCATGGAAAAGTTATTCATCAATGACGTCCACAGGTACTATATTGCCACCTCGGGACGATACCCCTTGTGGAAATACATCGGACTTAGATCACTCGACCTCACGCTCTACCTCTCAACGCTCACGCAAATCCAGACCGCCTGTCAAACAACCAAAAATGAAGCATAAAGATCTCGTGGCGGTCCTGGGGCCCCTTTTGAACGTAAAATTGTCTGGCATCAAGGAAGCCATTGAGTCCACTTTGACCCAGTTCAACCAACACTCTAGCCGCCTTGATGAAGCAGAACAGCGGATATCGTCTTTGGAAGATGACCTGTCAATGGCTCAGCGTACTATACATACCCTATAAACAGACAAAAGCCGGCAGTTGCCAGGAAAAGACAGGGATTGCCTTTTTGGAGCACTCTTTTAAAATAATTAATATTACATTGATAGGATTAGTAATTTTAAAACGTAACTTTTAATATTCTCATTAAAATATACGGGGTGTAAGTATTTACTTGTGAATCAAATATCTTATATATTAGCCCAGATCTGTGACTTTGTGACTCATTTGCTAACGCTGGGCGGAGTCACAATGCTGGGCGGAGTCAGAGTCACAGATCTGGGCTAATATATCGGAGGCAAAGCAGACACGTGGCTGATCTAGGCGTGTCTCCTGGCCCTTTCAGTATGTCATTTGCAAGAGAGGAGGTGCGCTGTATGACCCCAGTCGTGTGATTGGCGGAGTGTCTGAGAAAGGGTTGTGATCCCTCAGAGCTGTTAGCCAATCACCGGTCGGTGGGGCGCGGCAGTCAACTGGCCACTGCGTGATTGGCAGGAGTAGGATGGGTATATGATCAATATATCCAAATGTATTGGATTAGCTTGTTTAAAGTCCTCAGAGAGTTGTAATTGATCATTGTGATTGATTGATTGATTGATTGATTGATCATTAACAATAGAGGGCGGCAGTGTGCTCTATACACTTTCCTTTAAGCCAGGCATGTCCAAACTGCGGCCCTCCAGCTGTTGTGAAACTACATATCCCAGCATGCCCTGACACAGTTTTTCTGTCAGAGAATGCTAAAGTTGTGTCAGGGCATGCTGGGATGTGTAGTTTCTCAACAGCTGGAGGGCCACAGTTTGGACATGCCTGCTTTAAGCATTGAAGAAAACTGCACCACATTTATATATGAGGAAACATTGTATATAAACAGCATTATGCTGAGTTGGCTCTTTGTTGCACTAAGAAAGCATAATAGTAACATGTAGAATAAATGAATACAAGATAATTAAAGCCGTGTGACTCAAGAAGATATCTGTTTTATTACAGAATTTAGCAATATATTCACACTGAATAATATAATATATAATATTCACCACAAAGACAGTTACATGTCTGTAGAATGATTTTTCTTATGGGATTTGATAAAGATACATATTCTGTACATGTGAGTGTATATATATATATATATTTGATTCACAAGTAAATACTTACACCCTGTATATTTTAATGAGAATATTAAAAGTTACGTTTTAAAATTACTAATCATATCAATGTAATATTAATTATTTTAAAAGAGTGCTCCAAAAAGGCAATCCCTGTCTTTTCCTGGCAACTTGCGGTTTTTGTCTGTTTATAAGGTTTAAATGTGATTGTTGGAGCACCTCCAGCCAAGGATGAATAAAATCCCAAATTATTATGGGAAATTTGCTAGATAGCTGGTTATTTAGTATGTAATAAGTATCAATTCTCAGGTTTCTGTACAGGATACACTATATGACTATAAAATACTATACATACCCAACAGCTGGAGATATCAGGCCTCTCAGAGAAAGTTGATGACCTCAAGAATTGCAGCCCTCGTAACAACCTGCGGGTCATTGGCATCCCAGAAACAATTAAGGGTCACAAACTTATAGTTACATAGTTGTTGAGGTTGAAAAAAGAGAAATGTCCATCGAGTTCAACCTATTGTACATTACATAATTTTATTTTTAAATATTAATTAAATGCTGTATCTCTGGATATTTTTTTTCAGATAGGATTTTAATCCATTTTTAAATTTATTGATTGAGTCCACCATTACTACCTTCTCTGGCAGATAATTCCAAATCCTTACTGCTCTTACTGTGAAGAATCCTTTTCTCCGTTGGGTATGGAATTTTTTCTCCTCTAACCTCAGGGGGTGTCCTATGTATTGTTTTTTTGGTAAACAAATCGTTTGATAGATCCTTGTATTGTCCCTTAATGTATTTATAAATATTAATGATGTCCCCTCTCAGTCGCCTATTTTCCAGTGTGAACATATCAAGCCTTTTAAGTCTTTCCTCATAGTCCAGTGCCTCTAACCCCTTAACCAGTTTAGTGGCTCGCCTCTGAACCCTTTCGAGTTTCAAGGTATCTTTTTTTATAATATGGTGCCCAAAACTGTATACAATATTCCAGGTGTGGTCGCACCAATGATTTATACAGAGGCAGGATTACACTCTCATCCCTTGTCTCCATACCCCATTTTATGCATAACACCTTATTAGCCTTTGCTGCTGCATTTTGACATTGCGTACTGCTACCAAGTTTATTATCAATGAGCACACCCAGATCCTTTTCTACTACCGTTATTCCTACATTTTCCCCATTTAGTTTATAGGCTGCCTGGTTGTTCTTAGTCCCAAGGTGCATAACTTTACATTTGTCTATATTGAACCTCATTCTCCATTTGTCTGCCCAGGCCTCCAGTCTAGATAAGTCATTCTGTAGAGACTCAACATCCTTGTCTCAATTAATTATTCTACATCATTTTGTATCATCTGCGAAAATTTACACTGTGCTTTCCAGTCCCTCACCTAGGTCATTAATGAATATATTAAACAGCAATGGCCTGAGTACTGAGCTCTGCAGTATTCCACTGAGTACTGAAGCCCATTCAGAGTACATCCCATTAACCCCCACTCGCTGTTCCCTATTAAGCAGCCAATTACTCACCCAAGTACAGATAGTGTTTCCTACCCCAAGCTCTCTTAGTTTGAGAATTAGTCTCCTGTGTGGAACTTTGTCAAAAGCCTTAGAGAAGTCTAAAAAGATCACATCCACTGCTGGACCCTTATCAATATTATCGCTCACTTTCTCGTAGAAGCTTATTACGTTAGTTTGACATGACCTGTCCTTCACAAATCCATGTTGATTCCTAGTAATAACCTTGGATGTATCCAAGTACTCTAGAATGCTATCCCTTAATATACCTTCTAGTATTTTCCCCACTATAGATGTCAAGCTAACTGGTCTATAGTTCCCGGGAAGCATTTTAATACCCTTTTTAAATATTGGGACTACCTCTGCTATACGCCAGTCCTTTGGTATCATTCCTGATCTAATTGACTCGCTGAAGATCAAATATAGAGGTTTCGATATCTCTACGTTGAGTTCCATAAGAACCCTGGGGTGGAGTCCATCCGGCCAAGGAGCTTTATTTATCTTAATTTTACTTAGTCTCTCCCGGATTACTCCATCGTTTAAGTAAGTACCAAGCAATGGGTCATTATTATTTTTATGTTATGCTCTTTTATTGTCAACCTGTCCTCTTTCATGAATACTGATGAAAAGAATTTATTAAATAAATCTGCTTTTTCCCTATCATCATTAATCAAGACATCCAGCTTACCCTTTAAGGGCCCAATATTGTCCTTTTTCAACCTTTTATATACTTAAAGAACTTTTTGGGGTTTGTTTTACTCTCCTTTGCGATTTGTTTTTCGTTTTCTATTTTAGCTGCTCTAATCGCTTTTTTGCATTTTTTGTTACATTCCTTGTAGAACTGGAATGATTCCACCTTTCCGTCAGACTTAAATGCTTTGAAAGCACGCCTCTTTGTATCCATTTGTTCCTTGACCTTTTTATTAAGCCACATCGGTTTGGATTTCCTACTTCTGTTTTTGTTGACTTTGGGAATATATAAATTAGTGTACTTATTGAGCGTAGTTGTAAAAATGTCCCATATTTCAGCAGTATTCTTACCATGAAATATAATTTCCCAATTAATCTCCTTCATTGCTTGTTTCAGCAATGTGAAATTTGCTTTCCTAAAGTTAAAAATCTTGGTTAAACCCTTGTATTATGTTGTTTTTGAAAGCTGATATCTAATGTGATCATATTGTGATCGCTATTTCCTAGGGTCTCCCCTACTTTAGTATTTGTTATTATTTCCTCATTATTAGTTAGTACTAGTTCCAGTATAGCCCCTTGCCTAGTTGGATCCTCAATTACCTGGGACGAGTAATGATCTTTTAGCATGTATTTACTGTTTTGGTGTTCCAGTTTATATCCGGGTAATTGAAGTCCCCAACAATAACGACGTCCCCCATACCTGCAGCTTTTTCGATTTGCTGCAAGAGTTGTAATTTGTCAGCCACACTAATATCTGGCGGTTTATAGCATGTCCCTATTAAAAGTTTTTTTGGATCTTTACCCCCACTCGAAATCTCAACCCATAATGACTCTTGTTATCTCCAGTCCCCTCATAACTGACCTCCTTTAAATATGGTTTTAAAAGTGGTTTAACATAGAGACAAACACCCCCTCCCTTTTTATTAATCCTATCTCTCCTGAAGAGAGTGTATCCCTCAATGTTTGTCGACCAGTCGTGAGAATCGTCCCACCATGTCTCAGTAATGCCTATTATGTCATAATGGTCGTTATGTGCAGTTGCCTCTAATTCCCCCATTTTACTTGTTAGGCTTCTTGCATTTGCAATCATACACTTAAGTTTATTAATTCCCTGATCCTCAAGTTCTGTTATACAGAACATTTCCTTAGGAACCATGGTATCCCTTAAATTACCATTGCTGACTATTTCACTCCTTCCCCCGTCTCCACCCCCATTGTACTTTATACATCCCACTATTCTTTGCTCTCTAGTTGTCCCACTAATTCTTTCTAATCCCTCCCCCCAGGAACCTAGTTTAAAATCTCCCCCAAACTTCTGACCATCCTTCCCCCCAGCACTGCTGCCCCCTCCTCATTCAGGTGCAGTCCATTGCGTCCAAAAAGATGGCGCCTGACTGAGAAGTCCGCCCAGTGTCTAAGAACACAAACCCCTCCTTCCTACACCAGTCTCTAAGCCACACATTTACCTCCCTAATCTCCCTCTGCCTTCCTGGACTAGCGTGTGGCACAGGTAATATTTCAGAGAATATTACCTTAGATGTCCTTGCCTTTAATTTTTGTCCTAGGTCCCTATAATCTCTCCTAAGAACATCCCACCTTTCACTAACTTTGTCGTTGGTGCCAACGTGCACCAAGACCGCCGGGTCGTTCCCGGCCCCTCCTAACAATCTTTCTACCCGGTCCGCAATGTGCCGTACCCGAGCACCCCGTAGACAATAGACCGTATGACGATCGCGGTCCCGGTAGTAGATTGCCCTATCTGTTTTCCTGATAATAGAATCCCCTACCACCACAATTTGACTAGGTACTCCACTTTCTTTCCCTTTGTCCTGGAGGGACCGCTCCTCTGGTTGCTAGAGGGAGCGGTATCCTCCATTGCCATAATTTTCTCACTGCTATCCCCAGAATCTTCGTCCAGTCAGGCAAATTTATTGGGGTTTGGCAGGTCCCCCTCTTCCTTCTAACCATGACCCAGCTTGCTACCTGACTGTCCTCGTCCTCCTCTACCGGTGGCCCCCCTTGCAACTCCACCACTGTTCTATCTAAGCTCAGTTTGAGATTGTGAATATTCCTCAGTCTCGTAACGGTTTGCTCTAGATCAGTTACCTGGGCTTCCAGGGCAACCATTCGCGTACACCTCGCGCAGATGTATTCACACTGGGTCGGTTGCTCCAGTTGTGCATACATAATACACAACATGCACTGAGTGAGATTCCCAACCACGGACTCCCCCATTTTGTCTAAAATGAAACTCTAACTCCCTGTACCTTTATAAAAAAAAATACAATATAATACAGACAATACCGACTATGTATTACAATACAGCTTAGTTCAGACTATGCTACACAACACAATACTAAAGCCTAGCTATGGAAAGAGACAATTTTCAACACAGTAAAGTACTTGGTAATGCAATGTAAATGTACAAATGTATAAGTGTATCAATGGAAAACAGTCAAAAGAATAAAAAATAAAAACGGAAATTAGTGTATAAAAACAGAAATTAGTGTGGATCTCCTTTCATCGGGCATCCCAGAGTTATTGGGCATGGATCTAAAGGGAGTCCCACTTCTTATTGAGAGAGCCCATTGGGTCGGGCCTGATCGGAAAAATTCTGCTGGACGTCCTCGTCCTGTCATAATGAGGATCCTGAATTACGCGGATAAGATGAAACTTCTTGACCACTATCGCAGGACTGCCAGCTTATCTTTTAATGGCGACCGCCTCCTCATCTTCCAGGACTTCTCTGCCCTCGTAGCAACTAAATGCAGAGCATTTGCTCCCATCTGCAAGCACCTCTTTGATTCTAAGGTTATATTTTCACTACTCTAGCCAGCCCGCCTCCGGGTATTCGAGGATGGCAAACCGCTGTTCTTTGATGATCCCGAGGAGTCAAAGTTGCACTTCTCTCAACCTGACACTTGACTGTTGACTCGCCTCACTCGCTTGTAGTTTATTATTGTCCTGGATGTGCCTTCGGGTCCAGCATGCGGAGTGCTATATCTGTGATATACTGTATGCTCACTCCTAGTCTGTTTCCGGTTTATTTACTATCTTTGATGTCTTTGTTATTGTTTTTATGTTTTTCATAAAAACAGTGATCTCGGCCAAGGCAGTGTCTGCCTTGGCCGAGATCCCCTTTCCCTCCTGGGGTTTCCCCCCAGCTGGGACTGGGAGGGGCCCTATCTCACCTTATTCATATTTACTCTACTGTTTCCATCTGTGGGGGTAGGCTAGTATGGTATCTGTTGCCTTCCCACAATCTCATATAGACGGAGATTCACGTAATAGCTTACTTCGTATTGTCTCTTGGAATGTAGAGGGACTTAATCACCCAGTTAACTCACTCACTTGAAACGTATGGCCCCTCATATTGTGTTTTTTCAGGAGACACATTGGTTAGAAGACCCTAGAAATTCCTTGTGGGTCCCTTGGATTGGGGAATGTATTTCAGCCCCATACCGCTCTAAATCCAGAGGCGTGGCTATCCTCTTCCACTCCTTACAATATTCAATCCGTAGAAAATTTCTAAATCCTGGAGGAAGATTTATATTGCTAGATGTATCTGTTGACAACACTGTGTATACCTTACTTAATGTCTATGCACCTAATGTATCCCTTGACTCTTTTTTTGCAGCTCTTCTAATGACGCTCCTAACCTGGGGTGGTAGGAATTTGATTGTAGGCGGGGACTTTAATTTGGCGGTGGACCCATCCATGGACAGATCCAAAGTAAGTACTCGCACTGCTTCTCCTCTTTGTAATCTTCTGCCCTCTTTCTGTACACAACTCGATTTACTTCACCCTACCCAGAAATACTTCTTTTTCTATTCTCAACCTCACTCCCGCATTGACTATATCTTTACTTCTACCGGCCTCTTCCCCATGGGTTACCCTATTGCTGACATTATCATTTATGACCACGCCCCTATATCTTTGCATATTCAAATGACTTTGCCTCATCGTTCTTCCCCATGCTGGCGATTTCCTGCATACCTACGCCACTCCACTGACTTCCTTCTACATCTCAAACAATCCTGGCTTAATTATACCTTAGATAACAGTGACCATAGCTCAGATTCACCACTATTTTGGGGTGCTGCTAAGGTGGTACTTAGGGGGCGTGTTATGTCCTACACTCACTCCAAATGGAAGAAATTCTCACAACTGCAGACACTGAGTGCGACGCTCACCTCCTCTTATCGGCAATATAAACAACACGACACCCCTGCTCATAAGGATGCCTATCTTTCAGCTAAGCTTATTTATGAAACTTTCCTCACTGAACGAGCTCAACTGTCTTATGATTACCAGCAAAACAGGTATCATATATGGGGCAACAAATCGGGTAAATTGTTGGCTAATCTGATTAAAGGACCCTTACATGGGTGAACGCCATTAATGTTTCACGGAACATGGTTTCAGACTCCGACGCTATCTGTGCCGAATTTGTGATTTTATCGCTCCCTCTATACTAAGGGCCCTGATAATATTGATACTGGTGGCTCTTTTATTGAAGAGGCCAATCTTCCCATCCTCTTCCAGGAAGAAAGGGATCTCCTAGAGAGCTCGATCACAGCTGAGGAAGTTATTGAAACTATTAAAAGCCTGCCGAATAATAAAAGCCCCGGCCCCGATGGTTTTGGTGCAGAGTTTTATAAAAATGCTACGAGATGATTTAGCTCCCACCCTTGCATCCCTCTATAATTATATCTTCACCTCCAAACAGACCCCAATTAGATTCAATGAGGCTAAGATAATTGTCTTAGCAAAAACCGGTAAAGACCCTTCCTTACCTAGCTTTTATAGGCCGATTTCCCTCCTTAATCAAGACTTTAAGATTCTGACCAAACTTATGGCTAATCGCCTGCAACCGTGTCTTTCTCGCGTAGTCTCACCTGTGCAGTTGGGATTCATCAAACATAGACAATCGGTACGAGGTATTAGAGCTGCTTTGGCTGCTGTCACCTACTCTCGTACTCACAACATTGTGAACAACATTCTCATTAATGTCGACAATGAAAAGGCCTTTGACAAGATTGCCTGGTCTCATATGGACAGAGTCTTACATTATCAGCGTTTCGGAGAGAAATTTGTAACCTTATCAATTCCCTTTATACTGACCCTACTGCGCAGGTGATGGTAAACAATATCTCCTCAGCTCCCTTTACTCTTGAAAGAAGGACTAGACAGGGATGCCCTCCCCCCCCTTCTCTTCAATTTAGCTTTAGAGCCCTTTTTGCGTTAGATTATTAATCTAACTGTTTTTCAGGGTATAAAAATAGGCACTCAAGAATTAAAAATCATAGTATTTGCGGATGACATTCTCCTTTTTACCTCTAACCCTAAACAATCTGTTCCACCATTACAAGACGCTTTAACGCGCTTCTCTTCCTTTGCTGGCTTTTCCATTAATTATGATAAATAAGAAGCCTTAGCTATATTCAGTCAGGCTACTCTAGGATGGGACACCCCTTTTCCATTCTGATGGGCTCCTACCCACATCACATATCTCGTGTTTTATTGGCTTCTGTTCCCTCCCTCCTCTATTCCTACAACGTTCACCCTGTTCTCACTAAAATTCAAACTGAACTTTGTCTCTGGTGAAATTTACCTATCAATCTCCTAGGTCGCTGTAATATTATCAAGATGGCCAGTTTCCCAAAATTGCTCTATGTCCTCCAGATGGTTCCTATTCTGCTCACAAAATCTGATCTTTTTCTCCTCAATTCACACATCTCTAAATTCATATGGTCTAATAAACGGCCTAGAATTAGCTTTCTTAAACTGTCCCAGGCAGTACAGAGTGGAGGGCTGAATCTACCGGACATAGAGCAATACAACAGGGCGTGTCTTCTTCGCTTTGCTATGGACTGGCTACGGGAAACAAATGTCTTCACTGACTCGTCACTAGACTCCCAACTTTGCGCCCCCCTATCCCTTATCTATATCCTACATGCCACTAATACTACACTGAAATTGCCTCACTTTGACAATCTACTCCTGACGTCCACAATCAAAGCATGGCGAATGTCTAGGATATCACTGAATTTACACTGCTCTCACTCGCTATTCCTCCCACTCACTGGTAATTTAGACTTTCAAAATGGTCAGGCCTCCTTTCCCCTCACTGTTTGGCACTCTGCAGGGATTACACATATCCTAAACCCCCTTCATAAACCACTCACTTTTTCTGAAGCAGTAGCCAAATACAATATTAGCCCCCTTCATGGAGTCTACTACTTCTAAGCCTCTCATTACATACAATCTGCTCTATCACACCTACATAAACTGGATTTTCTTAACCCTTTGGACACGCTTTTACATTCCGGCACATACTCCATCTCCACCATCTATGTCCGCATCTGCACAGATATTGTACCCGTCTCCGACTTAGCCCACCTCCAAAAATGGTCTTCTCAAATACATTCCATGTCCCCTTAAATAGTGCTGGATAGCTTTGCTGCTTCTCTGAGGCTTCTCCCAGCAAGTATCTATCAAGAAATGTCATACAAGATTTTACACATGGCCTACATATCTCCAAAAATAAGTCATTTAATGGGCCTTTCCGACTTGGCGAAATGCACTAAATGTTCTGCACCAGTAGCTGACATCATGCACTGTTTTTGGCAATGCCCCCACATACAAGCCTTTTGGAGTGAGCTGCAGGCATATAGTTCTTCTGAACTGGGTATACACTTCAGTTGTACTGCCTCTTGGGCCCTCTTTGGTCATCTTCTTGATCAGCCAAACATTCCTTCTCCAGATAAAAAACTGATAGTACTTCTTTCAGCCGTTGGAAGAAAATACATTCTTCAGCAATGGATCCATGACACTCCTCCTACCCTACCGATGGCTACTTTTAGATTGCTTTTCCTATTCACTATGGACTGGTTGGAAACATCTTTTAATAAAGAAATCCTGACTCCTGCATTGTTTCAATGTTGGGGGAAATTTATTCATACATTGCCTGCCCCTACAAAACTGGCTATCCAATGCAGCTTTCATTGTACTACATGGTACTGTCATCAGTTATTAGACAATAGACCCCCAATTTCCCTCTTATGAGTTTCCAACACCTTTTGTCTCTTCCCTCTACTCCTTCCTCTTTTGACTTTCTGTATATCCTCTTTGACTCCTCTTTGAACTCCGTCTACTGCAATCTCTCCTGCTTTGATGGTTTCTCCATGGATGGGTTGACGGTCCCCCGGCCTTGACAGGTATTGTTCCTTTTAGTTTCTTGTTTATGTTATGCACTCCCCATATAGGTGAGTGCCTTTATATCCTTTATATGTTTAATGTTTGATCTCTGATCTTTTTTTTTTTTATTTCTTTTCGAATCAGACCAATCACCGGTCACCTCTAGTTTGCTATTATGCCTTATAATGATCTGGTTCCTAAATCTTGTATTTCATGTTGGAAGATGGAAAATTTTAGGTATTATTTAAGACTAAGCCTTTTGTATATTTCATGTCTACTTGAATGCGTGTCATCTTTTTTCAACATACGGCTATGTCTTATTTAGTTCTATATTATACATTGATGTTTGTTCCAAACCTAAATAAAATATGTATTGAAAAAAACCAAAACACGCACCGCTCCCTGTACCAGTGCCGCTTACATACGTAACACCCCCTGTACCAGTGGAATTAAACACGTAAAGCCCCCTGTACCAGTGCCGCTTACACACGTAACGCCCCCTGTAGCAGTGCTGCTTACACACGTAACGCCCCCTGTAGCAGTGCCGCTTACACACGTTATGCCGCAGTCACACATGCACACACAGATACACACACCACATACACATATATATATATACATAGGACACACACACATACATACTGTACATACATTACACACATACACAGTCACACATATATACAGTATGCACACACACACACACACACACACACACTTCCACTCACTCTCTTTCCAGACACTTACCTAAGGAAGTCTGGCTGGCTGGAGCTGTAGAAGCTTATCGCCTGCTGCAGCCTGGTCCCATCTAGCTCCGCCCCTTACTCCCATCTAGCTCTGCCCCTTTTGGTCCCACCCGGCCACTACACTGTCACAAGGGAGGGGAGGGGGGAAGGCGCAGCAGCAGCAGGGACATCAGCAGCAGCTCAGTCAGCACAGGGATGCAGAGCTGGGAGAGCGCCAGCGCCTCTCCAGCGTAGCGCCTCCCTGCACTGCATCCCTTTGCTGAGTGGCTAGCGCAGGGCCTGGTTGGGAGGTATGATAACAGGATGATAATCTGGTGAATGGCAGAAATAAACCAAGAACAAACAGCAGTTTGGTAAATGTACATTAGCCAGAAGCATGAATAGCAGGAAAGCAGATGAATGGAGTCTTGAGTAATGATGCATACCTCCCAACATGACCCTCTCCAGGAGGGACACAATGCTCTACTTCTGGACTTTTCTCTTAATCTATGATTGTCGGCACCTGTTTTGAATCATAAATTAAGAGGGAAGTCCAGGAGCAGAGCATTCTGTCCCTTTTGGAGACGATCATGTTGGGAGGTATGATGATGCAATGGAATCAGGAGTAACAGGCTGTAACAGGCATATAAACTTAATTTGGAAATGCAGAAAAGCTGTTTGCTGGGAATGATGATAAACTGACCAGTACAGGACACATGAAAATAGGACAAGGTTATCAGAAAATCCAAAGCACAGGAACAAGAGATCAGGATTGCTGTACAGACGGTGAGCTGAAACATAGAAGCATGCTTTGCAGGAAAACAATGGCCAGCAATCTTATATGGTGAGGGGCAAGACTACATAACAGTGAGGCATGTACAGGTGATTAACAGGGAAAGCAGATTAACTCCTGCAGAAAGGATAAAATGTCAGAATGTCACAGCAGCACCAATGATAGCACAGAGGTACTGCAGGCCAGATACAAAATAAGAACAGAGGGGGTTATTCAGCATTGATCACACCTGCAATCCTCAGCACAGTATCCCAACAATCGGGAAAATGCACATGAGCAGGATCCATTCTGCGCATGCGCAGAATGGGTCCTACAATCGCATTGCAGTATTGCGAACACCTCTGTCTGATTAACAGACAGAGGTGTTCGTGGGAGGGACGGGGCGACTGGCGATGACTGAAACAGGGAGGTGTTTTCCGGGAGTGGCAAGGCCAAGGACTGCTTCGCATGATGCAGTTTCCTTGGCCTTGTAAGCCGCCCTGAGACAGAAAGCCTGAGTAAACTGAGGCTTGCCGTCGCAGATGAACATCGCAACCAATTGTTGTGATGTTTGATGCAATACTGCGACCGCAAATGCAGCAAGGAGGCGTTCATGCACTTCAATGTGTGTATGCATTGCTATGGATTGCAATTGCAGTCTATTCTGAATTAGGCCCTAAGTTACTAGGATGTGTAAGTAGGGTGGATAAGTACAAATGGCCCATTTGCCATTTTATTAAATAGGTCCTGTTCATGGGTAAATTTACTCCTCTGAATAAAGCGTTTGCATATTTATTGCTGGACTGTGCAGTGTCTGTTCCTCTCTGCCAACCATCTATTGTCCCTCTGACCAGTGAATTGCAGTCATTGACTAGGCACTATCCACAATATGTACCTACGACTTATTCAACATGAATATTTGAGTTAAGTGAAGGTATTTAGATGTGACAAACAAAGCAAAGTAACTGTTGGCTCTTTAACTAATACTCTTTTTTCTATTGACTTGAAAATCCCTGGTTATTGGACATAAAAAAATCGCAGTAAACCGAGATTTTTGTTAGTGGAAATGGCTCCAGCTAGTTCCAGTCACCGAGTTAGGTGCAGTGTAAACAGGTAACCCAGGTTGTCTGACCCAGGTCCCAGCATTCCGAAGCAAGGAGATGATGTCATATCCAAGTGCCAGCACCTGCACCCATGTGCATTGTGAACCAGGGGCGGATTGGGATGGAAAAGCAGCACGGGAATTTTATGGAAGCAGCCCTAATGGGGGTGTGGTCTGATGAAAGGGTGGGGAGCAGGATCCCTCCTCATAGGGTCTGATCGTACGCAGTTGTGGCCTTCCTTGCATTTTTTGCTGCAGTTTTGTCTGAGACTAGGGGTGGATTGGAAAACTAAATGTGGCCCGGTAACATTGTGTAGATGTGGCCCGACATGGGCAGCACAAGAGGTATAACATACCATGTAGCCAGGGCAGCATCACTGGATGGTAGAGTTGCTGTACTGCAGAGATGGAATAACAGAATGAATGGGGACAATGCAGTGTACTGAGTGCAGTGAGCTGCCTGTCATGTGTGGGGTGGGGCCACATGACAAAACACAAAACAGGCCCCACAGACACGACAGCCCACCAGGAATCTTCCTGGTGAGCCCTATAGCCAATCCACCCCTGGTGTCAATGACGCCGATCTGGGAATAACCTGGATCGGTGCCTGTGGTGGATAGGGGTCTGACCTGGTTTGGAACTGTGTTTCAAATCTTGGGTCAGACCTGGGAATTTCATGGAAAAGGGGTATAAGATAAATAGGTAAGTGAAACACAAAATTAGGCAGAGAAAATTAACTCGGACCCCACCTTGATTAATTATCTGTTCCCCAAATCATTACTGATTACCTGATCTGTAAAAAAATGTGATATCACTTAAATAAACATTTCTACCACTTTCATGAACATATAATAATATATAAATGACAGCTTAGGCGCAGAATCTAATTTGCAAGTATACTGTGACTTCAGTGGTCATATATGCCTTTTCTTGTCATACGAAATATGTCACCATACATAAGAATATTTCAAATCTCTATGCGTTTAGTGTTAAGATTCCAGTGGCAAAGCCTTGTAGATGAAGATGATTATTACATGCATACTTTTATTGTGGAACAGATTAACCTTTATCATGTGTACAGGTCACAATGGGGGAGGAATTATATGAAGCACTTGGCAAGATAAGATTGATGGCCATTAGATTTGTATGTACTGTTTTAAGAAATAAAAAAAAAATAGTTTTTCACTTTCTATATTTGGAGAAGATTTTAGCAGGATACCATGCTGGCTTACTAAATCAAAAACTGAAAAATGATATCCATGATCAAGGTGTGAAATACATTGTATAAATGTGCTAGGTATTTACTTATATACGTATTTACTTATATATGTACAGTATTTGGCAATCAATCCAATATGCCCAGTGAAGTCAACATTATTTTATAGTAGGCCTATTATGTATTTTATCAAATGAGCTGTGAATTGGTTTATATACTTTTCAGTAAATAATAACAATAAAATTTGCAGTCCTGGAGAACACATTTATTGGTTTGCGAACAGTTACACCTTGCATGTCAGTGAAGTTCGTATCTAGCGCCCTGCCTGTCTGGATATCTGTTGTGGCAGCAAGGTTGTGAAAGAGGTAAACCCAAACCTCTAAGGGTATACACAATAGAAATAAACAACCGCGCCTGATTATGTTACGAGATGCATACCCAAATACTTGTCATAAATATATTGTCAATTCTGAATAGTTAGTATATAGCCCAATTGTCAATGAAAATTATATCTTACACAATGTGTTCTTTTGGGGATTTTAATCAGAAAAAATGATGTATTAAAATCTTTTTGGTTAATGCATACATATAAAGGTATGATGCAAAGTATAAGAGAGAGGAAGGGGGGGGAAGGGGGGAATGGAGGAGGGAAACAAACACGGGAAACGGATAAATGAGAGGATGAAAACAATTGCTGCAGTGTTCAGGGGGAGAAAAATCTAGATGTTATGATTTGTTTGGGAAAATTATAGACACTGCAGTGATTAGTCTGTGATGCACTCAGATCGGTGGCGTCCCACCTCTGTAGTACTAATGTCCTTCTGGATGTCTTGTGAGCTCAGTGCCGGTGAGGTAGTGTGTACAACTGTCCTTTGGAGGTTGCAGAATATGGGGTACCCCTGGCGACCTGCTGGCAATCTAGAATAAGATTGGGGCTGGTACTGTGGTAATTAGGACTCCGGACGCACCGTTATCCCTTGCGCCCCGATCAGCCGCCGTGTCGCTCTGAAAAGCGCACCGTGGTTCTCAGGGCAGCTGGGATGCAGTCACCGTCTTGGAGAGAGAGAGAAGGGAAATGCTTCCAGCCCTGTTCGGCTGTCCGCCTTGCCTTCTCCTCTCCTACGGGGTCCCTTACCTCGTTCCCTCAGCTCCGTCTTTCCTCTTCTTGCCCGCAGCGTCTCGCTTCTCCTTGGTAACCTCTCTTCCTTCCGGGTCGGTCCGGTCACGTGACCACAGCAGCGGCTCTCTCGGTATGCTGTCCCCTCGCTCGTTCTCTGCTTCCTCTCCTTCTCCACGGCTCTGTCTGTGAATAGTGATTGATATGGGATGTGATATAATTGAATGCACAGTCTGCTCCTACGCGTGTCGACCCTTCTGGGTCTTCCTCAGGGAGTCCTTGAATGCCATTTTGGGTATGGGCTATTTATGCCCATACTTGCTTATGTCACAAATAAGGGGGAGGGGTGTCATCCTTAGTTTACACCCAGAGTAGGAGGGAAATAACTGACAGTCACACATATAGATTGGGCAATGCTTGAGAGAAAAAGCAGTAAACTGAACATAAATTGAAAATAAAATAGAAATCAACAGTAGAGGATGGTGTTAGCCGTTCCAACCAACAAGTAAGACAATTAGATTAACAGTAAATACTTCAAACCTAGTCCCCATACTCCCCCTCACGGTGGAGCAGTGTCATCCTCACAGCCCCATCGTACAGTTGTCCACTGCGCCTGCAGAGGGCTTGATCGCTGAGGCTTGGGCAAACTTGGTAAAGGTGATAGAGTTGAGGGTTCCAGAAGAATGTTCAAAACCTCCAAAATCTTTTGACCTTGTTCCAGTGTCTTATCTGTACGAATAGTGTTATCAGCCAGCACTTGAAGTTGAAAGGGATAGTTCCACCGGTATCTCACATTACGTTGGCGAAGCACTTTCGTGATGGGTTTCAAATCCCTTCTCTTTTGTATTGTAGATTGGGCAAGATCTTAAAATATCTGAATGTTCATATCCTTATAGACAATGTTAGGTGTAGTTGCAGTTATCAGTTTCTCTTTAGTATGGTAATAGTGCAGTCTCGTGACTATGTCCCTAGGTTGTTGTCCAGATGGCGGTCTCGCCCGAAGGGCTCAATGAGCCCTGTCCAGGAGCAGTTCATCATCCTGAAGGCCAGGGAGGATATGCTTGAAGAGGTCTCGGAGGAAAACCAGTAGAATCGGTGGAGCGATGGACTTTGGAACATTTCTGATTTGGAGATTGTTCTTCCTTGATCTATTTTCTAAATCATCTTGCTTTTTCTTAAGGCCATCAATTTCTGTGCGCAGAAGAGAGAGTTCTCTATCAACCCCTCCTTGATATCTGCACAGATCATCCATCTTGGACTCTAGGGCATCTGTACGTGTAGACTTTTGAAGTACTATGGCCCCCTCGAACTCTGGGCTCCTCCTACACCTGCTAGAAACAGACTCACAATTATTGGTTGGACCATTGATGGTTTCAAATTATTTCTTAATATGTGAATGGGATATGTACATGGGAAATGTTCAGCCCTTCAATCATTTGTAATGCTGTGGGCCACTGTATAATTGGACTAGCTTTCATATCTGTACTGTCCTATTTTGAACTACTGTACTTGATGTGTGTAGTGTGATGCTTTAATAAAAAGTAAAAAAAAAAAGAAAATAAGAGAAGGAAAAAATGTCAGTAGGGAAAAGGAAGCCCCCGAGGGGGTATGCCATCCTGCGGTATAAGAGCTACATAGGACGCCGAAGATTTGAAATCAATCCAGCTAAACCATAGTGCACGAATTCCAAATGTTTTTCAGGGGCTGAGAAAAAGATATAATCCCTAGCCATGTAAAAATGAGGGAGTTGACACCATTTCCATGCTGTGGTGGTAGTCTGAGAGTGCCAGTGGACTGTGTGTACTTCCCTGGGATTCAATATCCTGACAGCGGCATCCCACCCGCCAGAATGCCAACAGCGGGGCAAGCACTAAGAATCCCCTTGCAGGATCGCTGCACTCGCCATGCTGTGGGCTTGGTGGCTCACTGCACTCGCCACAGGATCTATTCCCACCCAATGGTGTCGTGGACACCCATGAGTCGGAATAGCCCTGGTGTGCCGGGATTCTGGCTGGCGGCATTGCCGGCTGTCAGGATTCCGGCGTCGGTATCCTGACCTCCGGGATCCCGACCCCGGTAAATTAAAAGCATCCCCTTCCCTGACAGCATTGTTAAGGTGCCTGAGAAGTGACTTTTTATACCAGTAGAAAGAAATGGTCGAATCGTAATGAAGCCAGAAGTCAGGGCCAGAAGGTACCGAATTACCTAAAATCTCTAAAGCCAAGGCAAATATTTTCTGCCAAAACGAGGTAATGAGGGAGCAGTCGGACTAAATATGTATCATTGTGCCCATGGCCTTGCAGCACATCCAGCAGAGAGGGGTTACTGTGGGGAAGTACTTGTGAATAACAACTGGGCAAGTGCAGACACAGTCTTTTTTTGAAATGGTGACATTGAGGGCAATGGATTTGGTATAGTTAATTTTAAAGTTGAAAAGCTGGCTAAAGCACGGAAATTCTTGCATTAGGTTGATGATAGACTTAACAGGATTTGTGATCACCACCAGCAAATCATCTTCAAAGATGGCGAGGCAATAGTCCCAATAAACTACCTACAAGTCATATGATTGGGTTTAGCTTGTATCACTCTCACCAGAGCCTCGATACAAAGAAAAAAGGAGATTGAGGGAAGCCCTAATACTTGCCATTGGTAATATGAACTGGATCTGATAGAATCCCATTCACCTGTATCTGCACAGAGCCCAGTACAAAATCATGAAAGCCTTTGCAAGGGAAGTGTCTCCCAAACCCAAATGTCTCAGCACTTCAGTCATAAAACTCCAATGAATCCTATCTAAACCTTCCTCAGCATCGGTGGAGAGAAGTATCATGGACTTTAGTAATATAATCCCTATCTACCCTACCCAGTACAAACTCCACCTGATCAAAGTGAATAACAGTCAGAAGAAGAGGCTTGAGACTGTTGGCTATAAGCTTTGCATACAACTTAATATCCACATTCTGGAGGGATATGGGACGGTAACTCACCGGAAATGTCAGGTCCTTGCCCTCCTTGGGTATAACTGTAATATGAGCCCCAAGCGACTGGTCATAGATGGGTGCTTGTGCTTACACAGCATTACAGGCCTGAAGGAGCATCGGTAGTTGCTTATCTTGGTAAGCTTTATAATAAGACCCTGTAAATCCATTGAGACGAGGGCTTTTACTCTACGGGGAAGCTTTAAGAGCATCCGATAGAACTACTACCATAAATAGAAGATCAAGAGTCCATGTAATCTCTTCAGAGAAAGTGGGGAAAACTATATCTTCCAAACAGTTTCCGTTCTCTAATTCGCGATATGCCAGGTTTCAGGCTGCATGAGTCAGGGTCAAGTTGTACAGCCCAGAGTATAAAGACCGAAAGACTGCAGCAATTTTCCTGTCAGAACAGCAAAAAGTACCTGCAGGGTCTTTAGAACATTGGAGATAGTGTGGGGGGGTTTTTTTTGCAGAGAAGCAAAAGGAAGACTGTTTTAGTGTCTCTCTGGGGCACACTTTGTATAAATGAACTTACAGATGTGATTAGAATATGTAGTACACTGTGAGTAAGAATAAAACTTAACTTTTATTGCTCTAAACAGACGAAAATGTTGCTGTATATTACCGCAACAGTAATGAAAAAAGTATTAAATAACAATGTGATGATATGTTACTCACTTATTGTGAGGTAGGTGGCAGAAAGTTTGTCTGCACACCCACTGTATTTTAAGTGAGTATTGATATTTGACGTTAATCAAAGCGAAAGTTTGAAAGCTCTTGTTTTCTCTATCAACTTATGAATTGTTGTACATAAGTGCATTCATAAGAGAGAAACAAGAAACCCGGCTTTTGCAACTCCGGACTCCTTCTATAAGAGTCAGCATAGGCACGTATACTGCAATAAATATATGAAATGTGGGTTACTGATTGTTCCTGGGTACATCACCGGAAGATGAGTTCCTTGATACTACAGTACCCAGTATTCCCAGAGGGTCACCCTTTCTGGTACTAACCAGGCCCAATGCTGCTTGGAGATAGGTCAAGGAACTCTGACCCCTAAGCGCCCTTGGCAGCATTTTACCTGACTTATTTCCCCAGTGATAAAATTTATGGTGACAATGCCTGAATGCTTTCCGAACTCCATTGTGTAGAAGGTTATTAAAATTACTTCTAGCTTTTTGGACCTCCAGTATCATGTCAGACACTAGAGTACATTTATGTGTATGCTCCAATGCATGAATTTTAGATACTTCTGCTTTTTGAGGAAGGATTCCAGTTGGATGCACTTACACACGTGTGTGCCTCCCAGAGCAAGACTGGTCAGCAAGACCATCAGTAACATAAGAGTCCCAGAGGAACCGCTCATTACATGTCCAATGCCATTTGCAGGGGGGGGGGGGATACAAAGACGTAGGGCCTGAGAGAAGGGGCCCTGGTCAGAGCCGGTGATTTTCCCTATGGAAGCGTCTACCAGGAGGTCTAAATGAAAGTGGCTAACACATATATAATCAATGCATGAGTATGAGCCATGGGGGGGGGGGGGGGGTGTTAAATAACCCTTCTCGGCTGAAAATCAAGTATGATTAATCTGACATTCTGGCTTCTTTAAGAGAGTATCAAGGGGCACCAGAGGAGGTGTTAATAGAAGGATCCAGCCTGGATGCCGTCAATTTACCTACAGTCAAAATCCTGATGGTCAAAATACCGACAACCCTTGACCGACGGTCAAAATACCGACAAGGTCAAAATACTGACATGGTCAAAATACCGACATTTAAAATACAGACAAGGTCAAAATACCAACATTTAAAATGTCAACAGGTCAAAAGGTCTACATGAGTTTTTCATGATTTTTTTCATTGAAACCTACTTGTTCATACTTTGCCATCCCAGTGGACCTGGAGGGGGAATATAATAGTGCACACCATGCGAGGAGATGCTGTAAACTTATACGGTGTCCATGTCAACCTATATTGACATACACACAAAAAATATATATGAAAAAATGTGCCGACTTTGTGACCTGTCGACATTTTAAATGTCGGTATTTTGACCTTGTCGGTATTTTAAATGTCAGTAGTTTGACCTTGTCGATATTTTGACCTTGTCGGGATTTTGACCATCGGTCAATTGTTGGGATTTTGACCATCGGCATATTGATTGTAGGTATTTCGTACTAATCCCGATCCAACCCAATCCGGTGATTTGACATGAGACTGAATGGGCATATACAGTTTTACAAATGAGAATTTTTGAGTAGCAATAGTAGCTTTAACCAATAAGCCCCTCCCATCTCCAATAGGCACTTTACAGATATCCAATGTTTAGAAAAGAAAATGGCTACTCCCTGGCATTGGTTGATAAAATATTGATAAAAGTACCCCACTGTAAAATGACAGGAATGGAGGATTGTGGCAGCACTTTTTTTAAAGTGGGTTTCCTGAAGAAAAGCAATGTCAACCCCGTCTACATGGAGCATATGTAGGAAACAAGATAGTTTCTCCTGTTAGTTGAAGCCCTTTACATTATTGGAAAATATAGACCATTTAGTCAAAGTTTACACAATAAAGAACCTGGAGACCAGGAAAACGCGTAGAAAACCGTCAGCATCTGCATGAAGAAAGGGAGCCTTAACCACTTGCCTGGCATGGTCGCATCAGATGCGACCAGTCAGATAAACTGTTAGCAGCGGCAGAGAAGTGAAACCTCCCTCCACTGCTACTGTCAGAGGGACCGGAAGGTCCCTCTGCCTCCCCGCACCCTCCCCCAGTGTTGCCGTGCTGCCAATCATTGCTGATCGGTCAGCACAGCAGGATCCCCCAGCCCCAGCGGCTGCAGACAATGGTAGCCGCTGGTAAGTGTAAAACAACACCCCCCCCCCCCCCCAAAAAAAAACCATCCTGTGTACCTGGCAGCTGTGGTCACAATGTTACCTATGCTCCGATGGTTGCGATGTTCCTTATCGATGTTTGGAAGAAAAATTTATATTAAAAAAACAATTCTGTTGTTTTTTTTAACTAAAATAATTTTGGATAGGGTTAAATTCATGTTCTTCACCTAATTCACTCATAAAACCCCCCAACAATTTCTTAGCGTTTTTTTGGGGGGAAATCATCACTTAAGTGGTTAATAGAACAAAGAACATTGGCCCTCATTCCGAGTTGTTCGCTCGCAAGCTGCTTTTAGCAGCTTTACACACGCTAAGCCGCCGCCTACTGGGAGTGAATCTTAGCTTCTTAAAATTGCGAACGAAAGAATCGCAATATAGCGAAAAGACATCTCTGTGCAGTTTCTGAGTAGCTCGAGACTTACTCGGCATCTGCGATCAGTTCAGTGCTTGTCGTTCCTGGTTTGACGTCATAAACACACCCAGCGTTCGCCCAGACACTCCTCCGTTTCTCCAGCCACTCCCGCGTTTTTCCCAGAAACGGTAGCGTTTTTTCGCACACACCCATAAAACGGCCAGTTTCCGCCCAGAAACACCCACTTCCTGTCAATCACATTACGATCACCAGAACGAAGAAAAAACCGTGAGTAAAAAACCTAACTGCATAGCAAATTTACTTGGCGCAGTCGCAGTGCGGACATTGCGCATGCACACTAAGCGGAAAATTGCTGCGATGCAAAAAAATTTACCGAGCGAACAATTTGGAATGACCCCCATTGGCCAGATAGAACATTCACTAATTTACTCTTGAATATATGTAATCCTACTTATTTTCTATTGTGTTTAATTCCTCTTGCACTGTGTAATACATTAGACTTTGTTTGCCTAATCTTCACTGCTGCTGTAATTGGGTATATTTCCAATTACATTTTGTTTAGTAATAATTCTAACACAGTGACTGTGTCCCCAGCATTATTTTGTTATCACCATGCTGCTCTGTCCATCTGCTTTTGAATATTCTTACAATTTGTCATGTAAACTGGCACATTCCCCCCAACCTTTGTGAAGACCTGCACCAGCAAGGCTCCAGCTTTCAAAGTCAGCATGTCGTCTGGAGTTCCCTGAAAAAGAACTGCAATCTCATCCTAATTAGAAATGTCCCCAGGCTAACGCTAGAACGATGCAGACAGGACATTCTTTACCAACATCTCTGCTCAAGCTTTATCTGTATCATTTTTCTCATCATGACACATCCCGGAAAATGAAAAAAAAAAAAAAATCTGAACAGTTATTTTCTTTTTGCTCACAGATTCTCATTTGTACTCCGTGGGCATCTTGGGCCTTTTCCATCTCAATTCTCTCAGTGTTATTTCTCAGCCTTTTGAATCAGTGTCTTTTGTACACCGACAACTGAAAATAGAACTAACACATACTGAACCAAAGCAGTAATCTGCTAAGGCACTTTCTAAAGGGCAAATACTGTACCACTATTAGAATCTAGACCCTAAAATGGTGGCAAGATTTTCTTTTTGTTTCTCATGGCTGGTTTTATTTTTTTTTCCTTGACACAAGCTGCCAGCTAGCACAGTAGGGACAATTTATCAAAGGCAGTGATGTGCTGTAAATTTTTGCAAAGTATAAGTCAGTTTTTATATTGCTTTGCAAGGTTGTGTGACCTTTGCAGCAAGTGTACGCACAGCCTCTTTCTGATGTCGGTACGAGCTGGTTAACCCTGTAAATGCCCATGCTGATTGTTTGCCATAGCAGCATGTCTGCACAATCTATCTTATTTTACAGATGGTGACTGTATATACAGTAGTAATAGAAGAACAGATAATTGTTTTCTTAATTAAATATATTTATTCCCAGTGCTTAAAGTGGTCCTAGAGGACTCACCCCCCCCCCTCCCCACGGCGCCCATGTTATAAAGGTATTGCGCGCGCCATAGGTGCACGGTGCAGAAAGGGGCGTGGTCACACAATAGTAATAATGCCTACAGTAGTAGCACCCGGTAATACACATAATGCCCAACGCAGTAGCGCCCCTTATTCAATGCCCACAGTAGTAGTGCTCCTTATGCAATGTCCAATGTACTGGTAGTGCCCACAGTGGTAGTGTCCCTTATATAGACCTCATAGTATTGGTGCCCCTTATGCAATGCCCGCAATAGTAGTGCCCCTTATGCCCCCAGGAGTGATGCCCCTTATGAAGTGTCCTCTTTACAATGCCCTCATTAGTAGGGCCCCCAGTAGTAATGCCCTTAATGGTAATGCCCCCTGTAGTAATGTTGCCTGTAGTAATGCCCCCAGTCGTTTAGCCCCTTGTAGTTTAGCCCCAGTAGTTATGCCCCCAGTGGTAATGCCCCTGCAGTTATGACCCCAGTAGTTTACCCCCCCTTTAGTTTAGCTTCCCAGTGGTAATGCCCCCAGTAGTTTAGCCCTCATGTAGTTTGCCCCATGTAGTTTAGCCTCCCAGCGGTAATGCCCCCAGTAGTTTAGCCCCAGTAGTTTGCCCATTTGTAGTTTGCCCTTTTGTAGTTTAGCCGCCAGTTGTAATGCCCCCCTGTAGTTTAACCCCTGTAGTTATGCCCCAGTAGTTATGCCCCCTTGTAGTTTATCCCCCAGTAGTTTAGCCCCTGTAGTTATGCCCCCCTGCAGTTTGCCCTCAAGTAGTAATGCCACTGTAGTTACGCCCCCAGTAGTAATGCCCTCCTGTAGTTTGCCCCCAGTAGTTAGCCACTTTGTAGTTTGCCCCAGAAGCTTGCCCCCTTGTAGTTTGCCCCAGTAGCTTGCCCCCTTGTAGTTTGCCCCCAGTAGCTTGCCCCCTTTTAGTTTGCCCCCAGTAATAATGTCCCCCTGTAGTTTGCCACCAGTAGATGCCCCCCAGTAGTAATGCCCCCAGTAGATGCCCCCCAGGAATTTGCCCCCAGTAGATGCCCCTTAGTAGTAATGCCGCCCAGTAGTTTGCCCCCAGTAGATGCTCCCCCAGTAATCCCCCCCATAGTTTGCCCCCAGTAGATGCCCCTCCAGTAGTTTGCCTTCAGTAGGTGCCCCCCCAGTAGTTTGCCCACAGTAGATGACCCCCAGTAGTAATGCCCCCCAGTAGTTTACCCCAGTAGATGCCCCCCCAGTAGATGCCCCCTAGTAGTAATGCCCCCCAGTAGTTTGCCCCCAGTAGATGCCCCCCAGTAGTAATGCTCCCCCAGTAGTTTGCCCCCAGTAGATGCGCCGCTACACTAAGGAAGAAAACAAACAAAAATCACAATACTCACCGAGTCCCGGTCCCGCATCCAGACCGCTGCAGTCCTCTCTTGGCGTCCGCTCCTTGGCACTATGGGAGAGACGTCATGACGTCTCTCCCATAGCGCACAGTGACAGCGCCGAAAGCCGGACCTCAGTAGTGAGCTCCGGCTTCCGCTGTAGAGAGGGAGATTGGCGCCCACTGGCAACACAATCTCAGCGGGCGCCCGTCATCTCCCTGCGGCGCCGGGGACATATCAGGTTAGGTGAGCCGGAGGAGGCGGAACTGCGTTCCATCTCCAAGTGGAACTGATGGAACGCAGTTCCGCCCCGTTTCCGGCTCACTTTAAGCCCTGTTTATTCCCTATTCCATTGATTAGCAGTTATAAATAATACAGCACTCAGATATTTAGGTGCTCTGCTTTTTATAACGGTATCCAAGTAAAAAGTATTGTTCACCATTCAATTCTGAATTGGGTGTAAAAATTACCTGTCCCATCTGCAGAACCACACACACACACACACACACACACACGTGTGTGTATATATATATATATATATATATATATACATAATGGAAAGACGAGGCGGCACTCAGAGGCTTGTGACTACAATCATATATTGGTGCAGATGGTGCAAATCATATCAACGTTTCGGGGGCCTAGTCCCCTTCTTCAGGATAAAGGTTCACCTTATATATATACATATATATATATATATATATATATATATATAGACAATTTTTTTATATTTTATTAACTGCAATATACTGTAACACAATCATTGCTCATTCTTCTTATAGTAATCCATTTTGATAATTGATTTCTGGTTATTAAGAGTTACCTGATTTACAGACCTACTTCCAAAGTGGTTTTAAACAGACTCAAATCAGTTTTGCAATCTTAGCCCACTGGGGCATATGTTTTAAGCCT
Organism: Pseudophryne corroboree; assembly: GCF_028390025.1. Lineage (NCBI taxonomy): Eukaryota > Metazoa > Chordata > Amphibia > Anura > Myobatrachidae > Pseudophryne > Pseudophryne corroboree. Next base: position 398,899,468 of record NC_086445.1, read on the forward strand.
GGAGAAGTGATAAAGCAGTGATAAGTGCAGGGTGATAACGCACCAGTCAGTCAGCTCCAATGTGTAAATTACCAGGAGCTGATTGGCTGGTGCGTTATCACCTTCCACTTATCACTGCTTTATCACTTCTCCAGGCTTAATACATCTGCCCCGCTGTGAGCTGTAAGGATGAGCTTTCTGAAAGTGGCCCCAGCTGTTATTGATACACTGTGCAGAGAAAAATAGTATAATAATGGAAATGCTGCTCAGATGGTTTGTTTTTGGAAAAGTATAATATTTGTCTAAAAATGTCATATGTAATCAGTCACAGCAGGAGAAAAGTCCTTCTGTAATACTGCGCTTCTTCAACTGTGCAACTGTGTGTCGCAAGTTTTTCTTCAGAAATACACCTCTTGGTTTGATACTAGCATAGCTGTAGTAATAGCTTTTTCACCATTCATTCCTCTGATCACTGCTAGCACTGCTGTGGACCACAGCTGGCTTAGCAGACTGAGAGCACCACATGTTATTAGTGTGGGACAGTGACAGAATGACTGAAACTGATGTTGGGTAGTGTATATTGGGGGTCATTCCGAGTTGATCGCTCGCTAGCAGATTTTAGCAGCATTGCACACGCTAGGCCGCCGCCCTCTGGGAGTGTATCTTAGTTTAGCAGAATAGCGAATGAAAGATTAGCAGAATTGCGAATAGAAAATTCTTATCAGTTTCTGAGTAGCTCGAGACTTACTCCTACACTGCGATCAGCTCAGCCCATTTTGTTCCTGGTTTGACGTCACAAACACGCCCTGCGTTCGGCCAGCCACTCCCCCGTTTCTCCAGACACTCCCGTGTTTTTTAGCCTTAATCGCTCCATTGTGAAAATCGGCAACGAGCGAACAACTCGGAATGACCCCCATTGGGCTAGAAGGCGCTTGCTTTCGGAAACATATTAAAATGTTTGTTTTTGACAGGTGTAAGGATTTGCCCAAGATCCCATCTCATTTAAAACTGCTTCTAGTTACAATATTTTACATGGAAATAGATCTTTAAACAGGTCACCGGATTTAGAACAAATAACTTTACAACATAAAAGAGTTAGACATATTTTGAAACAGCAAAGTTAAGGCTTGTAATCTCCATGGTCTGCTTATTCACGCTTTCTCAATATTGAACAAATCAAAACAAATTACAATTTTTACAGTATTCTAGCACTTGGGCATGCTGAGCAAACAAAATGTTCTTTCAAGCATCTTGGACATGATCCAAAAATTGCGTCTTCAAGTTGGTTCTTAAGATCTTTGCAAAGCTACATTTGGGAAGTAGCCAGTATAAATGTATTGTTTTTAGCTGTTTGCGCCTGATAATATGGAACATTGTTAAAATAACCGAGATTTGGAAATACTTGATTGGAAAATCAATGATTCTGGGTGGCTGGGGAGCACATTACAGCAAAAATCATTACATAAGCGCTGGGTTAAATTGATGTGTCTGTGTTTATAGCATTTTATTAAATTGGAAATAAGATTTAAAATATTAAATGATTTTGCATGCTATTGTATTTGTTTTTGGCAAGAAAAAAATATTAGAAGTACTATTATATAATACAAATAACAACACGTTTGGAAGATACTTTCATCCTACTGTAATCTGTATAAGAAACTCATGTGCCGCTAAAAATGATGTCATCACATTGGCATGTAGGCCTAATGACAGTTGGTACAGTATGAATTCCGGTCCCTCCCACCAGTGTCAGTAATGTTACTTCCAGAGCGTTCCAGCATAACACACATCCATGGCCGGACTGGCCATCTGGCACTTCTGGCACATGCCAGAAGGGCCGATGGGCAGATGAGCCGAATTTGGTCACTTAGAGAGCCGGGAAGGCCGCGCGCAGCGCAGCCTCCGGCTCTCTGGTTCCATGGTCTCCATGGAAATGGGGGCGTGCCACGAGTCCACGCCCCCCGGAGCTGCGGCGTGCCCCGCCCCCCAACAACCATTGCCATGGTAATGGGGGCGTGCCGTGAGTCCTCACCCCCATGACTCGCGGCTCGCCGCCATACATCGTGCAGTGGCCCCCCGTGACGCGCGTGCACGCGTTCACAGATGCCATGGCCGAATCGGGGCCCCAGTCCATCGCTGCACACATCTACAGTCTCCTGTAGACCCTGTGTAGGCCTTAGGAGACACACATGTTGTGTTGATATTGCGTAGCCTAATAGATTTGTGAGGCTATTTAGAAATAAAAAGAGGAATTCATTTTCTTTTACAATGGATCTTATTGCTGAAATAAGGTATAATGATTATATCACTGAGGATCATGGTTCCATAACAATATAGAAAGCTAGACAAACTAGTATTGCCGTGTCTGAGAATACATTCAACCTGCTACTACACATCATAATAAAATGGGTTCAGTATGCATTGCCGATGGTCAGAATACTGACATCGGCATCCCATCCTTTAATATCCCTAAACTTCCCCTGTCCCTTACCCTAACCCTCCCTTGTGGGTGCCTAACCCTAACCTTCCCCGGTCGTGCCTAACCTTCCTTGGGGATGCCTAACCCTCCCTTCCCTGCTGCCTAAACCTAACCCTCCCCGCATGGTGTCTAACCCTAACCCCCCCTCCCCGGTACCTAACCCTAACCTTTCCGTCCCTACACCCTAATCCTAATCCCCCTAATAGTGCCTAAACCTAATCACCCCACCCCCTCGCGCGTCAGGACGCGAGCACGTCCCGCTTAGAGGATGACCGGGATTTTCGATGTCTGTATTTTGACGCCGGAATCCCACCTATGTCAGCATTTGAATGTCGGGATTATGGCCGCTGGGCGGAATTCCGGCATCGGTATTTTGGCCTCCGGGATCCCGTCTGGCGTCATTTTAAGTGCATCCCATTAAGATTGTGTATCACACCAACTATTCACATTTAATGTATCACATACTACTGTATGTTTGTACATATTTTGATTAAATGTGTTAATTTATAATAATTTAAAACAATATTCTCTATCTTACCACCAGACTGAGTTTTAAATAAAGTTTTCAATCACAACCCACCCATTATTTTCAAACAGATACAGCAACAATCTAATGCAGTGGATTTTAGCGTATTTGGAATAGTAAGGAAGAAAAGAAAAAATTGAATACTAAAGATACGCTATATAATAAAATCAACTGCTGAAAAAAATGTCATCACGGTGGCATGCACATGTGCACATTGTAACAAACACTGTGCTCCTTTCACTGATGCTGGGTTGCCCCTAGAGACTCTGGCTGCACTGCCGGCTCCTTCTCAGTGACAGGAGCCAAGTGCTGCAGAATAATGTCACACCAAGAGCCAGCCCTAGCTATAGGCAAGCTAAGCAACTGCCTAGGGAGTTTGGAATGTCTAGGGAAATTCAAGCATGTCTGCAGGACTTCATGCTGGGAGGGATTAAGGGACAGTCTGCAAGCTATTTGTTACTTTACAAATGTATTTAATCATTACTTGTATAAACTGCTGATTACATTTGTCAAGTAAATTACAGACTGTCCCTTATTCCCTCCCAGCATGAGATCCTGCAGACATGCTTCAATGCCCCTGAAGTATGAGACCTCAGAGACAGCAGATATAACATGTGCAGAGAGAGTTAGATTTTGGATGAAGTTGAGCAGGAGAGTGAGAGTGGGGAAAAAAGAGAAGGGGTGAACAGCAGTGATGTGTGGTCAGGGTAGGCACGGGAGGAAGAGCCTCACCTGTCATACTCCAGTACACCCCAGTGTTTTGATTATAAAAATGATTAGACTAATGCAAAGAAGATATTTCTAACTTATAAATATCATCTTTGTATTATTCATATCATCTTTGTATTATTCTGCTTATTTTTATAGCCAAAACACCACCAAATCATATATGTGTGCCTGATACTAGCCAGCTGTTGACCTCACCGCACGTCACTGGTGAAGTTGGATATTAGGGAGAGAGAGACACACACGGATATTAGGGAGACATACACACACACACACACACACACACACACACACAAACAGGTGACAAAGAAAAGGCTAATAGAAAAAAGGTGAAAAAGGGAGATAGAGAAATAGAGGAGGGAAGAGAGAGTGTTGGTAATAGAGACATGCAGTAAGAGAGGGAAAGAGAAGAGAAAAGGAGGAAATGTGTTGAAGAAAGAGGTGGGGAGATGTATCTAATGTTTGAGAAATAAAGTGCAGAAGCTGCCAAAACCACCTCTAACTGGCATTTATCTAGTTGTCCTAGATAAATGACAGTTAGAAGCTGATTGGTCGATATTATAAACATCTTTACTGTATCTTTCTCAAAGGTTTGATACATCTCCACCAGAGTGAGAGATAAGGTGAGAGAGAGAGAGAGACAGGAGGGTAAATATAGAGAAGGAAAAAAACTGCAACATCTAATTATAGCTATAACATATTGGTAGCATTTACTAATAAGGGGCAGATGTACTGCGCCTTGGAGAGTGAAAAAGCGGAGAGAGATAAAGTACAACCAGTAAGCTCCTACCCAGGCCCGGCACTACCCGCTCAGCATAGGGATGCAAAGCAGGTAGGCGCCTGACTGGAGAGGCGCTCTCCCTGCTCTGCATCCCTGCTGCTGCGCCAGGGCCCCCTGCTGCTGCGCCAGGGCCCCCTGCTGCTGCTGTAAGCTGCTGTGCCTGTCAAACCATTTGACAGGCTGCGGCGCCAGCAGCTTGAAGCTTCCCCCTACCCCCCTGCAGTGTCAGTCAGTGTCCTGGGCTCTGGTCAAAAATGGGGCGGAGCTAAACGGTGCTGAGGGTTGGAGCTACACAGGACCAGGCAGAAGAGGACAGAAACTGCTACAAATCCAGCCAGCTAGATGGTATGTTGAAGGAGTGTGAGTGAGAAAGTGTGTGTGTATCTGTGTGTATGTGTATATGTGTGTGTGTATCTATGTGTATGTGTATCTACAGTATATGTGTGTATTTGTGTGTGTGTGTGTGTGTGTGTAAGGCAGTGTATATGGCACTGTGGGGCAATGTGTATCTGGCACTGTAGGGTCCTGTGTATGGGGCACTGTGTATCTGGCACTGTGGGGCACTGTGTATCTGGCACTGTAGGGTACTGTGTATCTGGCACTGTGGGGCACAGTGTATCTGGCACTGTGGAGCATATCTGGCACTGATGGCATATGTGTATCTGCCAAAGTGGGGGCGTATTTGGCACTGTGGGGGGCATATATGGCACTGCTGGGGGCATTTGTGTATCTGGCACTGTGGGGCATTTGTGTATCTGGCACTGTGGGGCATTTGTGTATTTGGCACTGTGGGGGCATATCAGGCACTATAGGAGCATACTGTATCTGGCACGGTGGGGGCAGTATTGGGGTCATATGTGTATATTCCCCCCATGTGTGTAGCAAGCCCACATTTTCATTGGTCACGCCCCATGTGGCATTTGGCCACACCCATTTTTTGGCACGCAGTGCCTTTGGCGCGCGCACACAGTACCACTAAGACATTTTTCTACTCGCACCACTGGTGGGAGGGGGGCATAATTTGTATAAATGGCACTTCTGACAATGGCATTATATATAACCGGCACTACTACAGGGGCTGTTATGTGTATAACTGGTGCTACCACAGGGGCTATTATGTGTATAACCGGCTCTACCACAGGGGCTATTATGTGTATAACCGGCGCTACCACAGGGGCTATAATTTGTATAACCGGCACTACCACAGGGGCTATTATGTGTATAACTTGAGCTACCACAGGGGCTATTATGTGTATAACCAGCGCTACCACAGGGGCTATTATGTGTATAACCAGCGCTACCACAGGGGCTATTATGTGTATAACTGGCTCTACCACAGGGGCTATTATGTGTATAACCGGCGCTACCACAGGGGCAATTATGCGTAAAACCGGCGCTACTACAGGGGCTTTTATGTGTATACACAGCACTACTATGCGCAGGGTAATGTGAATAAGATTGTGCTACTGTGTGGCGTAATTTTAAATGGGGGTACTATTGTGTGGCCAAGCCCCTTCCTTGTGAGACCACACCACTTTTTGCCGCACGCTGTCCCTTTGTAAAATACAGGAGGGTGCAAATTTATCATTTGCAGGGGGTTGCCGAACACCCTTGCACCGGCCCTGCTCCTACCTGTAATTTTTCAAACACAGCTTGTAACATGGCAGTTGGGAGTAGATTGGCTGGCACTTTATGTCTCTCTACTTTAACACTCCCTAAGACTTAGTACATCTTCCCGAGACTAAAATTAACATTTCCAGGGCTGCAGAGAGTGAAAGATTTTGCATACAGGAGAGACCAACTCTCCTTTTTCCAGAACATTGCAGTTGTTTTAAAATGTTAATTCCTAGTTTGTTGTCCCTACAGTATTTTAATTTTCTTCTGGTTGTCTTGCACTAGCTCCCAGCAATCTGTATTGCATCTGCTCAGTAGCACAACCTGAATAGCATGACTTCATAGCTTTAGGTAACTGGAATTATTGTTATAAGCAGATTCAATATTTTACAATATTGTAAGATATTTTGGGAATTTGTGATGGTATCCTCCCCTCTTACCATTTGTTGTTTTCGTTTTTATTGCTCCTAATGAGTGATGGACACGGGGTGTGTTCAATCAATGTGCTTACAAACACATGTTTGTAGGTCTTCTTATTAGTGTTTAGTAAAGCTGCTTTAAGCCTTGGACTGATTTAATTGGGGTGACGAACTCTAAAACCAGGTACACACGGTGCGATTCAGGCTACGGACGATATTGACTATATGATCTGCCCGGAGACATGAACCTTCGATATAGTCAATATTGGCCTTCTTGGACAGTCTATTTTTCCTTGCGATGCTGATCCCATCGGCATCACAAGGTGTATATGCACTATGGGGCTAATTCAGACCTATGATCAGCCACCCTGACATGCGGAGGGGATGCCCAGCACAGGGCTAGTCCGCCCCGCATGTCTGGCCGTCCCCCTGCCGCATGGGTGTGATAGTATCGCATGGCAGAGATGCTATCACACCCGGCGAGTAAGTCCCTACCTGTGCAGCATTGCTACTCTGGTAGGCGACTTTTCGCCACGTTCCGGGTCGCATCGGCTGTGTGTGACGTCACGCAGCCATCGCCCCCCGCACGGTCCAAGCACGCCTGCGTTGCCCGGACCACACACCCAAAACAGCATCCGAATGCTGCTGGCCCAGCCCCTCCCACCCAGCAAACGCCTCTGCCTGTCAATCAGGCAGAGGCGATCGCTGGGTTGAGATGCCGATCGCATCTCTGGCATGCACATGCTCACTGCGGCGTATGCGCATGCGCAGTTCAGACCTGATCACCCGCTCAGCGATCAGGTCTGAATTAGCCCCCTATGTTTTCTACTAATATGGACTATATAATCCATGGGGGTCATTCAGACCTAATCGCTTGCTAGATTTTTTCGCTGCGCTGCAATCAGGTCAGAACTGTGCATGCGTATGCACCGCAATGCGCAGGCACGTCGTACGGTTGCAAAGCGGATCATTGCTGAGCGATGGATTTTACGAATAATCCATTCGCACAGCTGATCGCAAGGAGATTGACAGGAAGAAGGAGTTTGTGGGTGCCAAATGACCGTTTTCTGGGAGTGTTTGGGAAAACGCAGGCATGTCCAAGCATTTGCAGGGCGGGTGTCTGACATCAGTTCCGGGACCTGACAGGCTGAAGTGATCGCAGCGGCTGAGTAAGTTCTGGGCAACTCAGAAACTGCACAAAACTTTTTTGTACCGCTCGGCTGCACATGCGATCGCACACTTGCAAAGCAAAAATACGCTCCCCTATAGGCGGCGACTATCTGATCGCAGCACTGCAAAAAATAGCTAGCGAGTGATCAGGTCTGAATTAGGCCCCATATCGGTAGTTAATATTGCACCGTGTGTAGGCCTCTTAAGGGTGACAGCAAAGAAAAATACCAAGAGTTGGGGATCTGGCGCATACAGGTGTTTTTCTAATGCTGCTGGTACAAAATTGGGGTTAGTCACACCCAATAAATGAATCCAAGAACAACAGAAAAATAGCAGCACAGGCAGGAATCTATAATACTATGAGTGAGAAGTATTGAATGAAAAAAATGTATTCATTTAATTACTTTATCACATAAATAAACATTAAAAATCAATAAAAACAGTAAGAAAAAGGGTCACAGTAATAACAGCTGCCTATAGAGTGTGATCCGTTCCTATTTTTGATAGGCTGGATTGCAGATGGGTGAAGGGAGTAATAAAGGACTGACGGCACAGTCCTGATGCTATAACTTTACCACAATGGTACCGCTGGAGGTGTAGTCCCTTGTAAGTGTCCCTTTGATGTAATCAGAAACCATTCAGGGTTCTGGATCCTCACTAGGTCGCGGTGTCCTCCTTTTGAGGAGAGGATTTGTGGTACTCCAGAGGCAGTTAATCACCTAAATTTTTCTGCCGAAATTGAAAGTCCAGTCTTGGTCTGGGCACACAAAGGCAGTGATCAGTCTAGTAAAAAGTGACCCAAAAAGCCACCTGATGCGTTTCGCTGCAGGCACTGCAGCTTTATCAAAGGTGATTTGGGCAAGTGAACTATCAGGGTATTTATACCCTCCATAATTAGCAACTAATCTACAGCTGTTCATTCAATCCTTCTTAAACATTTAAATATCACACAAAAAAATTAAATTTATATTTATTCTTTCCCTTAACGTGATCCTAGGACAGACTCAGATAAAGTATTAACGTTTTTATGTACATTTTAATGGAAATAAACGCTTATTTTCAGTGTAAAGTAGCCGGACAATTTAACTGCTTCCGGGTTAGGGGAATATGTGAGGAAGTGGGTGTTTCTGAGCGGAAACAGACCGTTTTCCGGGAGTGTGCTAAAAAAACGCAGACATGTCTGGCTAAAACGCAGGAGTGGCTGGGGAAACGGGGGAGTGGCTGGCCGAACGCAGGGCTTGTTTGTGTCAGGAACCAAACAGTCTGCGGTGATCGCAATCTAGGAGTAGGTCTAGAGCTACTCAGAAACTGCAGGAAAATATTTTCGCGCAATTCTGCTAATCTTTTGTTCGCAATTCTGCTAAACTAAGATACACTCCCAGAGGGCGGCGGCTTAGCGTTTTCACTGCTGCTAAAAGCAGCTAGCGAGCGAACAACTCGGAATGAGGGCCACTGTCTGTGAACACTATACAACTAATTTCTGAAATAAAAATCCAACATATCTGTAATGCAATGTTTTCCTTGACATTGTAAATACCTGGGAAACAAATTTTGGTCTGAGAGACATAGTTAATGAAGGGTTGCTGTTTGCATAACAAACACTGTGTAATTTTCCATCTTTCATCGGGATCGGTATGAAATACCTCCAATCAAAATCCCGACGGTCGAAATCCCGACAGCAATTGACCGATGGTCAAAATCCCGACAAGGTCAAAATACCGACATGGACAAAATACCGACATTTAAAATACCGACAAGGTCAAAATACCGACATGTAAAATGCCGACAGGTCAAAATACCGACATGCGTTTTTCATTGATTTTTTGTGTGTATGTCGACATGGACACCATATAAGTGTGCCGCGTCCCCTCGTATTGCTCGCTACGCTCGCCATGCGTCGGGCACTATTATATTCCCCCTCCAGGTCCACTGGGATGGTAAAGTATGAACAAGTCGGTTTCAATGAAAACAATCATGAAAAACTCATGTCGGTATTTTGACCTGTCGGTCAATTGCTGTCGGGATTTCGACCGTCGGGATTTTGATTGGAGGTAAATTGACTGCATCCCCTTTCATCAGCTAAACATTTGCCTTACTTTTAACCTGTGTACATTAACCAAAGTTTATATACTTGCAAATCCTGTCTGAATTACCTTTGTATTACTATCCTCTGCATTTCTCCAATTCTACTGCTCTCTCTCATTCAGCCACCACTCCTTTTCTCATTTTACTACCACTATCTACCCTATTCACACTCTGCCCAGGCTGACAACACCACCCAATACTCCTTGTCTACCTAATCCTTTATTTTGCCTCCTGGTACCACTTCTACCCTTCTCTACCAATTTCCTACATCTCATCCTCTCTCCTCTCCTCTGTCTCCCATCCCCCTCTTTACTTCCCTTATCCTCCTCTCCTGTTACCCCACTGTCATTCACTTCTGCCCCATCACAGGCAATCTACCCCACCACTCAACTCTGCTCTTTCCCTCATCTCCCTGTCACCTCACCTCTCCTCCACCAGTATCATACTGCACTCCCTTCATCCCCCACTCCTGCAGTCTCCCTTTCTAGCCCAGGACCCAGCACAGTGACTACACCATTTATATCCCTTCCTTCCAAAATAATCTTACCTCAACGCTATAGCAACCCTGGTAATCTCATTCACATCTCTCCCACAAACTCCTACCCCCATCCTATGCCCTCTGGAATGCTAGATCTGTTTGTAACAAACTGCACCCCACTCATGACCTTTTCATTTCCAACTCTCTGCATCTACTAGCCATTCCGGAAACCTGGATTAGCCCCTCCGATACTACTTCTCCTGCTGCTCTCTCTGCTGAGGGCCTCACATTCTCATCCTTCCCCCCCTTCCCCGATCTGGGGGTTGCCATGATGGTGGTGTTGAGGTCCTTTTACCTTCTAGCTACACATACCAACTTATAACTCCGGAACTGTCCTTTACATTCTCTAGATTTGAGGTCCATGCTATACGCCTCCACCAACCTGCTAATCTTTGATTTGCTGTCATTTACCATCCCCTTGCCATTTCCTCCAAATTCCTTGACAACTTTGTTTCCATGCTTCCCACTTCCTCTCTTCTTACATTCCCTCCATTATCCTAGTTGATTTCAACATCCCTATCGATAACCCTACAAAATTACCTGCCTCTAAACTCCTTAACCTCACACATTCATTTGGTCTCTCCCAGTGGACCTCCTCACCCTCCCATGTTAATGGGAGCTCACTGGATCTGGTTTTCAGTCACCGTTGTGATATTTATGGTTTCTCCAACTCCCATTTTCCCCTCTCTGACCACCACCTGTTCTCTTTTAACTTATTTATGTCTGCTTCCTAATCTCTCCCTTCTAAGGCTACCATCACCAATCGTAGCCTTGAGGCTATTGACACCTCATCCCTATCCTCTCTGCTTGACTAACTTGTCTCTCCTATTTTATCTCATGCTCTGATCAAGCCACTTTCCTATACAATGCATCCCTTTCTTCCACTCTTGACTCTGTCGCTCCACTGACCACTATTCACCATTGCAGGTTAACACCTCAACCCTGGCACACCAAATGCACCAGATAGCTTCAAAAATGCTCACGTACTGCTGAGCGGCAGTGAAGGAAATCACGCTCTAAGGCAGACTTCCTCCATTTCAAATTTATGCTCTCATCCTTCAGTGCTGCCCTTTCCCTTGCTAAACAATCAAACTTCAATATTCTAATCTCTACCCAGTCTTCCAACCCCTGGGGCCTCTTTGCCACTGTCAACTCCCTCCTCTGCCCACCACCACCTCCTGTCCCATCCTCATTGTCTGCTCTTGACTTTGCCACTTATTTTACATCCAAGATTGACTCCATATGTCAGGACATCACAGACCAGCAACCAGCCACCACCCATCCCTCCCCTTCCCTCTCACCAACTCTGACATCTTTCTCCCATGTATCTGGTGAGGAAGCCATGGCCCTTATCCGTTCCTCCCCCACACCACCTCCACACTTGACCCTAGCCCCTCCCTCCTCGTCCGCTACCTCTCCTTCTGACTGTTCCCATCTTGCACACCTTCTCAATCTCTCCCTCTCATCAGGCACTGTCCTTCAAGCATGCTCTTGTCTCCCCTATTCTTAAAAAAACCTACCCTTGACCCAAACACTGTCTCCAACTATCTTGGTCCTCTCCTTTTCTCTCTCTATACGTCCTCTTTAGGTGAACTCATTAGTTCTTTTAACTTCCAATATCACCTCTATGCTGATGACACTCAAATCTACCTTTCCTCCCCTGATCTCTCCCCGGCTCTCCTCACTCGTACCTTCAACTGCCTCTCTGCAATCTCTTCCTGGATGTCCCAGCGCTTTTTTAAACTCAACATGTCCAAGACTGAGTTGATCATCTTCCCACCCTCCCGCACAACCTCACCTCCCACAATCTCATTATCCATTGATGGCACAACTGTCTCCTCTAGCCCCCAAGTATGCTGTTTTAGCGTAATCCTTGACTCCTCCCTCTCCTTCAAACCACACATTCAGCACCTCTCACAAACCTATCATTTTCATCTCAAAAATATTTCCAGGATCAGACACTTTCTTACCCAGGATGCCACCAAGACCATTATCCACTCACTGATCATTTCCAGACTGGATTACTGTAATCTCCTAACTGGCCTCCCTGACAATTACCTCTCTCCACTCCAATCTATCATCAATGCTGCAGCCCAGCTCATCTTCCTCATCAAATGCACTACGTCCACCTCTCCTCTCCTACAAGCCCTGCACTGGCTTCCCTTCCCTTTCAGAATACAATTCAAACTTCTCACACTCGCCTACAAAGCTCTCACCCACTCCTCTTCCGTTTACGTCTCTGCCCTTATCTCCCTTTACACTTTCACCCATCCTCTTCGCTCTGCTAATGCACGCTGCCTCTCCTGCTTATTGATTACTTCTTCCCATTCCTACCTTCAAAATTTCTCACATGCTGCTCCATTTCTCTGAATTTCCTACTTCTCCCCCTCAAACTCTCTACCTCTCTACCAAGCTTCAAACAAGCTCTCAAGACCCACTTCTTCACCAATCCCAGCCTAATCTCATCCTAACCCAGTGTTCATACTCACTGTCTACCCTATCTGTGTCACCCCTGTCTGTCTCCCCTCCTCTTTAGAATGTAAGCTCTTACGAGCAGACCCCTCGACCCTCATGTGCTTATCCTTCTCTTACTTAAACCATCTTCGACGGGACCTAATCCCATGGTTTTCTGCCACCCTGATACTTATGTCAGTGTTTATTTACCCTGTACTTGTCCTATAATGTCTTCAACTGTAAGTCACTATTGTCCTATTTTAATTTTTCATGTGTGTAATTGGGTGCTGCGATCCCCTGTGGTGCGATAATATAAAGATAGGATAATAATAAATAATAATAATGCAATTCATAGTACTGCCTGCCACATGCAGAACTATACTGCCAATCTGATGGTGTAATTTGACCACACGTGTGTAGGTTGTTAACTTTGACATGATTCAACTTTGAGTGTACAAGACAAGTGGATGGATCTCTTCCAGCAATGCTCCAAATGAATGTAGTATGTATAATTGCAGTAGCGGATTAATGGATGGGATTTTGTTGGCTGGGTGAGGCTGAAGGAGTTATAAACTTGTTCAGGGGAGGATTGTCCATGGGGCTAATCAGGAAGATCTCGGAGTGCCTTTGTGTCTGTGAGGCCTATTTTATTTGTTGACATGTGGCCCCGCCCCCTACATGACAGACAGATTCAGCAGCACTTATTACACTCACACACTGCATTGTTCCCATTCAGTTATTCCATCTATGTGTATTGTCTGCAGTATAGCAACTCTACCATCCATCATCTCACATCAGTGTACATTTATGCAGGGGGGGCATATCAGCTATAATGTGGTAGGCGAGGAGCATATAAGGGAAAATGCAGCAAGCAAGTGACATATAAGGAAAACTGTGGTAGGCAGTGGGACATATAACGGAAAATGTGGTAGACAGGGAGTCATATAAAAATAATGTGTCATGCAGCGGGGCATATAAGGGAAAATGGGGTAGATAGGGTGGCATATAACATAAAAGCTGCTGGGTATAGGGAGAATTGTGAGGAAAAAGCTAGTGGAGATTATCATGTCTATATTATTATGTTTCTCTTATTTGGAATAGACATTTTGGAGCAATTTAATTCTCTGTGATTCGCGGCTGTACAAATTACTGAAAATTGGGGTCCTTAACATTACATATTTTCCAGCACAACTCTATGGAATACAAGGGACAATGCACAATGTTGATGGCTGTGATGTGTTGCCTGTCCAACTGCTTCTCTGGGACTTCGCGGCCATCTACGCTAATTGAATTGCCCTCTTTATGTATTATACAGGCATTTTACAGTACCTTTAAATAGATTCATAATAAAAAGACAAGGGGCTCTAAAACATACAATCACAAAAAAAGTGTCTGGTGCCATGCCGGTTGATTGAGACAATTTGTTTTTGTTTAATTTTTTACAAAATCTACCAGGGGGGCACATTGAAAGAGAGAGAGCAAGGGGGGAGAGAGAGAGAGAGAGAGAGAGAAGCAGGGGAGGAAGGGAGAGACATGGGGATGAAGGGAGAGAGGCATGGGGAGAGAGGGGTAGAGAGAGGGGCAAGGGGAGAGAGAGAAGCATGGGGAGGGAGAGAGAGGCAGGGGGAGGGAGGGAGTGAGAGGCATGGGGAGGGAGAGGGGCAAGGGGAGAGAGAGAAGCATGTGGAAAGAAAGAGGGGGCATGAAGAGAGAGGGGGTATTGGTGGAGAGAAAAGGGGGGCATGGGTAGAGGAGAAAGAGAGACGCAGCCAATGCAGGACAGTGTGAGGGAGGAGAGGAGCTTACTTGCCTGACAGTACTTTATGCTTGGTGACAGTACTTTTCTACTCAGTCCCCCCATACATACATCTGCTGCCAGCTATCGGGATATCACACAGTGAAAGAAGGTGAGTGCTCATCCACCGCCACTCCCAACCCCCCTGCCTGCCTCCCCCTGAGACTTTCACTGCTGTCTCAGCTGACCAGCTCTGTTATGGGAATTGCTCCATCAAGTGCAGCTGTACACGTGGCCGGCCTGGCATGTAGAGGAGGCCACGGCTGAGAAGGGAACACTGCAGGAGCCAGGGATGCAGCATGGACTTCCGGGTAGGCTGGGTGTGTGGACTGGGCTGCCCAGTGTCCTCACACCATGGAGTCTTACTCAGCCGCGTACCCAGTGTAATGGTCAGGCCGGCTCTGGTTGCATGGTTGTTGCTGTCTCTCTCCCCCCCATCTGTGTGCATACCTGCTGCTCTTTTCTCTCCCTCTACAGATATTTCCATGGCCCCCCCCCCCCACCCCCCCACTCCTTCCCTTATCAAATGCAGATTCAGTGCAAGAGGCAAGTGCCATCTTACCCCTAGGCTGCACCAGTGGCTATGTGGAGTCGGGAATAACAAAGCCTGGAGTGAAGAGCAGCACGTTACACGGTCCTGGATGGCCAGGAGCTGTCAAAGTTACTGCCTCGCTGCCTGGACAGAGTTGGAGCAGTGCACCAGGACTGGGGGCTGCAGCTGCAATAAAGGTGGATCGTTTTGCCGCTGTAATTTAACATATGGAGGGAAAAGGCCTGGGCTGCACACCCTAGCTTCTTACAATGGGATGTGCTACCTTGATGGGACTTGTACTGCAATATAGGAACAGAAATGCAGGAGCACCATACCCATTAGAATTATAATAAATGTAATTGTGCATCATAATCGAGGTTCTTCGCATACATTGGCCAATATATGAGCCTGCCCAACAATCATCAAGGTGACCTCATCAGACAGGTCCCTAACATTATAGGGGTTCGCAGCTGGGGCGCAGGACACCCCCAAACCACCACAGCCAAAAAAAAAGCAGGGCATCACACAAATAAAGGATAGAGCTGAAAAATCAAAGGCGTGTATTCAATTGTTTGAAAAGTCAGTTGGGTGTAATAGACAGGAAAAAACAGACACCCAACCGACTTTTCAAACTATTGAATTCCACCCAAAGTGTCAGGCAAGTGAAAACAGCTGCTGAGTATTGGAAAGAGGATAGCAGCAACGTGTCAAGAGTGTCAGAAGGCGAGGTTAGCCGATCAGTGTGAAGGTGCCCATACACTAGACGACCTGTAAACAATGCGATTAACGATTTCCCTTAAGCTCCCTCGGCAGCTCCCCAGCAGTCCTGGGCAAACGATATAGTACAATACACATAAGATATATCTTAAGATCTGGGAGTGGCTACATCCAGGAGCATGCTGTCGTTGATGATAGCTTCAGATCTTCCCTGCAGCAGCGAAGATCAGAAGCTCCGACCAACGACCAGCAGGACCGCGCATCGTTATTGTTCACAGACACTGAACAATCTGCACTATTATGAACGATTTGTAGTTTGATCTGTCGGAAATGGCAAAATTGCTCATAATATCGTCTAGTGTATGGGCACCTTAACAAGTGTAAAAGATGTGTGAGAAATGCTACATAAATAAAAAACACAACACAGGATGATATAGGTGTTGATAAAATGGTGATGCCCCAAAGTGGCCCAGGCAGAGCAATCCAAAGAACCCCACGCCTCAAAAGTTCACCCCTCAACTGACTTATTATAGAATTATAAGGATCTTACCTGTAGCTTTTGTGCAGTCAGCATGTGCACATTCCCTGTTTAAAAGCCTCAGAGGCAGTGGGTGGGGTGCCAATCTAGAATTAAGGGTCCCAAGCCTTCAGGTGTGTATACACACATAATATAGAATATATTGGAGAGAGGGGTCTGGACTACATACCCTAGCTTCTTACAATAGGAAGTGCTAGCTTGCTGGGACTCAGTACTGCAATATAGGAACAAAACTGCAGGGGGAGCAGTGCACCAGGCCTGGAGGCTGCAGCTGCAATAAAGGAGGATCACTTTGTGGCTGTAGTGCAGATATGGGTAACGTGGGCTCGGGGGGAGGGGAATGTGGGCAGCTATTGCCGGCTGTGACATCAAGGTACCGGTGGCAGGCCCCGGGGGGTATCATGGCTTCTGTTAACTGCCGCACTTAAACTACAGCCTGAGCACTTAGGATAATGGAGTCCATCAAGCTGCTTATGCGCCAGTCCCGGCACCTGCCAAATCCATTGTGCAGGTGCTGGGGACCAGGCTGGGTATTCTATTAATTTTTTACCTGTCCCTTCCCCCTTCCTTTCTTTCCTCTCCCTCTTCTCTCTCCCTGTCATTTCCTAGTTACTTATAAGTCAGAGCCAGCACTAACATTACGCAAATCTAGGTAGTTTCCTTGGACACCATTGCAGAGCATCTAAAAAATAATATGAGTGACATAATGTTAATATACTAATTATTTTAATTTTTGATTTATTGTATTTCTTTTATGACTTTTATGAGTTTTTCTTGACACATGCATTTACACCAATATTGTATACGGAACCATAACAACAAGACATTCAATATGTAAACTTATATAGCGCAGCAACGGAATATGCTGCGCTATATAAGAAACTGTTAATAAATAAATAAACTAGATCTATCTATATTATTTAGAGCTAAAGTTGGGTACACACTATATGGTCTGTCGTTCGATATATCATACACATCGTATAGTGTATACCCCCAATCCATTGTACCAGCCCATCATTCATCCAGTCGTCCCATGGGACGATTCCATGTCCATCACAGTTGTTTACATGGAGCATGCCATGATACATTGCGCCGTTGTACAGCATATCACATAGAATGTATGGCCGAATATATCGCACCACTGCAGCGCTCTTAGGGGGTTATTCAGGTCACATGCTGAGCAATGGGACTGCAATTTCCCTGTTGGTGGCACCAGCGCGCACACACAGGTCCAGTCCAGCCATTAGCAGCGAACACCTATAACAAGTAGAGGAGTTTGTGGGGTTGGCGGTGGTGGCGGCGGACTGTTGTGAGGGTGGCTCAAGGAAAACGAGAACGGGCAGACACAGCCACTCTGATGGAAAAATGGCAGCGGTCCCCCTGCCTTCGCAGCCAGGGGTTGTCCACAGTTGCTGCGACTGCAATTAAATTATGGTCGCAGCTGCTGGGTGGCATGGTCAGCATACTGGGCAGCCTTGCCCTGCGATGGGTGTCCCCCAGCATGTGGAAGAAAGGATTGTAGATTCTCCTTTTTAGCAGAATGACCCCCTTAAAGCTAATAGAGTGCTCCTTTTAAATTAAGATTATGAGGTTTATTTATTGAGCAGCATTATTCTTTTATTAAATTAACAATTTTTATAGATTTGATTGTATATAAAACACAAATTCTATTTAATACAAATCCCTCTCTGTTCCAAACCAACACTGTTTTAAATTTAATAGAATTACTGTTTTAAATATGGCTGACAACAGAATATGAGATTGGCATTTTTAGAAAGAAAAGAAATCCCATCTTAATGAATAAACTAAACCTCTCTTGCTTAAACATTAGAGTTTAATTGAGCTGCTCCTTCATCTTAGTGATTTTTTTTTCCTGGTGCTGATCTGTTTTTATAGTACAGTTGCAAACACTGATGCTTGGCATACAGCTTATTAGAGTGTACGCGCAGACACATTAGAAGCTGCAAGCACGGATCTTGTATCTCTCTCTTGGTCCTGTTGCTCCCACATCTTACTTCTCAGCTGGCATTTGAAAATGGCAATCAAGCAATTTTTCCAGTTCTGTTCTACAGAAACAGTGGAGCCTGGGAAAAACTGTTTTAGCAAGCAGTTCCTGCATCTAGGCTATGGCTAAGGTGCAGCCTAGTTAAATCTTAATGATTAAATACAGGTTGAGTATCCCTTATCCAAAATGCTTGGGACCAGAAGTATTTTGGATATCAGATTTTTCCGTATTTTGGAATAATTGCATAACGTAATGAGATATCATGGCGATGGGACCCAAGTCTAAGCACACAATGCATTTATGTTTCATATGCACCTTATACACACAGCCTGAAGGTAATTTTAGCCAATCATTTTAATTACTTTGTGCATTAAACAAAGTGTATGTACATTCACACAATTAATTTATGTTTAATATACACCTTATACACACAGCCTGAAGGTCATTTAATACAATATGTTTAATAACTTTGTGTATTAAATTTTTTTTGTGTACATTGAACCATCAGAAAACAAAGGATTCACTATCTCACTCTCATTCAAAAAATTCAGTATTTCGGAATATTCCGTATTTCGGAATATTTGGATATGGGATACTCAACCTGTACTGCTTTAATTATTGTTCTCTATATAATAACTGTGTAAGTCTATCCCATCTCCTTCTCAGGTTGTCATGCTCCAGAGCTCTAAACTGGGCTACTTACGACTAGACTGTTTCTCTTGGCTGGTGCTTAGGTCCTCTCCTGTGGTTACTATGTCTCACTCTCTGCACCATGCCTTGACACCATCCTGCAAGCCATAGATCATACCAACATCCCAGCATGGGTGGCACCATATTGAAATGAATCATCTGACCCAGTCTCCTCCACTCAGGCTATCCTACAGCATCACTTGACTCCATCAGCAAATCGGATTACAGCAGCCCTTATAAAAGTTCTTCCTGTGCACCGGCTCATTGCCAGCGCAGTGTCCCTTTCCAAGATGCTATCTTGGTTTCTCTAACGTCCTTGAGGATGCTGGGATTCCGTAAGGACCATGGGGAATAGACGGGCTCCGCAGGAGATAGGGCACTCTAAGAAAGCTTTGGACTCTGGGTGTGCACTGGCTCCTCCCTCTATGCCCCTCCTCCAGACCTCAGTTTTACACTGTGCCCAGAGCAAGATGGGTGCACTGCAGAGAGCTCTCCAGAGTTCTCTGCCTAGAAGCATTTTTGTTTGGATTTTTTTCTACCTTTTACTACTTTTTCACAGGGAGCACTACTGGCAACAGGCTCCCTGCATTGAGGGACTGAGGAGAGAGGAGCAGACCTTCTTGTCAAAGATAGGCTCTGCTTCCTCGGCTATTGGACACCATTAGCTCCAGAGGGGGTGAACGCAGGTTCTTACTGGGCGTCCACCCCCGGAGCCGCGCCGCCGTTCTCCTCACAGTGCTAGGAGTACAGAAGTCGTCAGGGGGCAGAAGCCTTCAGCTTCACTGAGGTAACGCACAGCACTGCAGCTGTGCGTCATTGCTCCCATACACCTCACATACTTCAGTCACTGTAAGGGTGCAGGGCGCAGGGGGGGGGCGCCCTGGGCAGCAATAGAAACCTCTACATGGCAAAAAGACTATATACATGTACAGGTGGGCTCTGTACATGTATATAAAAGAGCCCCCGCCATATTTTACTAAGTTTGAGCGGGACAGAAGCCCGCCGCCGAGGGGGCGGGGCTTCTCCCTCAGCACTCACCAGCACCATTTTCTCTCCACAGCACTGCTGAGAGGAAGCTCCCCGGACTCTCCCCTGCTTACACACGGTGAAAGGGTGCTTAAAAGAGAGGGCGGGGGGCACATAATTGGCGGTTTACATATTATACAGCGCTGCTGGGGAAAAACATTTTGTGTTGGTCTCCAGGGTCATTGCGCTGGGGTGTGTGCTGGCATGCTCTCTCTCTGTCTCTCCCAAGGGCCTTGACAGGGATACTGTCTTCAGGAAAGGGGTTCCCTGTGTGTGAAGTGTGTCGGTACGCGTGTGTCGACATGTTTGACGAGGAAGGCTCACTTAATATGTTGGGGGAGTGCTTGAATGTCAGGTCGCCATCGGCAACGCCGACACCGGAATGGGTGGATATGCTGAATGTCTTGAATGCAAATGTCAATCTATTGCATAAAAGGTTAGACAAGGCAGAAGCTAGGGATCAGTCAGGTAGCCAGTCCATGCCTGTCCCTGGGGCGCCAGGTCCTTCGGGGTCTCAGAAGCGCACCATATCCCAGATCGATGACACAGATACCGACACAGATACTGACTCTAGTGTCAACTATGAAGATGCAAAATTACAGCCGAAGGTGGCAAAGGGTATACGGTACATGATTATTGCCATTAAAGAGGTTTTGCATATTACTGAGGAACCCCCTGTCCCTGACACGAGGGTACACATGTATAACGGGAAAAAGCCTGAAGTCACTTTTCCATCCTCATTTGAATTAAGTGACTTGTGCGAAAAGGCTTGGGAATCTCCGGATAGGAGACCGCAAGTTCCCAAAAGGATTCTCATGGCGTATCCTTTTCCACAAACTGATAGGATACGCTGGGAATCTTCGCCAAAAGTTGACAAGGCGCTGACACGGTATCCAAAAAGGTGGCACTGCCTTCTCAGGATACGGCTTCCCTCAAGGAACCTGCTGATCGCAGGTAGGAAATTACCTTAAAGCACATTTGCAATCATTCCGGTACTATTGCTCGACCGGCTATGGCGTCGGCCTGGGTTTGTAGTGCGGTTGTGGCATGGGCAGATTCCTTATCTACGGAAATTGACACCTTAGATAGGGATGCCATTCATATGACCATAGAGCATATCAGAGATGCTGCCTTGTATATGAGGGATGCTCAGAGAGACATTTGTTTATTAAGCTCCAGAATAAATGCTATGTCTATTTCTGCTAGGCGGCTCTTGTGGACCCGACAGTGGACGGGAGATGCCGATTCAAAGCGGCATATGGAGTCCTTGCCTTACAAAGGGGTGGAGTTGTTTGGAGACGGCCTCTCGGATCTTGTCGCTACGGCTGGTAAGTCAAATTTCTTACCTTATGTCCCCCCGCAGCATACAAAAAAGGCACCTCATTATCAAATGCAGTCCTTTCGTTCCAATAAAAACAAGAAGGTACGTGGATCATCCTTTGTTGCCAGAGGGAAAGGCAGGGGATAAAAGCTGCACACAGCTAGTTCCCAAGAGCAGAAGTCCTCCCCTGCGTCTGCAAAGTCCACCGCATGACGCTGGGGCTTCCCGAGGGGAGGCAGATCTGGTGGGGGCTCGTCTTCGGTTTTTCAGCCACGTCTGGGTTCACTCGCAGGTGGATCCCTGGGCATTAGAGATTGTTTCTCAGGGATACAGGCTGGAATTGGAAGACTTGCCTCCTCGCCGATTTTTCAAATCGGCTCTGCCGGTTTCCCCGTCAGAGAGGGAGCTAGTGTTGGCAGCAATCCTAAAATTGTATATTCAACAGGTGATTGTCACAGTTCCTCATCTCCAGCAAGGAGAGGGATATTACTCAACCCTGTTTGTGGTCCCGAAACCAGACTGTTCGGTCAGACCCATTTTAAACCTGAAATCTCTCTGAACCTGTACTTGAAGAGGTTCAAGTTCAAAATGGAATCACTCAGGGCGGTCATCGCCAGCCTGGAGGGGGGGATTGGATGGTGTTCCTGGACATAAAGGATGCTTACCTTCATGTTCCGATATTCCCCCCGCATCAGGCGTTCCTGAGATTTGCAGTGCAGGACTGTCACTACCAATTTTAGATGTTGCCGTTTGGGCTTTCCACGGCTCCGAGAATTTTCACCAAGGTAATAGTGGAAATGATGGTGCTCCTGCGCAGGCAGGGGGTCACAATTATCCCATACTTGGACGATCTCCTCATAAAGGCGAGATCTCGGGAGAGGTTGCTGGACAGCGTGTCTCTGTCCATGAAGACGTTGCAGATACATGGCTGGATTCTCAATATACCGAAGTCCCAGCTAGTCCCTACAACGCGTCTGACCTTTTTGGGGCTGATTCTAGACACAGACCAGAAAAAGGTTTTTCTTCCGATCGAAAAGGTTCAGGAACTCATAGCCATGGACAGGAACCTATTAAAACCAAAAAAGGTTTCAGTGCGTCAGTGCACGCGGGTCCTGGGGAAAATGGTGGCTTCCTACGAGGCCATCCCTTTTGGCAGGTTCCATGCGAGGACTTTTCAATGGGACCTCTTGGACAAGTGGTCCGGGTCCCATTTACAAATGCATCAAAGAATCACCCTGTCTCCCAGGACCAGGGTATCTCTCCTGTGGTGGCTGAACAGTGCTCACCTACTAGAAGGTCGCAGGTTCAGCATTCAGGACTGGGTCCTGGTGACCACGGACGCAAGCCTCCGAGGCTGGGGAGCAGTGACACTGGGAAGAAATTTCCAAGGTCTCTGGTCAAGCCTAGAGTCTTGTCGCCACATCAACGTCCTGGAGTTGAGGGCCATATACAACGCCCTGCGTCAAGCGGAGGAATTGCTTCGGAGAAAACCGGTTCTGATTCAGTCAGACAATGTCACGGCAGTGGCTCATATAAACCGCCAGGGTGGAACAAGGAGCAGAATGGCCATGGCAGAAGCGACCAGGATTCTACGCTGGGCGGTAGGCCATGTAAGCGCGCTATCAGCGGTGTTCATCCCGGGGGTGGACAACTGGGAGGCGGACTTCCTCAGCAGGCACGACCTGCATCCGGGAGAGTGGGGACTTCATCAAGAAGTCCTCGCACAGATCACGGATCGTTGGGGACTGCCTCAAATCGACATGATGGCATCCCGTCTCAACAAGAAGCTAAAGCGGTATTGCGCCAGGTCAAGGGACCCTCAGGCGGTAGCGGTAGACGCTCTGGTGACACCTTGGGTGTTCAGATCGGTCTATGTGTTTCCTCCTCTTCCTCTCATACACAAGGTGTTGAGAATAATAAGAAGAAGCAGTGTCAGAACAATACTCATTGTTCCGGATTGGCCACGGAGGACTTGGTATCCGGAGCTGCAAGAGTTGCTCGCAGGGGATCAGTGGCCTCTTCCTCTAAGGCAGGACCTACTGCGGCAGGGGCCCTGTCTGTTCCAAGACTTACCGCGGCTGCGTTTGACGGCATGGCGGTTGAACGCCGGATCCTAGCGGAAAAAGGGATTCCGGAGGAAGTAATTCCTACCCTGATTAAGGCTAGGAAAGACGTGACGTTAAAACATTATCACCGTATATGGCGGAAATATGTTTCTTGGTGTGAGGCCAGAGCTCCTCCTACGGAGGAGTTTACATTTGGGCCGTCTACTTCTCTTCCTTCAAACAGGAGTGACTTTGGGCCTAAAATTAGGGTCCATAAAGGTCCAGATTTCGGCCTTATCCATTTTCTTTCAAAGAGAATTGGCTTCTATTCCTGAAGTACAGACCTTTGTGAAGGGGGTGCTGCATATTCAGCCTCCCTTTGTGCCTCCGGTGGCGCCTTGGGATCTTAACGTGGTGTTACGTTTCCTCAAGTCACCTTGGTTTGAACCACTCAAAACTGTGGAGTTGAAATACCTCACGTGGAAGGTGGTCATGTTGTTGGCGTTAGCTTCGGCAAGACGTGTTTCCGAATTAGCGGCTTTATCACATAAAAGCCCATACTTGGTTTTTCACGTGGATAGGGCAGAGTTGAGGACTGCCCTCACTTTCTGCCAAAAGTGGTCTCATCTTTTCATGTGAACCAACTTATTGTCGTGCCTGTGGCTACACGGGACTTAGAGGATTCCGAGTCCCTGGGTGTAGTCAGGGCTTTGAAGATTTATGTGACCAGAACGGCTAGAATCAGGAAGACTGAAGCTTTGTTCGTTCTGTATGTGGCCAACAAGGTTGGCGTTCCTGCTTCAAAGCAGACTATTGCTCGCTGGATCTGTAACACGATTCAGCAGGCGCATTCTACGGCAGGATTGCCGTTACTGAAATCGGTTAAGGCCCACTCCACTAGGAAAGTGGGCTCTTCTTGGGCGGCTGCCCGAAGGGTCTCGGCATTACAGTTGTGCCGAGCAGCTACTTGGTCGGGGACAAACACCTTTGCAAAGTTCTATAAGTTTGATACCCTGGCTGAGGAGGACCTCCTGTTTGCTCAATCGGTGCTGCAGAGTCATCCGCACTCTCCCGCCCGTTTGGGAGCTTTGGTATAATCCCCATGGTCCTTACGGAGTCCCAGCATCCTCAAGGATGTTAGAGAAAATAAGATTTTACTTACCGGTTTCTCGTAGTCCGTAGAGCAGGGCTGGCCAAACCAGTCCTCGAGATCTACCAACAGTTCACATTTTCCAGACCACCTAGCTGGTGCACAGGTGTAGTCATTACTAATTAAGATGTGTTGCATTCATTCCTAACTGACAATTCTACAGATCTCCAGGAGGCCTGGAAAACATGAACTGTTGGTAGATCTCGAGGACCGGTTTGGCCAGCCCTGCCGTAGAGGATGCTGGGCGCCCGTCCCAAGTGTGGACTTCTTCTGCAAGACTTGTATATAGTTATTGCTTACATAAGGGTTATGTCATAGTTTTTCTGTTGAACCGTGGCTATGTTGTTGTTCATACTGTTAACTGGGTAAGTTTATCACAAGTTATATGGTGTGATTGGTGTGGCTGGTATGGATCTCGCCCTTAGATTTACAAAAATCCTTCCTCGTACTGTCCATCTCCCCTGGGCACAGTTTCCCTAACTGAGGTCTGGAGGAGGGGCATAGAGGGAGGAGCCAGTGCACACCCAGAGTCCAAAGCTTTCTTAGAATGCCCTATCTCCTGCGGAGCCCGTCTATTCCCCATGGTCCTTACGGAGTCCCAGCATCCTCTACGGACTACGAGAAATAGATTTACCGGTAAGTAAAATCTTATTTTTGAGCTCCTAGTTTTTACTGGCTCCATCCAAGTGTCTACGGTTCCAGTCCGATTGCCTCACTGATTTCAGTCCAGCTACACTACCAATTCAGCTATAATACTTGTGCCAGACCACCTATATTTTTGGTCTTAAACTCAGCTATATCATCGGATTCAGTGCAGCTAAATAAAGAATCTAAACCATATCTGGTCCAGTTAGACCAAGTTTTCGGTCCAGCCCCAGTAAGGCTAATCCAGATCTAGCCTGGACTTCCTTCTCCTATCCAGTGCCTCTGATTCCTGGACTGTAGTTATATTATTCTATACCTCTATGTCACATTAGTTCTATGAGTAGAAGAAAAAATGTGGTGCCTTATAAATTAAAGATAATAATAATAATAATAATGTCCTACCAATAAGGAAATTAAACATGCACTTTTTGGGGAGGATATAATGATTTGACTGGTTGGCTTAATTTATTTTAAAGCCTTCATCACTGCTTTGGACCATATTATATTATGACCTTCTAAAAACTCAATTATGTGGGAATTATTTCACAATTTACTTAGTAAATTTGCACTGAACTACGGCAACCAATCAGCAATTTCCTTTCATTCGTTTTGTGAGAGACAATGTATTTAACTTAATGATTGAGTGTTCTAGTTTAGTAAAGATTTTCCACTATATGCATGGTTAACAATTGATCCCCTCTTGCTTTACCAAAAATGAACATCTCGGGACAATAATGGAAAAGGTGCAAAAGGAACTTACCGTGACTAAACAAATGTACAACAGTTGTCCCTGGAACCACAACTCAATGTAACCAAGTAGTTAAGTACTAATTAAGTAGAGAGACACATGGGGGGAAATATAATAGGCTCCGAGTTTCGGGAGGTGCAGGATTTTGGGCAAGAATGAAAGATCAACCTAGTTTTGCCTTGTAAATGATTGCCACTTTAAAAATATGGACATTCTCGCCCGAAGTCCCGCACCTCTGGCAACTCGGACCCTATTACATTTGTTCCTTACAATACAAAATTCCACAAGAGCCAGTTATCACTCTTATGTGTGCTCAACCCTGCTGTTTTATTACCTACGGTGCATAATACTGTACAACTAGTGCCAATATATAACATGTGGGGGTAAATGCTCTTAAGAGACTGGAATTTTGAAACATTTGGCAGTACTGCTGTCAGTCTCTTGGAAAGCGAGAATACACAGGAGCACGCTGCACCAGAACCTTCCCGCTATAAAACTCATTGTCTAACTGTATAATAGCTTCTGAAATAGGCAAGTGAAATGATAAATATCAAGCACAATATGTGACATTTACATAGTGAAAACTATTGTAAACAAGTGCACATACAGTACAGGCACAGATAGAGAACAAGATGTAAATGGAATAACAAGGGTTGACCTCTCCCCCCATTTTCCAGTAACCAGCACCAGATGAACCAGCTGAGGGGATTACACCACAGCAGGGAGACACACATCACGGCGTTCCCCTTCCATTACATAAACCAGCCGCCCCAAACTGGTCTGCCCAGGCCTGGAAAGTGGAGACACCCCAACAAACACCCCAAAATGTCAAACTGATTCATGTGGAATATTGAAATGTGAAGTCCAGGGCTCCCAAGTCGTAAAAAATCTTATGGAAGAGAAACATAAAATGCTTGTCATGTATTCCATGGAATAAGTGTGGAAATCCTGGCTACCACATGCTGAATATCAGGGACTTTCGTTATGCTGCTGACAATTTGCTGTGGATACTATATCCTATTATATAGGATTCACAGGTACTGTACAAAAAAAGAAAAGAAAAAGTAGCAACAGACAGACTACTATATGCAAATATAATACATTAACTGAGCCAAAACTGATAGCCCGGATGGCGACAATATCAGATTGAAAAATCCCCTGCATGGTAGATAATTAACAGGCAGGTCAAACAGGCATGTGATAGCTCACCATCCAAGGCACCGGTTCTGACTCACTTTATAGAAGAAGAATTAAAAAAAACAGTAGTCAGGGTTCCCTCTGGCCTCCAAACAAGTTGGACAGAACCAGAGAGAACATCTTGGGCAAGAGCGACCCATTCAACCTGAAGAAGGGGTGTTATGGGTGCCCCTATCCACATGTCAGTTTGCCAAACTGACACTCATCACAAAGAACAAAAAGCAAGAGTCAATCATATGAGGAATTACTGCGATGTTTCAAGGAGGGAGAGCATTCCTGGCCGTATGCAGGCCCACTTTGGACCATTCTTGGGTTGCGGTCTCTGTTGTTGTGGTTTCTGGGAGACACTGGATGAGGAAATAGGGGGAGGCTCTGTCAGAATTCCCAACTATGGTCTTTTGGCCTTTGAGCTCTTGCGGAAAGATAGTTTTAATCCCATCCTCCAAACTGGTAACACTTCATGTAAATTATGGTCAAGCTCCAAATCAGTAGGCGATATCGCACGAGGTGAGCCTGATTGCTCTCAGGGCGTAGCTGTATACTTGGACTTAGTGTTGAAAATAAAAGGTATGGTGTTGTCAGCAAATTTCTTTGATTTGTGGGACATAACAATTATAAGGCAAAGGTAGAGCAAAAAAAACAAAAGCTGTTCTGTTTCCCTTCTATTTGCAACTCTGCTCTTGCTCCTCTTTCTTTACGCCTGCCTTCCCTTCCTTGTCTTTTATTCATGTCCTCATTATCTTTGTTTTTTTGTGTCTTATAACTCCTAGTAATTTCTTTTTTTCTTTCCTATATCTTTATATTATTTTAATTTTATAATGTTTTCTTTTTTTATTGTTTGAGTTGCCCTCTATTTCCTAATGTCCCTCTCTGTATTCTCTCCTTGAACTCTTATAATGTGTATGATATGCTAAATCATCACTAAAGATAGGGGAAGGCATGGAATAAAGAGGGCACATGGAGAAATGGGGCTAGGGTAACATCATAGTAACAACAGCAATATTTGCAGAACCGTAGAAGTTTAAGCTGGTGCCCTGCCCTGAGCAGTGTCCACTAGGGAGAAAGCAGGCACTTAGAACTACTGGGGAAGATTCCCGCACTGTTCCAGGGGCTATGGAGTGGTACTGTCAGGACTGAGGCTAACTGTGTGCTAGTCTGTGTCACTGAGCCTGCACAATTTTAATATAATGCACACTACAACTGTCACTGCTGGAAGCGGCGTAGACCAAACTGACTGCATGGGAGTTTGTGTTACCATGCCTGACAGTTGTGATAGAGGGTTAGGGGAACTGCGACTTTTGTAATTACCACAGGCAGTGGCAGAAAAGATAACTGTATGGTACAATAGGCAGATCGATAGATTATTTAGTGTATTCTTTTTGCCTCTGCCCTCACACCATCAGTATATGGGGGATCTGTGCAATTGCAATACTGACCAGAGCCATACCTAAACTTTTTGGTGCCCTGTGCCAGAAAGAGAATTGGCGCCCCCGTCCCTCCTGCCCACCCCATTTTTCAAATAGGGACATAAGGTGCATGCCTTCGTGGGAAAGGAGCATGAATTAATTGATCTCAGAAAAAGCCTATGCTACGATGCCCCTTCCCACTATATATATATATATATATATATTATACACACAAATTTATAGAAGCAAGAAAATGGATTTGGGCTCAAATTCTCTTTATACCACATGCATGCACTTTATTTGAGAGCTTGTTGTTATTTAGTTAAAGTGCCCTTTATTAAATAACACATTTTAATATACTGCCATACCCAGGATTCAAACTCATAACCTGATGTATTTCAGTCAAACACCCTACTCTTTCAGCTATTTGATCCTGCTAAAAACTATGAGATTTCTAACTATATAAAGCTAAAACCATTTTGGAAATAATAATAATAATAATAATAATAATCAGCATTGCAAATGATCAGATCTATGTAGTGTGCAGCCACACATCCAATCCCTTGCAGCCACACAATTCATAGATATTCTCAGCTGCAATGCTGATTTTTTTTTTTACAAAGTACAAGATAAGCTTTAAACAGTTAGAATTATCTAGCTTTCTATGTAAGGGCAGATAGCTCAATAAATAGAGTGTCTGACTGCAGTGCCACAGGCAGTGGGTGTCACTGGCCTAGACTGAGGATGTTGTGGACTCGGGGATTCTTCCGATGGTTGGGAAGAGGAACCACAACTGAGCTGGAACTGAGGTGGCCTAATATAGGATTTCCTCATACAGGACGCTGACAGTAAAGTTTGATGAAATATTGAAGAACTTTATTGCAGGAAAAGAACAACTTAAAGTCATATATCATAAAGGAACTTATGAAGGAATGTCCAGACCCATTGAAGGGTTTAGTGAGCAATATTAGAAATGCTGGTGACTGTAGGAACTGTGGGTGATGTCTAAAAGTCACTGATAACTTGTAGAACTTGTGAGCGGTGGTAAAGACACTGGTAACTTGTAGAACTTAAATGCAGAGGTTTAGGACGCTGATGATTTGCAGAACTTAAGTACAGTGGTTTAAGACGCTGTTGATTTGTAGAACTTGGGAACGGTGAGTGAGACGCTGATGATGTGAGGAACTGAAGTGCAGTGGTTTAAGACGCTGTTAATTCGTAGAACTTGTGAACGGTGACTGAGACGCTGATGATGTGGAGAACTGAAGTGCAGGGGTTTAAGACGCTGTTAATTTGTAGAACTTGTGAACGGTGACTGAGACGCTGATGATGTGAAGAACTGAAGTGCAAGGGTTTTAGACGCTATTAATTTGTAGAACTTGAGAACGGTGACTGAGACGCTGATAATGTGAAGAGCTGAAGTGCAGGGGTTTAAGACGCTGTTAATTTGTAGAACTTGTGAACGGTGACTTAGGGCCCGCAGCCCACGCTGATTCCTAGCAGCACCGGTGACTGGGTCGCAGAGAGATACACCGGCCGCTGAATACACTGGAACCGGTGCAGTGAGCTGGCACCTGAAAATGCCGGAGACACTGGAGTACAAGCTTCAGAGATCCTTGCCGGGAACAAGAGCGCTGACATCCACGTCAGGGAAAGACGATACTCAGGCGCTGAGGCTCTGTCCGGCATCTGACTTTGAATCTCCCGCCACCGCTGGATTGGCGGAGCAGTCTGATGACGTCACCTGCCCCCCCATCCACGTGATGCCGGGTGTCATGGCGGCACCCATGCCCTGGAGAACCGCCGGGAGCCACGCCAGCCAGACGCCGGTGCCCATGGCCCACCAAAGGCGGAGGCCGCGACACAGACCAGCAGACACGCAGGGGTAAGTGCGGCGAACGCCGCCTCTGGCGTGTGACAGTGGGTTTGAATCCCGTGTATGACAGCATCTTCAAAATTAATAAAGGACAGTGTGACTGAATAACAGAGCTAAAGATAAATCTGTTTCTTGGCGCTTAATTCAAAGTGGAGATAACTAACAAGGTGTTTTGGACTACAATTAATCAGCTGCGGAGTATCAATTTATGCCTGTGTGAGCATAAATAGTATTAACCTACCCCTGTTGCCACAGGAAAGGACACTTGGACAAAAATATATATATAGTTACTCTGCGCTTAATATATGGTCCATAGGATGATTAAAAACACATGCAATGTTAATAATAATTTCTTAATATAATGCACTTAAAAACACAAAATATCAACCACAATAAGAAATGCAAAATGCATATATAAATGTGCATAACCAGATGAAATAAATTATACAGTAGAAATGACTTCCCACATGATATTAACTACTAATAATATTCGTTCTTAATTAGCCATTTTCACTATTCCTAATAAGAGGTGGATCAACCTAAAATAAATCAGTGCACTGATAAAATTCAATAAGGGGTCTCAATTAGCAGCAGTCCTGCAAATACTGTAGGTTAATTGTCCCCGGAGGTGCTAGTCCCGAGCACTGTAGATATTGTTTTACTACATTTGATGATAAATTAGTAATGCAGTAGACCGGTATAAATATTCAAATCGTGAATGGATCATACCAAGCTCACCACCAAGACGCACTTGAATAATGTTCAGAAAAAGGGTCAGCAATAGTAGAATTGAAAGGAGCCAGCTGGGAGGCATCGGACGTCTCCGTTCTCCCTGATGCTTGTGCCGCTACCAATTCCAATAGCCGCCCGAAGCCGTCTAGCCATGCAGGTGGATTGGTGTCCAAATGACGTAGTGTCCCCGGAATGAGACAAACAGTCACCAGTAGACCTCTGATGCGTTTCGCTCTTACCAGAGCTTTGTCGAAGAGTGTCCTTCTCCTTCCACGGTGACTCTATTTAAACTCATTGGGTGTCCTCAATTGGTTCACCCAGCATGTAACACCTGTACTTGCAATCAATTGGGAATAGTGAAAATTGCTAATTAAGAACGAATATTATTAGTAGTTAATATCATGTGAGAAGTCATTTCTGCTGTATAACTTATTTCATCTGGTTATGCACATTTATATATGCATTTTGCATTTCTTATTGTGGTTGATATTTTGTGTTTTTAAGTGCATTATATTAATAAATTATTATTAACATTGCATGTGTTTTTAATCATCCTATGGACCATATATTAAGCGCAGAGTAACTATATATATATTTTTGAATACCAGAGCTCAAGTTAAGTTCATGAATGTTGTATTGGTATTAGCAATGGAAATGGTAGGGTAAGATAATTGACAAGTGCTGCCCTACCCTGCAGTGCTATATTCGGTGCATAGCCAGATTAAGGGGGGATACAGGGCATACTGTACCCCGGGCCCCCCTTTGTCAGGGCCCCCTGGCGAAAGCACACTGATATCACAAGCTTTCCCTCTTAATGTGAGAGCCAGAATGAGAGCAGGACAGTATGCTGTGCAGGCAGAGACACAGGAATATCATGTTTCATGAGCTACCGGCAGAGCTTTCTGACCAGTAGAGAGATCTGAAGTTCGAGAGAGCTGTAAGTAACACAGGGATCCCAGCTTCTCCTCCTCTCTACCTTGGTGTCCTGTGTAAACTTTTATGCAACTAAACCATTTGGGTCTAGATATAGAGACACACACAGAGAGTCCTCCTGAGTCCTGTCCCAGTGCGTAAGTAGTACAGAGGCTCCTGCTATTCTTGTATGCGACAAGATACATTATTTTATTCTATGTGTATTTTAAGGTTGTTTACGTCGTCTTTGTTCCACAACAAGAAAATAATATTAAATAGTTGTCTTTCAATTAGGTGGAGCTACTGTATAAACAGTACCCAGGCATTAAGCTATTAGTTTAAAACTAATATACACCATTGGTTTAAATTTAATATACATAATGTATACCTCCCACCATGACCCATTCCCGGAGGGACAAAATGCTTTCTACCTTGACTTTCTTCTTAATTTATGATTGCAAACACCTGTGTTGAAATACCTTTCTTAGCAATGAAATAGTTCAACACAGGTGACATCAATCATATATTAAAGAGGAAAGTCCAGGTACAAAACATTTTGTCCCTCCTTAAATGGTACATGTTGGGAGGTTTGCACAATCTAATATACATCCCCCACCTTCTACCGGGGCCCCTCTGTTTTAAGTGCCCCGGGCACCCCCAAGGCTTAATCCAGCCCTGGTTCGGTGGCACACTTTGCACATACCTAGTTACAGCCCTGGTCCTGATGCTAGTGTGATACAGTCCGGTTGATTCAAATGATTGCCTCAGGCCATATCCCAGCAGTCATAATTGCTCGGGAACCTGACAAGGGGGTAGAGTTTTATATATCAAGTCCCGGGATTGGGCAATTAGTGTTACATAAAGAAAACACACTTTGAGAATAAATTATTCATATTGGTTAATGTAAATGTATTTGGGAAATTAGCATCTAAAACAAGGTTGTGGGTAAAATCAAAAGCTTCAATGATGTTTTCTGACCTACCAATGTAATAGCAGAAATACACCATACTATACACCATACTATACCTGGATAAATACTATACCTGGATACTATACCATACTATACCTGGATAAATAAGGAAACAAAGTGTATTTTGCCGTAAAAAAAAAAAAAAAATCTTGGAGTTGCACTTACCTTTTAAGTAAATAGCATTAGAAGGAGCTACTGAATCATGCAGAGAATTCGGGTCAACTTGACATTGAAGTCTCTGATCATGTGGCAGAGTGTCTATGTGTAACACAAAGACTAACATGATAACTGACACTTTGTAGACTGACACAGTATTGTATGCTGATTATGTGTTAGTAAGAAAGAGTACAATATAAAAATAGGTAATGCATCTTCTGTTCATGATGTAGAAATAATATATAACAAATAAAATCTTCTAATAAATTAAATATTAGTAAAACTTAAAGTTATTACGTGGAACGTGATTGTGGAACTATAACAGCCCATCACACAAAAGTAAGTAGGTTGTGACAATAAGTAGACGATGAACACATCAGAGTACAGAAGTAGTGCGCAGAATTGTATATACAGACAATGCAAATGCATAATCTTTATGTACAGCTGTTGACAAAAGGGAGGTAATCTGCGCACTGGGGTGGTTTTGCTGTTTGGGATGTGCTGCTAGTCAAAAGGGTGTCCTTGCCCTTTGGTTCAATATGGATATATGGTTTTCACCTGACTGCGCTCATCCCCTACAGTTCTGAGTACTTATGAATGAATTCTAAACATAAACTGGATACTTATTAAAATGGTATGTTTTACTTTCACATAAAACAGAAATGACACTCAATACAGTGAATCAATATAACCAACACTAATCTAAACTAATAATGAATTGTAGGTAAAGACGATGAAAATACAGTAACCACAATGTGCGCTCCAAGGGGAGCACTTGTCATAAACTCAGTCCTTTTACCACTGAAAGTAGTAGTCAATTCCTTGTAGTATTTGGCGTGTGTGTTCTGACACACAGGCCAATTGGCTGGAAGGAATTGTAAAGTCTGGCAGTGTTTCCTTGCGAGTCTAATAAAGATTATCCAGTAAAATGTCTCTAGTCCTGACCGGACTGTGAGGGTTTCTTTCAAAGTCTGTCTTAGGTAAATAAATTACAGAGGACGGCGTCCCGTACCTCTGTGTGTGGAGGCAGGTATTCGTGCACTCTCATTGCGGCCGTGCTGATAAGGTGTACAGGTGCGGGGGGCAGCGGGAACCTCTTGGCGGCTCCGGACAGACTTGCCCTTCAGCTCGTGTGCCCGCTCTGTCGGTTCGTCCTGCTAAGGATCTCCCCGTGAGCCTGCAGCACTCGCCGGGCTAGTCGTGGTCGCGTGGGCGGGGAGCTTAGCCGCAGGATCTTATCAGAGCCTGTGGCAGTATCGCACCTCCCCACAACGGAGTACTCACCTGTGTGGTCCTCTTGCTGCCCGTCCGTCTGTACGGCTTACCGATGTCTGCGCCGTGGGTCCGAAGGTCTCACAGCACTCTCCTGTTCTCCGATGGTGTGTGTGATGTTACTCGTTCGTCTCCTCCAACGCGTTTCAACCGGATTGGTCTTCCTCTGGGAGTCTTTGCAGTGTTCTGATCGTGGTGGGTGTTAAATTAGCTTAAGGGCGGGACTAATGTCTGTTCCTCCTTTGTTCCACTGGTTTGATTGGTGGTTGAGATTGTCAGTATTAACGGGGGCAATTAACACATTCCTTCACTCTGTCCCATTTTTGAGTGTCAGGGGAGGTTTGAAAACATGGCAATGCAAGTGAAGCTCTGTTCTTTGAGAAAGTCCATAAATGTATTTATTAATTGGTATTTGCTGAACATTTGTATTCTTAAATAAACTAAATCAATGCTGATTGTATGACTGAGTTTCTAGATTTCAGTCGTTAGTGCCAAGATGCAGTAACCGAACTGTTGGTTAACAACTTTAATAAAATAATAGTAATATATTCTGGTGACATAGAATTCAAATAGTTGCTTCACTTGCATTGCCATGTTTTCGTTGGAACAGTGTGCAGACTGGTTCTGTGGCGAGAATCAGTTGCATGAGTTAAGGGAAAGGTACTTACATTTTATTAAAATGGGCAACTTATTTTTTTCTCCGGCAGGGTCCACAGGTTATCCACGGGATAACAATGGGATATGATGAAGCGACAGCGGATTTGCACCAATCGGTCAAAGATTTCTGGCCTCCCAGCATGCAATGTGTTAGGCGCCGGGGTCCGCTTGTCCGCGCGACCCGGCGCCTAGCAACTAGGGACGCCGTGCACGTACAGCCGCCGGCTCCCTAGCAACGCTAGACGCCGGGCGCGCTGAAGCCGCACGGACCCTAGCAACGTGGACGCTACTGGCGGACCGCGTTCCCCGTTGCTGGGTTTTAGGATTTAATGCGTTCACCTGTTCTCTGGCCGTGCAGCAAGGCAGCTGCACGGCATTTAGTCCAATCAGCCTCTAAACAGCTGATTGGAGGACTCCCTGTTAAGTACACTCCCAGGGCTTCTCACAGACGCCGGTAATAGCTTCCTGCATGCTGCCTTTGTTTGCTGAGAGTCTGTTTCCAGTCCTGCTGTATCCGGTCATTCCAGTCCTCAGAAGTCCTGTACTCGGGAGTTACCATCTCGTCCCTGGAGTCCTGACTAATCACCGTTTTATATCCAGTGGTGTTCGTGAGTTGCGGCTCTGCCGTGTGTTGCGGCTCAGCCGCTTTACCTTTTATATTTTGTGTTTGGAGCATTTGCGGAGGGTTCCGCTTCCACAAGTCCTCTCTGGTACTCGGCGGTGCCGGGTAGGAGAATTGGACAAGTGGATATTTTGGTTGTCCTTTTCCTTGGCGGTTTCTCCGCACATATTATAGTTTTGAGTTTGCTTAGCCCCTGGCCTGGTTGTTTAGTTAGAGGGCCTCTTGTTATCACCCTGTCTCGGGTTTCCCTTTGTCTCTCATTAAGACCGGGGGGCATCGAAGTTGGGCAGACATAATCCGCCCTTCAAACGCGGCTGCCAAGGGCTCAAGAAACCATAGTCTCGCAGGGGATTTCTGACAACACGGGTGAGACAACAGAGTTAGGGCTCCAGGGGCTATTTTCCTGTCCTGCTCCCTTCCCCAGCATTCCGTTCCAGTGCTCCGGTCCTTGCCATAAGATCTCCTCTAACCAGAGTGCTGGAATCATAACACAATGGGCCCATCCATATATCCCTGCCTCCTGGCTCAGGCAAATTTATTTATTTATTACCAGTTATTTATATAGCGCACACATATTCCGCAGCGCTTTACAGAGAATATTTTGCCCATTCACATCAGTCCCTGCCCCAGTGAAGTTTACAATCTATGGGGCAGAAGTATTAACCTGGAGAAGGCATAAGGAAGTGATAAACCAGTGACATGTGCAAGGTGATAAACGCACCAGCCAATCAGATCCTAACTGTTAATTTACATATTTGAGCTGATTGGCTGGTGCCTTTATCACAATGCACATATCACTGGTTTATCACTTCCTTATGCCTTCTCCAGGTTAATACATCTGCCCCCATATTCCCTATCACATGTACACACCGACACATTCACGCTAGGGTTAATTTTTGTTGGGAACCAATTAACCTACCAGTATATTTTTGGATTGTGGGAGGAAATCGTAGTACCCAGAGAAAAGTACGGGGAGAATACACAAACTCTGCAGTTAGGGCCATGGTGGGAATTGAACCAATTACCTCAGTGCTGTGAGGCAGTAATGCTAACCATCAGTTTTTTGTTTGGTGCGGCAGGAGGGCTGTTTGTTTTTATTATATTATTATATTATTTTATTATTATAGTCTTACTATTTTTCTGAGCAATCTTTCTAAACAGCGTCTTAAACGTACCTTAGAAATAGACGCTCCAACAACTCTCTGTCCTTTCACGACAACGCTTACCCATGAGTACAGTGCTGTTTCGGCGGGAGTCTGTGTCGGATATACTAGCAGGTCCAGCAGACGTTACCAGGCTGTGGCCGGAGCACAGGGAGAAGGTAAGGCATCGGTTCCACTTAGAAGGGGAATACGGACACAGCCGCACTGTTTTGGGAGGAGACTACCAAACAGTTGCTAACGCGGCTGCCACCTCGGGTGCACCAGCGCTAGGCCTTAGGGAAAATAGGCTCCAGGAATAGTATGAGGCCACGATCCCTAGTGTTGATGTCAGCAGTGGGGAGTCAGACACTCTCCTGGTCGCCCTCCCCCCCCCGGTTCATGACCAGTTTCCTCCGAGTCTCCCGCCATGAACTGTTTCCCGCTTCCATCTCAGACGCTGTACACAAAGGGGACCCAGTCGCAGCATAGGCGGCTGTGTGACTGGTGCGTCTGTGTTCACTATAGGTTCATGGAGCGGCAGTGTACACTAGTAGCGTCTGGATCCACTCAGCGTTCGCTAACGTATTGATCGGTCCTGGAAGCGAGGTGAGTCTCCCTGTATCCCACTCTACTGAGTACGGGTAATACAGCACTAAGTGGGTCATTCCGAGTTGATTGCTTGCTGCCGTTTTTCACAGCATAGCGATCAAGCTAAAAACCAGCTGTTCTGCGCATGCGTATGGGCCGCAGGGT
Organism: Pseudophryne corroboree; assembly: GCF_028390025.1. Lineage (NCBI taxonomy): Eukaryota > Metazoa > Chordata > Amphibia > Anura > Myobatrachidae > Pseudophryne > Pseudophryne corroboree. The sequence continues at coordinate 398,937,146 of NC_086445.1, forward strand.
GCACGCGCCAAGTAATTTCACACAAAACTAAGCAATTTTACACAGAGGCGAGCGACGCTTTTCAGTCACTCTGTGATCGTTGAATGATTGACAGAAAGTGGGTGTTTCTGGGTGGTAACTGAGCATTTTACGGGAGTGTGCTAAAAAACGCAGGCGTGTCAGGCTAAAACGCAGGCGTGGCTGGGGAAATGGGGGAGTGGCTAGCCGAATGCAGGGCGTGTTTGTGACGTCAAATCAGGAACATAACGGACTGAGGTGATCGCAATCTAGGAGTAGGTCTGGAGCTACTCAGAAACTGCAGGAAAAGATTTTCGAGCAGTTCTGCTAGTCTTTCGTTCGCTATTCTGCTAAGCTAAGATACACTCCCAGAGGGTGGCGGCCTAGCGTTTGCAATGCTGCTAAAAGCAGCTAGCGAGCGATCAACTCGGAATGAGGGCCTAAGTCTCTATCTACCTTTTTGAGTATGAATAGTTAGATAAGTGCCTATTGCATATGAATCTGTATACATTTACTGTTGTTTCTTTAGCAATGCATCTGAATATGGTAGATCTGTTTAAACATGATTTAGTAATATGTTCTCCTACATACTTGAAATGTAGTTGTAGTTGATGATGTGCTCATATTGCTTATTATACTAATGTATAACATGTGCCTGACTGCTAGTGTGATTGCTGACTTTACTATATTCTGTCAGTTTTGTTCTATTCCGATCCTCAATGCTGGTGCATGGGTAGGGTCGGATTGTATGTCACTTTAAAAAGCTTAAAGTAATTCCGCTATGTCCCGATACGTCACATGCAGCCGCCAGCCAATGAATTACATTCATTATTATCACATGACACCGCTAGCCAATCGCGGTGCTCTATGTTGTGTCTATGGAGATGGGGATTTCGTTACCACCATGCCCCGGTATCTGTATACAGCATATCCATCCATTATCTAGCAACATGATTTACAGTAAGGCCGTTATATACCATAATTTACTGGCCCCGCTGTGTTTCTCCATCTTGCAGCATCTTGATTGTCATATTCCACGTGTCCAGGTTTTATGGCCTTCATTCCGTATAGAGTGCTTTTATGGATATATACATGTTCCTGAGTCAATCTTTACATATACCATGTGACACCGCTACCCAATCGCGGTGCTCATGCGTTAGTAAGGAAGTAATTTGTATTATGCCGAAGGAGATGGAGATTTCATTACAGCTGGGCCCCGAATCTGTGTATATCATATCGCTCTATTCTCACCCAGCATAGCCAGCAGTGGCACCTTTGTATGTTCTAAAATTTACTGACCCCGCTGTATTCTTTCTTAATACAGCAGCTAGGTTATCATATATCATATGTTCAGGTTTTGTTATCCTCATTTCTCATACACTGATTCAATAAATGAATACATGTTCCTGGGTTATTCCTTCCTTATCAAGCCCTATCACAGACATAGTGTGTGGTCCCTATCCCACACTCATGCTATATCTGTTGTAGTAATACTGCATATTCAATTCAATTTAATTCAATTCAATATATTTCTGCTGTATTTTATAGTCTACAAAAAATAAAAAAATATTGTAGTCTGACTGTGTACCTCTTTATGCGGAGTAAACTTTTTGGTGAAAGTACTAATACATTTCAAGTCCCATTTAGGGTACAGATTCCACATCACTCCGAAAATATATAAGTATTCATTAGATATATGGTTATTGGAATAACTCATAGTTTTGATGTTATAACATTCGGCAATTAATAATGTCCAGTATATTCAGAAGGTAAGTATATCCCTAAGGTAAGTATCTAGGTAAGTTGGTCTAATTCTTTCCCAATATAGCATATATGTCAGTTAACTGACAGGTAGGATGTTCGTCCCTTAATCATTTATCACCATGTAAATTTGTCATCTTAAGTGGCGTTAGAATGGAATGGTCCAAGCTCTCACTGGTTGTAGCCTTTTCTGTCCCCTGCCAATATCTTGATGTTATGGGAGATATAATTTCCCAGTATAATGTATATGAATTTGCTGACAAGGAGGATGTTTGTATTTTAATTGGTTATCACCATATAAAGTAGTCATCTAGGCTAGTTAAGATACGAGAAATATAGGAAGGATGTAGAGGAATTCGAGAAGGAAATAATTGAGAAAAAACGTAGAAAATTCCAAAGGGACAAAATGGACTGCATCGAATAGGGTTTTTAAATGGAACATATCCACCCAGCGTAATAAGACCAGTTGGTCCACTAACTACTCTACCTCTGAGATGGACTCCTCAGAAAGTGAGGGCCCAAGTAATGGAACCACCAATAGAATGTTCAGGCAGGATTTTTTAGAGAAGGGCCCAAGACACCCCAGGGCCAATCCAAACACAGATGGCGAAAGATCAGGAGGGGCAAGAGGAGGAAGAAGAAAGAGGGATACTTTGGATTGGCGAGAGGAGCCAAGGGAGAGGAGACAATACAGGAAGTAACATCCCAATTAGAAACAACTTTGGGGGAAAGAACAGATGAATTGAAAATGATCAATCTAACCGAGAAAATATTGACCCCCAACCAAATATCTGTCCTAAGTAAAGGACTATCATTCTCCCCAGCACAAAAGCCAGATCGTTTTGAATGTGAAAAGGACCTTCAACTATTCACCAGAAAGATTCTCCTCAAAAAATTCTTCTCCAATCAGGAGAATAGAAAAGCCAACTTTCCTACTACAAATTTTGACGATGATGATCTTTCGGCCCTACAGATGTTGGAAGAACTTACTACTGAATCTGGCCCGACCCAAACAATCAGTGATGAAGCAGAGGATAGATCTAGGATAACGAGAAAATCCAAATTCTTCCCAGATACCAAAATCTGCCCTCAAGTTGAAGTCTTTCAAAGACTTGTGTGTAAAGATCTTGATCAATTACATCTATGTAATAAGAACTACATTGACAACTTGAACACAGGAGAAAGAACTGCACTGAATGAGATCATAAAATGGCAAGACACCATAGTCAAGCCCTCAGATAAGGGGGGCAAAATTGTGCTATGGCCCAGAATAATGTACCTGGAGGAACTTGAGAGACAGCTGAGTGAAAAAAATGCTATAAAAGACTCTACTTTAACCCTACAAACACATTTCTTCAACAATATAATAATATTGTCCAAACAGCATATAACAACAATGTTATAACCAAAAAGGATTGGGATTTTCTAAAAATAAACAAACCAAAAACACCAATGCTATACCTTCTATCCAAGGTACACAAAAATGAGAAAAAGCCACCAGGTAGACCTATCCTATCTGGGATGGGTAGTTTAACAGAAAATGCAAGCATTTATGTAGATTACCATCTACGTAAACATGTCATCACCCTCCCTTCCTATGTATGAGACACAATGGATGTTCTGAACAAGCTAAACAATCTCAGTGTCAATCCGGGGGTATGGCTTGTGACATGCGATGTAGAGAGTCTCTACACGAGCATCAATCATGTCCAGGGTGTTGCAGCCACAAAGTATTTTCTCAACATGGAGGCTCAGAATGAGCGAAGTGACTTCCTTGTTGAATTGTTAGAATTCTTATTATCTCACAACTATTTCACGTGTAACGAGCGCCACTACCTCCAGGTCAGAGGGACGGCGATGGGGACAGCATGTGCCCCCATGTACGCCAACCTCTACCCTGGGTGGTGGGAGAGAGAGGTGGTCTTCCAGGAATCATTGGAGAAATACACTAACAACATACTGATATACTTAAGGTATATCGACGATATCCTAATACTATGGGAAGGCCCCTCCAGAGAATTGAGTGAATTTATCAACATCTTGAACACTAACAATTGAAATTTAAAATTGACTCTGGAAGCCAGTCAAAGATCAATCAATTTTTTAGATATAACCATCTACATTGATGAAGATGGGAACATATCAACAGATCTTTATAGAAAACCAACAGCCACCAATAGTCTGCTACATTCTACAAGTTCACATCTCCCGGCAACTATTAGAGGAATTCCTAAAGGAGAATTACTAAGAATAAAAAGAAACTGCTCCAATGAGGACACTTTCCATACAAGGCAGACTGAATTGAGCGAACGTTTCAAAAAAAGAGGATACAGTAGCAGATTGATAAAAAAATCAATCCAAGAAGTTGAGACTCACCAACGGGACTCCTTACTAACACCAAAAATCAAACCGAAACAGGAAGAACCCATCAGATACGTGGGGACCTTCAATATATATTGGAGAGAAATTAATAATATCTTAGAGAAACATTGTCCCATTCTCCACACAGACGAAGATCTGGCCAGGACACTTCCTGATAAGCCACTTACCAGCTGGCGAAGATCACCAAATCTGAGGGACAAGGTGGTACATAGTCATCTATCTCCATGAAATGGCAAAGAAGGGATCCTTCCCCTGCGGTAGTTGTAAGGCTTGTAAATTTATGACTCCTACGAAGCATTTTTTTGATAAATATAACAAAAAATGGATAATATCCTCAAAAATCACCTGTACCTCGATAGGAACCGTATATTATCTTGAGTGTCCTTGTCACAAGAAATACATTGGAGAAACGATACGACCATTGAAAGTCAGACTCCTAGAACATGTCGGCAGTATCCGGAATGCTAGAAAAGATCTAGCCAGATTCAAACCTCTCCCACCAGTAGCCAGACACTTTTTAAACCACCACAATGGAGACCCAACGGGTCTCAGAGCATTTGGTATCAAACATGTACAGCTTGGCATCAGGGGAGGGGACCTAGACCAGGAATTATTAAAATTTGAAACGAAAATGATTTTCCTGCTAAATACCGTACATCCATATGGGATGAACGAATCAAATAGTTACATCTCCTTTTTGAATTGATCATACTATTCGGATTAGGTTCCTGTAATTATGAGGGCATACCATCCTAACCATTTTTCATCACCTCATACACTTATTATGTTGGTATCACTGCGTAGAGAGATGCACTCTATCTCCCACTCACCAATTCATATCCTTGACATGTTGTACACGTTTGTTTTTTCAATATATGTTTTACCACTTATGTAGGCATCCCTGCAATTATAATATGCAAAGACACCATATTACTCACTCTTCACTGTTTAGTATGTGCACTTTACTCTTTAATTTTTCTAATGCACGTTGTTTAAGTTGTTCACGTATGGTCCTCACATCACCATTATATTCACTCTATTATAGTGTCTTTTGCCACTTCACCATGCATCAGTGAGATCTCACGCACATCATATTGGACCCTTTTTTATTTTTCATTCTTATTCACTGCCCTCACGGGGCAATCACCTATGTTTGTATACTTCTCACAACATTATGTGATAATAATGGTTTATTACCATCTATCCACTATATTGAATTACTGTTAATATCCTTTTTGAAATATTGCCCAAATTTATATGATTATGGTCCTCCATAGTACCAAGACACTGGCAGGTGACTAAAGAGGCTACAATTAGCCAATTTGGACCACTTTATCTTAACATCACCTAGATGACTACTTTATATGGTGATAACCGATTAAAATACAAACATCCTCCTTGTCAGCAAATTCATATACATTATACTGGGAAATTGTATCTCCCATAACATCAAGATATTGGCAGGGGACAGAAAAGGCTACAACCAGTGAGACCTTGGACCATTCCATTCTAACGCCACTTAAGATGACAAATTTACATGGTGATAAATGATTAAGGGACGAACGTCCTACCTGTCAGTTAACAGACATATATGCTATATTGGGAAAGAATTAGACCAACTTACCTAGATACTTACCTTAGGGATATACTTATCTTCTGAATATACTGGACATTATTAATTGCCGAATGTTATAACATCAAAACTATGAGTTATTCCAATAACCATATATCTAATGAATACTTATATATTTTCGGAGTGATGTGGAATCTGTACCCTAAATGGGACTTGAAATGTATTAGTACTCTTTCACCAAAAAGTTTACTCCGCATAAAGAAGTGCACAGTCAGACTACAATATTTTTTATTTTTTATAGACTATAAAATACAGCAGAAATATATTGAATTAAATTGAATTGAATATGCAGTATTACTACAACAGATATAGCATGAGTGTGGGATAGGGACCACACACTATGTCTGTGATAGGGCTTGATAAGGAAGGAATAACCCAGGAACATGTATTCATTTATTGAATCAGTGTATGAGAAATGAGGATAACAAAACCTGAACATATGATATATGATAATCTAGCTGCTGTAAGAAGAAAGAATACAGCGGGGTCAGTAAATTTTAGAACATACAAAGGTGCCACTGCTGGCTATGCTGGGTGAGAATAAAGCGATATGATATACACAGATTTGGGGCCCAGCTGTAATGAAATCTCCAACTCCTTCGGCATAATACAAATTACTTCCTTACTAACGCATGAGCACCGCGATTGGGTAGCGGTGTCACATGGTATATGTAAAGATTGACCCAGGAACATGTATATATCCATTAAAGCACTCTATACGGAATGAAGGCCATAAAACCTGGACACGTGGAATATGACAATCAAGATGCTGCAAGATGGAGAAACACAGCGGGGCCAGTAAATTATGGTATATAACGGCCTTACTGTAAATCATGTTGCTAGATAATGGATGGATATGCTGTATACAGATACCGGGGCATGGTGGTAACGAAATCCCCATCTCCATAGACACAACATAGAGCATTGGAGCACCGCGATTGGCTAGCGGTGTCATGTGATAATAATGAATGTAATTCATTGGCTGGCGGCTGCATGTGACGTATCGGGACATAGCGGAATTATGATAGGCTGGCGGCACCACATGACCTGAAAGTGGATGCTGATTGGGCTAAATGAACTCAATTTATACATGCTCTCTGGAAGCGCTCTTGCTGCTCCCTGACGAAGCTGCCATAAGCGCAGTGAAACACGCGTGTAGGGCACAGCGTGTCCACATGTGTTCAATGTGTGAATGCTATAATGCAAATATATGATTACAGGATGTTAGCTGGTAGTTTGCAGCAATAGGGATACCTTACTGCAGAGGGCTGAACATGAAGATTAATAATGTGTAATGTCATGATGCTAATATAGGAACAATCACAGGAGGCTAGCTGTCAGCTTTCAGTGACAGGGACACCATGTTGTAGAGGGCTGAATATACAGTTCAGATGAAAGGATATCTATTGCCTAACATACAGAAATCTATGTATTAAAATATGGTGACAACTAATAGTCCTCAGTAATATTCCTCAGGAATAGAGAGACTGTATTAAGCTGCAGCCAAGTCTACACTAGCTGTTTAGACTGACATACTTAGTGACAGCTGGTGGTGTGTTATAAATCCCTGACACTGTGCTAGTAGCTACAGATACCAGTAGTGTTGCAATAGAGCATTGGGGGTCATTCCGAGTTGTTCGCTCGCAAGCTGCTTTTAGCAGATTTACTCACGCTAAGCCGCTGCGATTACACCTCTCTTAGCAGTTTCTGAGTAGCTCCAGACTTACTCGGCATCTGCGATCAGTTCAGTGCTTGTCGTTCCTGGTTTGACGTCACAAACACACCCAGCGTTCGCCCAGACACTCCTCCATTTCTCCAGCCACTCCCGCGTTTTTCCCAGAAGCGGTAGCGTTTTCCCGCACACACCCATAAAACGGCCAGTTTCCGCCCAGTAACACCCACTTCCTGTCAATCACACTACGATCACCAGAACGATGAAAAAGCCGTGAGTAAAATTCCTAACTGCATAGCAAATTTACTTGGCGCAGTCGCACTGCGGACATTGCGCATGCGCACTAAGCGGAAAATCGCTGTGATGCGAAAAAAATTACCGAGCGAACAACTCGGAATGACCCCCATTGTTGCAACTGTGTATAATTGTAACATATTCAGACAATCAAGTGGCTGAGATAGGAATAACATAACACTGTTACATAGAAACAAATTGGCAACATTGGCCCTCATTCCGAGTTGATCGCAGTGAATCATCGCATCGCAAACGGGCAGAAAACAGCTAAACGCGCATGCGCAAAAGCGGAAATACGCATGCGCGAGCATAGCGATACGACACTTGTGCAGAAATACTACAAAGAAAACTGCTCGTTACACAGAAACGAAAACGGGGAGTGGCGAAGGCGTGACAGAGGCGCGACTTTGCAATCTGACGACATGGGTGTGAAAGTGGGCGTCTAGTGTGGGAGTATGCAACTAGCAGTAGGCGTGTTTTTGCAGAAATGCGTTTTCGATGTTAAATTTAACATAGCAATTCCTCGCAATCTTGACGCAGCAGCCGAGTAGGTCTGCAGTTACTCTGCATTTGCGAAGTAGTGTTACAAGTGTGTCTGCAATAATTAGCAGTTAATTGGAGAGGCCATTTATCTGTTGTCCAATTACTTGCTAAACACTGCTCTGCTGAAGTACTGCAAACAGCAATTGTGTGGACACATTACATGTTTATTCTAAGCACCTATAAATCTGTAATGCTGCCAAATAAGGTTTTTATTGTGAGTCAAGTTTTTGGATAAACATTCATGTTAAGTGCATGTTTTAATGTGTTAAATACTACCAAATGCAAACAAGTGAAATTATCAAAACTGCAAAACTACATCAGCAACATCTAAACTACATAAAATGTTACCTTTGTATATCCCAAATATCAGGACCAACATAATGCAGCATACACTTAATTTTTTACTTAAATAAAACTTTTATCTTTGGTTAGAATATCTGACAATGTTTAAAATTATGTCCTGTTGCCCATAGTAAAACAAAACCTGAGTTGTGACTATTTTTAGAATATGGACATTAAAGTGTGGTGCAAGGCATACCTGTTGCATTTTTAAAGATGCAATGCTTGTATGTTTTTAAGGATTGTTCCCTTGTTCTCCAAGTGTCTATATGCTTTGCTAAACTTTCATGGACTAAGATTAACATAATGCATTAACTTTAATAAAGTACACAAACTTTTTTTGTTTTTTTTGTTTTATTACTGCTGTAATATATTTAGTGATCCAAACAACATGGCTACAGGTGAGTATCACAGGCAAAGATGGACCAAGCAGCAAGTAGATGCCACTGACACAAATGACATAGCAGAACTCAGTACAAAGGAAACTCCATCTTCTGACAAAATAATAATTTAAATGCAAATAAATAATATGGTGTAAACACCCTGCCAGACAAATATATTTGGGGAACTGAGAAAGATTCAGGAGCCAGCACACAAACACAACAATACACAGCACACTAGGAAGAGGAAGATGGCTCTGGTGTACAGGAAAAAAAGCTCACAGGCTACAATATATCAAAACAGAAATAATAAATTTCACTAAGAGGGAGTTAGCCATTCTGGCCACACAAGCCAACACAAAAAAAACATAGAGACAACATGAAAAACATGGGTGCTGCCCATCTGGAGAGACATCACTTTCTTTTTTTCCCCCCCGCCTGATGCTGTTCTTCTTGGCTTGGTCTGCGGAGTGCCCTGCCCAGTGGGATGTTCTTCCTGGGCAGGGGCAGGGGAGGGAGCCGATGTGGCTGGCTCTCTGCCACTGTGGGCAAGGGAGACAGCGATGGCCTGGAGCCCTTGCAAGATGTTATTTGCAAGGTTTTGGAATGAGGAGGCAAGTTGATCTTGTCCCTGCCTGATCTCTGCCAGACCTTGGCAGAGTTGAGCAACACCTTGCTCCACACTGGTTCTGTGCTCAGTGAGCCGGACAGCTATCTGGCTTACCTCCCGGATCATCCTGTCCTGAAAAGCGTTTAGGCTCTCACCATACCTAGCTATTTCAAGCAGGATCTCCGGGATAGCAGAGGATTAGGTGGGGGGGCCAGTTGGAACCTGGATAGGTGGGATTTGGGGTCCCACACTGCCAGACACACTAGGTCCCTCCACCTCAGCCTCAGCCACATAACCCTCCTGTGACTCTACCTGCTCACCCCCCTGTGCTGTTATGTGCAAAGCAAATAGAAGAATGTGTGGAAAAAGAGTCGAAAAAAACAATATGAGACTTTTGTAACAAAAACAATTAAACAATACAAATATGTGTGTAAACTTACCTGGCAAGTCATGTTCCGTCAGTATTTCAGGCAGGTCCGTGTCCATATAAGACACCCCTGACCCCTCCTCATAACTGACACAGTCCATCTCCATCTCCTCCAACTCTGTATACTCCACAGCGACAGCTGGTCCGCCCCCTGTAGCCCTTGAGGCATTCCACTCCACAGACCTCTTGCCCTTCAGGCGGGATTTGAAGTCGGCCCAACGACATATATTAGGAAAAATAGGGGCAAGGTATATTTTATAAATAAATTCCTGCTTTAATATATAGGACACATGTTCTGCATTTGGTTGCTATAGACATCACATCTAATATATAGGACACATGTTCTGCATTTGGTTGCTATAGCCAACATCACATGTAACTAGTTTTTTAAGAATACTTTGCACAGATAATGGACTGCCAATATACACTTACCGTCGTCTAACTTCCTGTGATGTTCGGACTATAGAGCCGACTTCATTCACAGAATGAGTGATGTCCCTCCAGATTCGATCTTTGGTAGCAGCACCCATGTTTTTTGGTCCTCTATTTATTTTTGACATGGCCTGTGTGACCAAAACACGCAACTCCCTCTTAGTGAATGCGGGCTGCCTTTTTTTTCGCCTTGAAGTAGCCTGTGAGCTTTGTTCCTGTTCCTCCTCACCATCTTCCTCCTCACTAGCTGCTTGTGTCTGTTGTGGTTGTGCGGCTAATGCTGAATCTCCCTCAGTTTCCCCAGTCTGTCTGTCTGGCAGGGTAACCCCTCCTAACTGCTGGGTATCAGAAGGTGGAATGTCTCTAGTACTGAGTCCCGCTTCTTCAGAATCCGCAGAGGCGGATTCCAGCATTTGCCGACGCAATGCTATTTGTCTTTGTTCCAATGCGGCCTGCTGCCGCTACACGCGGTCCATCTCTGCTGCCAAATCCTCACGAGTAGCCATGTTGCTAATGACATGTCTGTACGCACAGGTGTGTAGGTATTTATAGCTACGTGCGCAGCGAAAAATCACACAGGTGTAAATTATGCTAATTGTGTGACTGATTGTACTGCTTATTTAAGAGCCTTGTTTGCAGCCTGTGTGAGTGGGTGTATGATGATACAAACTGCTGTGTGTTATCTTCGAAGGTGGTCGTCTTTGGTACAACTTTGCAGTGAGTAATTTTTGCATTGTCTTGCAGACAGATGTCCGTTTATTCGCTTTAAACATTTTGTATAGCGTAGTGCGTTTTTTTTGCTAAGTTTCTTTTGTGAGTATTCCTACATTAGTCAATTATCAAGCCAAGTATGTATGGTGGTGCAATGGAACTGGGTTTATGTATTTTGGTGGATATCTGTTTGATATTTATATGGTTTAGTATGCCATATGTTTTTATTTCTTACCTGTACTTTACAGTGTGTATGTTATATTGTTCACACAGTTTGTTTGATTTATTAGACTCCTTCTGTGTCTCTTGTAGGTGTCTCATTGTTGGATTTAGGATCCATATTTAGATTTTGACCAAGTTGGCTGATTTTTTGTTCTTTTTTCAAAATAATTTGTAACTTCATTGATTGACCAGGTAAGTAGCCTAGCCCTGTGTGTGCTGCTGTTTGTTGTAATTGTCTATATGATCTCTTAGACTCCTTCTGTGTCTCTTGTGGGTGTCTCATTGTTGGATTTAGGATCCATATTTTGATTTTGACCAAGTTGGCTGTTTTTTTGTTCTTTTTTCAAAATAATTTGTAACTTCATTGATTGACCAGGTAAGTAGCCTAGCCCTGTGTGTGCTGCTGTTTGTTGTAATTGTCTATATGATCTCTTAGACTCCTTCTGTGTCTCTTGTAGGTGTGTCATTGTTGGATTTAGGATCCATATTTTGATTTTGACCAAGTTGGCTGTTTTTTTGTTCTTTTTTCAAAATGATTTGTAACTTCATTGATTGACCAGGTAAGTAGCCTAGCCCTGTGTGTGCTGCTGTTTGTTGTAATTGTCTATATGATCTCTTAGACTCCTTCTGTGTCTCTTGTAGGTGTGTCATTGTTGGATTTAGGATCCATATTTTGATTTTGACCAAGTTGGCTGTTTTTTTGTTCTTTTTTCAAAATGATTTGTAACTTCATTGATTGACCAGGTAAGCAGCCTAGCCCTGTGTGTGCTGCTGTTTGTTGTAATTGTCTATATGATCTCTTAGACTCCTTCTGTGTCTCTTGTAGGTGTCTCATTGTTGGATTTAGGATCCATATTTTGATTTTGACCAAGTTGGCAGATTTTTTGTTCTTTTTTCAAATAAATTTGTAACTTCATTTATTGACCAGGTAAGTAGTCTATCCCTGTGTGTCCTGGAGTGTGTTTATAGTAAGTGTGTATCTTATTTTTTATTGGCCATTTCTCTATCTAGTAGGTGTTATTTCTTGGTTTACAAAGCATTTACTTTTGACAAAATAGGGCTGATTTTTGCTGTATTAGCTACTAAAGGACCCCATTTTTTTAAACGTTTTTTTTAATTAACAAACTAATTTACATTATTCATACTTAGTTGTTTGAATATATATTGTGTCAGTTATTATATGGGTATGTTTGAAATCTCAAATACTTTTTGATTTGTGATGTTAACCTATGTTTGAAATAATTAGCTAAAGGTTTCTTTTTGTTTTGTTTCCAATTTTGTGTTTTGGACCTGTATTTTATTCTTGAAGAAATGGAGTATGCTCCTGCAGTAAGTTAACACCCATACACTTTGTCTTTGATTATGGCTGACTATGTTTTTTTTTTTTTTTAATTTATAAAATTGATTCTTACCTTCATTTTAAGTTGGTGATGTCCGTTCATGTGGCAGCTGAAGCCCTCCCACCCCAACCCACGGAACCACTCCCACCCCAACCGCTGCAAGCCCTCCAACCGCAACCGGCTCCTCATCATCCAAGGCAACGGAGGTGTGCTAGGCCACCAATTTTCCGTACCCGTGTCCTCCTTTTTGGGATGCCCGATGATGTGGTTTTGCGCAGATACAGGCTGCCACCTCATCTAATCCTAGACACTCTCTCCATAATAGAGAGTGATCTAGAACAATCCATTAGGTATCCTACAGCAATACCAGCATTGACACAATTCCTTGCTGTGTTACATTTTGTGGCCACTGGTTCATACCAGCATGTTGTGGGTGATCTGGTTGGCATGTTGCAGGGCCAGTTCAGTAAGGTCCTGCGGTGTGTCAGCCAGGCTTTTATTAAGCGCGTTAAGCAATTTATTGCTATGTCTTTGGATGTTGGGGCCCTAGATGTGGTGAAGCGGCAATTTGAGGAAGGTGGTAGTTGCTTCCCACATGTTATTGGGGTTGTGGATGGCACACATGTAGCTATTGTACCACCAAGACATAATGAAGAAATTTATAGAAACAGGAAACTGTTTCATTCTCTGAATGTAATGGTTGTTTGTGGGCCATCCCTCCAGATCCTGTCCCTGAATGCTAAGTTCCCGGGGAACTCCCATGATGCCCATGTCATTAGACAATCAGGGATATGGCACAGATTAAGATCGATGGAAGGACAAGACATGTGGTTATTGGGTGAGTGTTTTTATTTATTTACTTACAATAATATTTGTAAAATTTACATTCTAATTATTTTCTTTTCTTCTCATCAAACAGGAGACCGTGGATATCTTTGCACCCCCTGGCTCATGACTCCTTACAGTAAGCCCAGGCCAGGACCACAGACGGCATTCAACTCCGTGCTTACTGCCACTAGACAGCTGGTGGAGCGCACAATTGGTGTCCTTAAAGGGCGCTTTCGTGTGCTCCACCGCACTAGTGGCGACATCATGTATTCGCCGGAGATGGTAAGTAAAATTGTGGTCCTGTGCGCAATTCTACATAACATCGCTGTAAGGAGTCGCGTTGAGCTTCCTCACACAGAGGAATTGCCAGATGAGGAGCCAGGGGTTGGGCGGAGAGTCGGTGGGGGAAACGAAGTAAGGGCACGCTTTGTTCGGGAATATTTCAGGTATAGTGATTTTTAACAAATTTAAAAAATATAACACAAAGTCACTGTATGTTTATGTTCATTTTGCTCTGATGTCATTTAGGTAGCTTTTGAAAGTTCATTGTGTAATTGTTTTGGTGTGTGTGAATATATTATTAGTTATTTCTGTAAATATTCAAACATGTTAACCTTACAATGTTTTTTTTGTTTTGAAAATATTTTTCCGTTGTTAAAATGTTTTTTTTTGTTTTTTTTATACTAATCCTGTTTTCAAAACCAAATACACAACATATGATACTAAATGTTGAAAACTTTCTGACTGTGCAGCTGATTGTTCCTCCAAAATGTGGTGAGTACACGGATTGTCACAAATATTTTAGTAAAAATGTGTGTGTGTGTGTGTGTGTGTGTGTGTGTGTGTGTGTGTGTGTGTGTGGAATTGTGAGGGTAGGTTCTTTTATTATCATGTTCTTCCGCGACTGCGAATTTCCGCTTTCGCGAAATAACCCCTCTGCTCTTCACAGCACTGCAGACAGCAATAAAGTTTATTCAATGCACACATCAATAAAGTTAATTTAGATGACAGCACAGATTTTACACCAATCACATGCCAACACACACTATAAATATATGCCCATATATGGAAAACGCCATTGCCATGATGCGTGCTGAACCGTTCACACGGCGTGAGCTCCGCGTCCTGGTGGCGGTGATGGACCGCCGCGTAGTGCGCTGTATCCCAAATCGGGTAAAGCGCGAGGCCTACGCGGAGGTCCGACGCTTGTTAAGAAGCCGCATCCGCAGCCGGAGGACCATTATCCAGCTGGAGAGGCGCTGGAGCGACCTGCGAAGGCGTACGCCGGACTTGTTGGCAGAGCTACGCCAACAGATCCGGACCCTACGTGGGCGCAGTAAGTAACATTTCGGCACATGACAGATTTTACGCATAACCTTTGCATACTTTCACTAAGTGAGAGTGTGAAAATTTGCACACTTACAATAAGCATGAGTGTGTGTGTGTTGGGCAAGCAGTACTGCATACCTCCCAACATGACCCTCTCCAGGAGGGACAGAATACTCTGCTTCTGGACTTGTCACTTAATTTAGTGAATAAAGGTGTTTCAGCACAGATGATGGCAATCATACATTAAGAGGGAAGTGACGGAGCACAACATTCTGTCCCTCCTGGAGAGGGTCATGTTGGGAGGTATGGTACTGACTGTATGTTGTTGGGCATAATTACTACACAGGCTCACAACTGAACACAATAACCTGCTCAGTGGTTTATTTTAAAAAATGTTGGTGGTTTTGAGAACTGGTGATGTTGGCTATAACAAACATTCAGATTCTATATATTATCGGATAGAAGGTGCTTAAGAAAGTTTAATTATATTATGATTGGTTGCTAAGGACAACATCACCAGTATAAACATTTTAATAACTTAGTAATGTTACCCCTGTCTCTTTAACATGGTACAGAACAGAGTAATATGAATATGCGGATGTTCTAAATGTATATGTTAAAACCTAAAAATTACATATGTCATTCTAGGGCGAGCACAACGGCAAGGTGCTGCTGCTGGTGCAGGGAGGCCACAACAGGCACATCCACAAACACCATCCCCTTCTGGCTCCCCCTCCACCTCTCCTGCCCAATCCCCCTCTCCAGCCACCTCACCCTCTCCAGCCACCTCACCCTCTCCTGCCCAATCCCCCTCTCCTGCCCAATCCCCCTCTCCAGCCACATCACCCTCTCCAGCAACCTCACCCTCTCCTGCCCAATCCCCCTCTCCTGCCCAATCCCCCTCTCCAGCCACCTCACCCTCTCCAGCCCAAGCCCACTCTCTTTCCCAATCCCCCTCTCCAGCCCACACCCCCTCTCCAGCCCAATCCCACTCTCTTTCCAAATTCCCCTCTCTGCCCCCCTCCCCCTCTGTGTCCCAAAAAAGCACACCACCACCCTCACCCTATCATTCCCAAACACCCTCTGTAAGTACCTCCCCCTTCCATCCTCTCATTCAATTGGACCCTCCTTCCCCCATCCTGCCTCCTTCCCCCATCCAGCACCCATCCCCCATCCAGCCAACCTCACCCATCCAGCCTCCATCCCCCAGCCAGCCCCCATCCCCCATCCAGCCAACTTCACCCATCCAGCCTCCATCCCCCAGCCAGCCAACGTCACCTACAGAATGGGCAGCAGAGGCCCCGGAGCCACTAGAGGGAGGTGGCCAAGTGGCAGAGGAGAGTAAGTTCGCACACATTCCTTATTTTTTAATTTTAAAAATACAAAACACATTCAAATAAATGCAGTGTTGTACTGTAGCCAATCTTTTGTCAAGGTTAAATGCTTGTCTTCTTCATCATGGTATGGATGATGCATTCACATTTGTGTGCGGGACATTATATGTACAGTGTCTACATCTGGTTGCTAATCACTATGTCGACAGGTTTGCCTGCACAACAAGGTTTGTATGTGAAACATTATATGCAACACATTTAGACCTGAGTGTTCATTTTTGTGTGGTTTTACTTTTACAATTGAGCTTGGGTATTGCAATATTTTCCAAAAAAAGTCGCAGGAGTCACTTTGTTAGCCAGCCTAATGACACAATGATTTGTGTTGTGAAAGTTACACTCACAAAATGCTTATTTGCTTTTTCAAAACCTGTTTGACCTTATTTATTTAGTAAGGCAGGCTTTCAGGGAGTGTGGGCATGCTAGGATATGTTGTCCTTCTGAAGATGTTGATATGCAGTGTGATGATGCAGGGCAAAACAGCACAAAAGACAAGTCTGCTTCACTACAGATGTGAATGATGACCAGTATGGGGTTACATGTACTAATTTGGGGGTGTGATTCAAGATTGGATGTTGAACATAGCAACCAAACAAAAACAAAGTTTCAGTTATTTCCCACCTTCTAGAAGAGAAGTAGAATGTGATTGGTTGCTATGGACAACATCACACCCTAAATATAACTCCCATCTTAGTAAATGTACATCATGGTGTGGTAGACTTTTACACATTGAAATTTTGCTATGCAAAACATTGCTGAGTATGCTTGTGTGTTGGTATGCTACTGTTTTGTCATTTATACATCCATGATGTATATCATTTGATATGAAAGTGTGCTTTTTGGAATTGTGATGTAATAGGTAATGTGAATTATGTTTTAATTTGCATTTTGACTCTGCATTTCAGATGGTGCCATTGGAGATCCCACAAGCCTGGCAGGCATCGTTGGGCGGATGAAGGCAAATTTGGAGGCCATGTTGGCCGAAGTTAAACATTTGGCAAAATTTATTGTAAAAAAAAAAAAAAAAAAATGTTTATAAAAAACTTAAAACAAAAAATGTTCCAAAAATAAAAAATAATAATTTACTGTTATGCGCTTGTGATGTTTTTAATGCCAAAATATTAAAGCATATTGCAAAGCAGAAATTGGTTACCTAACAAAAAAAACACAAACAAATTACGAGTTTAAGTCTTATTTATTACATACGAATTAGGTTAGTTAGTAGCTTATTTTTAAAATAAACATGTAAACACATACATTCACACACTAAACATCCACACCAAATTATGCTATTTACATTTATGTCAGGCACAGTTTACACATCTCTTGCACTTCTTTCAAAAAAAACATGGTAATGTCCAATTATGCCTACAAAGTGTTCTTGAGGTATTCTTTGCAGACTTAATTGGTCATGCACACAATCAATTATTACACTAATTGGATTTATAATTGAGGGACGCTTGCTGAGTTTGAATTGCAAGGTGTCATCTAAATTAGGAAAAAAAAACCATTGCTGTGCGTTTGTTTGCACAAACCTTAGCACATTTAAGAGGAATGCGTAAATCTACGATGACATCGTTTTTTTTACGATGAGGAGTGTGCGTATGCGATGGATTCGCATTAATGCGTTGTGATTTGGCATACGCCTACTTTGTGTAGTACTGCGTACGAAATAGCAAATGTACGTTGGGGGCGGATGTTCGCAGTTTTACAACATAATCGCAACTTGGCGAATATGTTGTGCGAACGAAAAACATAGCGAACAACTCGGAATGACCACCATTGAGAAGCCAGAAGCAGCTGCATGCTCTAATTTAATATACTGAATACAACACACTGTATCAATTTAACTGGCAACATACAGGAGCCAGAGGACAGCTACGTGTCCTAAGAGATCATTGAAGTAGCTACTAGCAACAGAGTTTATGTTAAAACTATAAACCTTATTAATAAAGTTATAATTATGTGACTGAGGTATAACTGACAGCCAGAATATATGACATCATGACACATACTCTTTGAGATACCCGCAATCTGGATACACAATTTCATTTTATGATAATCATTGATCTAAAATATAAAGGTCTCCCTATATAGTGGTTGCCTTATAAATTAAGATTTTTGGATAGATGTAATAAATGTAATATAAACAAAAAATAAATTTCCCTATATCTGAAGCCAAACAATTCAAGAACAATTACGCATATGAATCACACTATACGAGGATTAAAAGTACTATACCCCCCAATCACCACTCTATTCATATTGGTAGCCAAAAAATAGGAATCATTCCTTGAAGCTACCACAACTAATGTGTATGTGGGTTACTTTACATTAAGGCTTGGACTGCTATACCCCACTAACAATTCTACTGTTACTGTTAACCAATCTAATAAGGTTTATTCCTTTAATGGCAGGGAGTTTACTCTGGAAATTATGTAAATGAGAAATATATTACAATCAATTGAAGATATACATAATAATCTTCAGCTGTAAAACTATAGACGCATAGGACATGAGTTGCGTCTACAGGCGGATTGCTTCCTAGGAAAATTGGGGCTGCTATACCCCTATTATAAGCAATTTTTCGCTATACCCCTGATATAATCAGGCAAAATAGAGCCAATGTGTATTAATATACACGTAGGTTGTCTCCCATAAAAGTGGGGATTATTATAACCTCCAAAGCCACCTAACCCACACACATAATAGACCTCCCGACGGTATAGACAGTTAGTGTGAAGGACTCCTGATATATGGAGATCCGTATTCCAGTAGAGATTTGTGACTATAGTTATAGGGAAATTAAGATTAAAGCGACCATATATAACTAAAGATAATCTTCTATTTGAAATCAGGTGATATATGTGCATTTATTTGAATTTATAGTCTCCACATCGGGGAGTACCTTCTAGATGGTAACCTTCATGGAATGAAGGATATACACACATGAAGATTGACTGTTTAGACTATTAATAGAGTATAGCGGGTCCCAATATTATAAATTGTGACAGCCCTTTTGATACTGGACAAAGACTATCAATATATAAGTCATTACAGCAACTCCTAAGAATCAGACGAGAAACACATGTGGACACGTTTTTAACTCTTTATTCACATTTTTTCCATTCTTTTCACTTATTTGTTAGTATTGTGATTTTAACTCTTATGTTTCACTGTAGTTCAGGACAATATCCAATCTTATTTTAAGGCATATCGAATTAAGGTTATATTTTAGAATAAATCCATATCTCCTCAGTGCGTCAACAATACAGACTTCCTTCTGTTTTTTCCTCTCACATTCTAGTTTCAATACACTGTAGTTGACAGCACCCCCTGAGTATATTGAATAATACTTATGATATAAGAAAGGGGATTTTGCCAAGTGAATGTATGGTGATGAACCACATACACTCACAAGGAATACAATAAACAATATATGGTGAGTGTGCAGATACCCAATCTTTATGTTCCTCACAGGCTACACATGGTTCAGATGAGGATTCATCAGAGGATGAAAGCTCAATTAATTCTACTTTGGCATACGAAGAGGAGGAGGAAGCTGAGTCAATTAAAGCAATGAAAGCCATTCTATCCTTATAGGATTCAGCAGAGCCTGTGTTAAAAACTAAGGCACCTGTGTTTAAATGTCCCAAAACAGTTAAGAGTGAGTTTCCAGGGTCAGATCAGCTGACGGAAATAATGGAAGAGGCTTGGGCTTCGCTTAATAAAAAGTTTGGAGTTCCAATTATCCTCTTCCAGCTGGGAATTGTTTAAAAAGGGAGGTAGCTCCTAACGTAGATACGCATGTGATGGTCAGGAACTGGTGCAGAATCTGGAATTTGGGATCAGGTACCAAGTGGTTGACGTTACCCAGAACAGAGGTGCGGAGTCTAACACGCTGGGAGGTTTTCACCAGGGAACCCCGCAAAGGGATATGGGCTTCGCGGCTCCCGACGTGCAGGTCGCGGCCCCCTGTCTGGGTCACTTGATACCTGAACTGGACTGGAGTTATGGTAGAGGTGTTGTATATGACAAACCACAGGGATACGCAGGAACAAACAGGAACTGGAGAAGGTGGCAGGGTGCACACAGCCAGATGGTACACTGGGGCCGTGGAGATGGAACAGCAGCAGGAACTCTAGGAGAGACACAGGAGGTAGCAGCACACGGACGGACTGGGGTGCAGACACTTGGAGACAGGGTAATGGCAGTCGGCAGACTATGGTCGTCAGCAAGATGGTGAAGCTGGAATTCAATGCAGGAACAAGGCAAAACCCACTGGACCGATGAACTGAGACCAGAGAGGAACCAGAGAGCAGAACACCACATGGAGTAGCTATAACTGGCCAAGCCTCTTGGGATTGAGAGGCTTAAAAGAACAGACTGGACCAATCAGCTGTGAGCACCAGACAGGCCCCCAGTAATTGATATAACATGCAGCTGCAGTGCAGACTGAGCAGGCTGACAAGCTGAATAGTAGGTTTTAGGTAACCAGCTGTAATTACAGAATCCAGACACCTGTGGAGTCAGTTGCTGAGTACAGGAGCTGAGGCACTGGGAGACAACTATGCAGGAGCTAGATGTGACTTGTAGTTCCACAAACTGAAGCAAAGGTAAATCATAACATTAACAAACAAAACATGAGTGCTCCGGATTGTAACAGTACCCCCCCCCCCCCCTTTAAGAGGGGTTAAGAGCCCCTAGAACCAGGCTTATCCGGAAATTCATAGAAGAAACCTCTTAAGTCTGGGTGCATGAAGAAACCTCTCTGGTACCCAGGTTCTCTATTCCGGACCGTAACCCTTCCAGTGCACGAGGTACTTGGAATCCATAATCTTTTCCACAACAAACTCCTTGTGTCCTTGGACTAACACAGCGGAAGGCCTTCTGGAAGGAGATCTTCTAAATCTCTGGGACACAAATGCTGGTTTCAACAAGGAACAGTGGAAAGTGTTATTGATCTTAAGTGATTTTGGTAAAAGGAGTTGAAAGGCTACTGGATTAATCTGTCTAATAATCCGGAATGGACCAATGAACCTAGGCCCAAATTTTTGAGAGGGCTGGCGTAACTTGATATTTCTAGTGGACAGCCACACCATGTCACCCACTTTAAAAGTACAAGGTCTTCGTCGTCTGTCAGCAAATTGTTTGGAACGAACAGAGACTTGGTTGAGTGCCAGACGTACTCTCCTCCAAATTTTCCTCAGACGAGCTACAGGATCAAGGGAAGAAGTCTGTTGCTGCAGGATGTCAAAAGCGTTAGACCTAGGATGGAAACCCGAGAGACAAAAGAAGGGTGACATAGATGAAGAAGAGTGACTGGAATTATTATATGCAAATTCAGCAAATGCCAGATGGTCCACCCAATCGTTATGGTACTTGGAAACATAACAACGGAGATACTGTTCAAGAGACTGGTTCACTCGCTCAGTCTGTCCATTGGATTGTGGATGATAACCAGAGGACAGACTAAGATTAATATCCAAGGCTGAACAGAAAGCTCGCCAGAATCGAACAATAAACTGAGTTCTTCTGTCGGAGACGATGTCCTGTGGTAATCCATGTAATTTAAAGATATGTTAGATAAACAAGGTTGCCAATTCTCTGGCACTGGGGAACTTGCGAAGAGGAACAAAGTGAGCCATCTTACTGAACCGGTCTACCACAACCCAAATGGTATTGTACCCTGATGACTTAGGAAGATCAACCACAAAGTCCATAGAAATATGGGACCAAGGTCTTGAGGGAACCGTAAGAGGCAGAAGATGTCCCATGGGAGCTTTACGAGGAGTTTTATGTTGAGCACAGATCTCACAAGCAAGAATGAACTCTCTAACATCTTGACACATAGAAGGCCACCAAACTGAGCGAGACAATAAATCCAGAGTCTTAGAAATCCCTGGATGCCCAGAGACTCTTTTTACATGAAATTCAGATAAAACTGCTTTCCTGTACTCTTTAGGGACAAAGTGGAGTCCTGAGGGAGTCCCCATGGGTGCAAGAGACTGTTTGGCTTGAATCTGGGAGACTAAATCTTGAGCAAGACCAGCATGGATATTGGAAACAGGAATAATTGGTTCAGAAGAGCAGGATGTATTTTGAATTGGAAGGAAGCTTTGTGACAAGGCATCTGCTTTAAGATTCTTTGATCCTGGCCGATAGGAGATCACATAGTTGAATCTAGTGAAGAATAATGCCCATCGTGCCTGTCTTGGATTCAGTCTCTTGGCTGATTCAATATAGGATAGGTTTTTATGGTCAGTGAGGATTGTAATCACGTGTCTCGCCCCTTCCAACCAATGCCTCCATTCTTCTAGAGCACACTTGATAGCAAGCAGTTCACGATTTCCAACATCATAGTTAGCTTCGGCAGGAGAGAACTTTCTGTACAGAAAAGAGCACAGGTGAAGTTTAGAATCCACGGGATCTTTCTGCGATAGGACTGCTCCCACTCCCACTTCAGAAGCATCCACTTCCATAACAATAGGCAGGTCAGGATTTGGATGACTAAGAACAGGTGCGGATATAAAGGCTTTTTTTAACTTCAGAAAAGCTTGTAGAGCTGAAGGTGACCAATGTGACAGATCCGCACCTTTCTTGGTCAAAGCAACAATATCTGAAAATGAACGAATAAATCTCCTGTAATAATTAGCGAATCCAAGAAAGTGTTGTATAGCTTTAAGGTTATTAAGTTGTGCCCAATCTTGAATTGCTTGAAGCTTACTGGGATCCATGGAGAACCCCTTGGGAGAGATGATGTAGCCTAAGAAAACGACTTCCTTCACTTCGAATTCACATTTTTCTAACTTGGCGTATAGATGGTGCTCCCGGAGCTTTTGCAATACCATCTGGACATGGACTCGATGCTGCTCAAGTGACCATGAATATATTAGGATGTCATTCAAGTAGACCACAACATATTTTCCCAGGAATTCTCGGAGCACATCATTGATAAAATCTTGGAAGACAGCAGGAGCATTTGACAATCCAAATGGCATAACAAGGTATTCATAATGTCCAGAATGAGTGTTGAAGGCCGTCTTCCACTCGTCACCGGCCTTAATTCGTATGAGATTATATGCCCCCCGAATATCAATTTTAGGGAAGATTTCCGCCATCCGGAGTTGATTAAACAACACGGAAATTAAAGGCAAAGGATAAGAGTTCTTAACAGTGATTTTGTTGAGTCCTCTATAATCAATGCATGGACGTAAGCAGCCGTCCTTTTTTGCCACAAAGAAGAATCCTGCTCCTAGTGGTGATTTTGAGGGACGAATAAACCCTTTGCTTAGGTTCTCCATAGCTTTGGTTTCTGGCAAAGAAAGAGCATATAATCTACCCTTAGGTAATTTATCTTCGGATACCAGACTGATGGCACAGTCATAAGGTCGATGTGGGGGAAGAGTATCCGCCTCTTTCTTGGAGAAGACATCCGCAAATGAATGATATGGAGTCGGTAGCCCCTCTGGTATAACTTGAGAGCATCGCACTGGCAAAGACAGACATCTTCCCGTACATTCTGTTCCCCACTGTAAGAGTTCTCCTGTCTTCCAGCAGATGGATGGATTATGGGATTTCAACCATGGAAGCCCTAGGACTATGGAAGCCATGGTGCAATTGACAAGGAGGAAACTAATCTTCTCCGAATGCAGAAGACCAGTAGTTAAATGAACAGGAGGAGTTTGCTGAGACACTTGCCCACTGAGGAGGGGGTTACCGTCAAGGCCACAAATAGTCACAGGAGGCTTCATCCTTAGTATAGGAATGTTCCAGGACCGGGCGAAAGAGATATCCATAAAGTTGGCAGCTGCATGTTATATCAATTACTGGGGGCCTGTCTGGTGCTCACAGCTGATTGGTCCAGCCTGTTCTTTTAAGCCTCTCAATCCCAAGAGGCTTTGGCACAGGAGCTGAGGCACTGGGAGACAACTATGCAGGAGCTAGCTGTGACCTGTAGTTCCACAAACTGAAGCAAAGGTAAATCATAACAATAACAAAGAAAACATGAGTGCTCAGGATTGTAACAGTGATTCGATTAGTGCAAAAATCTACATTACCTCTGCCTTCAACATCATTAAATGATGTCATGGATAGGAAGTGTATGGTTTTCTAAAAACCATTTTTTCCCTGTCTGGGGCAGTCATAAAGCCAGCCATGTCTTCAGCTTGGATGGCAAAGGCAGTGTCTGCCTGGGCTGATGCATTGGAGGAGGATTTTTCAATAGCATCTAGATAGCAAAAATCCCATATAGAACATATAAAACAGGCTGCAATGTTCTTGGAAGAAGCAGCATTGGATATGGGTACTATTGCCACCAGGGCATCAGCTTCAACAACAGCTGCTCATAGAGCAGTTTGGCTACGTACGTGGAAAGCTGATTCAGAATCTAAGAAGGTTTTGGAATCTTTGCCCTTTTCTGGAGATATTCTTTTTGGTAAAGAATTGACAAATATTTTGGAGTCAGAAGCAGACTCCAAGAAAGTAAAGTTTCCTTCCACATACAATTTCAAACTTAAAGTTCAGGCTCTTTGGCCCTTTCGGTCTCAAGGAAAAGCTAGAGGTAAACGTGATAGCAGGCAGTCCCAATACAACAAGTCTGGTAAGACTAAAAGGCATTGGGCTACCAGAGGACTGGTTGGCAAAACAGATGGGCCATCAGCCTGATGGTGCTGGCCTCCACCTGGGGGATCCCAGGGTGGAGGGACGACTTCTTCAGTTTGCACAGATCTGGCAGCACTCTACAACAGATGCCTGGGTGCAGGAAGCGGTATCTCTAGGTTATGCTTCTGCCTTCAAGAAGTACCCTCCCCAAAGGTTTTTTTGTACCAGCCAGTCTCGGGTAGAGACGAAGGCCAGGGCTTTGCAAGAGGCAGTTCAGAAATTGTTTCAGCCAGGAGTAGTCATTCCAGTTCCTCATGCACAACGAGGACAGGGGTTTTATTCCAACCTGTTTTTAGTTCAGAAGCCAAATGGGTCATTTCGGCCCATTATCAATCTCAAAGTGCTGAACAAATACATTTGGGTATCTCGGTTTCACATGGAGATTTTACGTTCCATCATTTTGGCCATGTAGCCAGGGGATTATATGGTATCCCTGGATATACAGGATGCTTACCTACATGTTCCTATAGCACTGTCCCATCAGTGCTATCTCAGGTTCGCTATCCTCCAACAGCATTTTCAGTTCCAGGCCCTACCTTTTTGGTTAGCCACAGCCCCCAGAGTATTTACCAAGATTATGGTGGTAATGGCAGCTTATCTCCGCCAGCAGGGGATAAGAATTTTTCCATATCTCAATGATCTTTTAATCCTGGCACAGTCGCAGGAATTGCTCCTATGTCATCTGCAACAGACAATAACGTGTCTGCAGAATCAGGGATGGCTCATAAATTGGGCAAAATCATCTCTGGTTTCATCACAGCGGATGACTCACTTGGGGGCTGTACTGGATTCAAGTCTTCAGAGAGTAATGTTACATCTGAACAAGATATTTAAAGTTCAGTCAAGGATTCAGGACTTGCTACACAGTCAAAAGGTATCCATTCATGCAGCAATGCGTGTGATGGGTTTGATGGTGTCAACATTCGACATGGTAGAGTATGCACAATTCCACTCGAGGCCTCTGCAGCGTATGATTCTTGCCAAATGGAATGGGTTGCATCAGACGATAAAAAGACAGACTATGGTTCTTACGATAGAACTAAGAAGGTCATTATCCTGGTGGCTACAGACATCCCATCTGGACAAGGGAAGACCCTTTTGAATATCAGATTGGGAAATTCTGACGACAGATGCCAGTCTCCAGGGATGGGGAGCAGTGTCAGGTAGGTTGTGTTTCCAGGGGCAATGGACCTGCCAATAAATATATTGGAACTTTGGGCCATATATATGGCACTGATTCAGGCAAAGGACATTCTTCGGGGAAAACCAGTCCAGATCTGCTCGGACAATACGACGGCAGTAGCATACCTCAACCATCAGGGAGGAACTCGCAGCCGAAAAGCGATGAAGTAGGTAAGTCACATACTAAAGTGGGCAGAACTTCATCATCCAGCCTTGGCTGCAGTGTTCGTTTTGGGAGTCCTAAACTGGGAAGCGGACTTTCTCAGTCGACTCGCCATTCAGGCAAACCTAATGGCTCTACACCAGAGGTCTTCCAGACTCTAGTAGACAAGTGGGGGTTGCCAGAGATAAATCTCATGGCATCCTATCTGAACAACAAAGTTCTCGCATATGGGTCAAGAACAAAGGATCCCAGAGCGATCTTTGTGGATGCCCTGTCGGTGAGATAGGACTTTCATCTGGCATATGTGTTTCCTCCAGTCACGCTATTACCCAGGGTGGTGAGAAATATAAAGCAAGGGAAAGGTGCCGTGATACTAATAGCTCCAGCTTGGCCCAGAAGGCATTGGTACACAGATCTGCAGAGAATGTCGATGGATGCTCCACTTCTGCTCCCTCAACTTCCAGATCTACTGATGCAGGGTCATTGTTATCACAGACATCTGGATCGACTGTCTTTGACGGCGTGGCTTTTGAAACATCTATCCTGAAGTCAAGAGGATTCTCACAACAGGTAATTCACACTATGCTCAGAGCACAGAAACCTTCCTCAGCTCGCATTTATCACTGAATATGGCAAACCTATATTCATTGATGCAGTGAACGGAAAATGGACCCTAAGTCTTTCAGAGTTTCCAGGGTCTTAGCATTCCTTCAGGCAGGAATGGATAAAGGTTTGAAGGTGGCTTCCTTGAGAGTGTGTCAGGATTGACTGTATGGTTCCAAAAGAAAATTGCCAACTTACAGGATGTGCAAACTTTTTTCAAGGGAATGTTGCGCATTCAACCTCCTTTTGTTCCTTCAACAGTGTCTTGGGACTTAAGACTAGTCCTGAAAGCCCTTCAAATTCACCCATTTGAACCACTTAATAAAGTGGATCTTAAATGGTTGACAGCTAAAATTCTCTTTCTACTGGCTATGGCGTCAGCTAGAAGAGTATCAGATTAAGGGGCATTATCATGTCATTCCCCATTTCTGATTTTTTTTATCCAGATAAAGCAGTTCTCAGAACTAGATCTGGGTATTTTCCGAAGGTGGTGTCTAAATTCCACCTTAATGAAGAAATTGTAGTCCGGGCCTTTATGCGGGAGATGCATCATTGGACATAGTCCGTGCATTAAGGATCTACATGGATCGTACCAGTGCCTTTAGAAAGATAGATTCTCTTTTCATTCTCTACGGATTTCCCAAGAGAGGATAGCCTGCTGATAAGCAGACACTGGCAAGATGGCTTCGGATGACGATTTCAGAAGCATATTCTCAAGCTGATCTCCCTGTTCCGACTAATGTGTCTGCTCACTCTACTCATAAGGTAGGTCCATCATGGGCAGCACAACGTGGTGCTTCAGCAGAACAGATATGTAAGGCAGCCACATGGTCTTCCATTAACACATTCATTAGACATTATGCCATAGATACCTTTGCCTCTCATGACACTGAATTCGTGCAAAGGATTCTCCTGTCCAATCAGGAGTGTCCCCACCACTAAATTACTTTGGTAAATCCCATTGTTATCCTGTGGATTACCTGTGGACCCTGCTGGAGAAATATACGTTATGGTAAGAATTTACCATTGATAATGGTGTTTCTCCTAAGTCCACAGGATCCACACCTGACGCACTTGATTTGAGAATCCTTTTACTCACTAACCTCTTCCTTCTTGTACGGAAGGGTGTGCATGTGTGTTCTTATCACCTGATTAGGGCTATCTATGATGCTCCTTCCTTGAGCCTTGGAATGCAACTGATTTGCCTGATCCAGGAGGCGGGGATATATGGACGGGCCCGTTGCATGCTGGGAGGCCAGAAAGCTTTGACCGATCGCTGCAAATCCGCTGTCGCTTCATCATATCCCATTGTTATCCTGTGGATCCTGTGTACTTAGTAGAATACCGTTATCAACGGTAAGTTCTTACCATAACGTATATTTTTTGCTACTTTTGATTAATGTATGCCACATTAGCCAATAGTCATGCATCTGCCACGTAGAACAGCTTTTAACAAATCCTAAGCTTTAATGAATTTTTATGTCCCAGACAGCAGTAGATATGAAAACAGTGGTTCAAATGGAAGCATAGGAAAACCACTGTGTTGTGGTTGAAACAGCTGTCGGGCTGCAGCTGTCATACAGTCTGTTAAGGATTTATCTTGAAGAATGAAACAACCCTCTTTTTCAACTTTAAATGTGAGTGCTGTTTTTTCTCTTTTGTCTATATCTGGAGGAAGTGAGTGTATATATTTAACCCATTTTGGACCTTGCAGCACCTTCTCAAGTCACATCACCCATATATATATATACAAACATACATATATACTGTATATACACACAAACACACACCACACATATACCACACATATGCATGTATATATATATATAACACATATACATGGACACATCACACATATATACATACACCACACACTTATACACACACACACACACACACACACACACACACACACACACACACACACACACACACAATTCCATATGAGGGTAATGTGGAATGGCAGATTTTTGCAGGATTGGAACGGCAGCAAAAGGTCTGAGGGAGTCCAGTCCAGGTTTTAGCTGAGTCTGTGATTAGCCACCGCTTGGATAATCCCTACACCTTATTTGCTGTCTTCAAAACTTTGTTTTGTGCAGTAGGTCATTGCTCCTGATGCCAGCAAGTGGCCAGGTAATAGATGGGAGTCTGGCATTACATTAGGATCCTTCTGGAATATGCACTGTTTGTGATTACCAGAACCTGGAATGCTATACTGCTGTTTGAAGAACTGCCTGTAACACCTGACCTGCAAAATTTGCATGTGAAGCTGTATCCTGCCTAAGGTGTATATATACACAGTGGGGCAAAAAAGTATTTGGACAGCCACTGATTGTACAAATCGACCCACTTAGAAAGATGAGAGAGGTCTGTAATTTCCATCATAGGTTCACTTCAACTGCGAGAGACAGAATCTGAAGAAAAAAAAACACCAGCAAATCACATTGTATGATTTTTAAACAATTTACTTGTATATTCTTGTGGAAAATAAATATTTGGACACCTACCAAGCAGCAAGATTTCTGGCTCTCACAGACCTGTTACTTCTTCTTTAAGAAGGTCTTCTATCCTCCACTCGTTACCTGTATTAATGGCACCTGTTTGAACTTGTTATCTGTATAAAAGACACCTGTCCATACCCTCAAACAGTCAGACTGCTACCTCTCCACCATGGCCAAGATCAGAGAGCTGTCTAAGGACACCAGGGACAAAATTGTAGAGCTGCACAAAGCTGGGGTGAGCTACTCAACAATAGGCAAGCAGCTTGGTGAGAAGAGATCAACTGTTGGCGCAATTATTAAAAAATGGAAGAAATACAAGATCACTGACAATCTCCCTCGACCTGGTGCTCCATGCAAGATCTCACCTCGTGGGGTATCAATGATCTTGAGAACGGTGAGGAATCAGCCCAGAACTACACAGGAAGACCTAGTCAATGACCTCAAGAGAGCTGGGACCACAGTCACAAAGGTTACCATTAGTAACACACTACGTCGTCATGGATTGAAATCCTGCAGCGCCGAAAGGTCCCCCTGCTTAAGCCAGCACATGTCCAGGCCCATCTAAAGTTTGCCATTGACCATCGGGATGATCCAGAGGAGGATTGGGAGAATGTAATGTGGTCAGATGAGAGCAAAATCAAACTTTTTGGTATAAACTCCATGTCACACACCAGAGGCGGCGTTCACCGCGCTTACCCCTGGGTGTCTGCTGGTCGGTGTTGCGGCCTCTGCCTTCGGTGGGCCACGGGCTCCGGCGTCTGGTTGGCACGGCTACCGGCGGTTCTCCGGGGCATGAGCGCCGCCATGACACCCGGCATCACTTGGACGGGGGGCAGGTGACATCATCAGACTGCTCTGCCAATCCAGCGCTGGCGGGAGATTCAAAGTCAGACGCCGGACAGAGCTTCAGTGCCTGAGTATCGTCTTTTCCTGACGTAGATGCCAGTGCTCCTGTTTCCGGCAAGGATTCCTGCAGTCGTACCCCAGTGCCTCCGGCATTTCCAGCTGCCAGTTCACTGCTCCAGCTTTGGTGTATTCAGCAGCCGGTAACCTTCCTACGTTCCAGTCATCCGTGCTCCTAGGAATCAGCGTCTCAAGTCTCCGTTCTCAAGCTCCATAACCCAACAGCGTCTCAAACCCCTGCACTTCAATTCCTCTCATCATCAGCGTCTCAAGTCTCCGTTCACAAATTCTACAGATCCACAGCGTCAGAAACCCCTGCACTTCAATTCCTCACTTCATCAGCGTCTCAGTCTCCGTTCTCAAGTTCTACAAATCCACAGCGTGGAAACCCCTGCACTTCAAATCCTCACATCATCAGCGTCTCAGTCTCCGTTCACAAGTTCTACCGATCCACAGTGTCAAAAACCTCTGCACTTCAAATCCTCACATCATCAGCGTCTCAGTCTCCGTTCACAAGTTCTACAGATCCACAGCGTCTAAAACCCCTGCACTTCAATCCCTCACATCCACAGCGTCTCAGTCTCCGATCACAAGTTCTACAAATCCAAAGCGTCTAAAACCCCTGCACTTCAGTTTCTCACATCAGCAGCGTCTCTGTCACCATTTACAAGTTCTTCAACCATCCGTGCTAATAATCATCATTCATAAGTTCCACAGGTTATCAGTGACTTTTAACATCACCCACAGTTTCTTCAATTACCAGCATCCCCATTACTGCTCAATTAACCCTTCAGTGGGTCTGGACTTTCCCTTCATTTATTCCTTTTGGCATTTGACTTTAAGTTGTTTTCTTTCGCAATAAAGCTCTTTCTTATTTCATCAAACTCCACTGTCAGCGTCCTGTATGAGGAGATCCTATATCAGACCCTCCCTTTTCCAACTCAGTTGTGGTTCCTCTTCCCAACCATCGGAAGAATCCCCGAGTTCACAACACCCTCAGTCTAGGCCAGTGACAGTATACTCAGGCCACATGGACCCGGGGAATCGGAACCCAGAGGCAAGCGCCATGCAGGACCTAGTTTCCCGAGTGCAGAGTCAGGAGGCAGCACAGAATCAGGTGATGCATTATCTCTAGGAGTTATCTGGTCGGCTGGATCAAATTCAGACTTCGCTGGCTTCAGTGGTTCCAGCTCCAGTTCCAGTATCCGCTCCAGTGGTTGTCTCTGGCAATGTTTCCTCCTTGTCTGGAACCAGGTCACGCCTTCAGCTTCCCACTCCTCCTCGTTATAACGGGAATCCAAAGAATTGCCGTGGATTCCTCAATCAGTGTGAGGTGCATTTCGAACTCCTCTCACACAACTTCCCTACTGATCGGTCTAAAGTGGCATACATTATCTCATTACTTGAAGGTTCAGCGTTGGAGTGGGTGTCACCGTTGTGGGAGCGTTCTGATCCGTTAGTTTCCAGTTATACCAACTTCTTGGCCTCATTCCGAAGGATCTTTGATGAGCCTGGCAGGACGACTGCTGCCTCAGCTGACTTGCTCCGAGTTCGACAAGGCTCTCGTACTGTGGGACAGTATGTAATTCACTTTCAAACTATAGCTTCTGAACTGAGCTGGAATAATGATGCCCTTCGGGCTGCTTTTTGGAACGGGCTCTCGGATCGTTTAAAAGACGAATTGATTACTAGAGATTTGCCAGATTCCTTGGAACAGTTGATCTCACTCTGTGTAAAGGTGGATCTTCGTATGCAGGAACGAGCTGGTGAACGTAGTCGGTCTGACCGGTCGAGGCTCCGATCTCTTCCTTCTAAGCAGACAGTTGATTCCAGTCCAGATGAACCCATGCAGATTAATCGGTCTCGGCTGTCCCCAGAAGAGCGTCAGCGTCGGCGTGAGGGTAGACTTTGCCTCTACTGTGGAGCCGCGGATCATTTCCTCAAGTTTTGCAAGTCTCGCCCGGGAAACGGGCAGTCCTAGCCTGTTCCGGAGAAGTCAAGCTAGGGGTGGTTTCTCAATCTTCTCCGGCAGTGGACTGTTTACTTTCAGTGTCTTTGTTTTCTGAGTCAGAAGTCAAAGCCGTTAAGGTTCTGTTGGACTCAGGAGCTGCGGGGAATTTTATTTCCCTTTCCTGCGGCCAGAGTTTGGGCTTGATGTTACAGTCGGTCGAACGACCTATTACGATATCTGCTATTAATGGTATCCAAATTCCTAATGCTTTGATTACAAGTCATACTATGCCAATTAAGCTGCAAGTGGGAGCTTTGCACCAAGAACATCTGGAGTTCCTTGTGATTCAGGAGATGTCTCACGATCTCGTCCTTGGTCTTCCCTGGCTCAAGCTTCACAACACTCATGTCGACTGGAGGTCGACACAGATAATTTCTTGGAGTCCTTTCTGTCACTCGAATTGTCTTACTCCTGTCTTCCCACTTCGTGCATCGGCTAAGTCGGACGTAGAGTCTATTCCAGAGGCTTATCGAGAGTTTACAGATGTCTTCTCGGAACAGGGGGCCGATAAATTACCTCCGCATAGACCCTGGGATTGTCCTAATGAGCTTATTCCGGGGAAAATGCCACCTCGAGGTCGTACCTATCCTTTGTCAGTTCCTGAGACTCAAGCCATGTCAGAATATATCAAGTCTAATCTGCAGAAGGGATTCATCCGTCCCTCCACTTCCCCAGCGGGAGCAGGCTTCTTCTTTGTGAAGAAAAAAGATGGAGGCCTGAGGCCATGTATCGATTATCGTGGTCTAAATGAAGTCACCATTAAGAACAAGTATCCTTTGCCGCTCATCACAGAGCTTTTCGATAGAGTTCGTGGAGCTCGAGTCTTTACTAAGCTCGATTTAAGGGGAGCATATAACCTAATACGTATCCGACAAGGGGACGAATGGAAGACGGCCTTCAATACTAGGGACGGGCATTATGAGTACCTGGTAATGCCGTTTGGCCTCAGCAACGCCCCCATCGTCTTCCAGGGATTCATTAATGAAGTTTTCCGGGACATGTTGTACCTAAATGTGGTGGTATATTTGGACGACATCCTGATATTTTCGAAGAATCTCTCTGAGCACAGAATACAAGTTGAGGAAGTACTCCTTCGGTTGCGAGAGAACATCTTTATGGCAAAATTTCCAAGTGCACCTTTGAGGTCCCAACTATTCCATTTTTGGGCTACATTATTTCAGGAACAGAGTTGCGTATGGACCCGGAGAAACTTTCTGCCATTCGGGACTGGACTCAGCCTCTTTCCCTGAAAGCAGTGCAACGATTTCTAGGATTCGCAAATTACTACCGGAAATTTATAAGGGGTTTCTCTACTATTGTGGCGCCTATTACTGCCCTAACCAAGAAAGGGGCTGACCCAAGCCTTTGGTCGTCTGAAGCAGTAGCAGCATTCGCGCAGTTGAAGGCAGCCTTTATGACCGCTCCGGTACTTCTGCAGCCAGATTTCCTAAAACCATTCTTCCTGGAGGTTGATGCTTCTACGGTAGGCATAGGTGCCGTACTTTCGCAGTACGCTCCAGATGGGAAGTTACATCCGTGTGGTTTCCATTCTCGCAAGTTCTCCCCTGCTGAATTAAATTACACCATTGGAGACAAAGAGCTGCTGGCAATTAAATCTGCCTTAGAAGAATGGAGATATCTTTTGGAGGGTGCTAAACACTTAATTACAATTTTTACGGATCACAAGAATTTACTGTATCTCAAGACGGCCCAGTGCTTGAATCCCCGTCAAGCAAGATGGGCGCTCTTCTTTGCTAGATTTTCGTTTATCATTAAGTACCGGGCTGGAACTCTTAACACCAAGGCGGATGCCCTATCCCGTTCCGTGATGGCTTCAGATGAGGAGAATACAGTCGAAAAAGCATTGATCCTCAGTCCCGTCTCTATCTCTGCGGCTCCCACTGAGTTGGGTCCTCCTCCTGGAAGAATGTCTGTGCCAGCTAAATTTCGACCAAGATTGTTGCAGTGGGCTCACATTTCCAAGTTTTCTGGCCATCCGGGAGTTCAAAAGATGTGGGAATTTCTGCGAAGATCTTACTGGTGGGATACTATGAAGAAGGACGTCCAAGAGTATGTCAACTCGTGTCCTCAATGAGCTCAGCACAAAACTCTACGCCTGCCGCCTGCGAGATTGTTGCACCCACTGTCCATTCCTAAAAGGCCTTGGACTCATATCTCTATGTACTTTGTTACTGAACTACCCCTCTCTAAGGGTCATAACACTGTCTGGGTGATTATCGACCGATTCTCTAAGATGGCACATTTTGTTCCGTTGACCGGATTACCATCAGCTTCTAAATTGGCTTTGTTATTTATTTGGGAGCACTTCCGCCTGCACGGGTTACCTCTGGAAATAGTCTCGGATCGAGGGGTACAGTTTACGGCAAGATTCTGGAGAGCCCTCTGCTCGGCTCTACAAATAAAGCTCAAGTTTTCATCTGCTTATCATCCGCAGACCAATGGGCAAATTGAACGCGTCAATCAAGATTTAGAGACTTTTCTCCGTGTTTACCTCTCTCCCTCACAAGATAATTGGGTGGAGTTGTTGCCTTGGGCCGAGTTCGCACATAACCATCTATATCACTCTTCGTCTGGTGAGTCTCCATTTTTTATTAATTACGGATTTCATCCCCAAGTTCCGGAATTACCCATTTGTCCTCCAGAAGAAGTTCCTGCTGCAGCCTCTACTCTCCGACATTTCAGCCAAATCTGGAGTCGAGTTCATGCCAATCTCAAGAGAGTTTCCGGTCACTATAAGTTCTTTGCGGATAGGAAGTGACGGGCAGCTCCTCAATACAAGGTTGGTGACAGGGTATGGCTCTCTACCGGCAATCTTCGTTTAAAGGTGCCCACTATGAAGTTCGCTCCAAGGTTCATCGGTCCTTATCCCGTGTTACAAGTCTTGAGTCCGGTTGTCTGCAAATTGGGGTTGCCTTCCCATCTCCGGATACCAAATGCCTTCCATGTCTCTCTTCTTCGGTCTCTTGTTTTGAACCGGTTTCATTCCAAGTCCCCAAGGCCAACCTCTGCAGAGGCTGAGGAGGGTACGGACTTCGAGATCAAAGCTATTCTTGATTCCCGCTATCTTCACAAGAATCTACAGTATTTGGTGGAATGGAAAGGTTTTGGCCCTGAGGAAAGGAGCTGGGTCAAAGCTACTGAAGTTTCGGCTCCCCGACTGGTGCGGATGTTCCATTCCAGACATCCAACAAAACCTGGAAAGTGTCCAGGGGCCACTCCTGGAGGAGGGGGTACTGTCACACACCTGAGGCGGCGTTCACCGCGCTTACCCCTGCGTGTATGCTGGTCGCTGTTGCGGCCTCTGCCTTCGGTGGGCCACGGGCTCCGGCGTCTGGTTGGCACGGCTACCGGCGGTTCTCCGGGGCATGGGCGCTGCCATGACACCCAGCATCACGTGGATGGGGGGCAGGTGACGTCATCAGACTGCTCTGCCAATCCAGCGCTGGCGGGAGATTCAAAGTCAGACGCCGGACAGAGCTTCAGTGCCTGAGTATCGTCTTTCCCTGACGTAGATGCCAGTGCTCCTGTTTCCGGCAAGGATTCCTGCAGTCGTACCCCAGTGCCTCCGGCATTTCCAGCTGCCAGTTCACTGCTCCAGCTTCGGTGTATTCAGCGGCCGGTAACCTTCCTACGTTCCAGTCATCCGTGCTCCTAGGAATCAGCGTCTCAAGTCTCCGTTCTTAAGTTCCATAACCCAACAGTGTCTCAAACTCCTGCACTTCAATTCCTCTCATCATCAGCGTCTCAAGTCTCCGTTCACAAGTTCTACAGATCCACAGCGTCAGAAACCCCTGCACTTCAATTCCTCACTTCATCAGCGTCTCAGTCTCCGTTCTCAAGTTCTACAAATCCACAGCGTCAGAAACCCCTGCACTTCAAATCCTCACATCATCAGCGTCTCAGTCTCCGTTCACAAGTTCTACCAATCCACAGTGTCAAAAACCTCTGCACTTCAAATCCTCACATCATCAGCGTCTCAGTCTCCGTTCACAAGTTCTACAAATCCAAAGTGTCTAAAACCCCTGCACTTCAGTTTCTCACATCAGCAGCGTCTCTGTCACCATTTACAAGTTCTTCAACCATCCGTGCTAATAATCATTATTCGTAAGTTCCACAGGTTATCAGTGACTTTTAACATCACCCACAGTTTCTTCAATTATCAGCATCCCCATTACTGCTCACTTAACCCTTCAGTGGGTCTGGACTTTCCCTTCATTTATTCCTTTTGGCATTTGACTTTAAGTTGTTTTCTTTCGCAATAAAGCTCTTTCTTATTTCATCAAACTCCACTGTCAGTGTCCTGTATGAGGAGATCCTATATCAGACCCTCCCTTTTCCAACTCAGTTGTGGTTCCTCTTCCCAACCATCGGAAGAATCCCCGAGTTCACAACACCCTCAGTCTAGGCCAGTGACACTCCACTCGCCGTGTTTGGAAGGAAAAGAATGATGAATGGCATCCCAAGAACACCATACCCACTGTGAAGCATGGGGGTGGAAACATCATGCTTTGGGGCTGCTTTTCTGAAAAGGGGACAGGACGACTGATTCGTATTAAGGAGAGGATGAATAGGGCCATGTATCATGAGATTTTGGGCAAAAACCTCCTTCCCTCAGCAAGAGCATTGAAGATGGAACGTGGCTGGGTCTTCCAGCATGACAATGACCCCAAACACACTGCCCGGGCAACTAAGGAGTGGCTCCGCAAGAAGCATTTCAAGGTGCTGGAGTGGCCTAGCCAGTCTCCAGACCTCAACCCAATAGAAAATCTGTGGAGGGAGTTGAAAGTCCGTGTTGCCCGGTGACAGGCCCCAAAACATGACAGATCTAGAGAAGATCTGCATGGAAGAGTGGGCCAAAATACCTGCTACAGTGTGTGCAAACCTGGTCAAGAACTACAGGAAACGTTTGACCTCTGTAATTGCCAACCGAGGTTATATTACAAAGTATTGAGTTAAACTTTTTGATTGTCCAAATATTTATTTTCCGCAAGAATATACAAATAAATTGTTTAAAAATCATACAATGTGATTTCCTTGTTTTTTTTTCCAGATTCTGTCTCACAGTTGAAGTGTACCTATGATGGAAATTACAGACCTCTCTCATCTTTTTAAGTGAGTCAACTTGCACAATCGGTGGCTGTCCAAATACTTTTTTGCCCCACTGTATACATGCACCACACACATATGCATACACTGCACACATATACACACACCATGTGTGCCTTACTCTTATCCACATGCGGACACATTTGCTCCAGTTGTTTAGCTGACTCAGTGGACCTTTCCACACTTGTTTGACTCGTTGTCTGAATAGGGATGCTGGCTCGCTACTGCTCCCAAGTATTTATTATTGGCATATGAGTATATCAGATGAATAGCGCTGTGGACCACTATTTGAACATTATTTAATTGTCTTCGTTGATTGAAGTAGGCTTGTCTTGAAAAGATCCAATGTGTGAATTGAAACGTCGACTACTGTGAAGCCACAATTACTAATAAAATTATTGAACCATCTGTGAAGAGCTGTTGTTTGGAGAGTGCCCCTCCATTTATGGAACTTGCTAGTATAAATAAATATATATATATATATATATATATATATATATACATACATACAGTGTATGTATACACATACATACCACACACACACACACACACACACACACACATACCACGCATACCACACATGTACACACACCACATATACATAAATACACACAGCACACATATATACACACACCACACATATATAAATACTACACATACATCAGTCTATATTTATAGTTTTTATAAAACAGTTTATTTGTATGTATGTTTGCATTAAACTTGAGAACTACAGTACTAAACAGATTTTGATCGGGTTATCACTGACATGTTCCTTGAGATCCTCAGAATAACATAGGCTATAAATCATCTCGCTATCAAGATAATTGGCTAATTAGTGAACAAAATAATCAACGTATTGAACCGTCTATGTTGCCATGCCACAGAGCAGGTAATGTCACACATGGGTAATGGTGGGGAGCAGAGGCACATATGGGTAATGGGGCACCCAATGTCATTTAGGGAAAAAATATATTTTATTTAATTCAAGTGAGGCAACACAGTGTGTTCTGGTATCTGGGAGGGTGGGGGGCAGGGGGGTGCCATTCAGAGTTGTGGGGTGCAGTGCACTGAGGGAACGAATACCATTTCTATAGAAATCACTGCATTCCATCTTCAGTCCAGAAACTGAATAGCAAAACCCCGTGGCTATGGGACAAACGCTGCATCATGTGGTTTTTCAAATTTCTCGCTCTCAATTGAATTTCCCCCAAAGTCTGTAAAATACATAAATAAATATTATGGGAAAAAATGCTTAACTGTTCCTGATCTTGAAATAAAAAAATACTTTAAAATTTCTTGATAGTGTCTGATACAATGTATAACTTATGTATGTAATGGAGTCACTTCACTGTGTTTAGTAGAGCATTGTACTGTATTTATTAAAACCCTAATAAGACCATACTTAGCAATTTTTGGGTTCACCTATGAAATTATTGTAATATCTGCGCTTAACAAGAACTGCTTGGGAAATGGGATTTTCACTATTATTTCAATAACTGATCTGTTAGTTAGACCACAAAAAAGTTTTTTTTTGTGTTAGTAAGCAATGAATATGTTCAATTTGGTAAAAGTCATAAATTTTCCTAAATCCACATAATAGGAAAATTAGTAAGGTCTTAAAGTCAGGTACAGTATTATCACTGACTTACGTTATATACATTAGGGTCTACCTGTACGTATTTTCATAAGTGTAGTGAGATTGGCATATAAACTTGAACCAATATTATTTCTCATCACAACAGATAGAATTGTTATAAACATCCGACACCAAAGTCAGTCCGTTTCTGTTGTTATTATGATTAGAAAAAGTAGATGCCATGGGGTTAACAGTTTAAATCAACTTGGCCAATTATGATCTTCACAACATAATGATAATAAGGTTAATTCATTAATATTTGTTCTTTTATATGAACTGTAGTGAGAATAGCAACATAATTAAACTTGCAGTGTACTATTCTCAGCACAGTGGATATGGGGGGTGATTCAGAGGCGACCTTTTGTGGAGTGCGCACGTACAGCGGGCGCAGTGCGAGTGCACACCCAGTGAGTCGCTAAATGGTGCGATCGCCACTGCCTGATTAACAGGCAG
Organism: Pseudophryne corroboree; assembly: GCF_028390025.1. Classification (NCBI taxonomy): domain Eukaryota; kingdom Metazoa; phylum Chordata; class Amphibia; order Anura; family Myobatrachidae; genus Pseudophryne; species Pseudophryne corroboree. The sequence goes on from NC_086445.1 coordinate 398,976,680, forward strand.
AGGCGGTCACGGGGCGGGAGGGGGCATGCCAACGGCATTAGAACGTCATTGGTGGGGCGTGGTCCAGACAACACAGGCTTGTCCGGAGCATTGCGAGGGTTTGCCGCGGTGGCTGCGTGACATCACACGCAGCCGCTGCGACCTGGATCGCGGCGGGTAGCTGCCTGCCAGCACAGCTAGGCTGCGCAGGTAGGGAGCTACTTGGCAGGTGTGAAAGCATCGCTGCCATGTGATGCTTTCGCACCTGTGTGTGTGGGGGGTATAGCCAGATATGCGTGGCGGACTAGCCCTGTGCTGGGCGTCCCCCTGCATGTCAGAGAAACTGATCGTAGATGTGCTACATTTACCATATCTATGATCAGGTCTGAACCACCCCCATAATTCAGTCAGTCTATTTAAAAAAATATTATGTGAAAGACAAACTTGTATAGATAGAAAAAAAGCAAGGTCAGCCTGTATGTATTGTAGTTGTACTTGAACAAATGTGGTAAAGTTTGTCATTTATTTGACTACATGTCAAGTTTTGTTTTGCCATTATGTTTTACAGTACACTAATACAATTTATGAGGTCTATTTATAGAATAGTCAGGTATGAATTTAAGTCTCTGACTTAACGGTATACACAAGGTTCTACCTGTTTGTAACGTCACTTCTCACAATAAGGATAGTACTGAATTTTCAGCAAAAAAAGATGCCAGATGCTAACGGAATTGCACAGGACCTGTCAGCTCACTCGCGCCAGGCATCTCCCGCTACGTGGCGTATTGAGGCAAGAGGTATGAGGACGTATCTGTATACTCTATGAGGTCATGTTACATTTCCAATTTATGACAGAGCAGTCATATAGATAGCGATGGGTTTCATCTGCAGATCCTAATGACTATTCATGGAGTGCAGAATAGGATCTGGCTCATTAAAGCAGCTGATATACATTTTGCAATATAGTGCTTTACTGCAACCTGTAGAACCAACCAGAGCATCTTCTTCAGTGGTGTAACAAGGGGCTGCGAATGGGGCACATTCTGCCCCGTCGTTTCTGGCACTTTGCGGTGCAATGAATGGGCCCACAGCGGCACTGTCAGGAAATGCAGTACTAGCAGGAGGAGGCGGTCCAGCTGATCCAGCCTCTCCCCTTTCCTCTCCCCTCTGATACTGCTGTTACCGAGGCTCGACATCACAATCTAGTGACAGGCCCAGGTACGAAAACCAGAAGATAGGATCTGGCCTGCTGATGGCACTGAAAGGGGACCCGCTGCTGCTGGCACTGATGATTGGGGGACCTGCTGCTGACGGCACTGAAAGAGGACCTGCTGGTGCTGATGAGAGGGGGGCCTGCTCCTGACAGAGGCACAAAGTACCACTTGTACTGAATGGGAGGGAGGTGGGATCGCAGGTACACAGTGCCTCCTGTACTGCGGAGGAGGGATTAGAAGGTGCACAGTGATGCTGTCTCAACCCTTTCACACACCCCCTCTCTCTCCACTGCTCTCTCTCAACCCTCTCTCACCCCCTCTCTGTCTCACCTCTCTTTCTGCCCCTGGTCTCTCTTTCTCCTCCATCTCTCTCATCTCTCACCTCATACTTCCCGTCCCCGTGCCTATCTCAAGCAAACACCAAAAAGTTAAACCACGCACCTCCCCAGTTGACCACGCACCTTTTTTGGAGCGATGTGGGTTTGTTTGTTATTATTATTATTATTTTTTTGGGGGGGGCACATACTTAATCTTGCCCTGGGCCCTAGATACGCCTCTGGTCTTCTTCCTAGTGCTGGTGGCCCACGGCAGCACCAGACCCTGTTACAGCACTGGCCATAGATGAGCCATTGTAATAGACCAAATAAATTGTAATGTTTTTTATATGGCAGCACATTTATATTGTAGGTAAAATGCTATCCTTTATTTTTATTATATGTGTGTATTTATATAGATATATACAATAGCGGAACTTGTAAGTGGTGCACTCAGCTGCAAAAACACACTTTGCATCTCTCTCAAGCACATCATCATCTGCCTTCGCTCCCGTAGCCTCTTACCACATACAGCAGCACACTGACACACACACACACACACACACACACACACACACACACACACCTCTTACCACATACAGCAGCACACTGACACACACACACCTCTTACCACATACAGCAGCACACTGACACACACACTCCCAACTCACATGCTGTCTTGATCCAGCAGCGTCCATCTTTAAGGGGTGCAATGCTCAGGGTCTAAACAGTAATAAATAAACTAGAAATCCCATACATTACCACCCTTCTTTCTTTGCTCCAGCAATGGCCATCTTTAGGGGGTGCAATGCATCATGGGATTTGTAGTTTATTTTTGTACTGCGCAGAGACTGAGCAGTAAAAAATAAACTACAAATCGCATACCACCCCTCCTACTCTGGCTGGCCAGGGCTGTGTTACGCAGGGGGGCGCAACCAGTGAGGACGGAGAAGGGGGCGACTGGTGGCGGGCAGGTGGTGCGGGCATGATGCCCTGGCTGGTGGCATCCCCCTCTACTGGGCCTGCCACAGCACCCAGGGCACCCAGTTACACCTCTGGTTACAGGATGAGGCAGAGAGTGATGAGAAGATGCTGAGGATGACTGGGAGAGGGTGACAGGGTTAGAGTGAAGGTGAGAGGCTGTGGGTGACAGGGAGAGGGTGACAGGTACAGGCAGAGGGGGGCAGGCAGTGGGTGACAAATATAATTCAATTTACTTACCACCTACTCTACCATGGTAGATCTTCAGCATGTGGAGGACAGCTCTTCATTGGAGTTTTGCACCGTGGAATGAGATTGTGACTTTGGATCCCCGCTGCCAGCAGCAAAAGAAGAGGTAGTCTATTAGAGAGGAAAGAAGAACCATGGAGGGATAAAGAGAGGAGGAAGGAAAGGGGAGAGACGGGGTCCTAGCACATAGGCAAATATATTATTTAATACATCAAATATTTACAGCTAATTTAATTTAATATTAGATTCTTAGCTCAGCTAGCCAATGTCCACCCCTGGCCTGGCTGTGCTTATGTGTAGGGGAGGGGATTACCACACAGATTACATATAGCACACACACACACACACACACACACACACACACACACACACACATACAAAACACATAAACAACTACATATACACACCTACATATATACACAAACATACAAACACATGGAACACATACATATACACACACATACATATACACACACACACACACACACACACACACACACACACACACACACACACACACACAGATAGGGCCTAATTCAGGGCGATCGCACTCTGTAGCCCATTGTGTTGTGCGCATGTGCAGTGAGCGCACTGCGCATGTGCACACAGGGCCTAATTCAGACCTGATCGTAGCAGCTAATTTGTTAGCAGTTGGTTAAAACCTTGGGAGTCATTCCGACCCGATCGCACGCTGCACTTTTTCGCAGCGGTGTGATCGGGTCGGAACTGCGCATGCGCGTCGTTGCCCGGTGGCAATGACTCCGGGAACAAGGAAAGCAGTCGCAGCGGTGACCGCAAGAAGATTGACAGGAGGAAGGCGTGTCGGGGCGTCAACTGACCGTTTTACGAGAGTGGTCCAGCGAACGCAGGCGTGTCCAGGTGTTTTGAGGGCGGATGTCTGACGTCAAATCTGGGTGGCGGCATGTAAATGACTCAGTGCGACTCATTGAAATGCCATTGGCTGTGAGACCTTTCACTGCAATGGGCCTCGTTGTAATGCACCGGTGCTAGTTCCGCCACTGGATATATATGAGGGAATACCCTGTGGTGACTTGAACTTTCTTCTACCTGCAATGTTATCCCAGTTCCGGGATTAACAGATAATCTTTAAAATTATTTTTTAAATATATGACCAATGTGATTGTTATTTGTGTTGTATTATATTTTTTAAATACAACACTATTGGAGATATGATTCTCTGGTTGGTGCTATAATTGGATGAAACAGAGAAATATTTGACCAAGCGCCAATTAGATGCCGAATGCCTGTCACTTCTCTGAGGGTATTATCCGGAGGGTCTGATCCAGATAATAAAGAGGAGATCGGTGACTCCAGGACTTTGGATTCCACATAATGGCTTATTATTAAGGCCTTTCTCTTCAGAAAAGGCCACATACAGTGCATCATTTTTTTTATTTTTAATAACTTTGCAAAAATCTAAAAAAAACTTTTTTTTTACGTAGTCATTATGGGTTATTGTGTGTAGAATTTTAAGGAAAAAAATGAATTTATTCCAGTTTGGAATAAGGCTGTAACATAACAAAATGTGGAAAAAGTGAAGCGCTGTGAATACTTTCCGGATGCACTGTATATAAGGATAAAGCGCCAGTGGCCGGGAGGTTTAAAGAATCCGTGGATCCTTGGATGGGTAAACTATCTATGTGACCCATTTTATGTGTTCTACCTAAATGCTTGCTACAAACAAACACTGCTGGCTTACTAACTCTGAACTAGGGAGCCCTCTTGAGTTACTAACAAGTTTCTGAGTAGCTTTTTGTTGCTATAGCAATTGCTTACATTAATTCCAGTGAGACTTTTTATCTTTACTGGCCGGTAATTGTCAATGATTGTCCTTATATTGTCTCATTTTAGGACATTGTTGTTTTTATATGGAGTATTGTACTTTTAATTCTTGATAAAAATAAATTGCTTAATGCTAGTGCTCCTCTCCACCTAGTGGTCTTTTTTACATTTATAATTGGATGAGTCAGTGTTCTGAGAGACAACAGGGAGTTTTGGACTTTTGGACAACAGAGGGATTTCAGCAAATGGAATTGGGGATTTTGTCAGGATTAATGGTGTCCACAGTGCTGAGAGATACAGGCAGGTACTTAGCCATCATGCAATACCATCAAGGAGGTGTCTGATTGGCTCCAGATTTATTCTGCTGCAGGACAATGATCTCAAACATAGTTGGGTCGCCTAGCCTTGTTTCCATGTCGAAGGTTTGGCTGCAATTCTTCCATGAAGACCACTTCTGGCCAGACTTCTCCGAACAGTAGATGGGTGTGCCTGGGTCCCACTGGTTTCTGCCAGTTCTGAGATGATGGCACTTACTTTGAAGGGAAGTAAGTATGATGTGTCATCTGATGCACTAAGTTTCCTTGGCCGACCATTCCTCAACATTGCCCATTTCTTTGCTTCAATGCTGAGAAATACAAGCAAGCACAGTACTTATCCATCATGTAATACAATCAGGGAGGTGTCTGATTGGCTTCAAATTTATTCTGCAGAAGGACAACAACACCAAACATACAGCCAATGTCATTAAGAACTATCTTCAGTGTAAAGAAGAACAAAGAGTCCTGGAAGTGATAATATGGCCTTCACAGAGCCCTGATCATCAAGTCTGTCTGGGATTACATGAAGAGACAGTACGATTTGAGCAAGCCTACAGCCACAGAAGATCTGATGTGATAGCAGTTGCCAGGTTCTCAAAAATCTGGGTAATAGAGTTATAGGACTTGCAGTGAAATGGGGTCCCTTGATGTTGGATTGACAGGGCTATTTTAATTGTTTTCTTTGAATACTTGATCCTGTGGTTTTAGGCTATAGGTATTGCTAGTGTACATTAATCATGTGCATGGTCCAGGTACCGTTAGTATACATTAATCGGGAGCAGGGTCCAGTGCCATAGCAGTTCTAGATTTAGTAACCATAGTCGGATTATTATCTTGAACCATAATGTTGCATCAGTATTTATGTATAATATTTTTCAGATGACATGTTTTTGTTGATATGTCACTATGGTTATGGGAGCACTACTCATCACACGCATTGAGGAGATAATATATTTATATAAAGATTCATGGCATGGCTGACTGTACCAGGCTAGCCACATTTTATTATGTACCATATGTTGTTGTTTTATTTTTTAAATGTATCTGTCCTTAATTAGAAAATGATTGTTATACTATTTGATACCTCCAGTTCTCTCTTCCATTCTAAGGGGAATATTTAATAAACAAAATTATCTAGAAAAAACAGGAAAATGTGATATTTATGTTTTCCGGAGATGGAGATAAGTTTGTTTTAGAAAAAAGAGATAAATATATCTTCTTCAGCGGCAGCTGCAGTACATCTCCAGAAAACATAAAATTATCTCAAAGGATCAGGGAAATGTCATATTTGTTTATTAAATATCCCCCTTAGATCCTACAGCTAGTGAAGTGCAGGTCATTTAGGGCCTGAAGTGGAATATTAGTCCATTAGGTGAGAACGTTCTTCCATGCAGGTATACGTAGGAGATATGTACAGTATTCCATTATTGTGATATTGCTGTGGTGAGTATACAAATTTTTGTACAATTTGTTTCAGGCACATTACTAATTAAATATTTTAATATATACATAGAGCTGTTAATACAGTAGATGCCCTACACAAATCTTTAAGAAGATTATTAATTTTGCTACATGTTACTAAAGATTTAAATTGTCTGGTCTGATATTTACTTGCAGTCCTTTGTCTTCCTCCTTTCTAGCATGATGTAGAAGGTAGCAAAAGTAGTATAGTATTATTGCACAAAGCAGCTGTATCTATTCTCCAGAGAACTCATTAGTGTCCGTGGCTGAAGCAAAGGCCGCATATATTGGAATCTGATTACCATTTATCTACACAGTATATCTCGATTTGCAGTCACAACCTGCATAAAGTTAATCAAAGTATCTCTGGGTCCCACAGCAGATTCCAACACCTTGGTCCTGCATGTAAGCCTGTGACACACATACCACTTACTAAAACATCTTTTTCCTGTATTGGAGTTACTGGTAGAGGGTGGAAGACAGATAATTTGCAATGTACAAAAGCAGGGGTGGGGAACCTTTTTTCTACCAAGGGCCATTTGGATATTTATAAAATCCTTTGGGGGCCGTACAAAAATTATCAACTTAAAAATTAGCCTGTCCCCAGTAGTTATGCCCCAGTAGATATGCCCCCAGTAGATATGCCCCCAGTAGTTATGCCCCAAGTCAGTAGTTATGCCCCCAGTAGATATACCCCCAGTCAGTTGTTATGCCCCAGTAGATATGCCCCCAGTACATATGCCCCCAGTCACTTGTTATGCCCCATTAGATATGCCCCCAGTCAGTAGTTCTGCCCCATTAGATATGCCCTCAGTCAGTTGTTATGCCCCATTAGATATGCCCTCAGTCAGTTATTATGCCCCATTAAATATGCCACATTAGTTATGCCCCCTGGTTGCACCGATTACACACACACATTAAAAGGAAAAACAAAACAAAACACAGTACTCACCAGCCCCACTCCAGCTTCCAGACCTTTGCCCTCCGCCTGGCCGCCCGCTCCTCAGAACTATGGGAGAGACGTTATGACATCTCTCCCATATCACCGCACAGCTACACACACACACTGACAGAGCCGGTGCTCAGGAGTGAGCTCCTGCCTCCGGCTGCTGCTGAGGGGAAGAAGCCGGGCACCCGTTAGTAACAAAATCTCAGCGGGCACCCGGCATATCCCTCAGTTAGGTGAGCCTGGCCGAGCCGGATCAAGTGGCTCTGCGGGCCCTATACGGCCCGCGGGCCTGAGGTTCCCCACCCCTGTACTAAAGTAATGCACTAAAACGACTACTGGGAGAGTTCTAGTGTTATATAGCTGATCTTAAACCTGTGTAGAATTAGAAAATGGCAACTGTAAATATTACTGTGCTACACTTAGATCTAGCATGGTGCACAGAACGGATGACCGTCACAAACACATTTATTTGTATACAGTATACCCCCTGAATTAATTAAACAGATACTCAAATTAGCAGAAAGTAGTAAAACAGGCTTCTGCAGCTACAAGCAACTACAGCCACTTTGGGGGTACAGTATATTTACAAAAATGCGGGTTTATAGAAGTGGAGATGTTGCCCTTAGCAACCAATCAGAATCTAGCTATTATCTTCTAGAAGGTGCTAGATAAATGATAAGTAGAATCTGATTAGTTGCTATGGACAACATCTCTTTTTCTATAAACCTGCACTTTAGAAAATATACCTCTTTGTGTGCAACTCAGAACCAGCCTCACGGTCAGTGACTCGGATCCCTTCTTGCCTATCCTTCTAATGGTGTGTACATACGGTGAGATTTTTTCTTTCGATTTTTACTATATAGTCAAAATCGCAAGAAAAGTTAGTGCAAATTTTGTGTTTGTCAAATATGTGTGGAAAGGCATGAAACCTATACTTGCCCGTAAAATAATGTTTCTACCGAAACCAAAAGGGGGGGTTAGCTTTTCCAGATTTACATCTATATTAGGCGGCATGTGTACTAGCCCCACTGGGAGCGTGGTATGCAGTGGATACCCCTAAATCGTGGGTTTCCTTGGAAAGAAGCCTGCTCTACCCTCTTCCTTGTGTGTTAGGAATGCCCATTTCAGAAGGTTCAAACCTAATCCCAACATCAGTTGTGGTTCAATCTGCTCGTAAATCCTGGCTAGCTTTGGTGGTTTTATTACCAGAACTCTCTCTCCCTCTGTTGGATTTCCCATTAGATGGAGTGGCAGGCCTCATTCCGGACCTGTCATTTCACCTGTGGATTTCCCAAGTGGCTAGGACCCTTCAAGAGGTAATGGAGGAGGGTATTTTGATGTCATACACCCAACTCCAATCTCGGTTTTCCCTCCCCAACGGTGTCGAAGTCACAAATATTACATAGAAAGAACATACAAACTCTACACACATATAAGTCGCTATACTTGCAAATACGCGCAGCGGATACAGCAATATATGGTAACACACGCATTTACACGGACATGCCACATAGATGGATTCAACACTTATTTCATACAGTACATAATTATAATAATATCAAGCGCCAGACATCATGATGATTTAATATTATATAATGAAGTAATGTCATGTATGTGTATTATTTGAACGAAGCCAGATACACCTGTCATATTTAGTATTAAAGCAACCATATTAATGTGTAGATTCATTTGATACTTGTTATTAAGTTGTAGGACATTGCAACAAATAGTTATGATTAAATGTATGAAAGCTAAAATCACCCTTATTAGTACAATGGACAGGAAACTAAGGCCAGCTCCTTTTGATGTCTTCAAGGCTGTTTAGCATACAAATAGACTAGTGACTCGTCATGAATGAGAAAGTGCCCTCCCCCAAAAAACTAGATAACACATTGCAGAGACACACAGTTCTCAGTTGCTGTTCTGTCCCAGACGATGATGGAGATGCTGTCTGCCCAGTTCCTGCATGATTTTACAGAGAGAGAGAGTGATATGGAGAGACTTTTATACGAGAAAGATATGGTGATGTATTTGCTGGCCTGTAACTGTATGTAACTGTATGTAACTGTATGTATTAACTGCTTACTGTATGAGTTGTAACCATGTAACTATAGGTATACTGTACATTGTAATATATTGAATCCATATCCTTTTAATAACAAATATATACATCAATGAGCTTTGGAACTCAGATAATGTGTGGGTGTATTGTTTTCTCTTATAGGATGCAGTGTTTTGCTATGTATAGTGCACATTCATGGCACGTAGTAATAAGAGGTGCAGGTGTTTACAATATATATTAGAGCGGGCATTTTAAATATTTGTGAGAAAGCAATTTGGTATTTACAGATGGGGGCTCGTAAAGGGATATCATGGTCTTAATGATGCACTGTACATTATAAACGCGACGCTGTGGTCGATCAGCTAGTGGTGGATGCATCATAAAGCTGAGAAAATCATATTCGTGTGTATTGTTGTGTTATCAGTAAGCCAATGATATGAAATTTCAAGGGACAATGTGTTTCTCATAATATTTAAGATGCTAAAATGTATTTTTATTGTTGCAAAACAAAGTTCAAATAAGTCATATTGTGTTTGATTCAGATTGGATTGTTTATCTGTTAAGTAGGTTTTAAAAGTACATTTAAAAGTTGCTGCATAGCCTTGATATAGTTGTTTTTTAAACTCAGGCCTAAAATAACTTCTGGTGCTTGTATAATGTGTGATTTATTTGTGACAAAGGAAGCCGCATGGTCTGTCCTCCCTTTTGGACTAACCACATGGCCTGTCCACCATTTTGTGTAAACCTCATGGATGTGGAAGGTGGAGGAGCAATGGCCATTTTAGGAAGGTCATTTTCTAAATAGCTGATTTTCAGTCTGCTCAGAACAATCAGTTTTCTTGGTCACATCAAGCACCATTTATGAGTTACCAATGCATTTATTTAACCCATGCCATAGTCAATTACAAATAGTTTCAATTGGGCCTAGTGAGAGTAAATGGTGAGATAAATGCTTGGCTTGGTGTAAGAAATTGCACACAGATAGAAAAAGGTAAGAAAGGGTTTTCATTTTTTTTCTTTTCTTTTTCCTTCCAAGACTTGTAGAATCTGCTTACTAGGGAGGATAGCCATTGAAATGCAAATTAACCTGTGTAACTGCTTTTTTTTTTAGCAGTGAAAAGCAAATAGCTGATATACAAATAAGAGGTAAGGTGTCACATAGAAGGCTAGGGAATGATACATATATATAATATTATTATAATAATTATGTGTATATTTATATCAGTGTATGTTCTGCAAGATAGCTATCCAATCTGAATCATATCATTTAAATTATAGATTATTGCAGTCATTATAGATCTGTGTGAAACCGGATACATTTGTTGCTATATAGGTAAATTTTAAATAACAGTATTTTAAGGAAGTAAGTGTAAAGATACAAACGCAGGTCTGCATAAAAGTTTATACAGAACAAGTTGTGTCTAGTGGGCAATAGTAATTAGTATTGTTCACATTTATAGAGCTGTGTGATTTGTTTTATTGTGGACGCAGGGTTCGCTACCTTGTGTGATTAGAACTAAGTGGTCTGAAGTGGTCTTAGTGATCCCATACAACTGAGTGGTCTGGAGTGGTCTAGGCTAAGTGGTCTACAACAATCGTAGGGCATATTGATAACTAGTATCTATAGGCTGTGCTATTGCATCACATGTCCGTGTGTTCTGCACAGCACAACGTGATACCATTGTGTCATATGCGCTGTGGAAGAACATACGCAGACGTGATTGTATAGACAAAGGGGTTTTTCTTTGATAACATCGGGAAATATCCCTGGTGGGCTTCACTGGAAAGGGTGAAGGATAGTTATCTAATTTCTCTGTTTTTCACCCTACAAACAATTCCAGTTGAAAGATACCGAAAAAAATTTTTTCGCTGCCTCTCTCAGGAAAATCTTCCAGCAGAACCTCCACCGAAAGAAATTACGGTGCTGTAAGGTCTGATAGGAGCCCTAAGTTGGGTATATCGCCTTCGCTATCGACAGTGTATGGTAGTACCGGCCAACATGGGCGAGAGTGGGTGGAAGTGCTCGGAGAACTTTCACCGTCACCTTATATTGAGTATTTTGGTATTTGTGGGAATAGCCGAGAAGGCAAGACCCACAAATGATGGGAGCCAGTTGCTCAACTAAGGGACGTATGGTAGCCAGGGTTCAGGCAGAAGAGTTGGGACCGAGAAGGTCAGACTTAAAACCGTGAAGGTATTATGTGTGGAAAATATGGTCCACACGCTGAAGTTTTTTGCAATGAATGGTTACGTATGACTGACAAAGATAGGGTACCATTCCCTAGGGTGGACAGCTTTGAACCAGAGGTATTCCAGAATTTAAGGATAAGGATATGTCTGATAAAATCCCGAAAACAAAGGGTCAGACATACAAATTGTTTAAATCTGTGGCAGCAAGAGGGGTTGGTGAGTTTGATCCTAAGGTATTGCAGGTGGTATGTCTAACCAAAGTCATATAAACAAGAATGGAAATATAAGAACTGTTTGAACTTGTAGCAACAATAAACAAGTAGGAAAAAAAAAAAAAAGAATGCAAGTACACCGCCATATGTAGATGTGGAAGCAGTTACGGCCAGCATACAAACTATAGAAAATAATAAAAATATGAAAAATATGACTGTAACCTATATATGTACTAATGAATGTTGAAGTTCTATTTAGGAGGAGAAGGTGACCTGATTGTTTTCAGCCATTTCTCATGCACCCAGAGGAGTTTCCAACCGGTAAAAGAAATGCAGTAGCCTGTGGGGGAAGTGGCTGAGACCAGTGGAACACGTAAGTATGGTATCATTCGTGTACATATATAGTAAAACCCAAAAATAAAACAAAAAAATCAAGAAAGTAACGTCAGAAATGGAGAAATAACCTGTCCGCACATTAGTATTTGCCAGTAGGAAAGCGGACAGAGACAAGGTAACCCCCGGGTATTTCTTTCAGTTACCATATAAGAAGTATTCATTCCTAGTAATGCCCCTAGTCAAGATGAGCTCGGAAATGTTTGTTGGACCATGTACAGACCCTTAATACGGGATGAGAAGGATTGAATGAATACTTCGCATGACCTAGAAGCTTGTTAAACTTTTTTTTCTTTTTTTGTCTCTTGCAGTAATAGAAAACTCTCCATCTGGAATAAGATCACTGGTAAACACTAATTTGGCAAATGGGAGGTGGCTGTCTCTGTGCAAATGGACGGGCTCAATAAGGCATTGAGGGTCAGGGTGCAGACTTCTTTGCAAAATTGGAAAGGGGTCACAGTAGCTAATCTTAGAAAGTGTGCTATTGAACATCACAAGAATAGTGCTAGGCGCAGAGAACAACAGGTGGAGAGGTTGAGGACGGTAAGTATACTAGCACATACAGGAAAGACCCATCAGTCCAAACCCCAGATCCCTAATGGTCAATAATATGTTACACTTGTAGGAAGGGAGGGCATTTTGCCAGAGATTGTAGGAGTAGTAGAACACATAGTCAGTATAGACCCCCTAGACCAGCGGTGGCCAACCTGTGGCTCTTGAGCCACATGCGGCTCTTTCTTTCTTCAAATGTGGCTCCTAACACACAAAGTCACATGACCACAACAAATCCGGTAACCCCTGCTCTCCAGAAAAACACGCAGCAGCACTACAGGGACTTAGAACTGAGGGAGCCAGATACTAGAGATGAGACACCCACCAGCAAATGGAGGACACATAATGGGCTGCTGCAGTGGCATGAATTGGGGGAAGCTGAAGTGACACATGAGGGTGCTGGCTGAAGTGACACATGAGGGTGCTGGCTGAAGTGACACATGAGGGTGCTGGCTGAAGTGACACAGGAGGGTGCTGGCTGAAGTGACACAGGAGGGTGCTGGCTGAAGTGACAGGAGGGTGCTGGCTGAAGTGACACAGGAGGGTGCTGGCTGAAGTGACACATGAGGGTGCTGGCTGAAGTGACACATGAGGGTGCTGGCTGAAGTGACACAGGAGGGTGCTGGCTGAAGTGACACAGGAGGGTGCTGGCTGAAGTGACACATGAGGGTGCTGGCTGAAGTGACACATGAGGGTGCTGGCTGAAGTGACACATGAGGGTGCTGGCTGAAGTGACACATGAGGGTGCTGGCTGAAGTGACACATGAGGGTGCTGGCTGAAGTGACACATGAGGGTGCTGGCTGAAGTGACACATGAGGGTGCTGGCTGAAGTGACACATGAGGGTGCTGGCTGAAGTGACACAGGAGGGTGCTGGCTGAAGTGACACAGGAGGGTGCTGGCTGAAGTGACACAGGAGGGTGCTGGCTGAAGTGACACATGAGGGTGCTGGCTGAAGTGACACATGAGGGTGCTGGCTGAAGTGACACAGGAGGGTGCTGGCTGAAGTGACACATGAGGGTGCTGGCTGAAGTGACACATGAGGGTGCTGGCTGAAGTGACACAGGAGGGTGCTGGCTGAAGTGACACATGAGGGTGCTGGCTGAAGTGACACATGAGGGTGCTGGCTGAAGTGACACAGGAGGGTGCTGGCTGAAGTGACACATGAGGGTGCTGGCTGAAGTGACACAGGAGGGTGCTGGCTGAAGTGACACAGGAGGGTGCTGGCTGAAGTGACACAGGAGGGTGCTGGCTGAAGTGACACAGGAGGGTGCTGGCTGAAGTGACACAGGAGGGTGCTGGCTGAAGTGACACATGAGGGTGCTGGCTGAAGTGACACATGAGGGTGCTGGCTGAAGTGACACAGGAGGGTGCTGGCTGAAGTGACACAGGAGGGTGCTGGCTGAAGTGACACATGAGGGTGCTGGCTGAAGTGACACATGAGGGTGCTGGCTGAAGTGACACATGAGGGTGCTGGCTGAAGTGACACAGGAGGGTGCTGGCTGAAGTGACACATGAGGGTGCTGGCTGAAGTGACACAGGAGGGTGCTGGCTGAAGTGACACATGAGGGTGCTGGCTGAAGTGACACATGAGGGTGCTGGCTGAAGTGACACAGGAGGGTGCTGGCTGAAGTGACACATGAGGGTGCTGGCTGAAGTGACACAGGAGGGTGCTGGCTGAAGTGACACAGGAGGGTGCTGGCTGAAGTGACACAGGAGGGTGCTGGCTGAAGTGACACAGGAGGGTGCTGGCTGAAGTGACACAGGAGGGTGCTGGCTGAAGTGACACATGAGGGTGCTGGCTGAAGTGACACATGAGGGTGCTGGCTGAAGTGACACAGGAGGGTGCTGGCTGAAGTGACACAGGAGGGTGCTGGCTGAAGTGACACATGAGGGTGCTGGCTGAAGTGACACATGAGGGTGCTGGCTGAAGTGACACATGAGGGTGCTGGCTGAAGTGACACAGGAGGGTGCTGGCTGAAGTGACACATGAGGGTGCTGGCTGAAGTGACACATGAGGGTGCTGGCTGAAGTGACACATGAGGGTGCTGGCTGAAGTGACACATGAGGGTGCTGGCTGAAGTGACACATGAGGGTGCTGGCTGAAGTGACACAGGAGGGTGCTGGCTGAAGTGACACATGAGGGTGCTGGCTGAAGTGACACATGAGGGTGCTGGCTGAAGTGACACATGAGGGTGCTGGCTGAAGTGACACATGAGGGTGCTGGCTGAAGTGACACATGAGGGTGCTGGCTGAAGTGACACATGAGGGTGCTGGCTGAAGTGACACATGAGGGTGCTGGCTGAAGTGACACATGAGGGTGCTGGCTGAAGTGACACATGAGTGCTGGCTGAAGTGACACAGGAGGGTGCTGGCTGAAGTGACACAGGAGGGTGCTGGCTGAAGTGACACAGGAGGGTGCTGGCTGAAGTGACACAGGAGGGTGCTGGCTGAAGTGACACAGGAGGGTGCTGGCTGAAGTGACACATGAGGGTGCTGGCTGAAGTGACACATGAGGGTGCTGGCTGAAGTGACACAGGAGGGTGCTGGCTGAAGTGACACATGAGTGTGCTCGCTGAAGTGACACATGAGGGTGCTGGCTGAAGTGACACATGAGGGTGCTGGCTGAAGTGACACATGAGGGTGCTGGCTGAAGTGACACAGGAGGGTGCTGGCTGAAGTGACACAGGAGGGTGCTGGCTGAAGTGACACATGAGGGTGCTGGCTGAAGTGACACATGAGGGTGCTGGCTGAAGTGACACATGAGGGTGCTGGCTGAAGTGACAGGAGGGTGCTGGTTGGAGTGACACATGGGGGAGCTGAAGTGTATTATGTGAATCTGGATTTTTCAATATATTTTATGTGGATCTGGCTTTTACAATTGTATGTGGAAGTGGCTTTTTCAATGTATTTTATGTTGGCTTTGGCTTTTTCAATGTATTTTATACCAGGGGCGTGGCCTAGAAGGCACTAGGCCACACCCCATTTTTGCATGTGTGCCTTCGGCTCGATGTCGGCTCTTTGACGTACCAAACACACTTTTTTTGGCTCTTTGTCTCTGACTGGTTGGCCACCCCTGCCCTAGACAGAAAACACAAGCCACATTATTAAACACATAGACGGGGCCAAGGGACATATAGTATGAAATCACGAGCCATATAGAAAACACAGATTCGGGCAATGGGAGTAACAGGAACGGTGCAACAATACCCTTTGAGTAGACCTGCAGATATTACGATAGGGCCTGCAAACCAAACATTCTTTTCTGCTGGCTGCATCGGCTCCGACTAATCTACTCGGCAGAGACTTATTGTGTAAAATGCAGTGTGTCATATATTGTACTCCTGAGGGTGTCTTCTTGGATATACCTGAGAACCATGCTCAAGAAGTACAAGATATACTAGACACCCCTCAAAGGCTAATGTCGCATTCTACTGTTCTAGATGCATGTCCATCACAGGTAGAGGAAATTATCTCACATATACCGGGTTCCCTATGAACTTAGGATGGACAGGACACTGGATTGATGGCTGGGATAGTCCCAATAGCGATACGATAAACACAGAATTTTTGTAAGGGGAGTAGACCAAGTAGAGAATCACTTCCCCGTAGTGCCCAATCCAGTTGTCAAATTTTTATAAAATCTTCACCTCTACAAACTCATCTGTCACCAACCTCTATTCTGTTTCAGTTTCCTCTTCATCTTTTGCATTCACACAGGGTGGTACAGTACATGGACCCAAGTACAGTTCAAACTCCACATGCCTAGGTCCTTCAGAGTTCTAAGGGGATTTTAGGGTATTTGAAATGTGCGCAGGGCAGCTTTAACAAGTGTAAATTGTCTAATGGGATGCCACCACACCCCACAAAAGCAGAAATTGAACACAAAAGAAAGACAATTTTTTCTCAGTATAAGCGCCCAATGTAAACATCAAATAAATATAACGTATACGTCCCTTGAGGGTATTCAGTATGGTGATCCTCAGTTGTTCAACAAATGTTCTCAGTTGATGTAATTAGTGTCCAGTCATTATTATATGGAAAAGAAAACAAACATACAATGTGTACTATTGTTTTTTATATGATGTTGAATAAACAAAAAGTCTTTTATCCCATCAGAATGGCAGAGGGACGGTAGCACGAATGGGGGATCTATATAGAGTGCGTACCCCAACTCACACTAAGAAGAACGGATATGTGCACATAAAGGTTTCTTTTAACTTTCTTCACCCTTTCTGTGTATCCTTCACCATGAAGTATGCATAGACGAGCATACCTAAACTCACTTAAAAATGGAGACGAACCAAGTGTATAAAGGTATCTTTCACGTATATTTCTATATCAATAAAGGTGCGTACCACACTCACAAGATGAAGTGTGAAAATGTTCCTATCAAGGTATCTTTTGGATCCGCAGCTGTTTCAGGCCTCAGGATACCAGTGCGTAGTTGGACAGTTAGAAATCCAAAAGGAATGAGAAATGGTGCCAATCAATCCATTTAAAAAAAAAAAAAATGTTTTAATCAATACAAAATCCCATAGCTGGGAGAGAGACACATACACAAGCACTCCTCAAAAGGAGAATCAAAAAATAAAAATGGAATTTGCAGCAACAAGGAAATAATAAAAAAAAAAATCCAATCTTTTGTATAAAATGCACCAGGTGATAAAAATACCTTAGAGGCTGGTTCTTAGGAATTGCACAGTGCCCAAAGTTGTCGACGCGTTTCGGCTCAGCAGGAGCCTTCCTCAAGACATGTGGGCACTGTGTAACCCCATGCTATTTATTTGGGCACTGGCCAATGAGGTATCAGGAAATGACCTCACAGCTGAATGGCCAATATAGAAATTAGTAGAATTATAAATTTTTACATTATGAGGTGAGGAATTATTTAAATTAAGGTATTTTTATCACCTGGTGCATTTTATACAAAACATTGGATTTAAAAAAAAAAATTTTTTTGTTATTATTTCCTTGTTGCTGCAAATTCCATTTTTATTTTTTGATTCTCCTTTTGAGTAGAGTGCTTGTGTATGTGTCTCTCTCCCAGCTATGGGATTTTGTATTGATTAAAACATTTTTTTAAAAAAAATGGATTGATTGGCACCATTTCTCATTCCTTTTGGATTTATAGGCAAGAAGAAAATTTATTGAAAGCGCTGTCCAATTTTAAAGAGTATTTTATTAAAAGAATTTTCTTAAAAACAACAAAATTAAATACATCCACATTAAATACTAATCCAAAAGGTCTCTGTGATTAATAAGTCCGATAATGGACATAAAGTATTTCAAAGACTGTTTTTGTCCTTGCAATACTTTTTAGAAACACAACTGTGCACAGTGGATACAATTTTATTATAACAAATATACCTCATTAAAAAGCAACATTTGTATCTGTGGCTCATAAGAGTATTACTACAAATATTCCACCCCAATATGCATCAATTAAAATATTCTAATCAACAGCCTTTCAATATGAATTATAACTTCCTAAAATTATATAATCAATAGGTCACAGTCCCAGTTATGTTTGTATAGATATATGATGATTTATTATCGCTTGAATCCTTCCACTGGGAAGATCATATGACTCCAGACATTCAGCAATATCACTGGAATTAGAACATACTAATTAATTGGAGCATTAAACGTTTGCCAATCAATGAATTTTCCTCACCGGGGGTACTCTCACCAGGTGACCCTGATGTTTCCCACGGGCGTCCCCGTGTATTTATTGTACAAATATTTTATCTAGGTTCCACTTTTAGTGAGATAATTTATCATGCTCCTTGATAATTGTAGTTCTTTATCAGGCTGTATAGAATAAATGGTTGTGTCTCACCATGCATTTAGCGCTGCGCCTCCTGTCAGGCATGAAGTTCTATTCCGTGCGCACTGCACCGTCTCTCTGCCGTTAGTGATCCAGCGACCACCTCGTGATGTTCGGCAGGATATTCTCTACGGTTGCGCCTCTCACTAGATCTTTGGGCTCCGTCTATAGAAGCACCTTACTGCCGTCCAAAGTGTAGTGGCCCGCCTACCGCTGCCCCGGTCGTGATAACAGCATTCACTGCAAAACCTCTGGACAGACGGCTGTATCCTCGGCTGGGCTCACGATGTCAGGTCTGCTTGGAATGGCAAGATGAATGCCCGTGCTGGAGGCTCCTATGCCGCTTTCAAAAGACTGATGTCCACACTGCTTGGGAGAAACTCTTGACGCGTTTCTCAGCCAAGTTACAACGGCTGTTTCCTCAGAAGAATCTTCTTCTGAGGAAACAGCCGTTGTAATTTGGCCGAGGATACAGCCGTCTGTCCAGAGGTTTTGCAGTGAATGCTGTTATCACGACCGGGGCAGCGGTAGGCGGGCCACTACACTTTGGACGGCAGTAAGGTGCTTCTATAGACGGAGCCCAAAGATCTAGTGAGAGGCGCAACCGTAGAGAATATCCTGCCAAACATCACGAGGTGGTCGCTGGATCACTAACGGCAGAGAGACGGTGCAGTGCGCACGGAATAGAACTTCATGCCTGACAGGAGGCGCAGCCGCTAAATGCATGGTGAGACACAACCATTTATTCTATACAGCCTGATAAAGAACTACAATTATCAAGGAGCATGATAAATTATCTCACTAAAAGTGGAACCTAGATAAAATATTTGTACAATAAATACACGGGGACGCCCGTGGGAAACATCAGGGTCACCTGGTGAGAGTACCCCCGGTGAGGAAAATTCATTGATTGGCAAACGTTTAATGCTCCAATTAATTAGTATGTTCTAATTCCAGTGATATTGCTGAATGTCTGGAGTCATATGATCTTCCCAGTGGAAGGATTCAAGCGATAATAAATCATCATATATCTATACAAACATAACTGGGACTGTGACCTATTGATTATATAATTTTAGGAAGTTATAATTCATATTGAAAGGCTGTTGATTAGAATATTTTAATTGATGCATATTGGGGTGGAATATTTGTAGTAATACTCTTATGAGCCACAGATACAAATGTTGCTTTTTAATGAGGTATATTTGTTATAATAAAATTGTATCCACTGTGCATAGTTGTGTTTCTAAAAAGTATTGCAAGGACAAAAACAGTCTTTGAAATACTTTATGTCCATTATCGGACTTATTAATCACAGAGACCTTTTGGATTAGTATTTAATGTGGATGTATTTAATTTTGTTGTTTTTAAGAAAATTCGTTTAATAAAATACTCTTTAAAATTGGACAGCGCTTTCAATAAATTTTCTTCTTGCCTATTGTTCTATATAAGATTGGGATTCAACACCCCAATTATTTGAGGGCAGCAGTCCATTTTTAAGAGGAATTGATTTGTAAGATCTGTAGGGTTGGATAACCGACACACACTATTCAGTTCAGCGCTTTCTTGTTTTTATTATTTTTTAGGTTCTTTTGGATTTATAACTGTCCAACTACGCACTGGTATCCTGAGGCCTGAAACAGCTGCGGATCCAAAAGATACCTTGATAGGAACATTTTCACACTTCATCTTGTGAGTGTGGTACGCACCTTTATTGATATAGAAATATACGTGAAAGATACCTTTATACACTTGGGGAGAACACTTTGCCAGCGCTGTAACGGTTTTTCTTTCTTTACGACTCCCCTTCAAATCTCACAGATGGGGTTGCATGTAAGATAATAAAGCAGGAATGTATATAGTGAAGTACTGTTTAATACAAAACATATATACATAAATACAAATTAAACATAGGATCAGATAAGACACAATCCTTTAGGAGGCGTATAGGATGGGTAATTACCAAGGTCAATGGGAACTGTGGTCAAACAGTTCCCATTGACCTTGGTAATTACCCATCCTATACGCCTCCTAAAGGATTGTGTCTTATCTGATCCTATGTTTAATTTGTATTTATGTATATATGTTTTGTATTAAACAGTACTTCACTATATACATTCCTGCTTTATTATCTTACATGCAACCCCATCTGTGAGATTTGAAGGGGAGTCGTAAAGAAAGAAAAACCGTTACAGCGCTGGCTAAGTGTTCTCCCCAATTTTATTCTTTTATGTACACTATTTGGTGAGGGGTGGAGGATACCTCATAGGAGAGAACTGCTGGCTTTCAGCTGCTGTCATTTGCGCACTGAAGTGTTTCTATACTTTTTAATATATTACCTTTATACACTTGGTTCGTCTACATTTTTAAGTGAGTTTAGGTATGCTCGTCTATGCATACTTCATGGTGAAGGATACACAGAAAGGGTGAAGAAAGTTAAAAGAAACCTTTATGTGCACATATCCGTCCTTCAGAGTTCTGCCCAAACCCAGTATATCCCAACAGGATAACACCAGTATTACTGCAGTGTGCCTTGTCATGTGCAAAGGGTGGAGAATGGGAATACTGGTGAAGGGAAATTTTGTATAGACACTGATATGCCTGTTTGTGAATGGCAAACCTGATATTTTCTTTTTTATTTTCTTCTTCCTTCTCTCCTCTAGAGATGTTTCTTTTTTCTTTGAGTTATGCTCATGGTACTCTACATTGCAAACACACGATAGTAAATTAAAATGAAAAATTTGTGTTCCCTACAGGAAAAGGCAGTCTGGGGGACAAAGGGGTATGGCCAGGAGTCCTCAGGACTGTGGACAGGTGGACACGGTAAGCCAGTAGCCCCCAGAGCATACCTTCCAAGTCTAGCTGAGGTGGCACATGGTCTGACTCATCTAGGCAAAGAGGGTATGTGCAGGCTGATGAGAGCCTACTGGTGTGCGCCAGGATTCTGTTCTCATGCAGGTAAGAGAGCAATGACCTGTCTTACTTGCTTGAGGAAGAATATTGGTAAGGCAATACCAACAGAGCCATCCCATATCCTCCTGCAGACAGATCTTTTCAGTATATACAAATCGACTTCGTACAGTTAACACCCTTTAAGAATTATTGTTATGTATTGGTGTGCACTGATGTTTTCTCAAACTGGGTAGAGGCATTTCCTGCCACCACGGATGCTGCTGTGTTTACCGCAAAGAAAAATTGCGCAGAAATTTGTGTGTAGATAATGGTACCCCTAGAAGTAGGAGCAAAGCTTGAAATTGTACTATTGTGATCATAGATACTGCCACTAGTATTATGTAGCATCGGAACCACTCCCAGATCTTCACTCAACGAATCACCCTCTTCGAAATTTGTTTTTGTTTTGGTATTTGTGTCTTTTTTGGGTTGTTTTTGGAAGACAACCTCATGTCATGATTGATCCGCTCAATGATCAGAAATACACCAATGAGGTGACAGTACAGTACCTTATTGAGATGAGCCAGCATTTGAGAACTTGACAAAAGAACTTGAAACTGTTGATTGCTGGTATGCCAAATACTAACTGCCTTGATTGTGAACCAAGAGACTGTATGATTGTTCTTAAGCTCATGTTGCCTAATAGACAGGTGGGAAGGACCATACCAAGTTTTGTTGACAGCAATATCCCAGTGAAAGTAGCCGAGAGAGAGACTTCGGTCCACGATTCCCATTGCAGGAAAGTCGGTAGTCCGGAAGGAACTCGTAAATGGAGTGAGATCGCAAAAGTATCACCAGAGACTCTGTTCCGTGAAGACTGAGAGGCGGCATTGTTGAACACTACCTGAGCGTACTAAAGGATTGCAGAAAGACCAGTCATTGTAATTGATTTGTTATGAACAAGAGTTCTTTTGTTCTATTTCTCTTTTCTCTGACAAACATTTTTTTTCAGGACATTCTATTTTTGCGAGGTTTTTTATGAGGAGTCGAGTGTGGGACTGGAACTGGTTCTGGAGGAAGGAGTGATTTCCTTATAGGATCCCAGGATTAGCCGGTCAGTTTGTTAAAATCAGAGAAAAAATAAAGGTCTAGTAGTTATGGAGTTCAGAGGTAATCAGGAACAATCAGACAATGGCTATTCACACATTGCAGATAAAGAGCTCATTAATATATGTGGAAGAAAGGTTTATGATTGGCTCTCCCCGAACTCCGAAGGTTTATGTTATTTAGGAAGGACACTACTTATAACCCTTGTTCAATTATTAAACAGACCAAGCATACGTTCCAGAAATGGAAACAATGTTCAGAAAATGATAGGAATATGTAGATCATGAAAATTTTATATGTCACTTTCACGATTTGTTTGTGTCTTCTTCATCTACCCAGCAGAACCTCAATCGAATCCAAACATCAGTGTACAAAAACGTAGGTACATTATAGGCCAAAGCACTGTCCCAGCATACTCTATAGGTTGAATGTTGTCCCACACCCAACCAGTGGTCCCGTGACCGCTGAGTGCATATAGAGGATGTTTCGTCCTCCTCCCTGTCTTCCCCAAATATAGTCAAGTGTCTGATTTGCGAAATGAATACATACTTGTGTCTAGGTCACCGATTATTGTCTGAAATATTTTTTTCTTATGTTAATAATTAATGGCAGTTATTGTTTGCTGCCAAAGGGTGGACTGTCGAAGTCAGAAATATTACATAGAAAGAACATACAAACTCTACACACATATAAGTCGCTATACTTGCAAATACGCGCAGCAAGCACAGCAATATATGGTAACACACGCATTTACATGGACATGCCACAGAGATGGATTCGACACTTATTTCATACAGTACATAATTATAATAATATCAAGCGCCAGACATCATGATGATTTAATATTATATAATGAAGTAATGTCATGTATGTGTATTATTTGAATGAAGCCAGATACAGCTGTCATATTTAGTATTAAAGCAACCATATTAATGTGTAGATTCATTTGATACTTGTTATTAAGTTGTAGGACATTGCAACAAATAGTTATGATTAAATGTATGAAAGCTAAAATCACCCTTATTAGTACAATGGTCAGGAAACTCATGCCAGCCCCTTTTGATGTCTTCAAGGCTGTTTAGTATACAAATAGACTAGTGACTCATCATGAATGAGAAAGTGCCCTCCCCCAAAAAACTAGATAACACATTGCAGAGACACACAGTTCTCAGTTGCTGTTCTGTCCCAGATGATGATGGAGATGCTGTCTGCCCAGTTCCTGCATGATTTTACAGAGAGAGAGAGTGATATGGAGAGACTTTTATACGAGAAAGATATGGTGATGTATTTGCTGGTATTTGCTGGCCTGTAACTGTATGTAACTGTATGTAACTGTATGTATTAACTGCTTACTGTATGAGTTGTAACCATGTAACTATAGGTATACTGTACATTGTAATATATTGAATCCATATCCTTTTAATAACAAATATATACATCAATGAGCTTTGGAACTCAGATAATGTGTGGGTGTATTGTTTTCTCTTATGGGATGCAGTGTTTTGCTATGTATAGCGCACATTCATGGCACGTAGTAATAAAAGGTGCAGGTGTTTACAATATATATTAGAATGGGCATTTTAAATATTTGTGGGAAAGCAATTTGGTATTTACAATGGAGACTTTTAAAAAGCTCTGACATTGGCTCCAGTGTGTAACCCTGCCCCATAGTAGACTGCCCAAGTATATTAATTCCTTTATTATGACAACAGACCGTAGGGATACAGTGTCCAGATGATATGCTCTCCTCAATTGCTCCCCACACCCAGTGAAACTTAGATTTCAAGTGAAATGGGAATCTGATCTGAATTGTACTCTCACGGAGGAGGAATGGCGTTCGATATATAACTCTTGCTTCCAAATGTGTATCACACAGAGCAGTTTTATAAACTAATACACCACCAATACCTAACCCCTGCTCTTCTACATTCTATCTGGCCAGCTACTCCCAGTGGCTGCTGGCGATCATGTGGTAAAGCAGGTACACTCATCCATGTGTTCTGGGCATACCCTTTACTTTCTGCTCTCTGATGTCAAGTTTTTAGTCTCATTTCTGGGATTGTCGGTTTCCCGGTATCTCCCCAACCTACACTGGCCCTACTATACTTATTCACCCTGATCATTCCCCCACGAGCTCGATATGTATTGGGCCACATCTTGGCTGCCGTGAAGTTACTACTGTCATGTAACTGGTGCACCCCTGTGATTCCTACGATCTTTGCCATTGAAGCTGCTGTCCAATCTCATTTCGAATTCGAGATTGCAGGTGTGACCTTTGCCCCAGGAAATTCTAGGCAAGCCACGAAGTGGGCGGCGTGGAGTGAGTATAGGAAAGCACACCTCCCTTGATGACACCTCCTTTACGACTATAGTCGGCTGCCGGATAGGATGGCTACATGTTTCTAGTCGTATCCCTCTCTTTTGTTATAAGGTTTCTCTGCTTGCAGTTAAGTCTATCATTAAGTGAGGCTTGACATGGTTTAGTGAAGCGCCCTCATGGGGTGTACTTCTCACTTTACTGTCTGATACTCTGCCTCCTTCGGGAGTTGATTTTTTATTTTTGTTCTAAGTATTGACCTGCATGATGTGGACTGTTATGCTGTGTGCTGTATTGCATTATTTCAGTTAACACTGTATGTACTATTATGTGATTTCCTTTCCCCTCCTCCCCCACCCCTTTTTTCATTTCTGTAACTCCCACTTCCATTCTATTTTGAAAAAATTATAAAAACTGAATCTTGAAAAAAAAAAGCACCACTTGCTTGTCAAAACGCTTTTTGTATTGATCTAAATAATTATTGTAACAAGTGCAAAATCGACATTGTATGGGTAATTCAGAGATGGACGCACATTGCAAGATTTGCATCCATCTACTCACATGCTGTAGGTCACCCAGCACAGGGCACGGCCGCCCAGCATGTGGGTGGCACTGCTCTGTGATGCGTTTGCAATTTAATTGCAAATTAATTGATTAGTGGTTGACCCGCCTGAGAAGCTTGGCTCCCCTAGCAGGCAGTCCGGTGCCATTTGTTTCCTCAGAGAGGCTGCACCCATTTCACCTGCCACATCCACGAAATGCCAGGTCAATGCACCCCCCCCTCCCAACGGCTGCCGCTTTCAATCACCTTGCGACCGTGCACAGCTAATTTTATTAGGGGGTGCACCGCAGGAGGGGCGTGTCTAGCGCCACCTTTTAGGCGTGTCCAGCACCTCTTTTTGGGCGTGTCTAGCACTGCCCAGGGACATGTCTAGCACTATTGTACATTCTCTCAGTAAAATAACATGGCTTAATCTAATTTCTCCCTAGTTCCCAATAATAAAGTCGATATAATATACTCCAGTGAAATAAAATGTAACATAATGGTGTGACCACCGGCCTGTGCTGTCCACAACAGCATAATCCTGAGTCCTAGCTGCCACTGCACCGTATCGCTACTTAAACTTCCCCAACCTATCCCTGACCCAGTGGCAGAACTAGAGAGTGGTGGGCCTAGGGGCATCTGCATTCCCCCCCCCCCCCTTCCTAACAGTAGCATCTAGATTCCCTTCATAGGGAGGACATTTCCCGTAACGCACTGGGTCAACATCACCAACTATTTGGAATAGTAACCTGTGGCGAGCTAAGAAGAGTGAGACCCTGTGCTCGAAGCGTGGTAATCTAAGCAAGCCTGTGATGGTACAATGCAGCATAAATAAAACAAAATGCCCCACCATGAATGGAAATCTGAAAAAAGAAGAGAAATTACACCCTCACCTGATGTCACATTCAGGTCCTTTCCATGGAATGGAAATTAGACAAACCCCCCCCCCCCCCCCCGCCTTACACAAACATACACCCCACCCCTTGCACACCCCAGCCCCTACACCCTCATTTTGAGTCGGCCATTCTGAAAAGTATGGGAGATTTAGGGGGTCGCACTCTTGAGTTTTAATAAAACACAAGTAATGTTTAAAATATACACACGTGCCATCGGAGTCACTTTTGCCTCTTTCTAACCCATCAGACCCCTCCTCCGCAGAACGCAAGCATGTCACACATGTCCCCATGCTCACCAGCTACTGACAGTAGTGCCCCTTATTCACATTATGCCACACAGTATGAGCTGAAATTCACATTATACCACACAGTTTGATCCAAATTCACATTATGCCACACAGTATGAGCCACATTCACATTATACCACATGCTATGAGCCGAAATTGACATTACGCCACATGGTATGAGCCAAAATTGACATTACACCACACGGAATGAGCCGAAATTGACATTACGCCACACGGTAGGAGACGAAATTGACATTACACCACACGGTATGAGACGAAATTCACATTACGCCACACAGTATGAGACGAAATTTACATTACGCCACACAGTAAAATTAGATATGTGGGTACGCTCATGAAGAAAAAAAATGTAAAGAAAAGAAGGGTTTTATATATACACTGCTCAAAAAAATAAAGGGAACACTAAAATAACACATCCTAGATCTGAATGAATGAATTATTCTTATTAAATGCTTTGTTCTTTACATAGTTGAATGTGCTGACAACAAAATCACACAAAAATGATCAATGGAAATCAAATTTATTAACCCATAGAGGTCTGGATTTGGAGTCACCCTCAAAATTAAAGTGGAAAAACACACTACAGGCTGATCCAACTTTGATGTAATGTCCTTAAAACAAGTCAAAATGAGGCTCAGTAGTGTGTGTGGCCTCCACGTGCCTGTATGACCTCCCTACAATGCCTGGGCATGCTCCTGATGAGGTGGCGGATGGTCTCCTGAGGGATCTCCTCCCAGACCTGGACTAAAGCATCCCCCAACTCCTGGGCAGTCTGTGATGCAACGTGGCATTGGTGGATGGAGCGAGACATGATGTCCCAGATGTGCTCAATTGGATTCAGGTCTGGGGAACGGGCGGGCCAGTCCATAGCATCAATGCCTTCGTCTTGCAGGAACTGCTGACACACTCCAGCCACATGAGGTCTAGCATTGTCTTGCATTAGGAGGAACCCAGGGCCAACCGCACCAGCATATGGTCTCACAAGGGGTCTGAGGATCTCATCTCTGTACCTAATGGCAGTCAGGCTACCTCTGGCGAGCACATGGAGGGCTGTGCGGCCCCCCAAAGAAATGCCACACCACACCATTACTGACCAACTGCCAAACCGGTAATGCTGGAGGATGTTGCAGGCAGCAGAACATTCTCCTTGGCATCTCCAGACTCTGTCACGTCTGTCACATGTGCTCAGTGAAAACCTGCTTTCATCTGTGAAGAGCACAGGGCACCAGTGGCGAATTTGCCAATCTTGGTGTTCTCTGTCAAATGCCAAACATCCTGCACGGTGTTGGGCTGTAAGCACAACCCCCACCTGTGGACGTTGGGCCCTCATACCACCCTCATGGAGTCTGTTTCTAATCGTTTTAGTAGACACATGCACATTTGTGGCTTGCTGGAGGTCATTTTGCAGGGCTCTGGCAGTGCTCCTCCTGTTCCTCCTTGCACAAAGGCGGAGGTAGCGGTCCTGCTGCTGGGTTGTTGCCTTCCTACGGCCTCTTCCACGTCTCCTGATGTACTGGCCTGTCTCCTGGTAGCGCCTCAATGCTCTGGACACTACGCTAACAGACACAGGAAACCTTCTTGCCACAGCTCGCATTGATGTGCCATCCTGGATGAGCTGCACTACCTGAGCCACTTGTGTGTATTGTAGAGAGGTCATACAGGCACGTGGAGGCCGCACACACTACTGAGCCTCATTTTGACTTGTTTTAATGACATTACATCAAAGTTGGATCAGCCTGTAGTGTGTTTTTCCACTTTAATTTTGAGGGTGACTCCAAATCCAGACCTCCATGGGTTAATAAATTTGATTTCCATTGATCATTTTTGTGTGATTTTGTTGTCAGCACATTCAACTATGTAAAGAACAAAGTATTTAATATGAATATTTCATTCATTCAGATCTAGGATGTGTTATTTTAGTGTTCCCTTTATTTTTTTGAGCAGTGTATATATAAAACCCTTCTTTTCTTTACATTTTTTTTCTTCATGAGCGTACCCACATATCTAATTTTATTTTTGGGGGTAACTAACTTCACATCATGGATGTACTATAACTATATACGTCATTTAATTCTCCCTGGCTGGCCTGGCCCCCTCTCTTTTCCCCGCAGCACTCAGTGATCAGTGACTTACTGTCTCAGTGACAGGATCCGCTGAAATATCTCAGTTGAATGCAGTGGCATCACAAGGCAGGTGCCGGGGGTGCGACCCGCACCCGGGTGTGACACCCGGAGGAGGTGATACCAAATGTCAGCTCCTCCGCAGTGACAGGAGCCAGGTGCTGCAGTGAGAAAGTCTCCTAGAGCACCCGGCTCCTGTCATAGAAAAGGAGCCGACAGCGCACGGAGACTGTCTCTGGGGAAGCCCAGCATCTCCGGAGACGATACCAGGATCCCAGCAAAGCCACGCCCCTAATTGTAAGACCACACCCCTTTTGCGGCAGGAGATCAGGGGTGCGCACCGGGTGTCACCACACCTGGTGACGCCTCTGGTTGAATGTGTCCTCCGGTGGTGTCTTTGAGTCCTCCAGAGAGGAGCGTTAGTGTGGCAGCAGTGGCACACGATGATTGAGAGCGCGGTGCGGGAGGAGAGCATGCGCAACAGAAGAGAATGTGGTGGCGTGCAGTGTGAGCTGGAAGGATGTTTCGACGTGACGTCAGTCCCCCCTTTGCAGCTGCCGGCCAGTAAAGTATACTCTGGCAACACTCAGCATATATATCGTCCTGGCTCGGCGGTGGCCGCAGCGGAGGGGGGAGTCACAGTGACAGCCAGGAATGAGCAGCAAGCTGGGCTTGCTGGCGGGCCGAGACGATCACCACTGTGCTGCACAGGCGTGGCGTATGGGGGGTGCCGGACATTAAGGGGGTGCCTGTGCGCACCAGGCACACCCATGTATAGGATATGTATATGTAAAACATTAATATAGAAAGTGATCAAAAGGAATTTGAAAAGGTGGGAAATGTTGGAAGAAATACTGTAAGGTGCATTATTTATGCAGTATATGCATACCTCCCAACTGTCCCGATTTCAGTGGGACAGTCCCGCTATTTGGACACTGTCCCGTTGTCCCTCCTGTGGGACGCAGTATCCCGTGGGCGGGCGGGACAGTTGGGAGAACCAGAGATCACCGCTGCTCTGCTTTGCACGGCATCTTAACAGTGCAGGTAGGAGAGGAAGGGGCTGCCCAGCTGCTCAGGGAGCGCTGGGCACGCCCCAAAACATAAAAAAGGGGATCGTAGCATGATGGCCCGCCCCTTTTCTCGAGGCCCTGCTCCTTTTCCGACCTTCCATGCGGCATGTCCCACTTTATAAATTACAAATGTTGGGAGGTATGGTATATGCATTGTACTAGAATAGAATAACATTGTGCACCAACAGACCCAGCAGTTCCTAACATAACCCTTCCACATATATGGAAAATTAAAAAGTTTATTGTCAACCTGTCTATTGGTTTGTTTGTAAATACTGTATAATAATAAGTACAACTATGCAAAATGTACCTGTTTTTGAATACATCAGAAATATATTGTGTACACTACCAAAAAACACATTTGACATTGTGATAGTATCAATTTAAGGGCATATAAAGTAAATCAGTTAACAATACAATGAAAATATGTCAGTGTAATCTCCTGTTGCATTTAATGTATCAGACTATACTTGATGATAATGTGCCCTCTTGTGGGCATGATACATAATAGCATCTCTTTGTTTGCTATACAAGTACAGAATACAGGTTGAGTATCCCATATCCAAATATTCCGAAATACAGACTTTATTGAGTGAGAGTGAAATAGTGAAACATTTGTTTTTTGATGGCTCAATGTAAACAAACTTTGTTTAATACACAAAGTTATTAATAGTTTTGTATTAAATGACCTTCAGGCTGTGTGTATAAGATGTATATGAAACATAAATGATTTGTGTGAATGTACACACACTTTGTTTAATGCACAAAGTTATAAAAAATATTGGCTAAAATTACCTTCAGGCTGTTTGTATAAGGTGTATATGTAACATAAATGCATTCTGTGCTTAGACTTAGGTCCCATCACCATGATATCTCATTATGGTATGCAATTATTCCAAAATACGGAAAAATCCGATATCCAAAATGCCTCTTGTCCCAAGCATTTTGGATAAGGGATACTCAACCTGTATTATGAAATGTCTACAAACCACATTTAATGCAAAGGATGTTATACATACATACAGGTCCAATATCCCCTATCCAAAATGATTGGGACCAGAAACATTTTGATTAATGGATTATTCTGTATTTCAGAATGTTTTTATTTTGATGCCCCCACTATACTGCCAGTTACACATAATGTCTCCCAGTATAGAGCCTGATACACATAATGGGGCATATTTACTAAAATTCCGAGTTTGTCCGATTTTGGCAACACGGGAATTTACTAAGCACAAATCTCGGCAGTGTTTGGGCTATTCGTAATGGTTTTGGCGGCAAAGTTCAGAAATACGAATGAATAGACCATCGGTCAAACGCGGCTGTTTGTTCATACAACACGGGAATGTACTATTCATTCGTATTTGGGTGTTAGTCTCTGAATGCTCAATTGCGGGTGTATTTTTTTGCGATTTGTTAAAAAAAAGCAGCAAAAAAATAGATCTGCTTTTTCCAGGCGAGTTTGGATAATCATGCATGGATCAGTGAGATCTGTGCATGGTTATCTATGGGAAAGGGTCCGTTTAGTGTAAAAAAAAATTAAAAAAATTGCATGGGGTCCTCCTTCCTAAGCATAACCAGCCTCGGGCTCTTTGAGCCGGTCCTGGTTGTAAAAATACAGGGAAAAAACTGACTGGGGTTCCCCCATATTTAAACAACCAGCAGCGGGCTCTGCGCCTGGTCCTGGTGCCAAAAATACAGGTGACAAAAAACGTAGGGGTCCCCCGTATTTTTTACACCAGCACTAGTCAGAGAGATAATGCCACAGCCGGGGGACACTTTTATATTGGTCCCTGCAGCCCTGGCATTAAATCCCCAACTAGTCACCCCAGGCCAGGGTACCCTGGAGGAGTGGGGACCCCTTAAATCAAGGGGTCCCCCCTCCAGCCACCCAAGGACCAGGGGTGAAGCCCGAGGCTGTCCCCCCCATCCATAGGTGGTGGATGGGAGGCTGATAGCCTTTTGTGTAGAAATAGAATATTGTTTTTGTAGCAGAACTACAAGTCCAGTAAGCCTCCCCCGCAAGCTGGTACTTGGAGAACCACAAGTACCAGCATGCGGGGGAAACAGGCCCGCTGGAACCTGTAGTTCTACTACAAAAAAAAATACCCAAATAAAAACAACACACAGACACCGTGAAAGTAAAAGTTTAATAAACATACATGCACACTTAAATACATACATACTTGCCTATGTTGACACGAAGCACTCGGTCCTCTTGTCCAGTAGAATCCAGGGCTACCTGTAAATAAAATTATACTTACAAAGAATCCGGTTTAGATCGGTCTTCTTCTTAAAAGTTATAATCCACGCGCTACATTATATCCAATGGTGGGAACTTTGCGGTCTGCGGTAGACCGCGAGGTTAAGTGGGTCCAACCACAAGAGTGGCCAGTTGCCAGCAGCCTCCTTGTACCTAAATCTTTTTAAAAAAAATAATAAAACTAGAAAAACTCCTAGGAGCTCCCCTAGCTATGACCGGCTCCACCGGACACATTTTCTAAACAGAGTCTGGTAGGAGGGTCATAGAGGGAGGA
This sequence comes from Pseudophryne corroboree, assembly GCF_028390025.1. Lineage (NCBI taxonomy): Eukaryota > Metazoa > Chordata > Amphibia > Anura > Myobatrachidae > Pseudophryne > Pseudophryne corroboree. The sequence goes on from NC_086445.1 coordinate 399,008,976, forward strand.
GCCAGCCCACACTATTAACTCTTAAAGTGTCCATGGCTCCCAAGGGACCTGTCCATACCCCATGGTACTAAATGGAACCCCAGCATCCTCTAGGACGTAAGAGAAAATGATCAATACTGTAAACACAGGTCGAAACTGGGATTCGATCCAGTAACCATAACAGCGCTGTGTGAACAGAATTTAACCACTAGGCCACAGAGCGTGCCCATGTTGTTGTACAGCTGAGAGACTTTTCTGAATGTGTTTTCTGTTTTTATTTTATTTTTTTTGTTTTGTTTTTTTTGTATCAGATCAGTTTTTTGATTGATAAAACTTCAAAGAGTCTTTGTCGTCATATGTGGAAACGTTTTTTTTATGTTTTTTTTAATAAATTAACTAGTGCAATACAGGTGGCAGCAATCATAAATTAAGAGGAAAGTCTAGGAGTAGAGCAATTTGCTCTAGAGACAGCGATGGTCTCTGCTTAGGGTACCAAGGAATGGTGGCCTCACTGTTACTGCTCTATGGAAGATGGATGACATGGGCAATATGCGTCCAGTTAGTGGGGATTTCACCTGTGAAAGCAGATTGTGGTGTGTAGTCCTGCAGAAGGCTGTCCTTTAGTGTAGATGTTGCACTTTAATAACAGCAATAATAATAATAATTAGTGCAACATCCAATCATCATCTACAAGCATTCTCAAGGTACACACTGAGCCTGGCTGGAGATTTTAACCCATACCCCCAGTGACATAGGTAGCAGGGTACCAGGTAGCCTTTCAGCTGAGCCACCAGTTGGCCAAGCATGTTCTGAGACTGTTACCAATATCACAAAATGACCAATACTAAAAAAAAAAACTGTTTGAAACCGGGATTCAAACCAGTGACCCTAACATCTGTGTGCAGGGAACATAACCACTAGGACACGGAGCATACACATGTTTTGGTATAGCAGAGAGACTTTTCTCAATGTGTATTCTAGTAATAATAATAACAAAGACAGTGCAACATCCAAAAATGAATAAGACTATAAACACAGGTCAAAATCAGGATTTTAACCAGTGACCCTGGCATCTATGTGCAGGGAACTTAACCACTAAGCCACAGAGAATACACATGTTTTCTCAATGTGTATTCTGTGTTTTTTTTTTTTTTTTTTGCACTAGGTCAGTATTTTTGATTGATAAAACTTCAGAGTCTTTGCCGTCATCTGTGGTGAAACGCCTTTTTTTTTATCAATTAACAAGTGCAACCCAGGTGATGGCAATCATAAATTAAGAGGAAAGTCTCGGAGTAGAGCATTTAGTCCCTTCTATAGTAGCATAGTAACATAGTATTTGAGGTTGAATAGAGGCAAATTGCCCATCGTGTTCAACCTGTTTTTAGTTGAGATGATTCTACATACTTGCTAATGTTTTATGACTAGTTAGCTACTATAACTCATGTTACCCCCCGGATTTCGGGTCATATTGGGTAGTATGACCAGTGCAATAGAGAAGGGTCACCTACTAGTGTAGCAATGATGGAGTCTCAGGTAGGATTCTTTTAGGTACCTTGGATGCTGCCTGATGAGATGCCTTCATTTTTCCTTAGGCATGCTATGTGGGCAAGCAGCAAGGTGCTCTAGGGACAGTGATGGTCCCTGCTTAGGGTACCCAGGCATATTGGCCTCACTGTTACTGCTCTATCAAAGATGGATGACATGGGCAAAATGCACTCAGTTAGTGGGGAGATTACTTGTGAAAGCCGATTGTGGTGTGTAGTCCTGCAGAAGGCTGTCCTTTAGTGTTGATATCACACTTTAATAGTAGCAATAATAATACTAACAACAAAGTGCAACATCCAACAGCCCAGGGTACTCTATGCCATGTGGAAGAATTCTCAAAGTATTCATGGAGCCTGGCTGGAGATTTGAACCCATACCTCCAGTGACATAGGTAGCAGGCAGGGCAGCAGGCAGCCTTTCAGCTGAGCCACCACATGGCCAAGCATGTTTTGAGACTGTTACCAATATCAATAACCAGTCAGGTGGAAAATGATCAATACTATAAACACAGGTTGAAAGTGGGATTCGAACCAGTGACCCTAATGTCTGTGTGTAGGGAACTTAACCAGTAGGCCACAGAGCCCTCCCATGCTTCTGCACAGCAGAGAGACTTTTCTTAATGTGTATTCTAGCAATAATAATAACAACAAACAATTCTACATGCAACTGAGGATACAACCATCATCCTCAAGCATTCTCAAGGTACTCACTGAGCCTTGTTGGAGATTTACCAATATCAATAACCAGCCAGGAGGAAAATGACCAATACTATAAACACAGGTCAAAACCAGTGACACTAACAAATGTGTACAAGGAACTTAAACCACTAGGTCACGGAGGATGTCCAGGTTTGTGCACAACAGAGAGACTTTTCTGAATGTGTGTTCTGTATTAAAAATTTTTTTTTGGGGGGGTGGGGGTAGGAGGGTTTGCACTAGATCAGTTGTTTGATAAAACTTCAAAGAGTCTTTGCTGTCATCTGTGGTAAAACTCCTTTTTTTTTATCAATGAACTAGTGCAACACAGGTGACGGCAATCATAAATTAAGAGGAAATTCTAGGAGTAGAGCATTTTGGCCCTCCTGGAATGCGCCATATTGGATAGTATGACAGAGCACTAGACTGGTGTAGCAATCCCAGGTAGGATTCTTTCAGGTACCTTGAATGCTGCCTGATGAGATGTCTGTTCTTTTTCCCTTATTCATGCTATGTGGGCAAGCAGCAAGGTGGTCTAGGGACAGTGGGCCTAATTCAGACCTGATCATAGCAGCGACTTTGTTGGCAGATGGGCAAAACCATGTGCACTGCAGGAGGGGGGGGGGGGGGGGGCAGATATAACATGTGCAGAGAGTTATGGGCCCTACACACTGGCAGATAAAACAACTATATGAACGTTCTCGTTCATAAATGAATGAGAACTCGTTCATATCGTTCTGTGTGGAGGCACCAGCGATGAACGATGCACGGCCCCACGCTCGTTCATCGCTGGTGCCCCGTCGCTTGTGCATGCAGGCCAATATGGATGATCTCATCCATATTTGCCTGCACTGCTATGGAGCCGGGTGACAGGGGAAGTGAAGAAACTTCACTCCCCCCTGCACCTCTTCCCCGCCGCCGGGTCGGCTATATCAGCCATCGGGCAGCTCGGCGGCGGATCGGTATGTGTGTATGGCCCATTAGATTTGGGTGGGTTATATTGTTTCTGCGCAGGGTCAATATTGGCTGCTTTATTTTTACACTGCAATTTAGAGTTCAGTTTGAACGGGTGGTCTTCAGTATGCCAACTGTCGGGATCCCGGCGCACAGTATACCGGTGCCGGAATCCCGACAGCCGGCATGCCTACACTTTTTCTCCCTCGTGGCAAGCGCAGCAGGTAACTGAAGATGGCTTTGACAAAATAGGAGAGAATTGAGGTAATCTTGATGTCCGGAGAACGAAGTTTCCATGTCATAGATGCAGCTTTTAACATTGTTGAGGTTGTCTCAAAAGTAGCACTTTTTTGACTTGTCGGCCACAGTCCTAGTTTCTCAGAATTTGGAAATTAGGCACTGACAGTGTTATTGGAGGTCTTTCTGGGTGCTGGTTGTTAAAATCTGCAGCTATGCAAGAGTCTGTATTAGGGAAAGATTATCCTTGTAGACCCTTGCTTCCTAGCTTATTTATTGCCATTGTGAGATTGCTCCCAAATTGATTGGATGATATTTACAGAGACCTGCCAGAACTGTTATATACTGGATGCTACGGTTCAGCTTGCAAATAGGTTGCTGTTTAGATTGGATACAACTGTGGAATCTGGTAAAGTAAGAGGGGGAGGACTATGCATATGCGTTAATGACAACTGGTGTTCAATTGCAACCCTTACTGAGACTTTTTGTTAAGATAATGTGGAATATACAATTAAGTGTAGACCTTTCAATTTGCCAAGAGAATTCTCAGCTGTGGTTGTGGTCCCTGTATATACCCTGCCACAAGTGCATGTAGAATCTGCTCTGAACATTTTACATATCGCTATAGCAAAGCTGGAAACCAAATATGTGGATGGAGATTTTAACAAGGCCACATTACCAAAATTATGTCAATACCCCTACCAGAGGAGAGAACTTGCTGGATTATGTATATTGTAATATTAAAGGCACCTACATGACTTTCAGACATTTAAATTTCAGTCATTCTCATTATATCTCTCTGTTTCTGGTTCCAGCATACAAACCCCTTTGTTCAGCGTAATACATGCCTACAAGTAATCTTATTACGATCTGTTTAGAGGGTGCTAAGCTGAAACTACAAGATACTCTGGTATTCACAAATTGGAGCATGTTTATTAAAAAATTGCAGGTGAAGGAGAATGATAAATTTACAGTATGGGGCTATGTTATGTAAACTGTTGATTAGAGTGTGACTACTAAAAAGCAGGTTCAAGTATTTGCTACTGATATACCATGGGTTAATGGTGCAATTAGAACCTTATTAGGCGAAAGGGATAGAGGGATAAAGTATTATCTGGCATTATGGGGGAGATTTATTATCAGCGCATGTATGTGCACTGACACCGCTCCCCCCCCCCCACACACACCATGTATTACGGTGGTGGTGCAGGCTCAGTGACAGGGGCACTATACGCCCCTGTCCATATCTGTGTTGCTATCTAAAAGATTTAGATAGCTGCAGGTGGCAATGCCCATACACCACAGCAGGGACAGAGCTGTCCCTGACTGTGGTGGGCGTGGGCTCCGCACTGCACAGCAGATCTCACGTGAGTAGCAAGATCCCGTGCATGGCTGATCAGGGAGACCCAACGCATCAGCACTGAGCTGATGCGCTGTGTGCTCAGGAGGGCATGACCAGAGTGGGGAGTTTTCACTCCCCCGCTTTGGCAGACAAGATCTTAATACAGTTTTGGTACTGATAAAGGTAACCCCAGGAAAGGGCACCCCTTGCTTATCCAAGTTCAAGCACGCATTCAGTCAGTCAGCATCAGGTTCATACACGGCTGCAGCCAGTGACCAGTCAACAAAGTAACCTTTGGTAATAACTAGCCACGTGTGTTCAGTGAGGAATAACAGAGCTGAGCTGGTTTATTTCCTGAAAGCATTACATTATAAAGAGATACATATTTGCATACAGTGTCGTAGTTTCCTTACACAAATCATAATCCTATTGGTTAATGATCTCTTTAATTCTATTGGTTAACATACTTTTCTTATCCTATTGGTTAATAAACTCCTATCTTCTTAGTAAAGGCTATCATTTCTATATGTGGTTTTATGTGGGGCAACTGGGGACTTTTGCTAAGCTTTGAAGCATACATATGTCTGGTTATGTTTTCACACCTGCTATACCGCAAACTGACAAATACCTTTTGAAGCTTCCAAGTCTAGCTGCTGACATTATATTTCTGCAAGGAAAGTATATCTTAGATAAAGGTCATAACTTCACAATATGGGTTCAAACAAAGTACAGTGCCTCGTACTTTTTCCTGTGTCTGCTCTAAGCTGAAAACAATTTGAAACAGCTTGTCAGCTGTCAATTACATATAGGGTTGTATGAACACTATGGCTCCGATCTTTATCAACTTCCCCTCTTTGTTTCAAATTTTTACTTCTACGCTACCCTTCCTTTACCTGGTCATTGATTCTATAGGGGCACCTACTTTCACAACTAGTGTACCATAAGGGCACTCCAGACGTGGGCTAGTCCATTCAACACCCCTATGCTCAGGCAGAACCAATGTTCCCTATTCTCTTATTCCTAACCACAAGAGAAAGTTCATAAAGGAGAAGCGTTTTCTCAAGATGAAATCATTATAATGTTCATAGTCCTTGAAAATGTTTATAACTTCATATATTGTGATAGCAATGTTCCTTTAGATCACGTCATCATAGCAATAGGGACAGCTGGAAGCTTCTGTGTATCTGGTGTGGCAGGTATCACAGTAGAATGAAGTGGAGTTGTATATGGTGGTGTCTCCCAGAAGTTCCAGGTAAATTGGTTGTGATTTTCCAGTTTCAGAAACACCTCAGACAGAAAAAGATCTTTGTGTTAGTATCTTTTGTATTATCCACATAATAATCTTTACACCAAGCATCTTGGCAATAATGGACAATATTCCTGCTATCCATCCTCCTATGCCCTGGAACCAATTGTTTGGATTTAACCATGAAAGCCAAGAAAAGTATGAGTCTGGAATTACACTGGTGTAGTTATGGTTAATAGCGAACTGATTTTTCAACTGTATTACTTCATTCATCTTTTCATCAATAATATCTTCTGGGTTAGTATCATTAGTTATATAAGTACAACACTTAACTCCATATACAGTTTGTAACGTGACACAATAGCCTGCAGAAGCTGCTGTAAGGTAATCCAAAATCATGCGGTGCTGAATAAGCTCTGTTCTGACAGCTTGGAGCTCATGTCCAATATACCTAAAGGTACTATCATATATTTCAGTGATATTGTCAATTATATCCCCCAAGGCCTGGATCATTTTCTGACTTGCAGTGGATCCCCAAGTACCAAATGTAATTATGTTTCCAAAACCCAATCCCATTTTGTAACCTGTACTTAAGGTAAAGAGATGCTTATATTTCTTGCTTATTGTCTTGACTTCACGTTTGGTCAGTTTCTGGCCTGGGGGTGTCACCTTGGATGTAAATTGTTCTTTCATATCCTCATGATCTAATATAACTACATCAGGAATGAGTGTACCTATAAAACATATTCCAAAAGCATTGTATGATAACCATTTATAAGCCCGTCTACCACAAATGTAATAGATTCCACTAGGTAAAGTGTATGGCTCATCCCACAATGCATATATTATTGCTTCGTCCAAGAGTTCACAAGGATATTCCTCTCCTGGTTTCCTGTCATGCAATCGGTCCAATGTTTCAGAGACATTTAACCCTAACATTTTTGCTATTATGGCCCAAAAGTGTTTTGGATTATCTATATCTAATATATGTGTACAGCCTGTGGTGGCCCCCCAAAATTTTATTCCAGTAAGATCAGTCCCTTCATCAGGTTCCCATCCTGCCCATCGTTTGGCTGTTTCTTCTCCTACAGATTTATTTATACACACTACCTGTTGTTCTGTAGTAAAATGATAACTTTTTACTATTAAAGCTGGAGTTTTGGTCATATCATAAGGGGGTGCAGTGTGTTCTACACAACCACGATTTTTGACCATGTCATATGTGATGGGCACTGGGACAAATCCTACATTTCCTTGTCCTCTTGGGACGTGACTGCAAAATCCAACAGTTTGAAAGGTTTGCACCTTTACCCAGTAATGTATGGTAGGTATCGAGAGGGTGTGTATGTACTGTGTGCGAGGGGGTCACCCTTGCACCACTCCTCGCATGTTGCCTCTGGATTAGGCCTCTGGATTAGGCCCACAATACCTACAAATACACTCTTCTACTGCTGTCTTTTGCTTTCCTTATTGTACCTACTGATCTGCGTCTTCTAGGTTTATATGCATTTACTGGAGTATTTGGTGAAGTCATAACAGTAGACATTTCTGATAAAATAGGGAAGATTAATGATTAATTTATATTTCCCTTTGTGTCATTACCCTTGGTATGGTTACCACTTATGGCCCTGTCACGTGACTCTTCATAATAGTATGGGTTGAATATTAGTGACCATATAAGGACAGCCATGCCAACCATAATAGGCGAATAGCACATTATACATGCCCACAGACACATGTCTGGTCTGGGGCTTATGAGATGATATCTGTACATTTTGATTGTGTATCGTGATTGGATAATACTTCCTTTGTCACTTTCTTGCAATGTGATGCATGTACCCACGAATCCCTTCCACACAATTTGACCGACGTGGCTGTCGTCAACAGGACTTGGAACGGACCTTCAAATCTGGGTTCTAGAGACTTTCTTACGTATTTCTTAGTGACCACCCAATCACCTGGCTTCAGTTCATGCGTTTCCTGTGACCTGTTAGGATCTGGAATAGAACCAAAAACTTTGTCGTGCATTTTGGTTAGTTGCTGCTGTATATGTATTACATACTGAGCTAAGTCACCATGCTCATGTTGCAATTGTTGAGGAAAATAACAGCCTGTCCTAGCTGCAGTACCAAAAAGGATTTCATACGGTGTTAACCCATGCTTTCCACTGGGAGTATTTCTAACTGAGAAAAGAGCTATGGGCAAGCATTCTAACCATGTTTTACTTGTTTCTGCCACTAATTTCTGTAGCTACAATTTTAGGGTATAGTTCGTCCTTTCCACGTGACCACTGGAAAAAGGATCTGAGTTGTTTAAGTGTCTGAGGAGGTCTAACTGATGAAATTACATTTCTCCTCTCTGTAGTAATGTGTTTAGCATTAGCAGAAATACAATGACCCAAAAATTGTATTTTGTCTTGTGCGTACTGTAACTTGTTCTTGGATACCTTGCAATTTTTTTTGTGTAAAAATAATAACAAAGAATATGTATCTTGTTCACATTTCTGTCTGTCATCTGCACACAAAAGTAGGTCATCTACATATTGTATCAGTACTGTGGACGCATTCTCTGGTGCCCATTCCTGAAGGACCAATGCCATAGCCTCGCTAAATCCACTGGGACTTACTGCTCCTCCCTGAGGCAATCTTGTCCAGCAGTACTGCTGTCCCTTAAAGGTAAAGGCTAGCAGTAACTGACTATCCTCAGTGATGGGCACTGAGAAAAATGCGTTGGTTAAGTCGATGACACTGAATACTGTGGCACTAGTTGGAATTTGGTTGAGAAGTGTGTGTGGGTTGGGAACAACAGGACTATCTATGATTATCCTCTTGTTGACTTCCCGTAGGTCATGTATAAGCCTATAAGAGGGCTTATCATCTACTTGGGAACGTTTTTTAATGGGAAACAGAGGCGTGTTCCAAGGGGACCTGCAGGTCTTAAAGGACCCCTGCCTTAACATAATCCCCAATTTGTTTCCCTATCGCTTCCACCTGTTCACTATTTAGGGGATACTGTTTCATTTTAACTGGTTGTACATTGGGCTTCAATTTGATAGCCACTGGTGTTACTGGGAGTAAACCCACATCTACTTTGCTGCTGGACCACAGGTTCTGTGGTAATGTTTGAAGCAATTCAGGAAGCGAAGTACTCGGGGAGTCACACTCCTGAGATGAGACAAGCATGTAAGTATCAAAAGCAATTCTTTGGTTGTCCAAGGCATGAGTTGAAATCGACACAGTTCCATCTTTAAATATTATACAGGCCTCTAGAGCAGATAACAAATCTGCTCCTATCAAATTTAGTGGGCAGTTCTCAGATATGAGAAACTGTGTGACAACTGATTTACCCTTTGGTCCAGAAACTTTTACTGGTTTAGATTGTTGTAAGAACTGTGTTTGACCATGTAAACCTGTAGCAGGTACTTGATCAACTGAAATTAGATTTTTGGGCACTAAGTCTTTCCTTATTACAGATCTGGCTGCCCCGGTGTCCACCAAACACCTGATGGTTGGACCTCCATCAAGAGTTAGAGGTAAATTACATTGGGGTCCTGCCTTAGGTACTCTGCAGGGAAAGGTGGGCACTCGGGGGCCGTGTTCCTAATCTGATTTGTGCTTGTCTAGGGAATTTTGACTGCTCTGAAATGGTTTCTGCAAATTGGCTTGCTGATTTTTCCATTTCTGACAGTCCCTTTTAAGATGACCCTTTTTATTGCAGGCAAAACACAGACCCAGTCTCCTTGCTGTTTCAGCAGTGGATCTGAATCTGTTACCAGAGCCCTGTTTTTGGGTATCTTGTTGGAATTTACCTGGTGCTTGTTGCACCAGATAAATAGTCTGTGAAGCTGACTTCTTTTTATCAGCTTTTTCCTGATTATTGTGTTCAATGGCATGCAAGATAGTGAGCATCACATCTGGAGCCAATGTACCTGCTTTTGGCCTGCTACGGTACAATTCTTCCTTTAGGGCGGGGGATAGACCATTAAGGAAGGCAGTCTTGAATACTCTAATGTCTCTAGGCATTGTCATATTAAAGCCTTGATCAGTATGGCGTCTATGCATGATATCATAGTACTGCTGTACTGATTCTGTTTTACTTTGTCTGTGTTCTTGTGCTGCTGGTGCATTCTCTACCAGGCGATTGCAGAAAAGTTCACATTTTTCTATCCACGTCTGGCCAGAAGCACAAGTTTTGCGCTCGTTTTCAGCAGGTATGGCAAGTGCTTCACCTGGAGGGTCAGGCTGCATCTGCTCTATTTGACCTGCAATTAGATCTCCTGCAGAGGCTTTTGTTGCTTCATCTAGATCTAGCCATGTAGCATTATAAATCGTTCTTAATCTTTTAACCTGCCTAAGGAACCCCATGGGTTGAAGTTTAATATCTGGTATGTCCTTAACTATTGTTAACAGTTCTGTATTTGTCCATGGCTTGTACCATGTTGTGGTTCTGCGCCGCTCTGCCTGCGCTGCATTACCTTCCACGGCTGCTACAGCAGGTGTGATTGAATCTTGTGTACATACCGGATACAATCCATAGGGGACTGGTCCCTCGGGTACAGTATATGCTGGAGGTGCAGATGCCAGACTAGAGACCACACATCCATTTTGTTTAGGATGCACTCCTGGTCTTTTGACATTACATGCTGTGCACTCTTTAGTTTGCCAATGTATAAGTTTAGGGCATCCGCATCTCCAAGTATATTTTGTAGGTTTGTTATTTTTAAGTAATGGCAACCGTTGGCTCCGATCTTTATCAACTTCCCCTCTTTGTTTCAAATTTTTACTTCTACGCTACCCTTCCTTTACCTGGTCATTGATTCTATAGGGGCACCTACTTTCACAACTAGTGTACCATAAGGGCACTCCAGACGTGGGCTAGTCCATTCAACACCCCTATGCTCAGGCAGAACCAATGTTCCCTATTCTCTTATTCCTAACCACAAGAGAAAGTTCATAAAGGAGAAGCGTTTTCTCAAGATGAAATCATTATAATGTTCATAGTCCTTGAAAATGTTTATAACTTCATATATTGTGATAGCAATGTTCCTTTAGATCACGTCATCATAGCAATAGGGACAGCTGGAAGCTTCTGTGTATCTGGTGTGGCAGGTATCACAGTAGAATGAAGTGGAGTTGTATATGGTGGTGTCTCCCAGAAGTTCCAGGTAAATTGGTTGTGATTTTCCAGTTTCAGAAACACCTCAGACAGAAAAAGATCTTTGTGTTAGTATCTTTTGTATTATCCACATAATAATCTTTACACCAAGCATCTTGGCAATAATGGACAATATTCCTGCTATCCATCCTCCTATGCCCTGGAACCAATTGTTTGGATTTAACTATGAAAGCCAAGAAAAGTATGAGTCTGGAATTACACTGGTGTAGTTATGGTTAATAGCGAACTGATTTTTCAACTGTATTACTTCATTCATCTTTTCATCAATAATATCTTCTGGGTTAGTATCATTAGTTATATAAGTACAACACTTAACTCCATATACAGTTTGTAACGTGACACAATAGCCTGCAGAAGCTGCTGTAAGGTAATCCAAAATCATGCGGTGCTGAATAAGCTCTGTTCTGACAGCTTGGAGCTCATGTCCAATATACCTAAAGGTACTATCATATATTTCAGTGATATTGTCAATTATATCCCCCAAGGCCTGGATCATTTTCTGACTTGCAGTGGATCCCCAAGTACCAAATGTAATTATGTTTCCAAAACCCAATCCCATTTTGTAACCTGTACTTAAGGTAAAGAGATGCTTATATTTCTTGCTTATTGTCTTGACTTCACGTTTGGTCAGTTTCTGGCCTGGGGGTGTCACCTTGGATGTAAATTGTTCTTTCATATCCTCATGATCTAATATAACTACATCAGGAATGAGTGTACCTATAAAACATATTCCAAAAGCATTGTATGATAACCATTTATAAGCCCGTCTACCACAAATGTAATAGATTCCACTAGGTAAAGTGTATGGCTCATCCCACAATGCATATATTATTGCTTCGTCCAAGAGTTCACAAGGATATTCCTCTCCTGGTTTCCTGTCATGCAATCGGTCCAATGTTTCAGAGACATTTAACCCTAACATTTTTGCTATTATGGCCCAAAAGTGTTTTGGATTATCTATATCTAATATATGTGTACAGCCTGTGGTGGCCCCCCAAAATTTTATTCCAGTAAGATCAGTCCCTTCATCAGGTTCCCATCCTGCCCATCGTTTGGCTGTTTCTTCTCCTACAGATTTATTTATACACACTACCTGTTGTTCTGTAGTAAAATGATAACTTTTTACTATTAAAGCTGGAGTTTTGGTCATATCATAAGGGGGTGCAGTGTGTTCTACACAACCACGATTTTTGACCATGTCATATGTGATGGGCACTGGGACAAATCCTACATTTCCTTGTCCTCTTGGGACGTGACTGCAAAATCCAACAGTTTGAAAGGTTTGCACCTTTACCCAGTAATGTATGGTAGGTATCGAGAGGGTGTGTATGTACTGTGTGCGAGGGGGTCACCCTTGCACCACTCCTCGCATGTTGCCTCTGGATTAGGCCTCTGGATTAGGCCCACAATACCTACAAATACACTCTTCTACTGCTGTCTTTTGCTTTCCTTATTGTACCTACTGATCTGCGTCTTCTAGGTTTATATGCATTTACTGGAGTATTTGGTGAAGTCATAACAGTAGACATTTCTGATAAAATAGGGAAGATTAATGATTAATTTATATTTCCCTTTGTGTATGGTTACCACTTATGGCCCTGTCACGTGACTCTTCATAATAGTATGGGTTGAATATTAGTGACCATATAAGGACAGCCATGCCAACCATAATAGGCGAATAGCACATTATACATGCCCACAGACACATGTCTGGTCTGGGGCTTATGAGATGATATCTGTACATTTTGATTGTGTATCGTGATTGGATAATACTTCCTTTGTCACTTTCTTGCAATGTGATGCATGTACCCACGAATCCCTTCCACACAATTTGACCGACGTGGCTGTCGTCAACAGGACTTGGAACGGACCTTCAAATCTGGGTTCTAGAGACTTTCTTACGTATTTCTTAGTGACCACCCAATCACCTGGCTTCAGTTCATGCGTTTCCTGTGACCTGTTAGGATCTGGAATAGAACCAAAAACTTTGTCGTGCATTTTGGTTAGTTGCTGCTGTATATGTATTACATACTGAGCTAAGTCACCATGCTCATGTTGCAATTGTTGAGGAAAATAACAGCCTGTCCTAGCTGCAGTACCAAAAAGGATTTCATACGGTGTTAACCCATGCTTTCCACTGGGAGTATTTCTAACTGAGAAAAGAGCTATGGGCAAGCATTCTAACCATGTTTTACTTGTTTCTGCCACTAATTTCTGTAGCTTCAATTTTAGGGTATAGTTCGTCCTTTCCACGTGACCACTGGAAAAAGGATCTGAGTTGTTTAAGTGTCTGAGGAGGTCTAACTGATGAAATTACATTTCTCCTCTCTGTAGTAATGTGTTTAGCATTAGCAGAAATACAATGACCCAAAAATTGTATTTTGTCTTGTGCGTACTGTAACTTGTTCTTGGATACCTTGCAATTTTTTTTGTGTAAAAATAATAACAAAGAATATGTATCTTGTTCACATTTCTGTCTGTCATCTGCACACAAAAGTAGGTCATCTACATATTGTATCAGTACTGTGGACGCATTCTCTGGTGCCCATTCCTGAAGGACCAATGCCATAGCCTCGCTAAATCCACTGGGACTTACTGCTCCTCCCTGAGGCAATCTTGTCCAGCAGTACTGCTGTCCCTTAAAGGTAAAGGCTAGCAGTAACTGACTATCCTCAGTGATGGGCACTGAGAAAAATGCGTTGGTTAAGTCGATGACACTGAATACTGTGGCACTAGTTGGAATTTGGTTGAGAAGTGTGTGTGGGTTGGGAACAACAGGACTATCTATGATTATCCTCTTGTTGACCTCCCGTAGGTCATGTATAAGCCTATAAGAGGGCTTATCATCTACTTGGGAACGTTTTTTAATGGGAAACAGAGGCGTGTTCCAAGGGGACCTGCAGGTCTTAAAGGACCCCTGCCTTAACATAATCCCCAATTTGTTTCCCTATCGCTTCCACCTGTTCACTATTTAGGGGATACTGTTTCATTTTAACTGGTTGTACATTGGGCTTCAATTTGATAGCCACTGGTGTTACTGGGAGTAAACCCACATCTACTTTGCTGCTGGACCACAGGTTCTGTGGTAATGTTTGAAGCAATTCAGGAAGCGAAGTACTCGGGGAGTCACACTCCTGAGATGAGACAAGCATGTAAGTATCAAAAGCAATTCTTTGGTTGTCCAAGGCATGAGTTGAAATCGACACAGTTCCATCTTTAAATATTATACAGGCCTCTAGAGCAGATAACAAATCTGCTCCTATCAAATTTAGTGGGCAGTTCTCAGATATGAGAAACTGTGTGACAACTGATTTACCCTTTGGTCCAGAAACTTTTACTGGTTTAGATTGTTGTAAGAACTGTGTTTGACCATGTAAACCTGTAGCAGGTACTTGATCAACTGAAATTAGATTTTTGGGCACTAAGTCTTTCCTTATTACAGATCTGGCTGCCCCGGTGTCCACCAAACACCTGATGGTTGGACCTCCATCAAGAGTTAGAGGTAAATTACATTGGGGTCCTGCCTTAGGTACTCTGCAGGGAAAGGTGGGCACTCGGGGGCCGTGTTCCTAATCTGATTTGTGCTTGTCTAGGGAATTTTGACTGCTCTGAAATGGTTTCTGCAAATTGGCTTGCTGATTTTTCCATTTCTGACAGTCCCTTTTAAGATGACCCTTTTTATTGCAGGCAAAACACAGACCCAGTCTCCTTGCTGTTTCAGCAGTGGATCTGAATCTGTTACCAGAGCCCTGTTTTTGGGTATCTTGTTGGAATTTACCTGGTGCTTGTTGCACCAGATAAATAGTCTGTGAAGCTGACTTCTTTTTGTCAGCTTTTTCCTGATTATTGTGTTCAATGGCATGCAAGATAGTGAGCATCACATCTGGAGCCAATGTACCTGCTTTTGGCCTGCTACGGTACAATTCTTCCTTTAGGGCGGGGGATAGACCATTAAGGAAGGCAGTCTTGAATACTCTAATGTCTCTAGGCATTGTCATATTAAAGCCTTGATCAGTATGGCGTCTATGCATGATATCATAGTACTGCTGTACTGATTCTGTTTTACTTTGTCTGTGTTCTTGTGCTGCTGGTGCATTCTCTACCAGGCGATTGCAGAAAAGTTCACATTTTTCTATCCACGTCTGGCCAGAAGCACAAGTTTTGCGCTCGTTTTCAGCAGGTATGGCAAGTGCTTCACCTGGAGGGTCAGGCTGCATCTGCTCTATTTGACCTGCAATTAGATCTCCTGCAGAGGCTTTTGTTGCTTCATCTAGATCTAGCCATGTAGCATTATAAATCGTTCTTAATCTTTTAACCTGCCTAAGGAACCCCATGGGTTGAAGTTTAATATCTGGTATGTCCTTAACTATTGTTAACAGTTCTGTATTTGTCCATGGCTTGTACCATGTTGTGGTTCTGCGCCGCTCTGCCTGCGCTGCATTACCTTCCACGGCTGCTACAGCAGGTGTGATTGAATCTTGTGTACATACCGGATACAATCCATAGGGGACTGGTCCCTCGGGTACAGTATATGCTGGAGGTGCAGATGCCAGACTAGAGACCACACATCCATTTTGTTTAGGATGCACTCCTGGTCTTTTGACATTACATGCTGTGCACTCTTTAGTTTGCCAATGTATAAGTTTAGGGCATCCGCATCTCCAAGTATATTTTGTAGGTTTGTTATTTTTAAGTAATGGCAACCGTTCACTGATAGATTTCCTAAACCTAACGGATTTCCTAACATTTGGTCCTTCACAGGGTTTACATTTGTAAGACCAGGGTGTCTGACAAACTGGACATATTGTGTCATCTGGTGGGTTACAATGTCCACAATTTGGACATGCCCAGTAAGGATACCCTTTGGTTTTCTTGGGACCTCTACGTCTCATTGTTCCCTGTCTTGATGTGTCTGCGTCATCCCAGTCATCCAAATTTATTAGGGACATTTGTTCCTGAATTTGGTCTACCTCTTCTAACTCTTTTTCATACTGAAGTAATTCACCCGTGTCAATCCACAACTCAAGCCTATGCTCCAGTTTATTATCCTTCACATATCTCCCATAGGTTACTCTGATCTGTTTCAACTTGTCTGGGTCCAGAGTGCCATCAATAGACAACCCTACCCGTTGAAACAACCGCCTCATACTCTTCATAATGTCCATGGCACTCCAAGGTGCTTCATCCGAAGGATAAGTATTTGTATTTCCCATACTTATTGGCCACTAAGTATTCAGAATCCAGGAAATATCAGTAGCCTGGATCTAATGGATCCTCTGAGATATAACTGTGAGGAAAATTGCCTGGAGCAGAGGTGATCTGTAACCAATTTTTACCTATGTCACTATCCTTTGGAATGAAATGACATCCCATCAATATGAACACATCATCTGGGTTTTCTCTATTTTCCCAAACCCCTTCTGCAGAGTACACTACTGCTTTTAAAACAAATGGATGTCCCTCCCCTAACTTATGTATGTGTTATGATTCCAGCACTCCTGGCCAGAGGAGATCTTATGACAATGACCGGAGCACTGGAATGGAATGCTGGGAACGGGAGCAGGAAAGAATAATAGCCCCTGGCGCCCTAACTCTGTTGTCTCACCCGTGCTATCGGAAATCCCTTGCGAGACTATGGTTTCTTGAGCCCTTGGCAGCCGCGTTTGAAGGGCGGATTATGTCTGCCCAACTCCGATGCCCCCCGGTCTTAATGAGAGACAAAGGGAAATCCGAGGCAGGATGATAACAAGAGGACCTCTAGCTAACAACAGGCCAGGGGCTACGAGCTAACTAAAAAACCTAAAGTATGTGCGGAAAAACCGCCAGGGAAAAGGACAACCAAAATCCACTTGTCCAATACTCCTACCCGGCACCGCCGGATACCAGAGTGGACCTGTGGAAGCGGAACCCTCCGCAAAATGCTCCAAACACAAATAATAAAGGGTAAAGCGGCCGAGCCGCTACACACGGCAGAGCCGCGACTCACGAACACCACTGGATGTTAAACGGTGTTCGGTCAGGACTCCAGGGACGAGATGATAACTCCCGAGTACAGGACTTCAGAGGACTGGAACGACCGGATACAGCAAGACTGGAAACAGACTCTCAGCAACCAAAGACAGCATGCAGGAAGCTATTACCGGCGTCTGTGAGAAGCCCTGAGAGTGTATTTAAACAGGAGTCCTCCAATCAGCTGCTGACAGAGCTGATTAGAATGAATGCCATGCAGCTGCCTTGCTGCACGGCCAGAGATCAGGTGCACCTATTAATTAAACAGGACCCAGCAACGGGGAACGCGGTCCGCCAGTGGCGTCCCCGTTGCTAGGGTCCGTGCGGCTCAGCGCGCCCGGCGTCTAGCGTTGCTAGGGAGCCGGCGGCTGTACGCGCACGGCGTCCCTAGTTGCTAGGCGCCGGGCCGCGCAGACGAGCGGACCCCGGCGCCTAACAGTACCCCCCCTTGAGGAGGGGTCAAGGAACCCCTAAAGCCAGGTTTCCGAGGAAATTCCCGAAAAAATGCCCTCTTGAGCCTCGGGGCATGAAGATCCTTATCCAAGACCCAAGACCTTTCCTCCGGACCATAGCCTCTCCAGTGCACCAGAAAATAAAGCCGGCCCCGGGACAATTTGGAATCGAGAACCTTCTCCACCAAGAACTCCTGTTGTCCCTGTACATCCACCGGAGATCTACCCTGAGAGATCCTCCTTGGAAATCTACTGGAAGAAACGTATAGTTTCAACAGGGAGCAATGAAACGTATTTCCAATCCTAAGAGATCTTGGTAAACGTAACCGGAAGGCAACTGGGTTGACTCTTTTAATAATAAGAAATGGCCCAATAAATTTGGGTCCCAATCTAGCTGAGGATTGTCGAAGCCTGATGTTACGAGTCGACAACCATTCCCTATCTCCCACCTTAAAAGTGCAAGGACGTCGGAGCCTGTCAGAAAATTTCTTCTCTCGAAAGGCCGCTTTTCTGAGAGCAAGGTGCACTTTTTTCCAAATGGCTCTGAGATGGGAGGTTAAGGTTAGCGGGGAGACTGAGGAATGATGAAAAAAAGAATTAGCTCTGGGGTGAAAACCAAAAACTGAAAAGAATGGAGACACTTTAGTGGAGGAATGACAGGAATTATTGTAAGCAAACTCCGCCAACGGAAGAAACTCGGACCAATCATTCTGGAGTTTGGCTGAATACAAACGCAAATACTGTTTCAATGATTGGTTAACTCGCTCGGTTTGCCCGTTGGATTGTGGGTGGTAACCGGATGTTAACGACAATTTCATCTTTAATGAAGCACAAAAACACTTCCAGAATTGTGCGATGAATTGTGGACCCCGATCAGAAACAATATCAGTAGGCAACCCATGAAGTCTGAAAACATGGCGGAGAAACAAAACTGCCAACCCTTGGGCAGATGGCAGTCGGGGAAGAGCAATGAAATGAGCCATCTTGCTAAAACGGTCCACTACCACCCATATGACTCGGAATCCGGCTGAAAGGGGAAGGTCTACCACAAAATCCATGGAAATATGAGACCATGGCCTGAGAGGGACATTTAAGGGCATAAGTTGCCCGATAGGCAAGGAACGGGGAACCTTACGCTGTGCACAAACCTGACATGAAAAAACAAACTCCTTAACGTCTTTAGAAAGACCAGGCCACCATACTGAGCGGGAGACTAACTCCAAAGTCTTAGAGATTCCCGGATGCCCGGAAACTTTGTTATTATGGAATTCAGTCAAAACAGTAGCTCTCAAAAACTCAGGGACGTAAAGACGACCAGCAGGAGTATTTCCAGGAGCTTGGTGTTGAAGCTGTTTTAACTGGGTAAATAAATCTTGTGTGAGGCCTGCCCAAATGACCGAAGATGGAAGTATGGGAGTAACAGGACTGTTATTGTGAACCGGAAGAAAACTGCGTGACAGAGCATCAGCCTTGGTATTCCTGGAACCAGGCCTGAAAGTGATTATGAATTTGAAACGAGTAAAAAATAAAGCCCAACGTGCCTGCCGGGCATTAAGCCGCTTAGCTGATTCGATGTATTGCAGGTTTTTATGGTCAGTCAATACTGAAATGGTATGTTTTGCTCCCTCCAGCCAATGCCTCCACTCCTCGAAAGCCCACTTTATCGCCAGTAACTCCCGATTACCAACGTCATAGTTGGATTCAGCGGAGGAGAATTTCCTGGACATAAAGGCACAAGGATGTAACTCCAGAGACTCCGGATCCTTTTGAGAAAGGATAGCCCCCACTCCAACCTCCGAGGCATCAACCTCCACAACAAAGGGCAATTCCGGATTGGGATGTCTGAGGACTGGAGCCGAGACAAAGGCTTGTTTCAAGGCCCGAAAGGACAACTCTGCTTCACGCGACCAGTTGGTAGGATCCGCTCCTTTCTTTGTCAGAGCTACAATGGGAGCAACCAGGTCAGAAAAAGAATGAATGAACCTCCTATAATAATTCGCAAACCCTAAAAAGCGCTGAATTGCTTTTAAATTGGTGGGTTGCGCCCAACTAAGGATGGCCTGGAGCTTCTTTGGTTCCATGGAAAATCCCTGAGGGGAAATAATGTACCCTAAAAAAGATACCTCCGTGACATGAAACTCACACTTCTCCAGCTTGGCATATAAATGATTCTCACGTAACTTCTGAAGAACCAGACGCACCTGGGTAACATGTTGTTCCATTGATTCAGAATAAATCAGGATGTTGTCTAAGTAAACGACCACGAATTTCCCTAGGAAGTCACGGAGCACATCATTAATGAGGTCTTGAAAAACTGCTGGAGCATTGGACAAGCCAAACGGCATCACCAGGTACTCGTAGTGACCTGACTGAGTACTGAAGGCCGTCTTCCACTCATCTCCAGATTTGATTCGGATGAGGTTGTACGCTCCTCTAAGGTCAATTTTAGAAAAAAATCACAGCCGAACGTAGCTGATCAAAGAGTACAGATATCAGCGGCAAAGGATAAGTATTTTTAACTGAGATCTTATTCAGGGCTCTAAAGTCAATGCAAGGTCTAAGCGAGCCATCCTTTTTCTCCACAAAGAAGAAATCTGCACTTAAAGGAGATTTTGATGGTCTAATAAATCCTTTCCCTAGGCTCTCCTTAACATAATCATTCATGGCCGCAGTTTCTGGCCCGGATAAAGCATATAATCTTCCCTTTGGTAATGCGGCACCAGGAATAAGCTCAATAGCACAATCATACGGCCGATGAGGAGGCAGAATGTCCGCATTGCCTTTGGAGAACACATCAGCAAACTCCTGGTATTCCACAGGAATGAGTTCAGGAATTGCAGCTGCTACTCTGACTGGAAACGTAATACATTCCCTATCACAAAAGGTACCCCATTGTGAAATCTCCCCCGACCGCCAATCAATGGTGGGATTATGAAAGGCCAGCCAAGGGTGACCCAGAACTACTGGAACTGCTGGGCAATGAGTAAGGAAGAACTCGATTTTTTCAGAATGTAGAGCTCCTACTGTAAGTAATACAGGGGGTGTACGTAGAGAAATAACCCCATTGGACAGTGGACTCCCATCTAAGCCATGCATGGTGACACACCTACCCAAAGGTAACTGAGGAATGCCTAAGGCCTTAGCCCAAGTTAAATCCATAAAGTTTCCTGCAGCTCCACTGTCAACAAAAGCCGACACCGAAGAACTGAGGCTGCCAAAGGAAACTTTAACTGGGACTAAAAGGGAGTTATTCGAGGAGATAAGCTGCAGACCTAGGTGAACCCCTTCACAATTCACCTGGTCAAAGCGTATCCCGACTTGTTCGGACAATTACGAGAAAAATGTCCCTTACCCCCACAGTACAGGCAAAGACCAGAATTTTGCCTTCTGGCTCTTTCTTCAGGAGACAGCCGGGAGAGACCCATCTGCATGGGCTCCTCTACGTCCTCAGGAATGGAATATACACACGGACTTGACCTTACAGGTGCTCCTTTTTCAGCCCTCCGCTCTCTGAGACGACGATCTATCTTAATAGAAAGCTCCATGAGCTTATCGAGAGTCTCAGGAGCGGGGTACTGAAGGAGACTGTCTTTTATAGACTCTGATAAGCCGAGGCGAAACTGACTGCGCAGGGCTGGGTCATTCCAGCCACAGTCGTTCGACCAACGGCGAAACTCCGTACAATAAACCTCCGCAGGATTTCTACCCTGTCTGAGAGCGCGCAACTGACTTTCAGCGGATGCCTCTCTATCAGGGTCATCATACAAGAGCCCTATAGACCCAAAAAAAACGTCCACTGACAACAATGCCGGATCCTCTGCTTTTAAACCAAATGCCCAGGTCTGAGGATCCCCCTGGAGCAAAGAAATAATAATCCCGACCCGCTGAGATTCAGTACCCGAGGAAATCGGTCTTAAACGAAAATAAAGTTTACAGGATTCTTTAAAATTAAAAAACTCTTTCCTATCACCAGAAAAACGGTCAGGCAAATGCATCTTTGGTTCAGGAACTACCTTCGGGGAAGCTCGCAAAAGATCTTCCTGCGACTTCACCCGAAGAGAAAGATCCTGAACCATCTGAGTAAGTTCTTGAATCTGGCTGACTAAGAGCTGACCAGGATTTGGCCCTAAACCTGTAGGATTCATGAGGCCGATAAACTCTCACAAAACTGAATAAGAAAAAATTAAACCCTGTTTAATTTTAAGTTTTGGTATGGCCAGTAATAATGTTATGATTCCAGCACTCCTGGCCAGAGGAGATCTTATGACAATGACCGGAGCACTGGAATGGAATGCTGGGAACGGGAGCAGGAAATAATAATAGCCCCTGGCGCCCTAACTCTGTTGTCTCACCCGTGCTATCGGAAATCCCTTGCGAGACTATGGTTTCTTGAGCCCTTGGCAGCCGCGTTTGAAGGGCGGATTATGTCTGCCCAACTCCGATGCCCCCCGGTCTTAATGAGAGACAAAGGGAAATCCGAGGCAGGATGATAACAAGAGGACCTCTAGCTAACAACAGGCCAGGGGCTACGAGCTAACTAAAAAACCTAAAGTATGTGCGGAAAAACCGCCAGGGAAAAGGACAACCAAAATCCACTTGTCCAATACTCCTACCCGGCACCGCCGGATACCAGAGTGGACCTGTGGAAGCGGAACCCTCCGCAAAATGCTCCAAACACAAATAATAAAGGGTAAAGCGGCCGAGCCGCTACACACGGCAGAGCCGCGACTCACGAACACCACTGGATGTTAAACGGTGATCGGTCAGGACTCCAGGGACGAGATGATAACTCCCGAGTACAGGACTTCAGAGGACTGGAACGACCGGATACAGCAAGACTGGAAACAGACTCTCAGCAACCAAAGACAGCATGCAGGAAGCTATTACCGGCGTCTGTGAGAAGCCCTGAGAGTGTATTTAAACAGGAGTCCTCCAATCAGCTGCTGACAGAGCTGATTAGAATGAATGCCATGCAGCTGCCTTGCTGCACGGCCAGAGATCAGGTGCACCTATTAATTAAACAGGACCCAGCAACGGGGAACGCGGTCCGCCAGTGGCGTCCCCGTTGCTAGGGTCCGTGCGGCTCAGCGCGCCCGGCGTCTAGCGTTGCTAGGGAGCCGGCGGCTGTACGCGCACGGCGTCCCTAGTTGCTAGGCGCCGGGCCGCGCAGACGAGCGGACCCCGGCGCCTAACAGTATGATAGCTATGCAGACACAATCCTGACAGGACATTTAACTTGCATCCATTGTTCGCACCAGTCTGTGTTTACAGATCACAGAAGAGAGAAAAAAAAGTTTTAAATGACTTCCGTTCCTCTTTTTTTTTTTTTTTTACTCTGTACGCTATAATTTTTAAAGCGACAGGAAGTGCTTTATGGTACTAACAAGGTATGCAGGTCAGATGCAATGATACTCTACTGTGATTACAACTTAGACTCTTATATTGTGTACAATATACTGCTCTGAATCTTTCAATTCAGAAAGTATATCTGACCACTTCCTTCCAATATCTCTTACTGTAGGAATGAAGTGGCAACAAATTGGTACAAAAATGTCAAATCCTTCTTCCCTAGGTTCAGAAAATAGGGGAAATTCTCCTGGACTACAAATATAATGTAAATAAAATGTCTGATCGTGGTGCGCCTTTACTAAGAGTACTACACACTTACCAAGGGGACATGTCTGTTTCATAACTCTGAGTTCTTTCTAACGTCTTCCTACACTATCTTACACATTTATACTGCAGTAACACTGACTTAACCTAACGTTCTAATTTTCTTTATAAGACAGACAAGACAATGTTCCAGCCCTCAAGTGCCACATGGGTCACTTAAGTATGCGTATAGGACCGCTACCACACTGGATCACCTGACCAGACTCATTGGACGTTTTGACTATGCCACTTCAATCGCCTGTTTATTTGAGGTATACAGACCAAGTACATGGGTCCCAGGAGCCACTACCACCAGTGAAGGCAGCTGCAGCAACGTCCATTTTAACAACCCATCAGTTGATTATGTATACACACTCTAAATACTCAGGAAAAATTCACGCTCACATTCATTGATTCATACGCCTTTGTAATATATATAAGCACATATAAGCAAGAGAATAGAAGGAAAATGAGAAAATCAACCTGCTTACTGAGTGAACTTTGTGCGCACGATCCCCGATCCCTGTCTGGCAGCGGAACTGATTGGACAGTTAACGGAATGAGAGTCTACAGAGAAATATCTCTACGTACTATGCATGGGTTTTGAGTCACAGTCCAGGAACCGTCCGCCCAGTCGTCCGCTGTTCAACAGGTGATGTGGATCTCGGTGGAACCTCCAGATTGATAAAGGTAACCCCAGGAAAGGGCACCCCTTGCTTATCCAAGTTCAAGCACGCATTCAGTCAGTCAGCATCAGGTTCATACACGGCTGCAGCCAGTGACCAGTCAACAAAGTAACCTTTGTAATAACTAGCCACGTGTGTTCAGTGAGGAATAACAGAGCTGAGTTGGCTTATTTCCTGAAAGCATTACATTATAAAGAGATACATATTTGCATACAGTGTTGTAGTTTCCTTACACAAAGCATAATCCTATTGGTTAATGATCTCTTTAATTCTATTGGTTAACATACTTTTCTTATCCTATTGGTTAATAAACTCCTATCTTCTTAGTAAAGGCTATAATTTCTATATGTGGTTTTATGTGGGGCAACTGGGGACTTTTGCTAAGCTTTGAAGCATACATATGTCTGGTTATGTTTTCACACCTGCTATACCGCAAACTGACAAATACCTTTTTGAAGCTTCCAAGTCTAGCTGCTGACATTATATTTCTGCAAGGAAAGTATATCTTAGATAAAGGTCATAACTTCACAATATGGGTTCAAACAAAGTACAGTGCCTCATACTTTTTCCTGTGTCAGCTCTAAGCTGAAAACAATTTGAAACAGCTTGTCAGCTGTCAATTACATATAGGGTCGTATGAACACTATGGCTCCCATCTTTATCAGTACATTTCAAAACCAAATAAATATAGGCAGAGAGATAAACATAGCTAGGAACAGGAAAAGCACAAACAAAACTCGAAAAGCTATGTGTGCAAATGCTAGGATCTTAGGAAATAAAATCCCAGTACTAAGTGCAATCATTACAAGGGATGATCTAGGTATTGTGGCAATTACAGAGTCATGGTGCAATGAAAATCATGACTGGGATATACTTTATTTAGGAAGGACAAAATGGGAAGAATCGGAGGAGGGGTAGCAATGTATGCAAAAAAAAAAGCATAAATACTACCTTAATACAAAGTACTGAAGAAAAAACTGAGGCCCTTTTGGTTGGCCATAGAAACAGGGGAGAAGTCGATTCTTCATATTGGCGTGATATACAGGCCACTGGCCTGTATATCAGGAAGAGAAACTGGGCAAGAACCTACTGCAGAACATAACTAAAATGGCATTAAAAGAAGAGGTAATAATCATAAGAGACTTTAATCTTGCTGATGTAAACTGGAAGGTGTCTGTTGCTAGTTCCACTAGAAGTAGGGACATTTTAAATTCCCTGCTGAGAGCATCCCTCCACCAAATGGTGAGGGAGCCCACTCCGAAAGACGCAATATTAGACTTGCTAACAAATGGAGACAGAATATCTGACGTAAACGTGGGGGAAAACCTGGGATCCAGTGATCATCAAGCAGTATGGATTACATACAAAACAAAGGTGTTGGATTTTAGGAAGGCTGATTTTGTAGGGATGGGAAAATGTGTAAGCGATTCTTTAGCAGAGTGGAGGAACTAGGAAGCAGTGCAGGAGAGGTGGGAAACATTAAAAAGGGCAATATTAAAGGCAACAGACCTTTGTATCAAGTGTTAGGAAAAACACAAGGAAAAGGAAGCCAGTGTGGTTTGCAAAAGAAGTAGCGAGTATTGTGAAAGCAAAAAAGATGGCTTTTAGGAAATATACAGTAAGCACACACAAAACAATGAAGACAAAGAGATATATCTTGTTAGACAGAAGGAGACTAAGAAGGTAATCAGATGTGCAAAGGCACAAGCTGAAGAGAAAATGGCCCAGTCAGTGGGTAAAGGAGGAAAAACTTTTTTTTAGATATATATGCGAAAGGAGAAAAAAAAGGCGAAATAATAAAACTAAAGACAGAGGCTGTGAGTCTTGTTGAAGGAAACAATGTAATAGCGCATCAATTTAATAATTTTTGTTTAGTATTCACTACTGAAAGAGGGGAAGGGGCCAGTTAATTTGCAGGGATATTCAGGAAAATGAAACGAGTACATTTACAGAGGAGAAGGTCGAAACAGAACTCTGAAAGTGGACAAATCTATGGGGCCAAGGATACTAAAAAGAGCTTAAAGAGGTGCTGGTAGCACCATTAACATAATTATTCAATCAGTCATTAGCTACAGGAGTAATTCCCGAGGAATGGAAAAGAGCAAACATAGTCCCACTGCATAAAAGTGGAAGCAAGGAAGAGGAAAACAACTATAGACCAGTGAGTCTTACATCAGTAGTAGGGACATTGATGGAAACACTATTTTATCCACACTGCACACTGCACCCATTATAGATACGCCACTGAACATATGAAATAAAGTGGTTTAAAACAAAAGATTTCTGAGTATTTATCTATGTGTTTATTTACTGTCACAACTGTTTGATCTTTCATAGATCCTTGCAACTTGGTGTCTTTAGGCTGGGTACACACTGGCCGACGTGCACCCGATATATCATATGAGCACGATATATCGGTCACATCAGACAGTGTGTATGGGAGATATTGTATGTGATACACGCTTCCGTGGGTCGTATACAACGTTGGATATAATTTGTTCTGTACTTGAGAGCAGAAGATGACCGGTACGCATGCTCCGGGATGTGGGTGGATGCGGTCACAGACGATACATCGTACAGTGTGTACCCAGCCTTAGTCAGTACATTTTTCAGTTACTGGATACTGTTATTGTATTGTTACTTTTTTATTGAAACAATATCAATGTTGCTGTTTGTAGAATTTCCTTTCAGTGTTCTGTCAGTCGTTCTGGAGAAAGAAAAAGTTCACATATTGGGGGTAATTCCAAGTTGATCACAGCAGGAATTTTTTTAGCAGTTGGGCAAAACCATGTGCACTGCAGGGGAGGCAGATTTAACATGTGCAGAGAGAGTTAAATTTGGGTGTGGTGTGTTCAATCTGCAATTTAATTTGCAATGTAAAAATAAAGCACCCAGTATTTACTCTGCACAGAAATAAAATAACCCACCCAAATCTAACTCTTTCTGCACATGTTATATCTGCCTCCCCTGCAGTGCACATGGTTTTGCCCAACTGCTAAAAAATTTCCTACTGCGATCAACTTGGAATTACCCCCATTATGTCTACCAATTTGCAAATAGGATAATATCTATGACAATAATTAGTGTTTATTTGATGAAAGAAGATACGTACACAGTGTATCTATTTAATAACTAGAATGGTGCTATTAAGAACACTGATTTTTATTTAATGTGCTTTACTGTAGGTTGATAAGTAGTTGTTGTGTAAATAGTGCCCCTTAATTAGTACCGTCTTTCATGATGTTCTCAAAGCTGATACATTTATATACAAAATACTGTGTGTCTATTTGAGTTTTATATGTGCCACTTAGATCCTCTCCTAGTATGGCTACTGACGATTGTCATTGTGTTCTAATAGACATAAGTGCGGCTTCTAAGTGAAATAGTCACTTCTGAGGATTAATAGCTGCTGACAGTTTTACCTGCTGTTTTTACAACCCTTTCGAGAGACTTACGCGCTGCTGCTGTGCAGTTACCAAACCACACAATAATGCCGTAGGTTAAACCGCTTTCAATAATACAAAAATTAAAATATACTAAAATTCAGTGGCGTAACTAGTAATTTTTCTCCCCCAAGCCAAAAAAATCTTCGGCGCCCCCCCCATATCCCCCATAATTGGCACCAGTAAAGGGAGCGTGGCTTTGTTGAAATGGGCGTGCTTTCACATAAAGGTGCGTGGCATTGCAGGAAAAGACTACCTTATACCCCAGTTTTGCAACCTGCACGCCCAGACGTTGGCCACCACAGGAAAGAAAAATAATCCTGATTCATGCCCCTTACATTATTTGTAATTTTTCCTCCTTATAGTAATGCCCAGTATACATTATGCCACATACTGCAATGGCCCTTAGACATTATGCCACACACAATAATGCACATGACACAATATGCACACACCGTAATGCCCCCGACACATTATGCCACACACCGTAATGCCTGTGACACATTATGACAGGAATCGCAATGCCCGTTATACATTATGCTACACACTGCAATGCCCCTGATACATTATGGCACATACAATGTCTGTGACACATTATGACACACACCGCAATGATCCTGAGACATTATACCATATACCACAATGTCCGTGATATTGTATACAACACACCATAATGCCTGACACATTATGACACACACCGCAATGTCCGTGATACATTATGCCATACACTGCAATGACCCTGAGACATTATACCACATATCACAATGCCCGTGATATAGTATATCATACACCGTAATGCCTGTGACACATACTGCAATGCCCGTTATACCCTATGCCACACACCGCAATGCTCGTTATACATTATGCCACACTGCAATGCCCCTGAGACATTATACCACATACCACAATGCCCGTGATATAGTATGCCACACACCATAATGCCTGTGACACATTATGACACACACCGCAATGTCCGTGATACATTATGCCACACACCGTAATGCCCATTACACATTAAGTTCTACAGTAAGGCTTCTAATTACTTTTAAATTACCTGCTCGTTGCCAGGGGTTTCATGCTCTTGGTTCCATGCATGGTGCCAGGGATTTTCATGCTCAGGGTGTCATGCTCGTTGCCAGGGGTTTCATGCACTGGGTGTCATGCTCGTTGCTAGGGGGTAGTGCTTGTTGCTAGGGCCGTGCTCCTAGTGCCACATATGCCCCCAGTGCCAGGTATTCCCCCACAGTGCCAGGTACTCACGTGCCCCCAGTGCCACATATGCCCCCTCAGTGCCTGCCACATATGCCCCCAGTGCCAAATATACCCCCCCAGTGCCACATATGCCCCCAGTGCCAGATATTCCCCCACAGTGCCAGGTACTCACGTGCCCCCAGTGCCACATATGCCTCCTCAGTGCCTGCGACATATGCCCCCAGTGCCAAATATACCCCCCCAGTGCCACATATGCCCCCAGTGCCAGATATTCCCCCACAGTGCCAGGTACTCACGTGCCCCCAGTGCCACATATGCCCCCTCAGTGCCTGCCACATATGCCCCCAGTGCCAAATATACCCCCCCAGTGCCACATATGCCCCAGTGCCAGATATTCCCCCACAGTGCCAGATACTCACGTGCCCCCAGTGCCACATATGCCCCCTCAGTGACAGCCACATATGCTCCCCCAGTGCTGCGCTCCCCCGCTCTCCCCCGCTCCCCCCCCCGCTCCTTTGTGATGGAGGGACACGGACGGCACAGCGCGCGCCTCTCCTGTGTCTCTCCTGGGTCTCCGGTGGGTCTGTTAAAGGAAGTGCCGGTTCGTGAGCCAATCAGAGCTCACGAACAGCACTTCCTTTATTAGACCCGCCGGAGACCCAGGAGGAACACCGGAGAGGCGCGCGCTGTGCCCTCCGTGTCCCTCCTTACAGCAGCGGAGGGAAGAGACCGCAGATTGACATGCGGACGCTCGTCCGCATGTCAATCTGCGCTAAATCAGTGGTGCCCCCGCAGCCCCTCACCCCCAAGCCACCGCGAGGGCTGCGGGGGCAGTAGTTACGCCACTGCTAAAATTTCTTTGCACATTCTCGATACACGCATTTTCCTTAAAAAGAACAAACGCTGCTCGGCCTTTTTAACTATACTTTGATTGTGAACACTCCATGACAAATTCTTTGTAATGTTGATTCCTAAAAATGTAAAAGACTGAACTGTCTCCCCAGTCTGTCCATTCAGGACTAATGGGCAAAAACCTGCTTTTTTGGTTTCCTAAAATCTCCAACTATTTCTTTCTTTTTTATTTATTTTTTTACATAAAAAATTAAATGACTATTAACTCCATGATTCCAAACGAGAATCCTCGGACTTACAGTATATTCAGACTAATAATTATTTTGAATGAAACCTATAGTAGCAATATCATCTGCATCCAGCGTGGGGGGGGGGGGGGGGGCGACACCCATGCTGCGCTGTCATTGACGAGGACCTTCCTCGTCTGTACATGTTCAGACGAGGGAGGGGATCGTTAACGGCATTGAGTGTACACACTACAGGAAATTGTACAAGATCTTGCTCAGATTGGCTGATTACTTTCTCGTCTAGTGTGTATCGGCCTTGTATAACATTAGTGTAGAGGCCCTAGTCTGTTTAGCTGCCTTGCCTTTGCTAGACATAACTGCAAGGAGAGTACACACACAATATGATAATGTGCAGCGTGTAACCAAGAGCAGTATGGGACAATAAGCACTCCCAAATACAATAATTTGCAATGTGGGCAAAGTAAACCCTTTACACACCAGTATAAGGGTTACTGAATAAAGAAAGGTACAGGGAAAGTCATAAAATGTACAGAAAGAAAAGAACACACAGCAGTACTAGCATAGGTCACATACAATGCAGAATATACAATTTAACTACAATCAGCACTAATCTCAACTACCCAGCTATTAGAGCTGGTAGGAAATAGCGCTGTGTATAACTTGACTCCAAGGAGAGGTAAACAGAGAGACAAAACAACTTAGTGTCCCTGAAGGCCTGCAGAGCTCTTGTAATGGCTGCCCAGCATCTCTGTGAGGAAGGAGAATGGAGGCTGAGCAGCCCAGGGCGGGAAGACCTTAGTGGAATGGTGCCCTGGGCTGGGGGTGGGGACACTGAGGAAGTGCTGCCTCCCCTTGCTGACATCCACCAACGGTTCCCTGGCCTTAACAAGTGCCCCCAACGACCCTAATATATTTGCCCTGGTGGTCTAGTGGAGCAGGGCCGTAACTAGGTGTGTGCGGAGGCACCGCACATATCACTGCAGCGTAGGGGACGCTGTTGGCGGCACTTGTCAATTATCTGTTTTAATTACTTTCACTTGCAGCTTCTCCCCTTTATGAAGCCCAGCATCTCCTGACAATCTATTCATTGAGCTATCTGCCCTTGCATATAAAGGTAGATAATTCTAAGCTAGAGAATTCTAACTATTTGAAGCTTACTTAATACTTTGTGCACAAATGATCAGCATTGCAGCTGTGCAGATTTATGTAGTGTGTGGCTGCAAGAGATTGGAAGTGTGGCTGCACACTACATAGATCTACTCAATTCAATGCTGATTATTTTACAGAGTACCAGTAGCTTCATACAGTGTTCATAGTTTTTATACAGGATCAAATAGCTCAAAGAGTAGGGTGTTTGATTAGTATCCAACAGGTGATAGGTATGAATCCTGGGTATGGCAGTATACTGAAATGTGTTATTTAATAAAGGGTATTGTAACTGAATAACAACAAGCTCTCAAGTTAAGTGCATGAATGTGGTATAAAGAGGATTTGTGTCCAAATCCATTATCTTGCAGTGGTCTATAAAAATGTGTGTGTGAGATTATATATACATATAAATATATCTATATATATATATCTATATATATATATATATATATATACAATGTAGAACTCAGCAGCACTCCATTCAATTATAAATAATCACATAAAGCCGGTACCTTCCCTGTAATATCCCTGTGATGGGTATCCATAAACAAATGTAGAGATGAGCGGCACTCACGGCTCCCAGTCAGGGAATGAAAAAGCAGGACACAAGCGTGGTGTAGCCAGTCAACGTTTCAATGTTATTTAGGCAAACATTTTCCTGAGGAAAATGTTTGCCTAAATAACATTGAAACGTTGACTGGCTACACCACGCTTGTGTCCTGCTTTTTCATTCCCTGACTGGGAGCCGTGAGTGCCGCTCATCTCTACATTTGTCTATATATATATATATATATATATATATATACACAAAAAACAAATGTACCCTTCCTGCGCTTAGGACTGAGCGGCACTACTGAAAGGTCCCCTGTTAGTAGGATCTTAACAATAAAAATACACAATAGAAACAGAGTGGGCTAAAACAATATAATTGGTTGATAATTATCACTTCCAAATTCAAAGGAGGGACTTCTCTTGAGTTCTTTCCCTTTAGGATATTCCTGATTGGGGCCTGAAGAAAAACCCTCTCACCAGAAAAAAATCACCCGACAAGAAATTCACAGTTTAGTAAATGAATACTTTATAAAAAATATATATTTAATCTATAATCAAAGATTTGACATTATAAAACATCATAAAACAATGTTACAATTATTTGTCGCTATTTGGAATATCGCAGTAGGATTTTTGATAGCAATTGGGCAAAACCATGTGCACTGCAGGGGAGGCAAATATAACATGTGCAGAAAGAGTTAGATTTGGGTTGGTTATTTTATTTCTGTGCAGGGTAAATACTGGCTGCTTTATTTTTACACTGCAATTTAGATTGCAGATTGAACTCACCACACCCAAATTAAACTCTCTCTCTGCACATGTTATATCTGCCTCCCCTGCAGTGCACATGGTTTTGCCCAATTGTTAACAAAAATCCTGCTGCGATCAACTTGGAATTACCCCCTAAATAACTGTAACATTGGGGGTCATCCTGAGTTGTTCGCTTGTTGCCGATTTTCGCTATGCTGCGATTTGTTGCTAAATGTGCATGCGCAAGGCACGTAGGGCGCATGCGCTTAATTATTTAACTAAAATCTTAGTAGATTTGCTGTGGATCCTGCGGCGCTTTTCAGTCGCACTGCTGATTGGTGAATGATTGACAGGAAAGGGGCGTTTCTGGGTGGTAACTGAGCGTTTTCCGGGAGTGTGCTAAAAAATGCAGGCGTGTCAGGGAAAAACGCGGGAGTGTCTGGAGAAACGGGGGAGTGGCTGGCCGAACGCAGGGCGTGTTTGTGACGTCAAACCAGGAACTAAACGGACTGAGCTGATCGCAATCTAGGAGTAGGTCTGGAGCTACTAAGAAACTGCAAAGAATTATTTAGTAGCAATTCTGCTAATCTTTCGTTCGCTATTCTGCTAAGCTAAGATACACTCCCAGAGGGCGGCGGCCTAGCGTGTGCAATGCTGCTAAAAGCAGCTAGCGAGCGAACAACTCAGAATGACCCCCATTGTTTTATGATGTTTTATAATGTCAAATCTTTGATTATGGATTAAATATATTTTTTTTATAAAGTATTCATTTACTAAACTGTGAATTTCTTGTCGGGTGATTACTTTCTGGTGAGAGGGTTTTTCTTCAGGCCCCAATCAGGAATATCCTAAAGGGAAAGAACTCAAGAGAAGTCCCTCCTTTGAATTTGGAAGTGATAATTATCAACCAATTACATTGTTTTAGCGCACTCTGTTTCTATTGTGTGTGTGTATATATATATATATATATATATTATATATTATATATATATATATATATATATAGGAAGGGGCATCATGTCATAGCACGGGCTTTTCCTGGGATCAATCTTGTCACAGGGCACCAAAAAGTCTAGTTACGGCTCTGTAGTGGAGCCCCAAGGCACGCCATGGTCTGGGTCCATGTCAGCACCACTGGTCCTGCGATTGTGGGTCCTGCAAGTGGAAGTCCGCCTTACCTGTCCCCCAGTTTCCGGATGCAGTCCAGGGTACCCCTGTATGCCCCTGTTAGTTGAAGGCTGCAGGGTCCTGCTGAAATCCCCAAGCCATGGCTGGCGTTGCGGTGCTGGTGGAGGTGATGGAGCAGTAGCGCTGGCATCCAAGGGACAACCTAGCGCTGCATACTCAGTGAAAAAAGAAGATAAAAATAAAAATGTTTAAAAGCTTTGGCTGTAATACATAAATCGGTGACCTGCTCCTACTGGTACCAAACAAAAACTGAAGAGCCTGAGCTGTGGGCGGGGTATGAGGGGAGAGGGGTCCAGTGCACCCTGGGAGCTTGTAAAACGTAGCTGTACGGTGCCTGTTCTGGTCTCCACCAGCAGACCCCAAGGTTAACCCTGTGGAGACGATGGGGGTCATTCCGAGTTGATTGCACGTAGCAACTTTTTGCTGCTCGTGCGATCAACCTGACGCCGCCTATGGGGGAGTGTATTTTAGCATAGCAGGACTGCGAACGCTTGTGCAGCCCTGCTATGCTAAAAAAGTTTCTAGCAAAACAAGACCAGCCCTAGACATACTTACCATTTGCGACGGATCCAGCGATGCAGGCCCCCGGATTTGACATCAGACATCCGCCCTCAAAACGCTAGGACATGCCTACGTTCACTGGACCACTCCCGGAAAACGGTCAGTTGACGCCCCAACACGCCTTTCTCCTGTCAATCTTCTTGCGGTCGCCACTGCGACCGCTTTCCTTGTTCCTGGCGTTGTTGCCCGGCGACAGCCGCCGCCGGGCAATGATGCATGTGCGCAGTTCCGACCCGATCGCACCACTGCGAAGAAGTGCAGCGTGCGATCGGGTCGAAATGACCCCCTATGGACCCTGAAGAAGAAACACTAGTTTCCGTGTATTTTAAATAACAGGCCCATTCATTATTAGGGTCCGATGTGGCCACACAGTATTCAGAAATCTGAAGGGAGTTTGCCTGCATTGTTCCCAAAGCCATGTTTCTTCTTGTAGGGAGCAGGGCCAGGTTGCTAAGAGGGATCCCTCCACCCCTGAGTTCCTTCCAGTAGTGAGCAGGTAAGAACTCAGACCATGCATGTGCATTAACATTGCTGGGTCTATTCCAGCAGTGTAAAATTACACTGCTACTAATTAGTGGCAGAAATCATCTGTGGTAGGTATCGCAGGGGTGGCTGATTTTTGGAGCAGCCATTCCTGCACCTGAACAATATCGAATTGCTCCAGTA
This sequence comes from Pseudophryne corroboree, assembly GCF_028390025.1. Taxonomy (NCBI): domain Eukaryota; kingdom Metazoa; phylum Chordata; class Amphibia; order Anura; family Myobatrachidae; genus Pseudophryne; species Pseudophryne corroboree. The sequence continues at coordinate 399,043,569 of NC_086445.1, forward strand.
TTTTGGCATACCTCCCAACATGACCCTCTCCAGGAGGGACAGAATGCTCTGCTCCTGGACTTTCCTCTTAATTTGTGATTGCCATCACCTGTGCTGTAACACCTTTCTTATCCATTAACCTGTTCAACACAGTCACAGAGAAATGGAAAAGTCCAGAAGCAGAGCAATGTGTCCCTCCTGGAGAGGGTCATGTTGGGAGGTATGTTTTGGTATCCACCAATGCAACTTGTGGCAAGCAGGTTAATTAATTATAGGGAGCCAATCGGAAACCTACAAGAGATGGTCTAACACCCAATAACTCTGTTTACACTGCATCAGTATACTACCACAATTGCTGTCACACTTGCTTTTATGGGAACTCCATTCACAATCCACCCACAGAAGGTCTGAGCAAGATTACCTACGGTATATGGTGGAGCCCATGCTCCAAACACACTGGTGCAAAAAGGGCTAATATTTCTTTCTAAATTTCTCAATAAGAAACTTTTGGCCTAGGGGTGTTGTGATAAGAATTCTGATACTCTAGGGCGCCGTGATTCAAAAAAGTTTGGGAACCACTGCTATAGCCAATAAATTGTAAGTTGATCTAACAGTATTTGTTTGGTTCAGAGTTTCCTAAACTCCACCATTATAGTCCAGGTTTTAAGGATATCCATTCTTGAGTCTAGGTGGTTAGATCAAATTGACTGAGGTATTCATTAAGTCACCTGTGATCAAGCATGGATATCCTTAACTGTATTGCTGGCGCTTAATGGCAGAGTTTGGGAAACTCTGCTCTAGTTCATTGGCAAAATGGGTGAATTGCCGTTGACACACTGTATAAGCGCCAGCAATGGCAGCCAGATTCACATCCCTATTAGCCCAAAAGTGCTCACTACTTTATGAGCGAGAACCCACCATCGTAAAGTGCGGCAGATATCTTACAAATTCGGCCTGATGAGATACGCGCTGGTAACTGAATCCCCCCCACTTCTGCACTTCAGCATGTTGTTTAGGTGTCTACTTAAGATGCAGTTACATTGCCGGCAGTCGAGATCCTGGAGGTCAAGATACAGATGCCAGAATCCTGACCGCTGACAATTCCACAAGCCGGAATCCCGGCTAACAGGTGCCATTCCCACTTGTTGGTGTCCAGGACACCCATAGAGTTGCTTTGTTGCGCCTGCCCCTCTGCCGGCATTCTAGTGGCTGGGATCTTGGCGTCGGTATGCTGACTGCCGGGATACCGGCTGCTAGCATCCCATACCCAAAGCGTCTACATAACCAGGACCTGTTAGTGCACATTAAGGCAATATGAATTATCTAATAAAATGTTAGCAAACAGTTCCTATAGTGAAGGTTCTTCTTCAGTCATTTGCAGTGTACCTAATGGTGATCAATGAAAATACATGCACACATATGCTCATATACATGCATGTGATGTCAGTCAAATTTGATAATTTTAATAAAACATGAAACCAGGACAAACCTTTATATTTATAATAGAGAAAATAGGATTTTGATTACCTACCGGTAAATCCTTTTCTCGTAGTCCATAGGGGATACTGGGAATCCAATTAGTACCATGGAGTATAGACGGGTCCACTTGGAGCCATGGGCACTATAGAAGTTTAATTACATGTGCTGGCTCCTCCCTCTATGCCCCTCCTACCAGACTCAGTCTAGGAAACTGTGTCCGAGGTGACGGACATACTTTGAGAGAAGGATATAGAAAAGAAAAGTGGTGAGAATACGAACCAGCACAACCAGAATAAGAGGAAAGCCAAGCTAACCAAACTTGCAAACAGGGACAGCAACAGCTGAACCAAACATCATTACTTAACCAAGTAACAGAGCAGGAAGAACGAAGCACCAGGCGGGCGCCCAGTATCCCTTACGGACTACGAGCAAAGGATTTACCGGTAGGTAATTAAAATCCTATTTTCTCTTACGTCCTAGGAGATACTGGGAATCCAATTAGTACCAGGGGGAAGTACCAAAGCTCCCAAATTGGGTGGGAGAGTGCTGAGGTTCCTGCCGAACTGATTGACCAAACTGAAGGTCCTCAGACGCCAAAGTATCGAACTTGTAAAACTTAGCAAACGTGTTCGACCCCAACCAAGTAGCTGCTCGGCAGAGCTGTAAAGCCGAAACACCCCGAGCAGCCGCCCAAGAGGAACCCACCAACCTAGTAGAGTGGGCTTGAACAGATTTTGGATCCAGCGTGCAATTGACTGCTTCGAAGCAGGACACCCAATCTTGGGGGTCAATCCGAGTTGTTCGCTCGTTATTTTTTTCTCGCAAAGGAGCGATTAGTCGCTAATGCGCATGCGCAATGTCCGCAGTGCGACTGCGCCAAGTAAATTTGCTATGCAGGTAGGTATTTTACTCACGGCATTACGAGGTTTTTTCTTCGTTCTGGTGATCGTAATGTGATTGACAGGAAGTGGGTGTTTCTGGGCGGAAACTGGCCGTTTTATGGGAGTGTGTGAAAAAACGCTACCGTTTCTGGGAAAAACGCGGGAGTGGCTGGAGAAACGGAGGAGTGTCTGGGCGAACGCTGGGTGTGTTTGTGACGTCAAACCAGGAACGACAAGCACTGAACTGATCGCACTGGCAGAGTAAGTCTCGAGCTACTCAGAAACTGCACAGAGAAGTCTTTTCGCAATATTGCAAATCTTTCGTTCGCAATTTTGATAAGCTAAGATTCACTCCCAGTAGGCGGCGGCTTAGCGTGTGCAAAGCTGCTAAAAGCAGCTTGCGAGCGAACAACTCGGAATGACCCCCCTTATTGGGATCATAAAGACTTTGAAGTAGCAGAGGCATCCGTAACAACCGGAACCACAATCGGTTGGTTGATGTGAAACGCGGACACCACCTTAGGAAGAAATTGCTGACGAATCCTGAGGTCAGCTCTGTCCTCATGGAAAATCAAATAGGGGCTCTTGTAAGACAACGCCCCCAGCTCCGACACACGTCTTGCTGAAGCCAAGGCCAACAGTGTGACGGTCTTCCACGTAAGGTACTTTTACGTCTACCTCCTGTAATGGTTTTAACCAGTCCGATTGAAGGTACTGCAATACTAAATTGATATCCCAAGGTGCCATAGAAGGCACAAAGGGAGGTTGGATGTGCATAATACCTTTCAAGAACATCTGGACCTCAGGGAGAGAAGGCAATTGTTTCTGAAAGAAAATAGACAAGGTCAAAATCTGAACTTTAATTGAACTTATGCATAGGCCCACATCCACTCCCGACTGCAGAAAAAGCAGGAAACGTCCCAGGTGAAATTCCACCGCAGAATATTGTCTGCTCTCACACCAGGAGACATATTTCTTCCAGATACGATGGTAATGTTTAGACATTACCCCCTTTCTGGCTTGGATCATAGTCAGGATGACCTTGTCAGGAATCCCTATCCTGGCTAGAATCAGCCATTCAACTTCCATGCCGTTAAACGTAGCCATGGTAAGTCTTGATAGATGAATGGGCCCTATTGCAGACGATCCTCTCAAAGAGGCAGAGGCCACGGATCTTCGATCAGCATCTCGAGAAGATCCACATACTAGGCCTTTCGTGGCCAGTCCGGAGCAATGAGAATTGCTTGAACCTTTTCCCTTTTTATTCTTTTTACAATTTTTGGGATCAGAGGAATGGGAGGAAACAAGTACACCATCTGGTAGACCCACAGAGTTGACAGAGCATCTACCCCTACTGCCTGCGGGTCCCTTGGCCTGGAGCAATACCGCTTGAGCTTCTTGTTGAGTCGAGAGGCCATCATGTCAATTTGTGGATACCCCCCACCAACGTGTTAACCACAGGCTCCATTCCCCCGAGTGCATGTCGTGTCTGCTGAGGAAGTCTGCTTCCCAGTTGTCTACTCCCGGAATGAAGATCGCTGACAATGGCACGGCGTGCCTTTCCGCCCAGAGGAGCATTCTTGACACCTCTGACATTGTGCCTCTGATTTTCGTTCCGCCCTGTCGGTTTATGTACGTTACTGCCGTCACATTGTCTGACTGGACTTCAATGGCCTGATTCCGAAGTAGAGATGAGGCCTGCAGAAGGGCGTTGTAAATACCCCTGAGTTCCAGGATGTTTATTAGAAGAACGACTTCCTGACTTGACCATCTTTCCTGAAACTGCACTTCCTGGGTGACTGCTCCCCAACCTCTGAGGCTTGCGTCTGTGGTTAGCAGAATACAGTTCTAAATCCCGAACCTCCGGCCCTCGATGAAGTGAGAAGTCTGTAGCCACCACAGAATGGAGATCCTGGCTCTTGGCGACAGGATCCTCTGGTGCATGTGAAGATGCGATCTAGACCATTTGTCCAATAGATCTAGTTGGAAGAGCCTCTCATGAAACCTTGCGTACTGAAGCGTCTCGTAAGAGGCCACCATTTTTCCCAGAAGGTGAACACAGATGTACTGAGATCCGGATCGGCTTCAAGATGGCCCAAACCATCGACTAGATTACGATTACCTTTTCCAAGGGAAGGAACACCTTATTTTGTGTCCAAAATCATTCCAAGGAAATGAAATCTCTGCGTTGGTTCTAGGTGAGATTTTGGTAGGTTCAGAATCCACCCATGATCCAGGAGTAGTCTGGTTGAGAGACCAATATTCTCCAACAACTGCTCCTTGGACGGTGCCTTTATCAGATGATTGTCCAGGTATGGAATTATGTTCACTCCTTGTTTGCAGAGTAGTATCATCATCTCTGCCATCACTTTGGTGAACACCCTCGGTGCCGTGAAAAGACCAAATGGCAGGGCCTGGAACTGGTAGTGACAGTCCTGTAGTGCGAACCGTAGATAAGCCTGATGAGGCGGCCAGATCGGAATATGAAGGTACGCATCCTTGATATCCAGAGACACTAGGAATTCTCCCTCTTCCAGACCTGAGATCACCGCTCTCAGAGATTCCATCTTGAATTTGAGCACTCATAAGTATGGGTTCAACAACTTGAGGTTCAGTCTTACTGAACTGTCCGGTTTCGGTACTACAAACAAGCTGAAATAGTAACCCTTGTTTTGTAGATGAGGTTGAACTGGAACAATGACCTGGGTCTGTAACAGTTTTTGAATTGCGTCCTGTAAGGTTATTCCTGCCTCTTGTGAAACTGGTAAGCCTGATTTGAAGAATCTGTGAGGTGGGAGCTCCTGGAACTCCAGTCTGTAGCCCTGGGGTATAAGGTCTATGACCCAGGGATCCTGGTACGATCTTGTCCAGATGTGACTGAAGAATTTTAGCCGGGCTCCCACCTGCCTGTCTTCCAGGCATCGCAGGCCACCATCATGCGAAAGGTTATGAGGAAGTAGAGCCTGAGCCCTGTTCCTGTGAACCAGCAGTCGCTGGTTTGCGTGGTTTACCTCTAGCACCTCTGGCGGCGGTAGAAGAACCTCTCGCCTTGCCCCTAAACTTCGCAGTCTGAAAGGACTGTAAATTGGGTCATGAGTAGGCCTTCCTAGCTGGCAGAGCTACAGAAGGTAGGTATGTGGACTTACCCGCAGTAGGCCCAGGAGATCCATTTGTCGAGTTCATCTCCAAATAAGGTCTCGCCTGTGAAAGGCAGGCCTTCCACGCCTTTCCTGGAATCCGCATCAGCAGTCCACTGACGTAGCCATAATCCCCTGCGTGCCGGCACTGCCATAGCTGTAGTGCGTGCATTAAGCAAACCTATCTCTTTTATGGCTTCCACCATAAAGTTCGCAGAGTTCTGTATATGTTACAGGAGTAAAACAATTTCCTCTCGAGGTAAGCTGTCTAACCCCTCAATTAAATTACCCGACCATTTAGCAATGGCTCGCGTAATCCACGCACATAATATAGTGTGTCTCTGGGCCACCCCAGCAGCTGTATACAAAGATTTGAGTGTAGTCTCAATCTTGCGATCAGCCGTGTCTTTTAGGAAGGCTGCACCAGGGACAGGTAATACAATTTTATGTGAGAGCCTGGAGACTGACGCATCCACTATCTGTGGATTTTCCCATTTTTTCCTATCCTCAGGAGGAAAAGGAAAAGATGATCACAACCGCCTAGGAATTTGAAATTTCTTATTTGGATTAACCTACGGTTCTTCAAACAGGGTATTTAGTTCCTTTGACACAGGAAAAGTAGTTGAGGATTTTTTCTTTATATTAAAGTAAGATTCCTCGCTCTCCTCTGTCACATTATCAGGGATATTTAGGACTTCTCTGATAGCATCTATGAGAGCCTCTACACCCTCTACTCCCCTACCTCTATGTCCACCTCACCTTCCTCCATTTCTGATCCTTCATTATCAGAGTCAAAATGCAGGATATGGGCCAAAGTACATTTTTGCGGACAAATGGTAAAGCACTGAGACGCTGGTCTAGGTACTGAGTCTTTTTTTTTTTTTTTTTAACTCAGCCATAGACTGTCTTAGTAGAAATGGTGGAAATCATTCCCCTAATAGAGTCCAGCCATGCTGGTCCTGCCCCACTAGTGAGGGAAGGGATACTACACTGAGTACACACTAGTGAACCCCCTGGAGAAGAGGAACACTGTGCATTACATGAAATATACTCTTTGCCGGACATACTGCAGTAGTGACAGCACACACACAGGAAAAGGTTAAAAGCACAATTAACCCACAAAGAGCCCTTCCCGAGAGACACAGAGGGAGTATGGCACCAGCACATGGCGCCCTTATCGCTAAGCCAAGCTTAGCCGGATCGCAGACTATGTACCTAGATTAGGGAGTTAGTGCACTAGTAAATCGCTCCTCCCTACTATGACCCCCCGGTACCCGAGGTAAACTGGAGGCTCTCCGGAGGAGCTGCGCATCCCTGTCGGCAACAGGGAAAATGGAGCTTGTAAGCTGGTGGATCCGCTCATAGCGAAGCCCCGCCCCTTCAATGGTGCGCGGTCTTCCCGCTCTTCTTTATACTGACATAGTGTCTAGGTGCATAAAATGGAAACATTCCCCTTTTATGACTGTATTGCCAGTCTGGGTACTGTGTACACTAAAGTGTACTCAGTCAGGAGATTCATTCCACCCCATGTAGAAGCTGTGCGTCTCCGTACCCTCATGCCGCCATAATGGCTGGTGACCCGCTAACTGGGACGCTGGCTTAGTACTCACCACTCTTCATTCTTCTGGCTCTGTTAGGGGTGGTGGCGTGCTGCAGGAATGTACGCTTGCCATGGTGGGGATTGCGAATAGTTCACTCAGGAGCTCAGTGTCCTGTCAGTGGGGAACTGGACAATTAACTCTTAGTGGGGTTGGGCTGTCCCTTTCCCCCCTACCCTTCCTAAGTCCCACGAAGCAGGCCTGCCTGATAACAACAAACGTAAAAATTTAGTAAACTCTTCAGGAGCTTCCAGAGATGTGACCGGCCCCTCCAGGCACATTTTCTAAACTGAGTCTGGTAGGAGGGGCATAGAGGGAGGAACCAACACACGTAATCAAACTTATATAGTGCCCATGGCTCCAAGTGGACCCGTCTATACCCCATGGTACTAATTGGATTCCCAGTATCCCCTAGGACGTAAGAGAAATACTGACATTTTTTTAAATACACTGAACCTGTGCAAGTGAGCAGCTCTTTCAGTGTGTCATATGGCGATGGTTCTTTAGGGGGCATTAGGTGGTGGTGTTCCAACCATTTCTCCGACAACTTGCAACCACTAACACTGCATATATTTCTTTAAACCCCATCTGTGTTATTACTGTACCATAATACAGCCGCACATCAGTGGCAAACGCAGGATTTGCATGGGGGGGGGGGTGTTTTCCAGAAATGGGCGGAGCCAATCACGGGGGTGGGGACTGAGGTGACCCAGTATATGCTGGGTCCGTAAAACTAGTGTGTCTGTGTGTGTGTGTGTGTGTGTGTGTGTGTGTGTGTATATATATATATATATATATATATATAATAAGATTTTACTTACCGATAAATCTATTTCTCATAGTCCGTAGTGGATGCTGGGGACTCCGTCAGGACCATGGGGATTAGCGGCTCCGCAGGAGACAGGGCACAAAAAGTAAGCTTTTAGGATCACATGGTGTGTACTGGCTCCTCCCCCTATGACCCTCCTCCAAGCCTCAGTTAGGTACTGTGCCCGGACGAGCGTACACAATAAGGAAGGATCTTGAATCCCGGGTAAGACTCATACCAGCCACACCAATCACACCGTACAACCTGTGATTTGAACCCAGTTAACAGTATGATAACAACGAAGGAGCCTCTGAAAAGATGGCCCACAACAATAATAACCCGATTTTTGTAACAATAATTATGTACAAGTAATGCAGACAATCCGCACTTGTCGGCGCCCAGCATCCACTACGGACTATGAGAAATAGATTTATCGGTAAGTAAAATCTTATTTTCTCTAACGTCCTAGTGGATGCTGGGGACTCCGTCAGGACCATGGGGATTATACCAAAGCTCCCAAACGGGCGGGAGAGTGCGGATGACTCTGCAGCACCGACTGAGAGAACTCCAGGTCCTCCTCAGCCAGGGTATCAAATTTGTAGAATTTTACAAACGTGTTCCCGCCTGACCACGTAGCTGCTCGGCAAAGTTGTAAAGCCGAGACCCCTCGGGCAGCCGCCCAAGATGAGCCCACCTTCCTTGTGGAATGGGCATTTACAGATTTTGGCTGTGGCAGGCCTGCCACAGAATGTGCAAGTTGAATTGTACTACAAATCCAACGAGCAATAGTCTGCTTAGAAGCAGGAGCACCCAGCTTTTTGGGTGCATACAATATAAACAGCAAGTCAGACTTTCTGACTCCAGCCGTCCTGGAATTATATATATATATATATATATATATATATATATATATATATATTTTCAGGGCCCTGACAACGTCTAGCAACTTGGAGGCCTCCAAGTCCCTAGTAGCCGCAGGCACCACAATAGGTTGTTTCAGGTGAAACGCTGACACCACCTTAGGAAGAAACTGGGACGAGTCCCAGTTCTGCCCCGTCCGAATGGAAAATCAAATATGGGCTTTTGTAAGACAAAGCCGCCAATTCTGACAATCGCCTGGCCGAGGCCAGGGCCAACAGCATGGTCACTTTCCATGTGAGATATTTCAAATCCACAGATTTGAGCGGTTCAAACCAATATGATTTGAGGAATCCCAACACTACTTTGAGATCCCACGGTGCCACTGGAGGCACAAAAGGGGCTGTATATGCAATACTCCCTTGACAAATGTCTGGACTTCAGGAACTGAAGCCAATTCTTTCTGGAAGAAAATCTACAGGGCCGAAACTTGAACCTTAATGTACCCCAATTTGAGGCTCATAGACACTCCTGTTTTCAGGAAGTGCAGAAATCGACCTAGTTGAAATTTCTTCGTGGGGCCTTCCTGGCCTCACCCACGCAACATATTTTCACCACATGTGGTGATAACGTTGTGCGGTCACCTCCTTCCTGGCTTTGACCAGGGTAGGTATGACCTCTTCCGGAATGCCTTTTCCCTTAGAATCCGGCGTTCAACCGCCATGCCGTCAAACGCAGCCGCGGTAAGTCTTGGAACAGACATGGTACTTGCTGAAGCAAGTCCCTTCTTAGCTCCTGAGGCCATTAGTCCTCTATGAGCATCTCTTGAAGTTCCGGGTACCAAGTCCCTCTTGGCCAATCCGGAGCCACGAGTATAGTTCTTACTCCTCTACGTCTTATAATTCTCAATACCTTGGTTATGAGAAGCAGAGGAGGGAACACATACACCGACTGTTACACCCACGGTGTTACCAGGACATCCACAGCTATCGCCTGAAGGTCTCGTGACCTGGCGCAATACCTGTCCCGTTTTTTGTTCGGGCGGGACGCCATCATGTCCACCTTTGGTCTTTCCCAACGGTTCACAATCATGCGGAAAACTTCCCTATGAAGTTCCCACTCTCCCGGGTGGAGGTCGTGCCTGCTGAGGAAGTCTGCTTCCCAGTCGTCCACTCCCGGAATGAACACTGCTGACAGTGCTATCACATGATTTTCCGCCTAGCGAAAAATCCTTGCAGTTTTGCCACTGCCCTCCTGCTTCTTGTGCCGCCCTTTCTGTTTACGTGGGCGACTGCCGTGATGTTATCCCACTGGATCAATACCGGCTGACCTTGAAGCAGAGGTCTTGCTAAGTTTAGAGCATTATAAATTTGCTCTTAGCTCCAGTATATTTATGTGGAGAGAATTCTCCAGACTTGATCACACTCCCTGGAAATTTTTTCCCTGTGTGACTGCTCCCCAGCCTCTCAGGCTGGCCTCCGTGGTCACCAGCATCCAATCCTGAATGCCGAATCTACGGCCCTCTAGAAGATGAGCACTCTGTAATCACCACAGGAGAGACACCCTTGTCCTTGGATATAGGGTTATCCGCTGATGCATCTGAAGATGCGATCCGGACCATTTGTCCAGCAGATCCCACTGAAGAGTTCTTGCGTGAAATCTGCCGAATGGAATCGCTTCGTAATAAGCCACCATTTTTACCAGGACTCTTGTGCAATGATGCACTGACACTTTTCCTGGTTTTAGGAGGATCCCGATTAGCTCGGATAACTCCCTGGCTTTCTCCTCTGGGAGAAACACCTTTTTCTGGACTGTGTCCAGAATCATCCCTAGGACCAGCAGACGTGTCGTCGGAACAACTGCGGTTTTGGAATATTTAGAATCCACCCGTGTTGTCGTAGAACTACTTGAGATAGTGCTACTCCGACCTCCAACTGTTCTCTGGACCTTGTTCTTATCAGGAGGTCGTCCATTTTCTTTGAAGACGAATCCTCATTTCGGTCATTACCTTGGTAAGGACCCGGGGTGCCTTGGACAATCCAACGGCATCGTCTGAAACTGATAGTGACAGTTCTGTACCACGAACCTGAGATACCCTTGGTGAGAAAGGCAAATTTTGGGACATGGAGGTAAGCATCCCTGATGTCCCGGGACACCATATAGTCCCCTTCTTCCCGGTTCGCTATCACTGCTCTGAGTGACTCCATCTGGATTTGAACCTTTGTAAGTGTTCAAATATTTCAGATTTAGAATAGGTCTCACCTAGCCTTCTGGCTTCAGTACCACAATATAGTGTGGAATAATACCCCTTTCCCTGTTGTAGGAGGGGTAATTTTATTATCACCTGCTGGGAATACAGCTTGTGAATTGTTTTCAATACTGCCTCCCTGTCGGAGGGAGACATTGGTACAGCAGACTACAGGAACCTGCGAGGGGGAAACGTCTCGACATTCCAATCTGTACCCCTTGGATACTACTTGTAGGATCCAGGGGTCCTGTACGGTCCTAGCGTCATGCTGAGAACTTGGTAGAAGCGGTGGAGGGCTTCTGTTCCTGGGAATGGGCTGCCTGCTGCAGTCTTCTTCCCTTTCCTCTATCCCTGGGCAGATATGACTCTTATAGGGACGAAAGGACTGAGGCTGAAAAGACGGTGTCTTTTTGTGCAGAGATGTGACTTAGGGTAAAAACCGGTGGATTTTCCAGCAGTTGCCGTGGCCACCAGGTCCCATGGACCGACCCCAAATAACTCCTCCCCTTTATACGGCAATACATCTTTGTGCCGTTTGGAATCTGCATCACCTGACCACTGTCGTGTCCATAAACATCTTCTTGCAGATATGGACATCGCATTTACTCTTGATGCCAGAGTGCAAATATCCCTCTGCGCATCTCGCATATATAGAAATGCATCCTTTAAATGCTCTATAGTCAATAAAATACTGTCCCTGTCAAGGGTATCAATATTTTTAGTCAGGGAATCCGACCAAGCCACCTCAGCTCTGCACATCCAGGCTGAGGCGATCGCTGGTCGCAGTATAACACCAGCATGTGTGTGTATACTTTTTAGGATATTTTCCAGCCTCCTATCAGCTGGCTCCTTAAGTACGGCCCTATCTGTAGATGGTACCGCCACTTGTTCTGATAAGCATGTGAGCGCCTTATCCACCCTAAGGGGTGTTTCCCAACGCGCCCTAACTTCTGGCGGGAAAGGGTATACCGCCAATAATTTTCTATCGGGGGAAACCCACGCATCATCACACACTTCATTTAATTTATCTGATTCAGGAAAAACTACAGGTAGTTTTTTCACATCCCACATAATACCCTTTTTTGTGGTACTTGTAGTATCAGAAATATGTAACACCTCCTTCATTGCCCTTAACGTGTGGCCCTAAAGGAAAATACGTTTGTTTCTTCACCGTCGACACTGAAATCAGTGTCCGTGTCTGGGTCTGTGTCGACCGACTGAGGTAAATGGGCGTTTTACAGCCCCTGACGGTGTTTGAGACGCCTGGACAGGTACTAATTTGATCGCCGGCCGTCTCATGTCGTCAACCGGCTTGCAGCGTGTTGACATTATCACGTAATTCCATAAATAAGCCATCCATTCCGGTGTCGACTCCCTAGAGAGTGACATCACCATTACAGGCAATTTGCTCCGCCTCCTCACCAACATTTTCCTCATACATGTCGACACACACGTACCGACATACAGCACACACATAGGGAATCCTCTGATAGAGGACAGGACCCACTAGCCCTTTGGGGAGACAGAGGGAGAGTTTTCCAGCACACACCAAAACGCTATAATTATACAGGGACAACCTTTATATAAGTGTTCCTCCCTTATAGCATTTAATATATATTCATATCGCCAAATCAGTGCCCCCCCTCTCTGTTTTAACCCTGTTTCTGTAGTGCAGTGCAGGGGAGAGCATGGGAGCCTTCCCACCAGCATTTCTGTGAGGGAAAATGGCGCTGTGTGCTGAGGAGAATAGGCCCCGCCCCCTTTTCGGCGGGCTTCTTCTCCGGAGTTTGTGATATCTGGCAGGGGTTAAATACATCCATATAGCCTCAAGGGCTATATGTGATGTATTTTTCGCCATACAGGTATTATACATTGCTGCCCAGGGCGCCCCCCCCGCGCCCTGCACCCTCCGTGACCGCTGTGTGAAGTGTGCTGACAACAATGGCGCACAGCTGCAGTGCTGTGCGCTACCTGATGAAGACTGAAAGTCTTCTGCCGCCTGGTTCCGGACCTCTTCAATCTTCAGCATCTGCAAGGGGGGTCGGCGGCGCGGCTCCGGGACGAACCCCAGGGCGAGACCTGTGTTCCGACTCCCTCTGGAGCTAATGGTGTCCAGTAGCCTAAGAAGCCAATCCATCCTGCACGCAGGTGAGTTCACTTCTCTCCCCTAAGTCCCTCGTAGCAGTGAGCCTGTTGCCAGCAGGACTCACTGAAAATAAAGAGCCTAAAAACTTTTTCTAAGCAACTCTTTAAGAGAGCCACCTAGATTGCACCCTGCTCGGACGGGCACAAAAACCTAACTGAGGCTTGGAGGAGGGTCATAGGGGGAGGAGCCAGTACACACCATGTGATCCTAAAAGCTTACTTTTTGTGCCCTGTCTCCTGCGGAGCCGCTAATCCCCATGGTCCTGACGGAGTCCCCAGCATCCACTAGGACGTTAGAGAAATATAGATAGATAGATATATACATATATCTACACATATATATATATATATATATATACATACACACACACACAAAAATATACACATATACATAGCATATTAAACATGCATACATATATATATATATATATATATATATATATGTACACACACATACAGTACACATATATTTACACATGTATATATATATATATATTTCTCTGACGTCCTAGTGGATGCTGGGAACTCCGTAAGGACCATGGGGAATAGACGGGCTCCGCAGGAGACTGGGCACTCTAAAAGAAAGATTAGGTACTATCTGGTGTGCACTGGCTCCTCCTTCTATGCCCCTCCTCCAGACCTCAGTTAGAATCTGTGCCCGGACAGAGCTGGGTGCTCCTAGTGGGCTCTCCTGAGCTTGCTAGAAAAGAAAGTATTTGTTAGGTTTTTAATTTTCAGTGAGATCTGCTGGCAACAGACTCACTGCTACGTGGGACTGAGGGGAGAGAAGCAAACCTACCTGCGTGCAGCTAGCTTGTGCTTCTTAGGCTACTGGACAACATTAGCTCCAGAGGGTTCGAACACAGGGCCTCGCCTCGATCGTCCGTTCCCGGAGCCGCGCCGCCGTCCCCCTTGCAGAGCCAGAAGAAACGATGAAATCGGCGGCAGAAGACTCCTGTCTTCATTAAGGTAGCGCACAGCACTGCAGCTGTGCGCCATTGCTCCCACAGCACACCACACACTCCGGTCACTGTAGGGTGCAGGGCGCTGGGGGGGGGCGCCCTGGGCAGCAATTATATTACCTTTTAGCTAAATATACACATAATACAGTCAGTTAACTGTATATGTGTAAAAAACCCCGCCATTACCTTACAGAAAACGCGGGACAGAAGCCCGCCGCTGAGGGGGCGGCGCCTTCTTCCTCAGCACACCAGCGCCATTTTCCTTTCACAGCTCCGCTGGAAGCACGCTCCCCAGGCTCTCCCCTGCAGTATCCAGGTACAAGACAGGTTAAAAAGAGAGGGGGGCACATAAATTTAGGCGCAAATCGATACAGACAAGCAGCTATTGGGAAAATCACTTATTAGCAGTGTAAATCCCTGTGTTATATAGCGCTGTGGTGTGTGCTGGCATACTCTCTCTCTGTCTCCCCAAAGGACTTTGTGGGGTCCTGTCCTCAGTCTGAGCATTCCCTGTGTGTGTGCGGCGTGTCGGTACGGCTGTGTCGACATGTTTGATGAGGAGGGTTACGTGGAGGCGGAGCAGAGGCAGATAAGTGTGGTGTCGCCCCCGACGGGGCCGACACCTGATTGGATGGATATGTGGAAGGTCTTAACCGACAGTGTCAACTCCTTACATAAAAGGTTCGATGACGCAGCAGCCTTGGGACAGCCGGGGTCTCAGCCCGCGCCTGCCCAGGCGACTCAGAAGCCGTCAGGGGCTCATAAACGCCCGCTAGCTCTGATGGTAGACACAGATGTTGACACGGAGTCTGACTCCAGTGTAGATGAGGATGAGACAAATGTACAGTCTACAAAAGCCATCCGATACATGATTACTGCAATGAAAGATGTATTGCACATTTCTGATATTAACCCGGTTACCACCAAGAGGGGTATTATGTTTGGGGAGAAAAAGCAGCCAGTGACTTTTCCCGCATCTGATGAATTAAATGAGTTGTGTGAAGAAGCGTGGAGTTCCCCTGATAAGAAACTAGTAATTTCTAAGAGGTTACTGATGGCGTACCCTTTCCCGCCATCCCCTAGGGTGGACAAGGCGCTAACACGCTTATCTAAA